>NC_092497.1:63077491-63739991 GCF_047495875.1 Pithys albifrons albifrons | reverse complement strand
CTCATAAGATAGAGAAGTTGTCACAACTTTGCTTTCTAGATTTTATCCCTGAAATATTTTAAAGAATGGTTCATTCTCCAGAGCTCCCAGACCTTTATTTTTGAGCAGGGTGAAGAAGCCACTACAGTCTAATGTAGTTTTATCAGCAATAAAATGAAATTGTATTACTAAGCTTAGTCTCTGCGAAAAGCTTTACTTGGCTTTAATGTCTGTTATGAGTTGTCTGAGAGCTTATTGTAATAATTTCCTAAATGTGTATGCTCAGATGGAAACTGGGATCTCGAAATACATTGAGAAACCATGCTGAAACCTAAAATTCTCACCAAAGGTCTATTTGGATGCCTGTTCTAGGAATGATGAGCAGGTCTGCATGCCAGCTAGAGAGAGGCAGAGTTGGCTTGACTGAGTTCACAGGACACCTGTCTTACATGTCAGGGCAGGCAGAAAATATTTCACAGCACCCCAACAGCAAACTTAAGACTCACAGGAAAAGGCCAAAGCAACAACTATAGGAAGAAAGCAGGACAAAACAAAGCCTTGGTGATCTTTTGCTGGAGCAAGGAATTTGTAAAATTAACTCCCAAAGTTCGACTCAGTTGATATGATCCTAAATTTGTGCATGTTCACTCCAAGGAATAGCAGAATCAGGAAAGTAATGATCCCAGCATTTGTTTCCATGATGCATGGGTCATTGGAGGAGCTCCTCCCTCATTTTGGCTCCACATCAGGAGATAGGTAGGCCCCGAGTGACATTTTCAAGGACCCCTGCATTTTACGTATGAGGCATTTGGAGTTTTAATCTTTGTATACTGCAAATTCTCAAATTAATATATGTTCTGTGCCAGAACTGAGACAGCAAGGACTGCTCTTATGCATGGACAGATTTATTTACTTTGTACAAATGATGATTTGATTCCTGTGATGGTGATCTGATTTCATCAGATTCATTAGCCAATTGTCCTCTTAGTATGGTGTTTTCCAACTTCCATTCTAGTTCCAAATTCACAAGAGGATTTTAACTTAGAGGCATGGTAGCTGTTTTTAAAAAAATGTGATTGGAATATCAAGGGTGTGTAAAAGTGCAAGAAGAAGACCTTAATGTACTTGGGTGTTTTTTTGAGATGGGTGATGAAGATAGCTTCTGTTTTTCTCACCTGCTGACTGACTTAACCACCAAAGGGCCGGTCTGGTGGTCATTTAATAATGACCAAACACTAAATGTCTTACCTCAACTAGCAGTCAAGCTGAGGAAGAGATCAGGTCCTTTGTTCCTGTTTTGCAGACATCAGTGTGAAGCTGCTTTGCAGAGACTGGTGACAGTTTTCAATGTTCTTAAAATTAATCTGCGATTTATAGAGCTGGATGTGGGTGCAGATCCTCTCTCATCACTCAAAGAGATTCTTCATCCTGAAGCATCCGATACTGGCTCTGCCCCAGTAGGGGTACAACATGCCTGGTCTAGTAACACTGCATTTGTGTTTCAGCAAACTCATGGCTATTGGTGTTAGCCTTCAGCCTTCAAATGTACCTCCTGACAATACAACCTGGCATGTATGTACAGATTCCTCCTTTAAGCTAATTCATCACTTTATTTTTGGTAGTTAGATGGTTTATCTGGGACATGGCAGTTGTTGTACAGGCATGTTTCAGGCATCCCCTTGCTGCTTCAGACCATCTTGGAACACATGAAGAGTCTGCATTTTTCACACATGGTATACAATTACCCTCTCTGCATGCAGGGAATGCACTTTGGTACTTTACTAATGCAGAGCACTGCTGAGCATTCAAAAAAATTAGTTAATCCCCAGAGCATTTCCTGAGATTGTGCGGTTTTCCACCCTCCTACCAGCAGTGGAATGGAGCAGCCCCCTCAGTGGCATGTGCTGGCACATCCCAGCCCTTCTGCCTGGTCCCCACAGTGCTGTCCTGCAACTGAGCCTGCAGAGCTGTGAGTCACGCCCCCACTGTCCTGGATGCTGCCTCCTACACTGAACTGTTCTACTCAGACCATGTGTAGGTTCACAGTAGTCATGTAAAGTGATCTTGGGTAACGGGTGAGTTACAGCAGCATCATGGAGAGCAGGGATCCAAACTGCTTGAAAGCAAACTGCTGAAGTTAAGTAGAGCATTAAACAAGCTCCAGTTTTGCAGCCATGAGTACCTTATATAAAGTGCTTTTCCATCTGTTAAATATTTTTCCTTGCCAGGTTGTGGGAATGATCAGCATCGTGGGCTCAGATGGCCCTTCTAGGAAGATTTCCTCTACAGTGAAATACTGACTACTCAAACAGCAGCTGGTGCTGTTTGAGTAGTCAGTGCCTCAGTGATGGTACCTGGCATGTGAGTAGGATTCCAGTAACTGCAGACCCACTGGTGGGTACATTTGGGTCCATCCTTCACTAATTAGGAGTATATAAACTAGTGAGTGAACCAAAACTAGTGGGAGTAACAGGACATGCTGCCTTCGCCCTCTGTTTCTTCAAACCATGCCTGTCTATGACTCTATTTCCAAGCTTTATAATTTCCATCTGTAGTATCCCTTTTGCGTGTGTAGGATGTGGAACCAGTGGTCGCTCTTGGCACCCATTACTGCAGTAGACATGGAGGGCTGTGCCACTACTCCTAGACAGCCCGGATGCTGCACTGGAAGCAACAATCCCAATGCTTAGTCTACCTCCTTCAAAGGCCTTTTCTTTGTTGCTTTTGCAGTTTCCCAGTTCTTAGTGGAAACTCACAAAATTCAGGCAGTCACCATTAAAAAACAAGGCCAAAAAACCAACCCCAAACCCACTGAATCCACACAAAACCTAAAATTTTTATTAGGGAAAAAAAAGAGTTTTCTCTGTTTTATTGATTTTTTATTTGACTCCTTTGTGATTACTTTTTGCCTGACAGCTTCCATTAAAGCACAACAGTCCTCAATTTGGTGCTGAGTGCCTCATGTGGTCTAAAAAGTGAGATGCATTTAGCACTTTATCCTGCCCATAATTTCATTTCCATGCTACTTCCTTTGTTCCCAGCAGTGTGTTGGATTTTTGATCTGTGCTCTCTGATTGTTTGTTAATTTCTTTATGGATGGATTTCTTTTACTCAGCTGCAGCCTTTGTCCTAGGCTGCAGCAGGCTTTTGGGGTCAACTTGGTTTCCCAACAACCCAAGCTGAGCAATCTTTTCTGCACAGTCCTGCTACAAGAGTACAAGTTTTATTCTTCCTAATTTAATCAATGGTTGAGGCCTGTTGCCTAAACTAACCTCTCTGAAATCATTTAGACACTGTTGATTTAATATTATTCTCACAATGTTAAAAGCTGGCAATATAAAGTACAGCAAAAATGCCATCGTTCCAGGCTACCAAGAAATGTCCAATCTCCGAGGTAAGCACTATGGACTTAATTTTTGTAAAGCTATTCTTGCTGGCAGCCTCTTCCCTTTCCCTTCCCCTTCTCCCACTGGGAAAAATGCCACCCCAGGGCTTTAGGTTTGAGCCCAGGATTTTATGCCTTAACTCAAGAAGGAACACACTCCTTTGGGGGAATTTCCAACCTATCCTTGATACCTGAGAAGGGGCTCTTCTCTCTAAAAGTTGAGCTGCAAACAAAGCAAAGGATATGGTTTTGTGCCTACTTCCTTTCTTCATTATGTATTAAGTCTAGGAACACTTATTTGCTTGAGGTTTTAAGATAGCTTTGTGTCACTTGCAAATTCTAAATCTATCAAATCTATCTGCAGTACTAAGCTTGCTCTTTCTTTTTTTTTTTCACTGAGTTCTCATAGGTGAACAAAAATTTTTACAGCCATTCACATTTGGGAAAATTGGAAATGTGTGATAGGAAATCTTCCCTTCCAGTTGTTTTACAGGTGTTTGTTAAATACACAAGACATAGTCCTCCTGCCATCCAGCTGAAATACCTTGTCCCTTTTGTTATTAGAGTTTAACTTTCTTTGTAATTTGGATTTCACCAGTAGTAGGCATCCAATGCATGTTTAGAAGTATTCTGTGAATAGAGGTAGATATGGAAAAACCTTATACCTGTAAAAAGACAGTTCTAAAAGAAGTATTAGATCCACAGTTAGAATTATAAAATCAATTTTATAGCATAGAAAAATTGGTGTGTCATGATTTAGGTATCTTTTAAATTCATTAAGGGAAAATTAAAAGAAAAATAAAAGTAGAATTCAACTTTGCTTTCTTTTTTTTTTCCTAAAGGGAAGACTTTGTTTTGATGGGTGCAAAGAAGCAGATTGCTTAGAACAGACAAGCAGAACAAAGTGTTACAACTTTTAAAGCTTTCTAAATTATTCCTAGAAAAATAACTATTGAGAATCATCAGAGGTTTTGCTTGTTTTGATCAGTTAAATACTTGGTTTGATGTTTTCAGGATTTTTTGCTGAGCAATACTGAGTGATGAAAAACTTCTTCAAGGTTAGTTTTTCTTAAGCACTTGGAAAACAGTCTGGTTTTGAATGACAATGAGTCATTTAAACTAATCCCAAAGAACATAAAGAGTCACAGAAACATATTCAATTCTCTATGTCAAGTGCTCAATATATTAACACCAGAATTTAATTGTAACTCTCCCAAACACTAACTGGGCTCTGCTGTGAGAATACATTGCCTCTATTCATGGAATCAAAAAGAACTTTTTCCACAGGGGCCCTTCTCCTTTCAGTGCTCTGATTAGATTGGAGCATTACTTGAGATGACTTATTCAAGACCTTTTGATTATTTTTAATCAGTCTGTTTAACCAGTTTAAAAGACTGTTAAAACATAGTCAGCAAAGCTACTCCCCAAACCGCCGCACTCCCAAACTCAGCACTACTGCCAACACCCTATGAACACTCCTTGTATGTGTTCCTCTGTACTGGAAGGCATCAGCACTGTAGTGCAGTAAACCCTGGTAAAAACGCTACTATTGTGTGCTTCATTTTCATAACAAGCATTGCTTTGAGAGATTATAATGCCTAAGAGTCCTAGCTGTCTGTGTGTCAGGCTGTCTGCCAAGCTTAAATTCCCCTGTTAAGAAATGTTTGAGACAATGATACTTCAAACAGACAAAAACAAAACAACAAAAAAAGTTTAAACGTTTGCTTTCACTTTTCCAAGCCTTCAAAATTGGTGAGAAACCATTCAGCTTCCAGGGAGAGGTGTAACGTAACCCAGACCTGCCAGTTCTGAGCTGCAACACTGCTCTTCTCTGTGACACTGCTGGTCACCACATGTCACTGTGCCCTACAGGAGAATGGGGGCATGGCTGGAATGGTCAACAGACAGATGCTGGTGCTGAGCTAGGGGATGCCTGCCCCAAAACCTGCACCATGCTCCTTAAAATTGGTGCTTTCTTATGGTAAATGCAAGAAGTAAGTGAGCTATGGCAAGCTCAAGTGCCTAGCCCAGGATGGTGTAATTCTTTGCCTCACCTGCTGGTTCCCTTTAGACAGCCTCAGCAGCTTAGCCCTGGATCTACATAGTGTGGACACACAAAACTCTACCTAGTCTTGAACCACCCAGATACTGAATTCAGGAATTAAGAATGTTTCTGCTCTGCAGCTACAGACCAGAAGATAAAAGGAGGACTCTACTGTCATTCAGCTTCCCACTGACATTTTTATGTACACTGAATGAAATAAAAAAGCAACTCGTTGCCTGTTACTGCTGCTACAGACACAATTTATCTTAAAGACTGACCGACAGGTTCTCTGCCCAGATCTTTGTATTTTTTGCTGAATGATGCTTGTACAAGAAAAGATCGTTCCTACTTGTTATGGGTTTAGCTAGGTAGGCCTAAATTTAGGCTTTGGATTTCAGACTAGGCCTGAGACTATCAGCGGACTTGAGCTGGGCTGGGCTAGCTGACAGCTGACTACTGGCCAGTAGTATTCTATACCATATTCCAACTTCATCTCAAAGTGTAAGAGCTGGTGTGGGAGTGGCTTGGTCAGTTCCTTCATGGCTGTGGTCCAGAAGGATGCACCGTGCTGCCCCAGGAGGGAGGGGAGGCCCAGGACCAGCACCAGTTTACCACCATGTTGTCTTAGGGAAGTAAAATGTTTGTTCTTAGTCTTTCTCTCTGCTTGGGTCTCTGTCTGGGGAATTGAGTTCTCCAAAGTGATTTGTAGTTAGAATGGTGGGATTTGTGTTCAATGGGGAGTGGGGAGTTATTTTTTGTTATATCTAGCGTGTGTAAAAGCATTATATTGTAGTTTTCTTTTAATTTTCTCTTTTCTGTATAAATATATTATTGCGGACAGGTCCAAGGGAGACTGCACACACCAATATGGTGTTCAGGCAAATCCCAACTTTATTCAAATTAGACAACATTTATAACCTGAGCTAACCCCACCCCAGGCACAACACATCTGACTCCATAGGCTAAGGTTAGAAACATGTACTTATAAGGTAAAATCCGAGGCCCCTTCCGGGTGAGATGCTGGGCTTGTTGTTGTTTGACCTCTGAGTCCGGTGCCACGTGGTTCTTCTGGACCCATCGGAGTCAGTGGGCAGCAACAATATATATAATTAGTTTGGGTTTAAACCTGTTCTAAGTTTCCCGGTTTTTTTCTTTCTCCTTTTTCTCGGCAGGGGGAGGGAGGCTCTCTGACTCTGTATTGGGCAGTTGGCATTTTGTCAGCTCAACCCAAGACACTACTGAAATTTTCTTTCCAGCTATGTTCTATTGAGGTATAAGGTGCAACACTAAGGCACTTTGAGTATCCTGTGTAACAGTTGCTTTATTGCAAAATGAGTATCATAAGGTAGAACATTTTTATTTTACAGAGTTCAGCTCTTGAAAAAAATGTACAAGCCATGTTCCATTTGTAGAAGGGACAACATGAAATATAAACTGAAAGCAAGACTGGCCAACTGACTGAGGGGTACTCAGTTTGTAACACGTGAATGAAGAGTCCTTCAGTATGCATATTTTCTGGAGCATTATTTCAGTTTGAGAAAACACTTCATTACTTTTACCTAGTACATTGAACACCAGTAAGGGGTTTTGTTTACCTGAGGTTTCTGCTAGGCTGTAAAGTATAAGCATCTTATAAACAATGAGGTTGGATTATGGGTTTGATAGATGACAGTATTCTGAACTTCTCTTCAACTAGTTGTTAAAACAATAGATAACAGGCTAGGGTCTGATAGGCAGAGATCTCATAGCTTCAAAACTTTGGGAAATTAGTGAACTTTTCAACTTAGAACTGTTTCAAAAGAAATTGAATATAGAGAAGCCACTTTTTTGCTCTGAGCTTTGCATACCATTTGCTTATGTACTTTAGACATGTTCACTTCAAAATCAGAGAGTATTTATTCTGGATGAATGCATTTAACAATACTAGGGATGAGGAGGAAAATTATTTCCTTACACTCCAAATTCCATGTAACTAGGGTTTATTTCACCTGTTTCACAATTATCTTGTGTGA
Organism: Pithys albifrons albifrons; assembly: GCF_047495875.1. Taxonomy (NCBI): domain Eukaryota; kingdom Metazoa; phylum Chordata; class Aves; order Passeriformes; family Thamnophilidae; genus Pithys; species Pithys albifrons. Next base: position 63,732,571 of record NC_092497.1, on the reverse strand, counting down.
TCATCCCAGTTCTTCTACACAGCACATTCACAATCTGACACAAATGTCAATGAAGTGCTTGGGACATGCCTATTATCCAATGGCAAGGCTGCAGGTGATTGTAAAAAGTCAAAATATTTCCACTAAAAGCAACAGCCCCAATCTCCCTTAGACTTTCAGAGCAGAGAGGCCTGGTCTTTAAAAATATATGGCATCAGCTCTGAGAAATTCACTGCCATTTTCTAAAATGAAATATAAAGGAAAAAAATTCTGCCATTTAATTCAAACATTAAATTCTGGTTTCAGGAAAATAGAATTGATTTCTCTAACCAGTATTAAACTATAATTTCCAAAACACTGAAAAAGTGGAATTTGTTTCAAAATAACAAATACTATGTGGTAAGCATAGTCACAATACAAAAATTGTGGCTCTGCAATGGCCTCACTAAGTGAGTTCCAGAGTCCTAACCTCTCTCTCTCAGCATTCTCATCTGCAAAACTGTAATAACATTTCCATACTTGAGAGAAGTACTGTAAAGGTTACTTAGCAAAATGCTTGCTTAGGGCTCAGAAAATACTAAGTATTAGGTATTACAAATGATATGCTAATTTCTCTTAAGCTGCAGTAAAGCCTGAGTTAAGTGCTTGCAGGAAATCCCCACTATGAGCTTCTGTATTTAATTTTGGTTAAGGCTATCTACATAAGTGCATTCTATAATAAAAGAATCACTCATAGCTTAGCATCTTTTTAAACTATATGTTAGCTTCTCTGCTAAATATTATTAAGAAACTCAACTGCATGGCACATAGTAGTCCCTATACTTAGAAAAAATTTCACAAGATTTTTAATAAATATTTATTACTACTTTTTGCTCTTCAAGCTTGGGTTGAGAAAACTTGTGCAGAACTTCTCGCAGGTAAGAACCATGACAGAAACTGGTGACACAAACTGACAGAGGAAATTATTCTTTTCTATCAGGTCAGCAAATATCAAGCAGGGACCATGTTCATCCTCATTAAGACAACATTTAAGTATGTGATTAACTTGCAGCATGTGTGTCATTGCCAAAAGCACATGGATAAATGCTGCCTTGGAAAAGGACCACGAATATATACATCTTTTTGTCATTCTTTAGACATGTTATTTGGATTCACCTCAACCAAACCACACCAAGTTCTACATCTGTTAGCTAATGACTGACTTCACACCACTGACCATTAATGTCCACCCCCTCTGCAGCAGGTGATCATTTTACAATATATACAAAAATATCTAAAAAGCATCCCCTTCCTTTCCAAGCCTTCATGATATGTGCTTGATTAGGAATTATCCCCTAGTTTTCATTTAGTGATCTTGTGTAAATGCTTTTCTGCATGCTGTCCAGAAAGTGCACATGCTGTTCTGTGAGAGATTTCTGCTTTCACAGATGTGGAATAAATACTTCATCGCTTCTGGCTTGCAGCATGAAGCTCTTCCTTGGCCAAAGCAGCTAGTTCTTAGCTGCTTTGTGAAGAAGTCTGGGCATCGTATTTCCTAAAACTGTGGTTACGAAAAGATTCCCTGCAAAGAAATAAAGTTAACAAATGAAAAACAAGGTAATACCTGCCTTGTGAAATTGAACAGCTAAAAATCTTCAGCTGAAACATGATACGTGTTGGCAGGTCAGAGCTGTCATTCCTTGTTCTCCTCTCACCCTATACTGGGCACATTGGCTTTGTGAAGAAGCATATATTCATGAGAACATTAGACTATTCTGTCTCAGTCATGTGACTTAAGGGAGTTATGTTTTCTTGGAGTGAAAGGATGATTCTTAGTTCATGCTGACTAGTATCTCATGGTGTCATACCTGTTCTATCTACTTCTGGCTTCAAATGTTGAAGAAATCACAAGATGTTTCCAATACCTTTTCGTTAGGGTAAGGAGGAAGTCTTATCTAATGATGCATTAAAATTACAGAAATCCTCTACACCAGGAATGAGCAGCTTGAGAAACACAGTTAACATTACAATCACCTCCAGTGGAATTTAGTAGATCTCTCCAATTGGGAGTGTGTATTATGGCCTCATTTTAGCAGCCACTAAAACTCCCTCTCCCTTTCAAAAAATATCCTATTTTTGTATATTCACAACAGATAACCCTGTCCTTAGCTGTACCTTGTGCTATGGATTTTCACTACAGGTTTGTACAGCTCTGGGATCTTCCTCTCAATCATGGGCCTAAGGTTCTCCTTCAGCTTCATGTAATTCCTTTTGAGCTCTTGATGATATTCCCGCTGATCAGCAGTAATAAGTTCCTTGTTTTTCTCCACTGCTTCACCACACCTAGGCAAAAGGAAAGAAAATTGCATAACATATATCATCTACTTCTGTTAAGCTCATTCATTTTGTGATATGTATTTTGAATATACAAGGTTACAGCTCTTCTGATCTAGGCATTCCTCAGGTAACTTGTCAAGACCGAAGTGATAATGAACTAATAAGAAACGTCTATCTTTTCCAGATACACAAATTGAGATGATATTTTTTAGACATTAGAAAAGCACAAGGGAGCTAGTAAAAACAAATGTAATGACTGCAGAATACTTAGCTAGCTGCCTACTTAGTGTAAGCAGATGCAGTGGCAATAGCAGACAGTAGAAGCTGTATCTGTTGCATAAGACTCACTTTTTAAACTCAAATTTACCCTTCAGCAGTTATACTTTGGACTAAGGAGAAAAGCATCTTGGTATATGAATATGCTTGTTAAGATTTACTAACATATCTAAAGCAAAGGACATACATGTCTGCCACTACCACTGTGTATCCTTGACAGATAGGGTCAAATGTTTTCTTATTAACAGCTTTCTTTATATCATCTATATGTCACTTTATTAAAAGTAAAATCAAGGCTATAGTCTAAAATGCTTGATTTCTGTAAAAATATCAGAAGATAGAACAAACCGAACATCTTGACATGAAGAAGTGATAACAAATCTGGACAAAGTGTCTGAAGTGTGAGATGCTCATGTTCCTATACTTGTATAATTAATTGCTGTTATATTATTGTTGAATAATTGCTATTATTTACTCTATTGATGCAATTCAGCGTTTTAGTTTTGTTTTACTGACCTCATTATAAACTCTTTGAAACACAACCTCAGCTTGTTGTGATGTCGATAAAGTTTGGGGTCTGCCGGAATTTCGGCCAGGAACACTTGTGCTACCTCTAGCGGTCCCTTACAGGAATAACACAGGAAAATGTTAAAAACACCTGCTTAGATTGAAAACAGACCACACGTTTGTTTAAGCTGTTTGTTATTTCATTAGTGGAATTATGAAAAAAAAGAAAACCAAACATGCACAGTTATCATAACAGGGTGTCTTTTTGCTCCCTTCCCCCCAATATTTCCTTTGGCAAGCAGAATTTTTACCCACTGTATCTTATCCTCTCGTGTTTTAATTTCTCCTCCAGCCCCACAACAAAGGGAACAGACAAATTCTTCTCAGCAGAGAAGAGCTGGGATACTGACAAACCTGGTTACATTAGAGAAACACAGCTCCTATGTGTCATTATTACAAGACCTCAAAGGAGTTAAATAAGCCCAGCAAAAAAAATGACCATTCCTTCCACAGCTACAACGTTATTTCAGACTAGAGGCTTTGCTTGCCAAAGAATATGGAGAAACTTGAGAGTATTTAAGCTTTTAGCAAAGAAACCAAGCTTTGCAAAACTGTGCATAATGCCAAGTTTTCACTCAGTTACATCTTCGTTCTCTATTTAATTAATTATTCTATTTAATTAATGATTTAAAAATTATTGATTGGAGGTTTTTTGTTAGCATGTGTATATATATGTTATAATTATTGCATCACTAATATATATAGTTATCAGCTTTCTTTTTGGGCACTCATGTCTTGACTTCATGTATTGACTTAATTTCTGTGAAACTGAGTTTGCAGTAGTCCCACAGCAGAATAGTTACTATTATTCCCATTCCCCAAGGATATATCTGAAGTGATCCAAATGGCTGAGATGGTTAGTGTGTTAGAAACAGAAAATCCTTGGATGCATTCACAAGGTTTCTGTGAGTTACTCCACCTGCAACCAAGACAACACTCCTAGGAGCACTTTCACCAAAAGCATACCTAAAGAACAGTATACAATGACGAAATATCAAGAGATGAGGTTTAAATGCACATTGTGACTAAATGTATCTGATTAGATATACTTCTTCCTGTGCAAGAGGTAAGAACAAAAAGGAAACAATGAGAGAAGTATGCAGAAGCTCTTCATTTGGCTTATTTGGATCCCTCACCTGATTTACAGTGGCTCCAACTGAGCCCTGCAAAACCATCTGGAGCATTTTGGCATCTGGTGGTTCTTGATTGGTGGCTGCAGTTAGTTCCTGTGTTTTTTTACGCATATCTTCAATAGCAACTTCAATTGGGGTTAAAACAAACTAATGGAAATGGAAGAAAGAATGTTTCATTACCTGAATCGTGTGTGCAGTTGACCTAGTCTAAATCTGACAATATCACTCTCATTCTCCTATGTCAAAAGCAGTAGTTGTGAAACCCAGGAAGACTGTTAATCTAAATGTCATCTTGGAAGACACTGCATCTGATCCAAAGTTCTTTGCCATCTTATCATTTGTAGGAATAGGGTGTGGATCAGACTCCCTATTTGCATAAAGTCATTATTATTATTAGTTCCTGACTTAATGTCTGAAATGGTGTTGCACTTTCTACAGTATAAAGCTTCCTGTCTCCAAACCAGCTCTGATCCCAGTCTAGTTCTCTGACTGTACTTCTCGCTACTTCTACATAATCAGCTAGAAATACAGCTATAAACAGAATTCCACACATCCTCCTACACTGCATCACAACTAGTAGGTCCAAAGGAGAATGTATGATTGCTATCTTCTCTTCTCTGTAGTAAATATCTATCTTGCATTTTTCCATCCCTTATATAACACTCCTGTTTATGAGAGCAACATCTGAGAAATTTAGCATTCTTTTTTTCTGCCAAGAATAGAATTTGAAAGTCTTCCTACTCAGAGACTCCGTCAGCCCCTGAGAAATTATATCTGTCTTCAAAACCCAATTACCTCTTCTCTTTCAATGACATTGATTCTAGTTTTGATGTAGGGAAAAGCATGCATTGTGGTTAGGATGGTGTTCCTCTTATATTGCTCACTAAGCTCTCCTCTGGGACGCCCATCCTTGGTGAAAGGTGTAGTGTACATGAACCGACAGATGTTGAAGTTCTTCTCAAAATAGGTAACTCTGTCCTTCATCTCATACTCATCAAAATATGGCTCCACAAAAGTAATTTGTATGTATGCCTAAGAAAAGAGGGAACAACCATGACAGTACTTTACAATGCAAGATGTGTAAAAGGAATAACACATGAAATATCCTACAGTTCACATTGGCTAAGGATGATCTGGAAGAGCACAGAGCTGCAAATCCTTCAAGGATCATTCTCTTATTCAGAGATGACAAAACTTGCATGTAGGAGGGCACAGCTTAACCCTGGGGATCAGGACCAGAGCAGAGACCAGAGATCAGAACTTCTAATTTCCATACTCTGTGACAAGCTACCAATCTAAGCCTGTGACAGAGGCATGGAGATACCACCAAGCTGGGGTTTTTTTTTGGTGCTTTCATGTTTGAACATAAAAGTTGCGGGGGGGGCTTCTCTTCCTTTCTCTGCTGTGACAAAGCACTCAACGCTCTCAAGTAGTACTTTCCCTACCTTATTGGGATCCAGCTTTGTTCTGTCAACAGGAGCAGAGTCCTTAATCACTTCCACAGCATCCTCCCCAAAACACTGGCCATAAAATCCCTGGAAAGGAAACAGAATTACCCCAACATGTTTTTAGTCCTTAATGCAATGGTAATGATCTGTATGCCTCCAGGAGAAAGGAGTGACAACCACAACAATTTCTGCGCTTTTTACAGTCAGCATACTGCTCCACAAATCACAGCTGGCCAGGGTAAGGCATCTTCTGCCAAAGATCAGTGTGAGTTCCTCAGACAAATGCAGAACTTGAGGTAAAACAATCAAAACAGAACACTGGAATTCTATAGAAAAAACTGGAAAGATACCAAAGCAAGTATCTGGCATGGTCAAAATTAAATCATTCAACATATTACAGGCCTGCTCATAAGAGGCATGGCCTCAATGAATGGATTACTTACATCATTATGCTTTAGAAAGGGCTGCTGTGGAAAGGATATACACAAAGAACATAATCTCAGGTACAAATCAGTTTGTTACTGATTTTTTTATATAGCGGTAATACTGTTAGGACTGTGTGTGTTCATTGGAAAATATAACATTTGAGATTTGTCTTAATATAATGTTTTTTCTTTACCTCTAATCTGTGAGAAATCTCAGGAAGCTTGGTAATTGCAGGTTCCTTATAAACAAATTCCTGTTCATCCAAGTCCCCAAATTTGGATCCATAGAAACCAACACGAAAGTAAGTTCCAAACATTCGTTTTTGACCCTAGTTGATAAAAACAAAGAGGAAATTTACAATTTTTTTAATGTGAACATTTTAGTATTTGGATGCAATTTTCCCCCCAACTGATGTATAAGAAAACCCACTAGTCCTAAGTTTTCCCCATTTCAAAGCCACTTCTATGGATCTACATTTTGGATGAATTAGAAGCACACATTCATGCTGGAAAGCATACAAACTAAGGGGACATTTGACTGAAATCTAACTTAAAATTTAGACTGGTCATGAAGTGGCTTTTACAAAATGAAATACCTCTCCCCCCATTCCAATGAATACATGTAACAAAATTAAAATTATGCATTAGATATTGATTCGGGAAAATTTGAAACTTATTAGATTCAGCAATAAGGTTCTTTGAACAAAGAGAAGGGGTGATATGAGTGCTAAGAATTTATGCAGGTTTTTGTATTTCTTCTGTTTTATAACTGAAAACACTAATGATTTGAAATAAAATTATTTTTCTTAAACAGGTGTGGCCAGGTGGACACAGAGCTGTTCAGTCAAACCAGTTTTAAATTTATCTCTGCTTTTTCATATGTAGAGGATAGAGCCTCTTCTCACTGCCAGCTCTGTAGGTAGACCAAAGCAGATGGAAGCTTTTGTTTGAAAAAGGAAATGACTCTACTTTACATTGTGGTAGGTTGATCCTGACAGGATACTAGGTACCCACCAAAGCTACTGTATTACCCTCATTTGCAACTGGACAGGGGAGAGAAAATACAACAAAGGGTTCATGAGCTGAGATCAGGACTGGAAGAGACCACAAACCAGGTACTGTCATGGGCAAAACAGACTTGGGGAAACTAATTTAATTTAATACTAGTCAAACTCAGAGCAGAATAATGAGAAGTAAAACAAATCTTAAAAATACCTTCCCTCCACCTCTCCCTCCTTCACCAGCTCTACTTCCTCCCCTCAGTGGTGCAGGGAGACAGGCAATGGAGGTTATGATCAGTTCATCATAGGTTGTTTCTGCCACTGCTCAGGGAGAGGAGTCCTTCCCCTGCTCCCTGTGGGGTGTCTCCCATGGGAGACAGTACTCCAAAAACTTCTCTAGCATGAGTCCATCCCATGGGCAACAGTTCTTCACAAACTGTTTCAACACGTGTCCCTTTCCACAGGGTACAGAACTTCAAGAACAGCCAGCTCCCATGTGGATTCTTGACAGAGTGACAAGTCCTCCCAGGAAATCTGCTCTAGCATAAGCTCCTCTCTCCATGGGTCTGCAGGTCCCTGCAGAGAATCTGCTCCAGTGTGGGCTTCCCATGGGGTTGTGACCTTCTTTCAGGCATCCACCTGCTTCTGTGTGGGGTCCTGTGTGGGCTGCAGGTGGATCTCTGCACCCCCACTGGCCCCCAGAGGCTGCAGGAGGACATCCTGCCTCACCATGGTCTTCAACACAGGCTACAGGGGAATCTCAGCTTCAGTACCTGGAGCACCTCCTCCCTGCTCCTTCTCCACTGACCTTGGTGTCTGTGTAGTTGCTCCTCTCACATATTTTCACTCTTCTCTGAGCACAATTACATTTTTTCCCTTCTTAAATGTATTACTACCTTCTTTGATGGGTTTGGCCTTGGCTGGCAGCAGGTCCATCTTGAAGCCAGCTGGCATGGGCTCTGTTGGTTATGGGGATAGCTTCTGGCAGCTTCTTATAGAAGCCACTCCTGTAACCCACCCCCTTTACTATCCTACCCTGGGCATGCAAACCCAATACACATATGAACAGTTTTATTTATTATCACCAGTCTTAAACAAACAATGCAACCCCCCAATGTGTCTTGCTACCAGTGCCTTGCCTCACAAGTACCTTATTAATAATGCTGTCAAAAGCCTTTTGTAGCTTGCTGTGTGTCAAGGTAAGCTTCCTGAAGTCTCGATGTGCCTCCAGTATGGGAATGACAATTTTGTACACCTCATTCACAGTTTCATACAATCCTCCCTTGGGAAAGAAAAAAGAAGAAAAGAAATGAGTCCTCATACACTCTGAAAAGAAATTAGATCTCTATTAATGCCTTAGCTAGTAATAGTAAATGGGTAGTTCTGAACAGCAAACAACAACCAGGATGTAATTGTGATCTCTGATCTATTGGACTCTGGAGCTCAGATTCCTGTGTAAGACACATGGTTTCTACTTCAGGGCTTGAAGAGATAGAAATGCAGGTGAGCAACAGGAGAAAGATTTGTTTAGCATGTATGGTTCAGGGCAACCAGAGTTGCGTCTGGGCAAAAGGAACCTAACTGATATATTCAGAGATGCTAAATCATACATCTTATCTAGCACAATGTCAAAATGATGAGCTACTTCAGTATTAACATCATCACTCTCGACATGGTAAGTGGAGATTATGAGGCTGGTGGTTTTATGCAAAAGCACAGGAGTAACTCTCATATGCTTTGTAAAGTTTATAGTTTAAGCAAGAGTTTTTCTTAAATGTATTATCCCATAAAAATACCAACTGAAAAGCTTCATTCTGAGACAATCACTTGCTGTTGATGCTGCCTGTAGAGGTAGATACATGACTGAGCTAGGCTAACTGAAAAGCCTAACTTAATTAATCTGTCCGAAGCAGAACTGAGATGGCTATAAGACGTAGCCTCTTGTTATTTGGAGTGTGGCAGATCTGTAGCACTTGGTTTAACAGGAAATGTGCAGGAAAATAACCTATGGATCTGATCCAGATAGCCCACTACCCTGTTCTGGTGATTTTGGCCCTCACTCACCGTGCTGAAGAGCTCTGCAGCTTGTTCCAGCAGCCCTACAAGTCCACTTTCTGAGAAATACCTCCCAGAACATATGCCATCTTCATCTGGAGACAAAACATCATCTGAAACAGCAGATTCCTCCAGCACATTGGATGAAATATTCTAAAATACATCAGAGCACAGAAATCAGAAACCTAGATCAACAGTGTATCATGAAGTTAGAGGCAGAAATGGTTTCAGCATATTCATGAGATGGGAACAAATATGAGATTATACAAGCGCAGCTAGGGAACACACAAACTCCTTATAGAAGCAAATATAACATCATAAATCTCCACAGATGGCAGACTAGGAGTTTTGCTACAAGAATCATGAATTTTCTTTCTTGTCTCAGGTTTAAAAGGCAGACTCTTGTAGGTCTCAACCTGTCTCTCCTCTGGTGGTTGGATTTCTATGGAGCTGCGGTGAGCTCAATCTTCAGTGCCTCAGAGTTCACAACCAATGCACCCTTCCTGCTGCTGGCACCTGGGAGTGGGAAATTCCGAGCTGCACTCTGGACCTCATGCCCACTGCCTGAATAAGCTGAGCTTTCAAGTTTTGATTTTACTTTTGCAAGCAGAGGAGAAGTAGGACACAGACAATATTGCTCTAAAATCCACAATAACTTACTGACTCTTCTTGTTTCATCCTCTGCTGTATTACCCTATGATCCTTGGTTTCTTGTTAAAATTATGGATCTTACAGTACATTTAAATAAAACTAGGTAAAGTACATAGTAACAGTCACTCTTTTGAGATTCTAGACAATGAAGTAATATGTCTACAGTTCTTCAGGATTCCTTTGAATAAATGACACTGGGTAGTGTCAACATAGAAAAATTTACAATACATAGAAAAAACATACGCGTTAACACCATAATATGTGTGTATACAGTATGGGACTGGCACATGTAACTTTCAATAGCAGCAGAAATGCTAAGCTTCGATTTGCTATTAATTAAAAGGAGTTATATTAGTGTCATAGTGTCTCACTTCAGCAGAAACTGGCAATGACAATCTGTCTGAGTGCAAGATGGATGCCAGCTGGCTTGCTAGCTGAGTCCTTAAAGACATCTTTATAAAATGGCAGAGACACTGAGGGCTGTTACTATTGATCAGATTTCAGATAAAGAATTGGCACTACACATCACTAGCAACATTGGACTTCCCCCCCTGGGTTTTGTGGATGTATTTATTTCTCCATGGGGGAAATTTACTCCAGCCATGCTGCCATCATAATGCCTAGTCTGCACATTATGTCAGCTTCAGTGGAAGGGTAAGCATAAAACTCAGGACAGTATTCACAGGAATTAAGAAGATGCCTGAATTTTGGCCAGAGGAAAAACTGCAGCACATGTACATCCGTGCCACTTTTACTACCAGTCCCATTGAAGATAGTGACTTCAACCAGACCTAGCCTCACTGGCTCATGCTAGAGCTCAGTTTCTGTTTTTTCTTTCTGTAATTGTGGTCATTAAGGACTATCATCATATGACCTCTGATGGCTTTTTTTTTTCCTTTTGTAGCATAGGGAAAAGAGTCCAGAGAAGTGATTTGTTTACAAAAGTAACAAGAAAGTCACAGACACCAATTACCCCTTATTCACTTTTAACTAAGGTCAGGCATTTTACAGTCCAGGCACTCTAGCAGGAGAGATCCTTCATGATGTACTCCTGCTGCTTGCATGATCTTTTGCAAAGTGAGTGTGTCTCACCGACTTTAGCCTTGATCTACTTTTCATATTGAAGAATTTTACATGTCCCTTTTGTAATAAAGGCAATACATAAAATGCCATGTGTTTCATCAGCAATTATTTTGGACTTCACAAGCCTAGTTTTCTTTAAGGAAAAGAAATACTTGTGTAAACTCAAAAAAAGCCTGTGAACCCCAGCCCATATCATCATGCTAAATATGGCCAGGGTTGCCTGCAGCCTAGATGCCCAAAAAAGTAGAGTCAAATTAGGTTACTGCTGAGCTCTAACTAATTAGTCCTGTGCCTCAGCAGGTAGACACACACACTAAATACTTGTCTATGGTAATATAGCTATAAAATCAGTCCACATGAAATTCATACTCTCACTAATTCCACTTTATCACTTAGAAAGGAGATTTAGAGTAAACATAAACTAAGCTCAAAGGGACCCCATTCTGGTTTCATGGGACAGTTTTGATTGCATAGAGGGAAGCATTTATAGTTTTGTCTGGAACAGTATAAGGAAAAGTGCTACTCCAGTGATAATCAGTTTTCTGAATGCTAAGAGACTCATTGCAGAAGACCTAGGTCAACTGATTTGATTCTTTGCTGCCTTATTTTATTCATCTGTAAAAAGGAAATAACACTTCTGCTCAGAGAGAATAGTATTTTTTATACATATTATCATCACCCTTAATTCCACAACTAAATATCTATCACCGATACTAGTTTATTTTGTATCTGAGGCAAATGAAGAAATGGTCACAGAAAGAGTCCATGAGTGAGATCTGTAACTCCAGGTAAAGCCAAGGCAGTCTGCATAGTGTTTCTCTCTTTTAACAATGTCATCTGAGTTAAGACCTTCATAGGTGCTACAAAACATAAACCTGTTGATAAAGAACAGGAGCTCTTTTCTTTAAAGCCTATGTAAAAATACAAAGTGTTGTTATAGTTAATTATTGTTATTGAGCAAACTGAAATTCAAAATTATGCTGTCAGATAAAAAGTTGTTCAATTGGGTACTGGTCATTAAGGCATTTTACTATTTCTCTTCTATGAGGCAACTGTTCCTTTGGCAAACACAAGCACTTTGATGATTGATTTGCTGCTTTTAAATTCCTAATTTTTTTTCTTGCTTAGTGCCTTGCAGAATAGACTTCAATTCTTTAAGATAAATGGAAACATATCCATTCATGGAGATATGCATAATCTAGGAGCAATAGAAGGAGGAATTGCATTTGCATCAAATGTGTGAGTTTACTACCACTGAAGGCAGCCTGGGACCAGGATGGCATTGGGAAGGGAATACAGAGTTCACTAATGTGTAAATGATGTTCGTATGCAACAAGTACAGAGAAAAGAAGTAAACAGTAGTAATGACTGAAAGTTAGAAGTTTGGAGGTATACAAAACTGATAAGAGATACAAAATGGCAGAAGTATAAACTCATGGCTGGAAGTTTAGTCAATAAAAAGAGTATCAAGAGCTATTCTGATATTGAATAAAATCAAGAATAACACTAGTCCATCACCTGATTGGTAAAGTAAAATTGCAAATACTAATGCCCAACAAACTAAATTCAATGCAAATGCAAGGTGGTTCAATCATATTTACATTTACTATTTTGAAGGGAAAAGACTCCTACGTGGTATAGTTACATCAAGGGTTAATGAATGCATTAGTGTTAGCCATTTTAAAGTCACCTTGACAATAAAATGGGCTCATTAACTGTTCAAAAGAGCTAAGCAAAATGGTATTCAAGCACTGAATACTGACTTGCTGTATTTTAGAAAACGGGAAATTCCAGATGAGGAAATATGCTTTGGGACCACATATTTTTAAAAGTGTACAAGGTGAGCAGAGGGTGGTAGGTTTATCAGACTGCACCAGAACAAAGTGATGGAAATACTGATAAAAAATTATGAAGAAAACATTAAATGTATTGTGGTTAGTGTGAATCAACACTAGAATATAGAAACCTGATACTTTCTAAAAAAGGAGATGACAAGCTTATAAAGGTAATAATGCTCAAAGAGTAGATGTCTGTACATCTAAGTTGATTTGGCAAAATACTTCCACTAATTAGTTGAAAGCATTTATAATCATTGCAGCCAACACTCTGTAAATTAACAATGGTCTCCACTGGTCTTAGCCAATAATGATAAAGAGGAATTATCAATACATGGGAATGCATTAAGGGTTTGACCATTTCTATTTTTAACAATGTGTGAAAAATAAGTAGTAAAATCATTGAATTTGCGCATGAAGTCAATTCAGGTAAGAGTAACCAAAAATGCATAACCTGATAAAACATATATACCTAACAAATACATACCTAACAATGAAGAGTTATGCTTTCATTTCTGTGATGTAGAAAAGTAAGGTCAAAAACAAAATACAAGAAAACTGTCTAGAAAAGATCAATGTATTACTGACTGAAGAGCTCAGCAATGCCAAAAGAACCAGTGGAGTCTTTGGAGAGATAATCTGAGAGCTACTATTCACTCTGGAAGAATGTATGGGATGTTTTCACTTGACTTAGACATACTGTGTATAGACTACAGTGATTGTGTTATTCATCAATCAAAAGGGGTTGGTTAGTAACTTGAGGACAATCAAAGCATTGGAGAATATGCCTAAAGGAACTGAGGAGCTCCAATTACCTAAATTATAAGAAAGAAGTTTGAAAGATGCATCTGTCACAGTTGATCAGTAACAGCCCTGGAAAAGACATGTGGTAATAGACAGATTTTACTCAGCAAGTTAAGAGATTACAGTATTGAACTGCTGGAAACAGAAGCTAGAAACAGACAGATACTAAAGGACTAGGTGTTATCAGCATAAGTCATTGGAATAACCTACCAAGAGTAGTGCTTCTGCTCTGCCATTGTAACTTTTTCTTCCCATACAGGCAGTTAAATGCCTCCCTGACATCCGATCCCACCAGATCTCGGAAGCTAAGCAGGGTCAGCCCTGGATTAGTACTTGGATGGGAGACCTCCTGGGAAATGCCGGGTGCTGTAGGTTCTAGCCCTGAGGACTTCACTGGCACTGTCCAAGCTTGCTCGGCCGTGGCAGATGGACCTCAGGACTTAAACGGTGGGGCCAGTTCTGCGCACGCTGAGCCTCATCTAAAACTCCACTGCGCAGGCTGGAAGGGCACACCCACATGGGGACAGCCCTTCCCAAATCTTCGTTCGCGAAGATGAGCCACACACACATGCACTTTTACTTTGCTTAACACAAGAAGGAATACATGCACCGGAACAGGCCATCCCAGTCTTACATGGTCAAAACTTTTACCTGGAAGCTGACACTGCCCACTGGGAGGTAGTTTCGATCCTCAAGCATGCTCAGGTACTCTGCCACCAGTGCTGCCCCATGGACCAAGCACATGGCTGCTTCTGTGTAGCACTTCCTCTTGGTGTGCTTCTCTGCCATGTTCTGCAGCCAAGTCAGTCTCAAGTCTGGTGATGTCTGGTATCCTTTTGCAATTCTAACAACACAGGGCAAAAAGGAGCTGTGAATGATCACTCCTCAAATAACAGAAATACCTTTATAATTCTTCACCTGAGTTAAATGGAGGAAGGCATCTCTGTTTTTATTCTGTATAAATCACTAAGCACAAGGCAAAAGAAATAGTTAGGCAGTGGTAGGCTGGTAGGCAAGATACACAGGGGTTATGAGGATAGTAAGACTGCTGCACCCAAGACTCTTCAGTGTTTATCAGTCCCTGACTCCCAACCTTGCTCAAATATATGCCAACCTTACTACTAATATATGCTCCACCGTGCTCACAACTGCAGCCTGGGCTCCCTGTGACAGATCAGCTGTGTCAAAGAGGAAATGTACAAAAACAACTGCAGCCAGAGGATTTGTCCACAGCATGTCCCTAAAACACACAGTTCTTGTGCTCACTTCACTGCAGAATTTCTTCCATTCCAATTCTAAATAGATTCACCTGTACATGAGGTCCATCAGCATCTCCGGGTCTTCCTGAAATTCCCTCATTTTCACTGTATCTGACAGGATGCTGTTCAGATTACACAGTAGCTCTTCTACCTGCAGTAAATACAAAGATCAATGTGCATTTCTCAGGTGTTAATTTTTTCCTTCTAGAAAAATAACAGCATATAAATCAGATGATGTTACTCTCTTTAGGTCTCTTTAACCCCAGGGAATGTCAGGATGTTGAATTTCTACAATGTATGTTTTTTCAGCTCTATTTAGTGCAGCAAAGACTGCTGATCTAGCAAATCTTCCACACACATTTTAATTAAACAAAATGAGCTGAAATACTTGGATCTATTTATTTCTGAATGAAAAAAATCAAACCTATGTGCTAATGGAGTTCAGCTTTAGTTGATCTTTGATCTGGTAACAAACCAGGTGTTTTTTAAGTCTTTAGCACAAGCTGAGTTACTGTAAAAATTTTAGCAAATCATCTGACAGTTGTCTGAAAGCTGCCGACACCTTGTGAGTTGGCAAAGAGAGAAGTTTCCATGATGGTAAGTTTCCTGAAAACACAGTGAATCAAATTTCACTTTGGGAAATCTTGCAGTTCCTGCTGGGGTCCAGAAGAAAGCTGTACTAAAAACTAAGAGATGATTCTCCTGCAATGTGATTTCAGAGCAGATTCTCAAGAGTTTATAGGAATTAAGTCATCCACTTCTCCCCACTTATTGTTGTATTAGAGATAAACTCATGCAGTAACCACTGCATCCTTATTTTTATTGCTTTGGAAGACCAAACTGCAGAATTTGCTTCAAGCACACTCCTATGTGAAAGCTCCTGATTGGAAGCAACAGATGCTATAAAAGATTTTACCTGAATGGGAAATGGAGTTGCCTGCATATCTGTATCTTCCTCTGCATAGGCTAGGATGGTTCGTAAGGACCTTCGAAGGAATTCCTCATTAAACTCAGGTGACTTTCCAACCAGAGAAGCTAGTGACATGGTCACCTGCATCTTCACTCTTGCAAAATTCTTCCAGAAGAAAAAACAAAAATGTGAAGGAATGATGGCTGCACTACACCATGCATTTCAGTTCACGTATCTCTGTCTGCTGTTTAAAACAAACACACTTTCTCCTGCCCACATGCAGTGCATTAAACTCACAACTCACACAGGTGAACCATGGTACCTCAAAGCCAGTCCTGTTTTACCCGGTTAAGCAAAAGTTCCCTAATTCTGAAATGTCTGTTCTTTTGGGACTAGAGTGTTCTTTGGAATACACATTCTTGCTTGAGACAAAAGTAAGTCAGAAACACCCCTTCTGTGCTCTGCACAGGCCAATGGGTGTGAGGATGAGACCA
Organism: Pithys albifrons albifrons; assembly: GCF_047495875.1. NCBI lineage: Eukaryota > Metazoa > Chordata > Aves > Passeriformes > Thamnophilidae > Pithys > Pithys albifrons. The sequence continues at coordinate 63,716,335 of NC_092497.1, read as the reverse complement.
CCCATAGAGGAGAAGAAGAGTAAGCATGACTGGGAAAACATTCTGGAAACAAGTCTGGGAAGGAAAAGGCCTCTGAGGGCTTCAACTGGTGATGCACTACACCTTCCTGATCATGGTGTCTCTGCAGTACATTTTTCTTCTGCAAAGATAACACTTTTTACATATCCAAGGCCTTAAAAGTAAAAACTAGTGAAGAAAATGCTGTGCAAGACCAGATGCTACCCAAAATGCTAATGCATGTACTTTCATGCTAGAACACTATGACCCTGCATGATAATGTATGTATTTTGCTCCACATCTGTGGCAGAAATCAGAGTCTAGTCCACAGACCAAGGACTTGGTGAAGAATTTTCATTAATACAAGTATGCAGTAGTTCTACTGAAGTTGTAATTGCATTAGACTAGAAAAAGACTAAATAGTTCTGACACAGGAGTGAAAAAAAAGATGACAAAATGAAGAGTACTGCTTGTGCATTTTATAGTCTTGCTGTCAGAGGCCTAATGCTGTTCTGTTTGAAGCTGCATTTACAGATGTTGCAGGAAAAAGCCACATTTACCTAAACAAGACAGTGAACAATAATTAAAACAACTTTTCCCCCTAGCACTTCTTGCTTAAATGAAACAGCAGGCCATGTGACTATCTGCAAACGCAGCCTATTTGTTAGTACAACTGCAGTCTCTGCTTCAATTGATCACAGAAAATGTGTCACAAAATGTACTGCTGTTTTCAAAATCTTACACTGGTAGAGCTGAAGCTGTATCTCATGAGGAGATAAAGAGTGGCACAGGCTTGAGTCCGTGTAATATCTATGCTGCTGCTGCAGTGATGGAGAACTCTTTGACACAGGTCAGCACACTGTTCAACCTCCTCTTCAAACAGCATATCTCCAAACTAAGGGAGACAGAAGAAAACATTCATTACTCTCATTTCTAGTCATGGAAGCATCATTAGCTTAATGCAAAAAAAAGACTAAAGTTTTCAAAACCTACATTTTTTATTTCTGATTCCCGTAATGCTATAGGTCCATTTTTAAGTTCTTCTACAGGAAAGAAGGGTTTGAAAACAATCTTTGTGTTTTGAAGAAGAGAGAAAGAGATAGAATAAAAACATTTCTCAGAGCGGGACGGCTCCAGCAACTTTAAAAACATAAAATATTGCAAAATTCTTAAAAGCATGGAGAGTTGCTATTTTCAGAATCCATAATGGTTGATGAAGCATGCAAGTATTTCCTTAAGTATATAGAGCAATTACTAGCTTTCTACATCAATGCCCCCCCCTTCCCCGGGCTTCCAGCATGTTCTTCCCCCTACAGTGTGCCACAAAACTTCCACTGTCCAGTTTTCATGCAAGACCCTCCTTTACAGTGTCTTCACAACGCACGTATCAGACAGTAAGCTCAGGGAACAGGATGTCTGTCCTAAGAAACTGATACCATAGAAGCACAGATGCATCAGTACCATAAACACATGCATAGGGCTGATAAAGGTGCATGCGTGAACACAAGGTATTATTTTTAATTTGCAGACCCATTTCCCAGTTCTCAATCTTACTGTTTTATGTCTAATTTATATTACAAGCCTTCTGGCACAAGGTTTTACTATTTTTATTTGTAAATAACATCTATATGCCTACAGTGTAATAGAAATAACTGGAATGACTGCTTCATAAAATATAGAACTGAGTCATCTTAACAAGAAGATCTATTTCAATGAGAGTGATTGCTTCACAAAATTCATTATTGTAATTGGAAGTTAGCTTTTAAAGTACAATAAAGACATAATTATTAGTTTCATAACTACTCAGATATCTACCCTATAATTAGGCTTTGTCAGCTAATCTGCATTTAAGAGCGGACAGGCATTAATGGAACAGGAGTATCCTGTTCCTTATTTGCATTTTAGAATAGTTTAGAGGAAAGTAAACATTTCATGGTTTCTTCCTTTGTGGAATTGCTTTTCTTTGTAGCACAGTGAATCTTAAAAATATTTTAGCATTTTCATGAAGCATTCAACATTATGATCTATATTATAAAAATATTGTGTCAATTTCTGTCCCCATATATATTTTGACGCTCTTTAGGTTTTGTTTGGGGTTTTGTGTTAGTCTGTTTTTTTTTTTAGGTTTGGTGGTTGTTGTTGTGTTTTGTTTTTTTGTTTTTTTAATTAGTGATACAGAAATAAAAGCAACATTAGGATTTGGTTTAGTTTTCAAGCAGAACAAAGATGAGATCTGTCAACATCTTAGAATCTACTTAGAATTCTGGAACCTATCTTAGAAGTAGAAACCTAGAATGATGCTCCCAGTCTCTCATGAGCTTTGATTTCTCTGCTGCCCAACTGCATGCAAACTGGTCCTGATGATATAATAACTTGGATTTGACTTTATGGGAACTGTGCAAGCCCTGGCATTAAGAGTCCTAATTAAAATCAGAATGTAGTTGAAATAAAATGGGTGGAATCTTTCATCTTTTTATAATTAAATCTTCTATATTTAAGAGTAGACTGCTAAACCACAAGATTATTCAGATTCAGTTATTCCATCTTGTGTGCTCAGTGAAATAACCTCATACAGCTCTAGAAATCCTGTAACAACCCTATAGATAGTAATTTTTATTTATGTATGCAAAATATATTTAAGGAATGGCAAACGAAAGTGATAAGTGAATGCATACAGCTCTGCTCTAGAAATGCCACTCTACTAACTTGATTGGAAGCATGAAAACCATAATATGTCAGGAGCATACCTTGGCAATGAGTGCTCTAAGTGTAGCAAAGCAGTGAGTCAGGTAAGTCGTGCTCTGATCAAAGCCAAGAGAATTTACCAGGACCTTCAACACTCCTCCCAAAAGATTATCTCTGCACTCTGCCGCAAAGCTTGACTATGTATGGAAGAGAAAAACAGTTAACTGTATGAAGTAATTCAGCAAGGAACTGGCACATAGAAACTGAAGTTCTGCTCTCTGGTCCATAACACATCCAGCAGTTTAGAATTTGCAGTTTTTTCATTTTTTGACATACGCTTCAGAGGCATTTCAAAACACTTGTATAATGATCAGGAAGACAGAGGGCAAACTGTCACAAACATTTCTCAATTTCTGCAGTCCCTCCAATGCATTTTTAAACTCAGTGACTCTTGAAGCTCTCTTCATATTTTGTCCAATCCATCATGCACCTTGGATTAGGAACTGATCCTGTGATGCCAAGCACCATCCTTGCCTTTGCCTCCTCACACTCCAATTTCCTGGGCATCCAGGCTAAATGGACATACTGGTATGTTCTGATTAAACCCATGACCCAAATAATGGGAATTCTAGGTGCAATGACTGGTGTCATATGAAAATAAAGCCCAGTGCAGAAATAGTCTAGTAGCTAAATGCTTTTCTACTAATATGTTTTCAAGCACCAAGTCCTCTCCTCACTATCTATGAATACGTGTGTTGCTCCCACAGAAATAGTCCCATACTTATGAATTTGTATTGGCTCTCGTAAACAGGGACATCATGTCTAAGCAGAGTCAACTGTCATTTTTCATAGTGGTGAAAGGACCTGTGAAGTTTTACTGCGTCTGACTCCTAGCAGTTAAACAAGTTTACACATTACACTGCTTTAGGGGAGCACATCTCTTTTCAGTGATTCCAGGCATGTGGAAGATACTTTCCTACACTGATAACTCAAGGTTAAATCCTTCTGTCTCCTAAATTCTTATGTCTAAGATCATATATGTGAATATGACCAAAGGCCATGCCATGCAGAAGTTCAGTTCCAAATTTCTAATATCTTCAGCTACATTCCTGGCATAAATGAAGGTTTCTCTTCTCCCATCCTCTCTGAACTCCAGGATCATAATAAGACAGTGAAAATGGCTTTGAAAAACATCTGCTGAAGACAAGGTGGTAGATTTCCCTTTAATTCATAGTGCAATACCTATGCAATACCCCTGTAGAAGGGGCTTGTAGCAACAGCATAAGACAAGCAGCAATTTAATCTTTGGATTCATTCTTATTCAGCTTTTTTTATCTTTTTTTTTTTGTCTTCAAGACTATGTAAGTTTACAGAAGATCTTGAATGAAAACATTTTTCACTGTCTAAGAAACAAAAGGAGAAATTAATCTTCTTCCCCTGGCTTCTGAGGGAGCAGGGATTGGTACCAAGCCATCCTTCCCATTTCTCACCTGGATGATGTTCTCTTGCATATCAAGAATGATCAGGTTAGCTTCAGTTGCCAGGTTTCCACTAATAAGAGCTTCTTGATCTAGCTCAGCTTTGGTCCTGCAAAAAGGAGTCCTAAGTAAAGCATGCAGAGAGTACCCCAAGAGTTAGATGATCTGCTGTTTAAACAAAGCCAAATAGAAATTATACCCTTCTGAATGATCTTGTAAGAGCAAACAATGACAATAGTGTTCAGCAGTGTTTCTTCAAAACTATGGATTCAATTGAGGAGAGCTGGTATTGTAGAAGGGGAGATCTGAAAACTAGGCCTCTAGATAGTTCAAATAGATGCTTTTGCTTCCTTCATAGTCCTCTGGGTAGTGGCTACTCATTATCATGTTCAATTGTTTAATAAACTACACTGTAATTTCTGAATGCATTGCCTGTAGCAGGACACAAAACCCCAAAATGGAATAAAGGTACCTGTTCTGACAATTTAAAAAAAAAATGGCAGACTATTGGAAATTGATTTAGTGTCACAGAAGCAGTGTTTAATGTAGGCAATTTAAAATGTTGATTCTTCACACTGTTGACAACATAAGACAGCAGGTCCACTGGGGTCAATACAGCTGTGCCCCAAGCCATTTAAGAAAGAACTGAAATATTTATAAAAGACATAGAAGGTGGTGATGAAACAATGCATGACACCTTCTTCACTGAGACTTAAGGACAAGGTCTGGAGCACAGCTCCTGTGCAGCTGAATACTCCTAAGTATTCCTAAGTACAGGTGAAGCTCCTAACAAAACATTATTTTCAGGCATTCCTTCTATGCCAGAAATACAAAGAGGAGGCTTTGTTCTCTTTTCTAAACTGCTCAGAAAACACCGTTGCCTGGCTAGAGGCTGCCTAGAGCTTGAGATTAGAGATCCTCTAACTTGGGCCAAAATTCCTAAGATGCATTTCTGTTGCTGGAGCAACACTTTTACAATCACACTTAGAAGTGACTTCAAAATTTGTAGCAGCTCTAGGCACAAACAGATAATTCTGTGGAGGGCTAGAAAAGGAAGTCAGAGCAGTCATATGGTTACTAATTGCAGTGACTCAAAACAACAAAGAACAAAAGGGCCTGCCAAAAGGTTGGTGTTGTAATCAAGCCAGAGATCACTGAACACAAGCAAGAACTGAACCAATTTAGTGAGTCTTACATATTTACTGAGACTTACATATTGACCATGCTGACTGGATCTTCTCTGACACGACATGTCATTATAACTGCTACTACAGTCCCAAAGCATTATCCTCCCTGACTCCTGCTAACAGTGCTTCTCAATATTAACAAGCATGTCAAACCCAGCTTAGCTGATTTAATGTGGCAAAGTATATACTATGGTACTGTGTATAGTGAGGAGCCAATAGCAACACCAAAACAGCAACACCAAAATAAATGTCATAGCAAACCTCTGTAGAGTGTTTGATACAACTTGTATCACTAACTAGTGTTTACCACACTGTTAATAATAAGGAAAAAAATGTAAATAGCTATTTAAACTTCTCATTTGAGGATTTGTGACTTCTTTTTTGCGTCATACCAACAGTTTGATACTTCTGCTACATAAACATTTTCTATTTCATCTGTTTTGACAGAAGAGAGAAAGGATTAAAACTGCTGATTTTGTAATAAAATACCCTAGGAGAAAGAACAAAACATAAACCCCCCAAATAGCTTGGCTCTAGTAAAAGCAATATGTCTTTATTACATTACTTACTTATCTTGTCTCTCATTTGCTTGCCGCCACTGAGTCTGCTCCTTTCTCCAGCGCAGATTTTCATTTAGTCCTGCTGATCTGTCATTCCCTAAGAGTGCAACATGTATCAGTGAGACTAAAGCAAAAGGTGACACCTGAAGTCTGACAGCTCACCACAAGGAGATGGGTTTCTTTAACAGTCTGTCACAATTAAATCTGTTTCGGCCTTACAGCTTCAGGGCTCTTGTAAAAGACAGGAGCCCATCACTTATTTAATTTGGGATTTTTAAAACACTAGCTTGCTTAATGTCTTCAAAAACCAAACCACAGATTATTCCATTTATTAATTGAAACAATTTTTTTGCTATGAACAATTTGCTCTTACAGATTGTTTTGACACCATTTCTTGACTCTTGATTAGACACTACCACAATTTTTCAGAACATCTTAAAACTTCTTTCTCAGCTCATATTTCTCATGTGAGAAGAGCTCAGTCCTAGCTACACCTTGGAAAGTTAAGGATATTTTCATCCACACAAACTCAAGAATGGTTGGCAAGGGAAAGGACTGTGGGTAAAAAATATAAGGATGAAAGTGGGTAGTGTTCATAAAACCCAACAAACTCATTTATGTCTATAACCATTTGAATTCCTCTCAAAAGCCATGAGGAAAAAGGGGTATGAAGTACCAGCTGGTATTCTGCAGCGCTTCATCATTTCTCCTCTGGCTCCTTCACCTCTCAGTAAAGCCTCTTCTAATCGAGCTTTAACGTCTCGTGACTTCTGGAGTGCTTGGGTGCTAACTTTATCTGAGCTTTGCTTGCCCTGAAAGTAAAGTGAAAGCAATCAATACCAATGCCTCTGTCTTCGGACCTGAATCCAAATTACACCTCAAAATGAGACACAACAGGAGATACTTGTAGAGGGGGCACAAGCAATGAATATGACTAACATATAAAAGGTAATAAGTGGTGCAAATGAGGAAAGACTAAGACAAAGATGTAGCTCAGTACTACAGAGAGAGAAACTAAAGTTGAGAGGAAAGGTTTTCTGATCAATTTCAGATAGACCCTCTCAGAGAGGACAGTCATGACAAGTCCCACCTCTTAACTAAACAGTCATCTTCAGTATCCTGTCCACTATTTACAGGAGCTGTCAATATAATTCCCACCAAAAATAGCCCTCAAATTCCCAGGTAAAGGAAAATAATAAATCAGGTTAAGACAACTTCATAGAACTTCCCTGAAGCTTTGGCTGCATTTTGCTTGAAGGCTAGTGTCAGTGTTATTTTATCTGAATTAATTTGTCCATTTGTAGCACAGATTAGAAAAGTGCTAATTTTTCAATTGTTCATAATATATTTCCCTCAGTCAGCTGGAATTTATGGAAAAAAAAATTAAACCAAAGCAGGACAACAAAACCATGCCATGTTTCAATTACCTTGTACTCGAAGCATGAGACGCAAATGAAGAGGAGGTCTAAAATCCTATTCAGCTGCATGGATGGAAGGTCTGCAATCCATTTCTGTATTAGATTCTGATCAGCATTCTTCATGATCCAGAGGAAACAGATCAAAAGATTGCGAGTAGTATCAGGACCTAATGTGGCACTCTGTCTGTATGGCTAGGAGCAGATACATACATGTCAGTTCAAAGAAGAAAAAGAAGAGGAAAGTCATTCAGGTGAAGTAATGTCATTTACAGTTCAGTCATAGCAAATCTCAGAACTAGACTTGTTTGACCTTTTCCAGGTTACAATTATTGTATTTTTGAATGAATGTATGTATAACTACTGGAAGGAACAGTTGAATGCATTTTAAAGACTGAGAGAAGCACAAGAGCATTGTTTGCTAGCTGCTTGTATTTAAATTTCCTTGGAATAATGTAGAAAAAGATTCTACAACTGTTTGGTTTCTTCCTGCTATGCAGTCAGCCAAATAACATAGTAGATAAAAAGAACCATGGGGAAAGAGATACAGAGAGAAGAAGAAGGATCCGAGTCTTAGATCCATGTATGCAGGTAGAACTGAGAAGCAGTATGGCACTCATAGTGGCATTTGGTGATCAGGAAACAAATCTAGGGTGGATGTGGAAATGGAAATAGACATGTGGGAGAAAAAGGGAACTTTGTGTGGTAGAGCATAACTAACTAACTAGAAGAGAAGAGGAGAAGATGACAGGAGGAATATGAGGGATTCTTTGAGGCTAGAGGAAACAAAAATACAGTTTCTCCTGGCCGCAGTTATTCGTGACAAGAAAGGATTAAAGGAGAAAACAAAGAAAGATCAAAACAGATACCAGAAAATAGACTGTCAGAGCAGTGAACTTACCAGGGAGACTGGAGGTATTCCAGAGTTCCTAAGGTTGAACTGATTCCCAGCAATGGCAAGGGCCACACTTTGGTTGATTGCACCTGCAGACTCTTGTTCTTCTTCTGGATTTCCTGTGCGTCCCTTTCCACTGCGGATATCTGAAACTAGATTTGAAATATCCCACTGAAACTTCAGGAACAATCCAGTTGCTCACTTGTCACAGTTTTCCATTGGTCTCTAATCTAACAAAACAATTGGTACCTCCACTCCTGAAAGTGTCTGGGTGATGCACCAAGCAGTAAAAAGGGCACAACATTTGTAAGACAGAATGCGGCTATCTGCAAGGACTGCCCAATTATTCAAATAAATAAATGGTGACAGCAAATGTGAGGTTGTCTCTGAAGTTCAAAGATAGGCCAGTGCCTTATAAGACTTGGAACCATCCAGTTCCAGTTCATTTCAGGCAAAAGAATAAACACAGGAGCCACACAAGGATTTGGTGACATTCAGCAAAGTATGTAAATCAGCACTAACAGCTGACAGAGCCAGTATTTCCTACTGACTAACAAATGACTTTATTTTCAGGCCCCCAGCTGTTTGTATTCCCTGCTAGTCTTGACATCACTTTCAACAAATAAAATTATTTATACCTAAGAATCTGCCCTGGTTCTAAGCATCCATTCTGTTTTTCGCAAGTCCCATTTTTCCGAAAAACTGAGTGACCAGCTGGACTCCATATGTTCAGAATGATATCAGCAAGCTCTTGTAACAGATACTCAAAATGAAAGACACACTAAAACCTATACATACTAATACACCTGGGCTTCCTCATAATATCTCTTTTCATCTGTGGTATAAGGATAATAGTTAGATCAGAAGAATGATGTGAGATCCAATTATACAATGTAGAGTAAATTCTTTCACCTTATCAAAACTGAAAGTACTAAATAATACTTTCATATTAGTAAGTCTTTTGTTCAGACTTCCTGAAAAGTGATGAAAATACATTCTTTAAACTTTACACTGTCAATTAATTAATTTTGATATCATGTTAATAACACTATAGAGCAACTGAAAACCATAGAAAGAATACCATCCTATTCTTTTAATTGTGATATAACAGGATGTCAATATCACTCTTGTTTTCTTCTCTACAGTCTGTTAAGCCTACCTAGATCTCAATATTTTGTTCAGAACTTGTAGGCTTTATTTGCAAGATCATAAAATTTGCATTAAGAGATATGCAGGAGTGCATTTCTGGTCTATCATTTGCTCATGACATGAGGACACCAGTTTTTCCTGTCTGTAAAAATCCAGTTTACTTCTAAGTAAATAAATATTCAACCTCAGTAGACTATAGGAAATTTCTGCACTTAGTGTGATCTCTTTTACGTTTGATGAATTGCTTAGACAAGTACTCTTAAAAGCTGAAAAATCTAAAGGGAAAAAGGTCTTACTTGTAAAATCATGGAGTTGTGGTAGTGAATCCAAAATTATACCAACCAAAGGAAGGTAAAGAGCTGCAATTTTAATCTTCACCTCTTTTTTGGAGCAACGTGGATCTAGGTCATGGGAACTCAGCAGGCTAAGGACAGCACTGACAGCTTTTCTTTGCACCTTGGTAATCCTGTTAACAGAGAGACCATCCATGAGCTCCATTCATGAGTCATGCACATATCACTTATAAATCAAAGGTTTAATAAATAGAGTGGAGGTGAAAGAAACAAATTAATACACCAATATTCATTGGATTATCTCTTCCATTCTGAGCAGGCATTCATGTTCCCTTCAAATGATAGATATCTTAAATCTCCAAGCCCCTTTACGACAATCAAGGAGCACCTAAGTCTTTCAAACTTCCCATAAAAATTCAATATGGTGAAGAGAGGTGCTTAAGGAAAAAGCATAAAACTCTGACAAAAGTTTAGCTAAACTCTTAAGATCAGACAAAGGCAGAGGTGTTTTAGATAGAAGAGCAACGAAATTTTGTGTTACCAGTTCATATATTTAACCAATACTACCACAACAAATACCATATTTTCATTCACTCGGAGCAGATAAAACAATGACTGGGTCATTGCTATGTTATGGAGTGACTAGTAGAAAAGAGAAGGAAACAGGACTGCATTGGAATCAGATTATGACCTTGCCAAGTGTAACAGTGTGACTTGATACCATTCTAAAATCTGCAAATTGGGATACACACCCCTCGCTGTCTGTGTCCAGCGCTGCTGCCAATTCAGTGAAAAGTAAGCCAGTCAGAAAGTGTTGCTGGCGGTATTCAGCTGAGAGGTCAAACATGCCAGTGATTTTCTGGTCCTGGAAACTAGAACAGGAGCTGGAGTTCTGCAGAAGTATATTAGAAATGTTAAAGTATGATCATCAAAATCAAAGCTTCTTAAAGAAGTCATAGTCACAGGCCATGAAACTAAGAGAAAATCTCTATAAGAGAAAAACAACAGACTTTGAAAGAAGGTTGGATATTTTGGAGGAAAACTTCTGGGTGTGAAATAAGAAGCATCTAATTTCAAATTAGCTGCTTGCTAGAATGCAATCTCATCTTTTCATTCTGTGGTAGCAACTCATTTGACATTTTTTAAGATGTAAAATTTCTACCCTATTTAGTTTGGACAGGACACAGAGTAAGAATTTTCTCCATGTTTACAATTTTTAACAATTCCTTTACTGTTGCAGAGCAGCCATTGGGTATCATACAACAAGAGGCTGCCTCTACAGTAAGAGAACCTTTGGTGTCAGGAGCTCTTCATTTTAGTATCCATGATGCCTAGCATGGAAGTAAAGGCCAGGAAAGGCATGTGAACAGTATTTCCTTTCACCCTGGAAATTCTTAGCTGAGCTTGGTGGTAGCTGGCATAATTTAGAACAGCCTTCAAACTGCTGCAGCTTATAGCTATGATGGATATACAGCCAGTCCAGGAATGGAAAGGTGCTGCTATATATGTGTTGTGAACTTCTTAGATTCTCTCATCATAGGTGTGTGCTGCAAGTCACCTGGAATGTTTTTGTCCCCAGATAGGGTAAGCATAAGTCTTAACCTCCTTTCCCCAATGCAACTACTTAGTTATAAGAGCCAAAATTTTGCCTTTAATTTATATTCTTCAATATTCTTTCCCAATATTTCTGTCAGTCAGCTGGGAATAGTCCCAGGACACAAACATATGAAGTATCAGCATACTACACAGTGGTAGCTGTCTTCCACCATATTCGGTCACATGGCACCCCTGACTCTGAGTAGCCCCATATTTTGGATTCATGTGCTTAAGCTGACTCCCATTCAACCTCAGGCAGACTGCACTATGGCTGTTCTATGTTTGTGTGGCATAACATCAAAGTGTAGAGCACCCAGTTAAGAGCATTTGGATTCTCTCCAAGAATTTAAAAAGATTTATTCACAAGGCCATATTTCTACTGAAAATCTAACTCTAGCTGGGCAGCACTCCTGCAGACAGATCAAAATTACTGCAAGGGTGGTCAGCTAACATCCAAGGGCCACAAAAGCCTTATTGATCTGTGCAGGTTGCACTTTAAAGGTTACTCCTAAAGGAGAGAAAGAGTTGATGATGGTGCTTGAAGGAAAGATTGATTAAACTGGTGTCTGCCCAGCTCTGACTTAGTTGCAAAAGCTCTGCTGATGTTCTTCTTTCCCCCATAAGCAGAAGAGTCATATTTCTGGTTCTGTGGCATCCAGGATTAGCATTATCCAAAAGTACTGGGAAATCCCAACTCTGTTTGCTTTTAAGACCAGGAAAAACTTCAAGAAAATATTATTTACTCTTCCTGACCAGTGACAACCCTTAAGGTATGCCTTAAGGCACATCTTAGCACATCCAATCAATTCTTTAGCAATGACACTTGAAAAAGAAACCATGAATTTTAATTGCTCCATTACTCAGGTGCTTTTGTACCTCCCACCATTTTTAGTTTCAATTCTTCTGCCTTCAAGGGTTGTGGCAATTATGGGGCATTGCATTGAATTGCTTCATCCCAGTCCTGACCCCTGCAAAACCATTGAGGTGGAAAACAGACAGGCTAGCGCACTTCAACAGGGATTTCATTTCCCCCATTGTAAAAAAGCAAGATAACATCTAAGTAAAATGCAGAGGAGATGAACACAATACTGGTAATATAGTGTGTGCCATGCCAGTCAACAGTTTTTCTTTTGAATGTGTTTGTAAACTCCTTGGTCAGGAAGATGGATGGGAGATCCTGACATTCAGGAAATCTAGAGCTATGTCAGTATCAGGCCAAGTCTGGGAAAATGTGCACGTACTGAGAATGACGTCCTGGGAGAAATGAGAAATATTGCATGGAGAGGTCTGCTTAGCATGCCTGAGTGTTTCTACACAGAAAATCATAAAGTTAAAATAAAAAGGAGAACACTGTCCAAAAAACCACAGAGAAATTGTGGAAAGTCATAGCATTGTCTGTACTACTGGAGTGGGGAGGAACCCAGAACAAAGAATGCTGCTATCGGAAAAAGAAAGCATGATAATCCTTCTCTAAACAACATGAAGGCTCAACAGAAATTCACTGTTACAGGATATTGAAAAACACATTGTATTGGTCACTAACTTATTAGTCGTGACATCTACATTCACTTGGAGAATAAGAAGTCCAGTTAGAAGGGTATCTCACAGCAAGTTTTCTGTGCACTGCTGCATGCCATAATTCTCCAAAACAGATAGTGAAATTTCCAGAATCCACAGAATATTCTCAGTTGGAAGGGACCCACAAGGATAACCGAGTCCAACCCTAAAGTGAATGGCCCATGCAGGGATCAAACCCACAACCTTGGTGTTATCAGCATAATGCTCTAATCAAATTTGCATTTATGTATGGGTAGCATATAAGTGTGCCTGTAAATTAGCCTTCAGATCTATGTTCCTTTTAGACCCTCTATGTCTACCTTAACAGTAATTTTCTGTGTGCATGCTTCTAGATGAACACGTATCTGTGACATGTTAAATTTTAACTTGTGTAGGTACAGTTTTGCAGTAGTACTCCTAGTCTTTCTTCTTCTGTCCCTTTTGCTTCAAGAGGGAGGTTTTTCTCCCTGATCCAACAGTGGCTAATTCTAAACTAAATATTTGAATACAGAGCAACATAAGTCTTTTTCTGTATGTGTGCTTCATATGATATTCATGCAATATTATCTAATGGACAGCTACCTGGGAGGATAAGGAGGGAGAGGGAGATGCTGGAGCAGATGCAGATGCCATGAAGAAGAAGTTCAGATTTAGGTAATGCTCATGGCTGCAGAGAATTCTCAGGAACTCAAGTCTCATGGAAATCAGGGTGGAGAGTGAATTCAGCTTGTTTGAAAGCTAGAAAAACAAACAAAAAAGTGTCAAGTGATGAGTGTGTACTATCTAAATTACCATGCAGTGAAATATCCTGCTCCCTGAAATGGAAATAGACATATAATGCTAACTGTACCTAACTAGTTTCCACACATTAGCTGCTCTTTGTATCACAGTGATGGGGTCTCTCTCCTGGCTCCCCAGCTGACTTATGTACTTTCCCAGAGGTAATAAATAGTTTCTTTCTTTTTTTTTGTCCCAAAAGGAAAACAGATAATATTTTTCTCTTTTGCATAACACAAAAATGAAAAACAAACTACACTTTTCTGAATCTGTGGCAAACTCATAAAAAGTCTCGCTAAACAATAGCGGGCATCAGTGGTCTTGTAATTTCCTTTCATATCAACAGTGACATCAGAGGAGTGTTGTACATACTATAGGAAAATGGGGTGGTAGCCACCTTGCATTCTCCTCCCTACCATCTCCTGCTAGAGGGCCTTAATTTGCTAGAAAGCTACAGCAGGTGTAACAATTCACAAAACACAAGGAACCATTCCCCTTCAAACACAACAAATAACCTTATAACTACATCCTGCATATCACTCATTTTGTGAGGCTCACATTTTGTGAGGCTAACTTTTTGGAGAAGATGGAGATGTACCATTTTGGTTCACTCCCCCAAATCTAAATCCTGTCCTCACAGCACTGGAGAAGTCAGAGACTGAAAGCTGATCTGTATGGCTTGTAGACGCTACTGCTAAGGGATGTAATAAAAGTAAGGGAAGAAAGGGGGTTACATGTATGCTCTGCAGCAGTGCAAAGTATGACATTTCTAAAAGAGTCTTCACCTCCACTCAATATTTTCCCTTCAGACTACAAATGAAAAGAGGTTTAAAGTCACTGCATATGCAATAGGAAATAGGTACCTGGACCTTTAACACAACTCAAAGGATCTTGATGGATAAACTAATCAAAAGGAACAGAATACAGGACTGGCCATAAGCCAAATGCAATGTATGGTGCCTACCTGATTGCAGTAATGTTTGATGAGATTGAACACAAATCCTCGGTCCATTAAAGAAAGAAGATCATACAAGAAAAATGCCAAGCTAATATTAATTTTTTCTGCTTGTTCACTTTCCTTTAAAAAACAGAAAAAAAGAAAAAAAACCAGTTATGATGTATAAAAGTACATAAGAGTGGGAGACTTTTTGAGTCATGAACAAGTAGTGTAGGGGACAGGTCCCCTCATCTCATAGGACAAGATTGCTTCAGCTCTCCAGTTCACACGATCTTATTAAAATTGCACAGAATCACTTCTGTAAATTATTTCAAGTGTTGTAGCTTTCACAGAGAAATATCCTGGGAAGAATGAACAAGTTCATCTATGCAAGCATTTGGGCTGACAACACTGAAATGGAATTTGAGAACTGTTCTGAATTCCCTATTGGCTGCAATCCTGCATATGACCTTTTTTCTCCTCTGCTGAACCTCAGAGATTGAAGGTTAGGTACTTAAAACATAAAATATTGTTCTAAAATTTTAATAAAAACTTGTGCTGTCTCTGCTGTTGGAATGGCTAGTAGAAATTTAAGTGTAAACCTGATAGTAACTAAACATTGTTAAGATAAATTTGGGTGGTTTACCATTCAGCAGCTAAGCTCTTTCATGCTTGGAACTGGCCTGATTACCAGAGACACACAGCATCAAGTAATAATCACAGAGAACTTTATGTGCCCTCTAAAATAAGGCTACACTTACTTCAAACATACCAATTTAAATCACAAAATCTCATATGTAGTTCACCAAAAGGATTCAGTGGAGATGCCGGAGGGATCTGCACACATTTAATGCCTTCAGAGCCTTCAGCTGGGCTCACTCAAAACTGACAGAGGAGATGACTGAGAAAAATATTGCCCCTCCTGGCACCTCTGTCTAGTGAGAACAGTTGTGCAGAACCTCAGGGTGGCCATGATTTCATTTTTCAGTCTTTTTGCTGCTCTTCAGGAACATACAATCTGGAATTTACACAGCAAAACATTTTTCTACTGTGAAGAAAAAATTAGTTTTCCACTACCTTATTGGGTAGGCTAACATATGCCAGACATATCTCTGTAGAAAGCCAGAGCAATCTGGCTTTCTACAGAGATATGTCTGGCATATGTTAGCCTACCCAACACCAGACACACGTTACCTACTGCTCTGTATAACTAACCCACGGCCCTTGTTCTTAAAACATTGCAGTAGGATTTTCACACATAATCAGGTTCTATACACTCACTCTATCAAAACTGAATTGAATTAATAGCCTACAAAACTTACTGCATTTATTGTGAGGAAGCAGTAAATGTCTTGGCAGAGCCTACAGTTCTGTTAAAGCATTTTTAAAAATGCAACCAATTTTTATTTCATAGCGTATTAAAAAACATCATTGATGCCTTAAGCAAACATTTCTGTGGAAATGCACACGGCTATCACAGAAGCAAAGGACTGAGCAAAAGGTAAAGCTTTAGAAACAACCTTATGGTGGACAGTGACAATCCCTTCTGCCATTCTTTGCCTCCATTTTTCTGGTCTTCGTCCTTTCCCATTTTCTGCTCAACAGCACAGCAAAGCACACTCGGAGAAAGTGGATCAGGAAACTGAGCTGGTTGAAAAGTGATCTGGCAGGCCAGCTCTCCAGCCTGCTCTGCCCTGTGACAGAGCACTCTGCTGGGCTAGCACAGTGCATTTGGAAGCTCTTGTGCATGACAAGTTGGTTGCAACAACTGAACAAACAGTCACCACGTACCTATCTGTGGCCTTAACTTTGTTTACTGGCCAGTGCAGAGTGGTATCAATGGTATAAGCTAAGAGCAGTAATGCTAAAATATAAGTTGCAACTTCTAATCCTTTCAACTTTATAATCTGTTATATCAGCGCAACTTCTTAAAAGTAGAAAGAATTTCATGGGACTTAGGCTTATTTCTTGTCTTTAATTTTCAAGTAACCAGTACCTCTTTAAAGAGGTCAGGGGTTAGATCATTCATGGCTGGCTTTTGCAACCCTCATGTGGAACTCTGCCTTCATATTGCACAGTCCACTGCTACAAAGAACTCAAATAAGGAATAAAACACAATGCAGTAGGAATGAGGCCAAATGGAAAGGGGAATACAAGTAAGAAGCCCTGCCTGGGTTGCAGTCTGATTCTCTGGCTAACCTGGCATAAAGCATCCCTGCCACTGAAAATGGATGTTCAACTTTTCTGGTTGATGGGAAAGGGAATTCTCTGCCTGCACACTGCAGCCACACTGAGAAGCAAGCTGGGGAACTGAGTTGAATAAAAAAACCTGTGTGTCAAAGGAGTGCAAGGCTGACCTTTGCATTGCCACAACTGTCGCTTAAGATCCATGTGAAAATACTGCCTCAGTACTGGCCTAATTCTAGTGAGGTTGCTGAAGTTTAAATGGGATAAAATATAGCTCAGTGTAACAAAAGGTCAGTAGCAAGGATTCATGGTGCTTATTTCATGCCCTTACCTTTGGTGGTTTGACTAAAAGTGCAGCAATCTCTGAAGTAACCACACTAACTATAGTGGTGATATCATCCATGAAGCGATCGGAAAACCGGCTTCTTCGAGGGTTATCTTGCTTCTCTATGTTATGAACATACTGAGCCATACTCTTTATCTGCAAAGCAGAAAAAAGACACTAAAAAATGTCCAAACTGGAGGTAAAATACTGCTTTAAGTTTGTTCATGAATGTAAGATTTCCTGCTTCTTTTTCTCTGAATATAATCACTCATTTTCTCAGAGCTGCTCTGATAAATCCTACTTGTAGTGGTAATGGCAAAAACCAGCTTAAGACTCAAAGACAGACAGACACTGATTTCTGTTCATATTCATGCAGCTGGCTACTCTCAGCATCGGAAATCAGAAACACCCTCCCCCAAACCCCCGCATCTGTCGTTCTGAATGCCACTGTTTGCATCTTCTGCCCTTCATGATGGACAGGGAGTGCACTTGTGGAATTCTTATTTTTTGACCCGATGTTGGTTTACATATATGCTGCCAGCAGAAATCAGTATGTTTTTTCCACTGACATATATCACCTCAGGGCTCTGTAAAACTGTGTTTGTGGAGATTTGTCACTGCTGTCATGTTTTTAACAAAATGGAAAAGACAGGAACAGGTATTCACAGAAAAGAAAGGGCTTGGTTTGATGAGTGTCTCAGTCTTTTGCAAGCTGTGGACCACAGCTCATGTCACTCATGCAGAACTTTGCCATCACCACCATCAGTGTGGAATGGGGCTGAATATGAACAATTCTTTAGTTTTATTTCCATTATTTGAGACCTTTCCTTTATACAGTGGGACTGAATAACTGAAGAGGTCACCACCCAACTAAATCTGACCCTAAAGTACCTACTACATTTCACCATTAACTAAATGTGAAATACCACTGTCACATCTTACCAGGAGCTCAAAGAAGAACCAGGCATACTTGAAGACAGTTTCTCTCACCATGCCTGTGCTGACCACCATCTGCAGTGCCAGCTCCTCATGGAAATGCTAGATAATAAACACAGACTGTTGTAAAAGCTTCTCAATCAACTTGTCTTCCATTTTCAACATCCCCATCTTCTCTGTGGGAAACTCCTCCATACTGGGGAGCATGCAGCTGGATGGGGGTGTGTGGACATCCTTGTAGGATCAGAAGGCACATTTGACCAAAATGATATTTAAAAAATATTGGTAACACAAAGACTTTTGGACCCATTTTTCTGTGGATCCAGAATCCTGAATAACTGAACAGGGAAAAGACTGTGGTCCCTCCTCCAGCCATTGGCTGAGTGTATGACAAGGAGCAGTCATGTTTCTCACTTACCCACTAAGTGTTTTCATTTGGAATATCCATGATTTTTTGAGAGGAGGTGGAAGTAAGACTGAATCTGTACTGGGAGGCAATAACTACAACAGACCTTGCACATTTGGAAACAATACTTTCTGCAGTGAGACCTGACCAGAAGATACCCAAACCCAATTATCTAAACTTCTAGAAAATTCCAATATAGACTAAAAATTTATTGCAATGTCCTTTATCTGTTCCTGACACAAACAATAAGCTAATGGTATTCATAAGCATATTTACACTGAATAGCACAAATGAATCCATACAATATTCAAATATAAAACCTCTATGTTTTTTGACAGAAATCAAACCAATAAACAGGCGTAAGACTGGAGAGTTTGTTAAGTGTAACTCAGATTCTGAACAGCACATTGCAGGGCTTTGCCCCTGTTTCTTGATTCAAAGTCACTGCTGTTGATCAATTCCAAGCACAAGATATAGTACTGGAAAAATTACTTATGTGATGTGATATCTTCTGTTGTTAATAAGCTATTCAGCAATACATACTCAGGATAGGAAGGAATTTCTTGGCTCTAAAGATACCAAAAAAGGACGAAGCAAAACACTTTCTACTCCATTTCTGAATGGAGTTTACTGTAACATGTAAAGGCAGGTATCCAAGGGTAAACAGCAGTTGAAAACGACTGAAGCTCTAAGACCTTGAGAAAGAAAGCAAAGTAGGATCCAAACAGGCTGCCACTTGCCTAAATCTGTCCTGGAAAAAAGAATGTAAGACTCTGGAGCAGAAGCAGAAAGGTTTTAGTAATATTTACCCACTCATTCAATATTCTATCACAAATGCCCTGTTTGATAAAATCAGTTGTTATTTTGTTCTGTCTTTTCCCTCTCCTCATTTAGAAGTACTAATTGCCAGCACTGCTGCAGGATGCTCCATGTTCTGCTAATGAGTTCCCTCACACATAGTGGTAGCCTACCTTTTTATTGGATGGTCTTGGGTTTGCACAAATGTTTGACATATCATTTGCTCCTTCAACATAGTAAGACATCCGACTGGAGCTATGATCCACAGGCTGGAGGATATGGCCAGAAGGAAAAAAGTTAATAAATTACTTAAACTCATTAACAGAGAAGAAATCAGCAGCAGTGTGGTGTTTGTGGTTGTTTGTTGGGGTTTTTATTTGGTTGGTTTTTGGTTTTGTTTCTTTTTTTTTTTTGGGTATGCACAGATGTTCACCTAAATAGCTTTCCTCTTTCTCTCCCATCACACTTCCCAGTGGAGGCAGAAGGCCATCTAAGCGCAGCAGCAGCCCCAAGAGGGTGCAAATGCCAGCACTGCCATCGCGTGCCTAATGGCAGCACTGCAGCTGTACTTTGAAAGACAGGATTCACCCTTCAAAAGCTGTATCCTCTGGAACCACATCAGAAATTAATTAGCATCTCGGAGTCCTACTTCCATTAAAAGTAGTGCAGATTTAAAAGGCAGTGAAACGGCACTAGCCAATTGTAGATTACTACATTTATCCATGTGATGAAGCTGTAATATCAAACATTTTAATTTTCTGTTAATTTGGAAGAATGCATTGACCACTGTTTTGGTTTTTTTCCCCCTAGGACACAGTACATTACAGTAAAAGTAATAAAGTTATTAAATTCAAGTCTATGTTATAAAAATTGCTATGAATGAATACATATGTCCATATGAACAAACCAAATAAATTTTCAAAGCCTGTGCATCTTACTAGTTCAGGCTTCATTTGCTGCAGAAAAGCACGCAGTCACTTTAAACAAAGAGACATATAGTCATTCAATGGTGGAAAGCCTTCAAAATGTTTCTGAGAATAATCTACTTGTAAAGCAGTATTTTAGATATGTAACACTCAAAGAAAAGTGTGGCAAAAAAGGAAATCCCTCAGTGGAGTATCTAAGCCACAAACAAGAGGCAGAATTCCTATCTCTTGCTCTCCATTGGTAAGGGACATAAGAATTTAGCAATGGTATTTAACATGTGCCTGTGCCAAATCAGATAAACAGCCAGTGGTTCTGGGGATACATACAGTGCATTTACAAGAAGCAAATCCGACCTCTGAAGGCCAAATCTAAATTACTAGGTTTTGGACCATACCTTTCTTTAGATATTTGACTTTGTTCTCTTACCTTGGATGACATGGTATTTTTGACTTCCTCATTAGTAGCAGTTTGTGTAACAGTGATGTCAGGATTGCTGCAGCTTATCACTCTGCTCTGCAGGAGTTTGCTTCCAACAGATACAGCGGAAGTGCGTCCAAATGTGTAATAACGAGACTCTGTTGAAACAGCACTGCTGCCTGCACCTGCCCACAGGAAGACGTTCAAATTAAGACTGAAGGACATACATATGAGACAAACATGAGATTCAAGCCAGTTTTGCTCAGTGCTATTATAACATCAGCATCTTGAAAGGCATAAAACTCCTGAAAATCCCACCACCAACTGCTTCATTAACAAATTACACAGGCATTGAACAACAAGGTGCAGATATTATCCCAGTCAAAACCACACAGGGTGATTGCACAAGCGGTAACAAAAGATTAAGAGGACTATCTGAGCAGCAGCACTATCACAACAGTTCTTTCTTTCCTTCAGCTCTTTTTAATTTGCTGTAGATTAAGACAATATTCATAGGCCTGAACATAAAATATCACCTTCAACACATAAAAATTAACACCAAAATGTCCAAGGAGGCAGGGAGCACTGCCATCAGGAATTTCACTAAATGATTATCTAGTTTTCAGTTTTGCCATGGACCTTATTTTTCCAGGATAAAGAATTTTCAAGTGTATGCGAGCTCAGACATTTTAGCACATCTTAACATCAGTCTAAATGTCTCTCAAGGGGGATTTAAATGACTATTTGAAAAGGGCCTACATATCTTAAGCTCTCACAGCACAGCTGCTTGGCAGTAAATCATTTAAGATAAATCAGTTGATCAAATTAATCCTATAGGCTTTAGGACGATGATTGTAGCAGAGTAACAGAATGGTTGAGGTTGGAAGGGCCCTCTGAAGGCCATTGGGTCCAATCCTTCTGCTCAAGAAAGGTCACCTTGAGTCAGCTGCCCAGGACCATGTCAGTTGGCTTTCTACTATCTCCAAGATGAGAGACTTGGACAGCCTCTCCAGGAAACCCGTGTCAGTGCTCAGACACCCTCCGAGGAAAAAAGTGCTTTCTCATGTTCACGTGTTTCAGTGTGTGCCCACTGCCTCTGATCTTCTCACTGGGTGCCACGGGAAACAGCCACTTTCTATCTTTTTTGCACTGTCCCTTCAGCTTTTTGCACACACTGAAGATCCTCTCTGAGCCTCCTCTTCTCCATGCTGAACAATTCCAGCTCTCTTAGCCTTTCTTCACTGAAGAGACACTCCAGCCCCTTTGTTACTTTTTTCGCCCTTGGCTGGTCTCTGTTCAACATGTTCACGTCTCTCTTGTACTGGGGAGTCCAGAACTGGACACAGCACTCTAGATATGGCCTCAGCAGGGCTGAGAAGAATCACCTGTCTGGCCAAAATACAGCATTTTATCCTCTAACATCCCTAATACAATGGAGAAATTGGTTAAGCTTGGCCCTATGCCACTTGGCAGTTAGTTTGCATGGAAAGTAATTTACTTACATCAGTAAGAAATTGGCATCTTAAAGTAATTTCAATTTATGAGGGAATTCCTCTAGAGAAAGTTTCAGTTTAGGCAACATCTTTTGCTTTCAGCTCCATGAAGCTACAACATTGCTTGTAGCTGTGGAGTTCCCTCACCTCAACCCTGCATCTTAAATGAATAATTGAGAGATGGAGATTTTAAGTGGCAAACCCATGTTGCTGTTTGCAGTGTTGATATTCCTGACCTACCTCTGAGAAAAATGATACATCAGAACAGTGCAGGGCTTAAACAGAATGCAGTCTGTCTGAGAAGTTGTTTGGTATCATACAGGTCAGTTTATTAGGTCATACTTTCAGAAGTATCATGCTGAACAGCATGTAAAAAAAAAGAATACTTTTGCAACCCTTGCACCAATAATACCTGGCTTGACCACTTCTCTTTGAGGGTCTGGCAGACGAAATACATAGTACACATAAGATGCCAGCAGGCAGTTCCTCCCATGCTGATCTTTGCTCAGCTCTTTGCTGTTGTGGAGACTGTTCACTATTGCAACCACAGATTCAAAGGCAAACTGTGAGAAGTTGGCTGTGAAACAAAAGCAAGAATTAGTGTCAGCACTGAAGGGGTATAATGTAATTAGGTGAGGGCATTCTTTGTATCAGCAAATAATCCTGCAAGCTTCAATTCAATCCTTATCAGATTCAGTAATTGCTATACATGATCAGACACAAACTCTACATAGAGAAAGAAATACTCTTCAGCAGACCCACTGATTTTCACTGCTATTCTGTCACTTTGAGCTATGTAAAGGCAGATTGTAACTGTTAATTATCATTTCTAGCAGCCTTCACACATTTCCTATAAACTACCTACCCGAAGAACACTGACACATTATTCTGCAGCTGACAGACAAATACAAGCTAGCAGGCTTTTGCACAAGTATTGTAGTGGATAAAGCGCCGATTACCAAAATGAGATAGGAAATGAACTGCACCACTGTCTCCAAATAGCCTTCTCTCCAGAGTTAACATACATGATGGGCAGCTGGCACCCTCAGTAACAGAAAAATCAGAGTGCACTAGTATGTCCTGGTTTTGTGCTCACTGAACTCTCTTTAAAATATTTGGGCACAGGATATGGTCCAGATAGCAATTGTCAGTTGTAAGATAATAATTTTACTAGTGTTGTACTTTCAAAACAACTGAAATCCACACAAAGTTGAACTGCAACCCACTTTCTGATCTGTACTTTTAGATAAGTAAATGATTACAGTTTAATGTACCTCCCAGTCAGAGTCAGAGAGTCTTATATGTAAAGGAAATGGAGAGAAGACAGGAACTCAGTTAAACCTGATTAAATTGCGCAGTGAAGCTGTGTCTTGAGAAGCACAACCCTTTCCAAAGTGGACTACACCAAATACTAAATCTGAGCCTGGATATTTAGCAATCATTTCCCCCACATTTCCAGGTTGCTTGCACTGCCACTTGAAGGCCATGAACCAGTAAATACCTGTCTGGCCAGCTATGATCATGGGCTGCACAGCCAGCTGAAAAAGTTTATCTAGTACCAAATGCAAAAATAAGACAAGAGGTTCAAGGCGTGAAGAATTCAAACAAATAATGCTGAGTTTCAACTCATGTTCCAGTGAAGCCTCTGTAATCTTCTGATCCATCAGCCGAATGGGGAATGTCACTTGATTTTCAAGAGAATGGCACAAAGTGAAGAACTTCTCCAGGTGGTTGTCCTGCAAACACAGTGCACTCAGAGTTAATAAAGTCAACATAGTTCAAGCTACTGATAGCTAAGCAAAGCCTGATTGTATCACCTCATGGGAAGAAAGAAAAGATTTTCAACCTTCCAGCTTTCAGTGGCACCGGCTCTTGGTGATCAATTTGTAAAGCAGCTGTCACAGACTTTTGTTTGATCCTTTTTATCTGGCTCAAATTCAGGCTGCAGTTAGGTCAGCTTAAAGGGAGAAAAGTTAAAGCCCTCACTAAAATGACCGCTGCATTTATTGAAAAGACTGTTCCTTCTATCTGATAAAACTGTCACATCATACGTCTATAGTCC
This sequence comes from Pithys albifrons albifrons, assembly GCF_047495875.1. Lineage (NCBI taxonomy): Eukaryota > Metazoa > Chordata > Aves > Passeriformes > Thamnophilidae > Pithys > Pithys albifrons. The sequence goes on along the minus strand of NC_092497.1, from coordinate 63,692,258 downwards.
CTCTGCCACTCACATCTAAGTTCCAGCTACACACAAGTTATGTGGCCTAGGAGCATGCCCTACTTGTATTGAAAAATCATGCTGGAAAGGGGTGGTGGACCTACTTCAAACATAGGATCTCCTGTTGTTAGGACCAGGATTAACTAGAATATCATGATGGGTAAGAGACACTGAAAAACAGCAGAAACAAAATAAAGCTGCTCTGCCTTAAACCAGTCTCTCAGTAACACAGGCAAAGATCCAGTGTCCTATTGCATTTAAATAACCAGAATTCCCATACCACATGGCTTTGACAAGTGAGCTGCCTAACACATCCTGGCAGCGTATAATGCATCCATGGAGGCAGGGAGGTGCTGTGTCTCTGGAGACATGGACAGTGTCTGAACTAGACTTGCTGATTAGAAGATGAAGACTGCAGAAACTGGCAGTGTGCCCTGTCAGTGTCTTTCAAACACAGCCTAAGCAGACTCCTGCTGAGCTAAGAGGATAACAGGCTCCCTATTGCTCAGTGTGACTTGCTGCTCAGAGTGCTCATTTGTTCAATTCTACCGAGAGATTTCACAGAATCACAGATTCCACTGAGTTGGAAGGGACCCATAATGATCACTGAGTGCAATTCCTGGCCCTGCACAGGAGGACCCCCAAGAGTCAATCATGTGCATCAGAGTATCATCCAAATGCTTCTTGGGAGCCTGTTCCAGTGCCCAACCACCCTCTGGGTGAAGAATGTTTTTCTGATATCCAATCTAAACCTCTCCTGAGAAACTTTGTGCCATTCCATCACTCCTGTCACTGGTCACCACAGAGAAGAGATCAGTGCCTGCCCCTCCTCTTCTCTCACAAGGAAGCTGTATACTGTAATGGGAGTCTCCCCTCAGTCTTCTCTTCTCCAGGCTGAACAGACCCAGTGCCCTCAGCCGCTCCTTACACAGCTTCCCCTTGAGGCCCTTCACCGCCTTCTTTGCTCTCCTCTGGACACTCTCTAATGACTTCATATCTTTGTTATATTGCACTGCCCAAAACTACACACAATATTCCAGGTGAGGCTGCCCCAGTGCAGAGCAGAGCAGGACAATTCCCTCCCTTGACCAGCTGGGAATGCTGTGGCAGAACACGGCTGGCCCCCCTGGCTGCCAGGGCACTGCTGACTCATTTCGAACTTGCCATCAACCAGGATCCCCAGATCCCTTTCTGAGGCACTGCTTTCCAGGATCTCATTTCCAGTCTGCATGTACACCTGGGGTTGCCCCATTCCAGGTGCAAAATCCAGCACATGTCCTTGTTGAACTTCATATGGTTGCTGATTGTCCAGTCCTCTGATTTGTCAAGGTCTCTCTGCAGGGCCTCCCTGCTTTTGAGGGTGTCAACAGCTCCTCTCAGTTCTGAGTCATCTGCAAACTTGCTTAGTATCCTTTCCATGTCACCAAAGGATTCACCAAGGACATCAGGTTATTTCCAAAGCACTTAAGTTTTTTTTTTAGCCTGTGTGAGCTTAAATATCTCCATTTTATTAATCTGCTAAGTTGTTCTGGACATTTGCATTTTCTTTGAAATGAAACTACAGCTATGTGTTGCTTCTGATGAATTACCTGAGTGTGAACAGATGAAACAGCTTGCACTTCAACAATGAAAACGCCCTTGTGTCCTTCAACCCACTTAATAGGTGGTGTCTGAGGTGAAATTTTCTGTGATGGAAAAGAAATACATGAGTTATCTTCTTTTTGACAATCAAACAAAAGGTCTGTTTACATGGGGTTCTACAGGCTATTCACACTATTCACTTCATTTTAGATATCCAAATTCAGTGCCATACAGAGGTCCACAGCTGTGCATCTCCTCATTATCATATCCTCATTGGAGAGAAGTTCATGCACTGGGCAGGGAAATTTCAAGAATTTCTGTGGGATGCCTAGCAGACTGTGCGAATATACATCCTCTGACGGGATATTGTTAGGGCTAAAATTTCCCAGTTAAAGCACTGCTAAAGGCACTCCACAGTGATGTGGACAGTTTCCTTCTTGTCATGTTTACTCAGAAGGCAGTTTTCTGCTCCAGTTACAGAATGTGATTCCCTCTCCTATGCAGCCTCAAAAAAAAAAAAAAAAGGCAAATCATCCTATTGAAGAAACCAAATTATTGACTTGACACTCTAAATAAATACCCCGATCATACAATTTTCAAGAACTTGCTTGAACAACTAACTTCTAAAAAACCAATATAACAATATAAAATAATAACACCAGTGACAATAATAACAACAACATTTTTCTCCAGATCTTACCCCTTTTAAAAAACAAAAGCAGGCATTGTCTACAAGTAGACAACAATGTTACTTTGTAAAACACTTACACTGTTCTCTTACATTAGGAAAACATTATCTTATAATAATTTTGTTTCTTACCTCTGGAGAGTGAATTGAATAGTGTAAAGGCAGCTTATCCAATGCAACAGGAAGACTATAATGTCCAGTTTGAAGATGATCATTTGATAGAATTGGCAGCCACTGAAATAAATGAAAACAGAGCAATATTCATGATGATATATGATTAGAGCTATTTATCTAATTTTTTAGGTATGGTCAACCAAACAACAAATGAGGTATTGACCCAAGCTTCTCTGCTCCAGTGCACTCCACAGTAATTTCTTTGTATTTTAAATTCATTGATAGCTACTGAGAAAAAATGTAAAACACTGCATTACAAACCGTCTCTTTTGAAGAAAACAAACACACAGCTTCTCATGTGTGACATATATTTTTCTAATAAATCCTACCAGAAGGATTTAGTAGAGTCCATGTTTTTATATAAAAAGTCATGTATCTTGAATACAATGATCCCTGGTTTTGAACCAAATCAACAGTTAAAGTTTTACTGATGATAAATTGAATATCTTCAGTGTGGTTACCATGAGGATTCAAGCCAGATGACTTGCCATTACCCTGCACTGATATTTGGACACATTTAATTTTTCTCTTATTCAAGTATGAAAGAAGCTGTACATTTGAACATCATAAGGCAGAAACATTTTGTATTTAGGTGAACAGAAATCAGAAAATTAAGTCCTCATCTATGTTAAGTCTTGCTTCTGATTATTTCTTAACAATCTCACTGACATTGGTGGGACTACAACTGTCCATAAAAGAAAGTCAAGTTTAAAGTTTTGTCAGTATTGGGAAAAAAAACCCAAACCCAAAAGCCAACAGCAAACAAATAAAATCTACAAAAAACCCACAAAACAAAAAACCCCCAACAAAAAAACCCAAAAACCAAAAACAAACCCTTCAAATTTCATTGCAGGAACACATAGAAAGCACCGGTCTGTTCCTACAGCTCAATTGCTGATCACAACTCTAGGACATTTTCCAATCTGAACTATTGCCATCTTCTATGGTTTCCTTTTATATTAAAATCTCTTCAGTTAAAAATACTGATTGATAAAGAAAACTATCAAAGAGACTGTGCTACAATATGTACCTCTTAATCTAAAACATGCTAGTCTCAACATGAAGGTAAAGAATGCAAGAGAATTAATTTTAGCTTTTAGATTCTTTCTGGGCTTTTGACTTTTATGTGGACAAAAGAGAATTTAAAACAGAAACGATATGCCATATAAAACCTAATTGAAAATATTCTATATGAACTTAACAGTAATAATTGTAATTGAATATGTTTTAGGGTTTTTTCCCCTGCAATAAACAGAAGCTAACAGAATTAGACTATATGATATAAAGCATTCTTATTTCAAATGTTTAGGTGCATGCTACAGTTGAATCAGGTGAATTAATTAAGTTCAAAGACACTTAACAGTGTAAAATTATAGGATGAGGATGTAACATAGTTCAGGTTGTATCTAGTTACTATGAATTCACATGAAGACCTTCCACTTCTTTTGATGTATTGCCACAACCAGAAAGGGAATAAATTACAAAATTCTTGACAAGCATAGAGTCTGTTGCATGGGTTGTAAATAAGCATGCACACATACACACTCTTATATAGCATATGGAACTTACTGAGTACCCTAAGAGGGTTTCCACAGATGCTCCTTGCTTCGGTTGGCAGCTGATATGATAGAATGTGAACAATAGATGGTGTTTCTCTGTGAGTTTTGCTGGCAGCTTAATTTTCACTTCCTCATAAAAGTCAGGGGACCTGTTTAAAAAAATGCCAAGCCTGTTTTCAATGTACGTATGAGACTGAACAAGGGGTAAAAGTGTGAGTGTGTGCATGTGTATATATATGTAAATACATATATATATATGTATATGTGTATATATATATGTATATATATGTGTGTGTGTGTATATATATATGTATATATTCAAACAACTCTGAACCATCTACAGCTTTCAAACAGGAAAAGAACAGACAGTATCAGCTGGACTGTTGCAGCTTCCAGCCATCTCTATACTTTCAAAAACATCCAATCTTAATTTTGGATTACGGCATAACTACTGTGCAAATCCTAAAAGCCAAGTTCACAATCATGAGAATGTCCCTTCGGCTCTTTTGGATCTGAATTCATTGAAGTGAATGATGTTAAAAGTTGTGCTGCTTTGTGCTCCTGCTAACTAATCTTCATATTAGGAATATTCTCAACCACTGAATAGCAATGGTTGCTTATGCAAATGCATGTAGCAACTCAAATGATATATGATAAATGACATAAAATGTAAATGTTTAAAATAGATTAGTACCAGCATTCCTTGATGAACTATATAGGGTAACAATTATGTAAAGAGATCATGATTAATACTTCTCAAGTTATATGAATAGTAACAAGACTTACTTATTATGATATGTGATAGCTGTGTATATTTCTTGGACAAATTCTGGACCTGAAGATTTCCCAAAAATTACCTACATTAAGAAGAAAAGAAAGTAAGAGCAATCAGGACTAAAGTGTCCAACTGTCATCATCTTGTAAAAATTTTAAGACAGTATCTGAAAACTTCAAACGACTCCTCAATTTTATCTTAGCTCATTGGCACAAGTGTCTTATTACCAAGCACCTTCCACATTCACCATGCTGGGTAAAACTCCAGGAAAATGGAGCAGAGTTATTTCCAGAGTCAGGGACTACCTCACATCATATTCTCCAGTCATGCACTAAAGAGTTAGGAATTGCAGGAAAAAAGTTATGGTAAGCCAGACACTTATACACTGTGATACTGCCTTTAACTAAGTGCTAAAAAGTTGAATTACAAGTATTTTAAAGGTTTTGTTTTCCAACTGTAGTCTACTCATTTAGAGTGAGATACACCTCATCTTATCTTAGAGGTCCAAAGTTCCTTTAAGACCTATGAAGAGAAATAGGCGTTCCTGGTGCTAGATCTGCTTCCCTCATTTCAGACACAGGCCCATAGTAAGGTCTTGGAATCCACTAACTATAAAGGAAGCCCTGAGAGACAAACTTACATAAGAATCTCTGTATAGTGCAAATCCATATGTATTGAGATGAAGCTCCCTTACAGTGGAGAGGGAAGCCAGATGAACTGTTTCTGTCCTAAGCATTTGTTAAAACTTAATCATACCATGGGCAGAGTTTAAGGAAACCGGGAAAGCAGAATTGTGTAAAAGGTGTGACATTCACAGGGCACAGCTCCAGCTCTCAAAAAAATGTGGCTTGGGAAAACACTGATTTCAGTTCCACAGGTCATGCGGAGTAAGGCTGTAAAGTTAGCACTGTGCAATGTCAGCACACTGACAAAGGCTGATGGGGTGACAGTCCTTGGTCCAACAGATTGATAGATTCACAGTAATACTTCCACTCCTTTCTTCCCTCTCAAACATGTAAAATCACATAAAACTTTTCCCTAAATGTCTTCTCAAATAGCCAACAACACTGTGTGAAAATTTCCTCAGAAATTCACGCTGAAGCAAGCACCTGTGTTAGAACACTTCAAACTGAACATCTGAAGCTTGGGAAAGTTGGATAGAGGATTTTACAATGAGAGATGTTGCATCATCTGAACATAGATAGTACTGCCTGCTCTGTCAGTAGTATACACATATGCCCTAATACACAATTTGTTTCAAACTTGGAAAACTCTATATGCATTGCATGATTGTGCATCTATTCAGGTTCAGGCAATGAAGATGCCAAATTTTATCCTCTAGTGTAACACCTGAGCATTTGTGTACACATACTGAATACAGAGAGGTTACCATGGAAAATGGACTACAATATTCTTAAAAGGTCTCTGAAGCTCTGTGAATTTTACCATTAGAGTTTCCAACAGAATATTGATGTAATATGATGTACTTCTTATGAAAAAAGGTAGGAAGACTTATCCAAGAGAGAGCAATTATGCCTCTGGTTCCACTAGAATGACAAGTCTTTCTCGTTGTGGCTAAGGAGTACAGCCAGCTTTCTGATGAGAATGGAAAGCTTCAGAAGCTCCCTGATGTTAGGCTTTCTAAGTCCCCACTAGAACTGCAGTGATGGGAAGTAAATGATGACTCATCTCTTCAGAGATTCCTCATGCAGGTAAACAAAATTCTGCTAAGAAATGTCAGCATTTATTACCGGCATTGCACAAGAAGGGTCTTCACCACCCATAAACTGGATCTTGATGGTAATGTTTCTTGCAGAAGCCAGCCGGTTAGCAAAATTCAGCCTCTGAGGGTAAACATAGAGGAGGTTTCTGAAAGAAAAACAAGGAAGAATAAAATGTGTACGTGGCAGGCATTCTGGTATGAAAATTAAGTGCTCAAACTAGCATCTTGCTGATTCCTCTCCCTGTCCTTCAATTCCATCTACATAGGTAGAGATCTGCCAGAACTCCATTTAAAAAATTAACAAGCTAAGTTCTTGGTGTGACACGTAGAACATCCTATGTTTAAGATTTCTCATACAGTAAGTTATGGCTTTGAGAAGGCAGTCATTCTCTCCCTCTCTCTCCCTCTGTGTTTTGGGTTGTTTTTTTTTTACATAGGTAATTCCCTGTTACAAATGAACTAATATTTTTTGCTTCGTGTAATGAAAAGCAGGAGACTCTCGAGAAAGCAGCTACTTTCTTAGATGTGAATAATCAGATTTTGGAAGGGGGAAGGAATCACTCAGAGGTTATAAAAACAAGGAAACTAACAACTGAAGTTCATACATTTGTAGTTCATAGCAAAAAAAAAAGTATATATTTCCAGGTTAAACAAACCAAAAAGCAGTATGATGAACCTGAGTAAATACAAATACAAAATTTTGAACTGCAATTCTATAAACTGCCTTTTTAAAGTAATGAATGTGACTAATGCTTTGAAATACAGCATGCATACTAGCATGTAACTTGCCTTTCTCTTAATGCAGAATGGTACTCCTGCCTGTCACACTAATGCACTTACTTCATTACTATCTTAAGCACATTCTCTCCTTTGCCAAATTCTCTGCGAGATGATGTTAAGGAAAGCTAAATGAAAGAGAGAAATATGTCTGTAAAGTTGTAGTGGTTTTAGATAGGTCTCAAATTGGCAGGCTCAGAGAATCTACGTGGTATGGGAGACAGCTCTCACCTGACTGGGTAACCAAGGAAGTATTTCATACCAGATGATGCAAACTTAAGATATGTGTGCAGCAGTGGGAGGTGTTAGGTCAGTTCCATTATGGCTGGAGTGCAGAGAAGACTTCTGCAGTTGTTCTGCTCTGTTGAGCCCTGCCCCTGCTGCCACTACATCTTATTTTGTTTTGGTTTCAGGGAAGTAGAAACATTTTGTTGTTACTCTTTCTGTTTCTTGCTATGTGTCTCTTAGAGTACTTACAGATCTAGTGTAATAGACTTTGCTGTGTATTAATTGGGGAATGGGAAGTTATTTCTTGTTTTTTATATATATATATATAGTGTAAGTGTGTGTTATATTGTAGTTTTCTCTTAATTTTCTCTTTTCTGTATAAATACATACAGTTAGTTTCAGCATAAACCTGGTTTGGAGGGGTTTTTTCCCTCTCCCTCTTCTTTTTCCCTTGGCTGGTTGGGGGGAGGAGGAACCCTTTTCACTCGGTCTGGACAGTTGGCATTTTGCCAGCTCAACCCAAGACAAACCTCCACTGAGTTACTTCAGGCAAATGACATATTAAATGAAGGATATTGTCAATATTACATCTGCCAGTGGTGGAGAAATACATGTATGAGAGGCTGAATAATCCAGGCATTCATTAATCTGTAGCCTAGGACAAGATGTCACAAACTCATATAATGTATTTGAGCACTGGATTTTACCTTTAGATGTAGCCTGAGATGAAAGATATGTAAAAACACAGAGAGCTCTCTGCTGACTGCACAACCAAAGAAGTATTATTTCAGTAAATATTCTACTGAAAAGCTAAAGCTTGTGCCATTTATGCTCAGGCAGTTTTAGGGATCTTGCTTGCATGTGTATTAAACCCATCAGCATTGAGGAACAGAGGAAAATGCTGACTCTGGATATTGTGCCAAGATGAAAGTGATGGCTGACTTCTAAAGCAGAAAAGTGAGATAATGATCAAAAGAAGTTTCCTGACCCAGTCATGGACTGTAGACCTATTGTTGACCACTGCCGAAGTGCAACAGCCTGCCAGCATCCATACACTCAAAAAGCCTGACAGGAAGCAAAGATAAGGAGCATTTCTACATGGCAGTTGGCAGGGGCATTGGAGTAGCAAATACTGCTGTCTTTTAAATAGGACAACTAGAACACCCACGTGTGGTGAGCTCCAGGAGGCACTGTGTCTGAGAGCTGAAATGAGCAGAAATACTCAAACAACATGCCACAGCAACTAGTTTTGGTCAGTGTGATTAAATTTCTCCACTCACTTCCTCTACAGAAAGTGCAGAGCTCTACCTCCAGATACAGTCAGATGTGCTTAAAAGGCAAAAGAGATATTCAGGGCTCAGCATGAGTCTACAAAAGCCATGTCAGATTACCCAATGTCATTCAGAACAGAGTCCCAAAGACCAGCAGAATCCTGGGTGAGACACAGATCCAGACAGTTTCTCTGGGTAAGAGAGTGACCCAGCAGACAAATGGTAAAATAAGGGGCTATTTCAGAATCAGTTATTTGCTGAGAAAGGTAAGGGTCCACCCAGGCTCACACAGGACACCATGCAGCCATTCTCACTCAAATTTGCTGACCTTCCTATACCTTCTTGGGACTTAGTAGCGATTTGATCACTTCTCATGGGCAAAGCAATGCAGACCTATCTTCTGCCAAAATAAAATCTATTCAGAGTTTCAAGTCTGTGACCCTTCTCAGTGAATATTCCTGTTTGTAAATACTGCTTGTGCATATGTGTGACATCACAAAATCCATCTTCTTGCTAGATTACATCTTGTGTGAGGTGTCAATAAACACATCAAACTTCTGATGAATTCTAGGCATATTCACTGATGACTGTGACAAGAATTTCATACACAGCAAAAGCCAACATATAGTGCAAATAGTCCCAACTGGTACAAACCAGAAATTTCCTGTAGGTGGGCAATGATGGATGTGTTAGTTAACATGGACATTTAAAACTTATGGAACTAGAAACAAAACCTGATACACCCAATAGTTATAATTTTCAATATTAGCTGATTCCTCTATAATTTTGGAGAACAAACAGTTGAAAATCAAAATGCACATCACAAATGCTTAACCAAATACGGAAACCTGTTCTAGTCAGCCATTGACTAGAAAATTGGCACAATGACAGAACTTCAACACGTCACATTCAAGAGCATGGGTATGTGACATATATTCTCTACCTTGCTATGGATAATTTGGATAATAGTTTGCATTATTTTTCTCATGTTGCTAAGATTTTGAATCATCTGCAGAGTTAGGGACAGATCTAAAACTAGGCCAATGGGCCTGTAAAAGACTCACAGGGCTACCATGCTGCTTCTGGATGCCATGGGCAGCAAGACAGAAAGGAGTAGATAATGCTGTGACAGTAGTAACATCAAAGAGAGACCATTATACACCAGTAATCTCTTTCCACCCAAACCTAGTCAGGGATGGGATAGAATGATTACCACCAAAGCAGAAGAACTCCAGCTCACGTTGCAGACTACAGCAAGTCTCAGCACACCACTAAGTGGTTTGCAATTAAATGAAACAAAACTGCAAAGAGGTTTTTTCCCCTTCCTCCAAAAATTCACAAAGTGTTAGCCACTTCCCCTTTCAAAGAGGATAAGCTGGTTAAGCTGAGTTACTGCTGAAGTGATGTGACAAATCCCTCTTCCTCGGCACCAACATTTCATAGTGGCAGTAAACAACATAATTTTCATTTATACCTAATGAGAAAATAAAATGACAAACAAACTTTAAATTATATGATTTTTTCTATTAAAAATAGAAGGGTATGAAAGACATAAATCTTGGAATGTTTTGACATTTTCAGGGAAGTATTTTTATTAAAGAAATATAAGTACACAACAAAAATAAGTGCTCAATTTCACAGAGCACAAAGAAAGTGGGCTGGCTGATCCCTCTGGCATAAATCAGAAATAGAATAATTTAAAAATAATGGCATTACACCAGTAAAAAAAAGCTAGTAAGAGCTGAGTGCCAAGACTATAACAGAAGATTCCACTTCTATCACAAAGGAAAAAGCTATTATTAAAAAAAAGAAAAAGGAGACGTCTTTCATCTGAAATACTTTACTTTGGCAAAAAAACCCCCAAAGAAGTAAACATAATCTTTGCATTTCTTTCAAAGATATAGAAGAAAAACTGAAGATACATGTGGATGGGAGGGAGGAAGGATGGGAGGGAGGGAGGGAGGGAGGGAGGGAGGGAGGAAGCAAGCAAAGCAAAGCAAAGAAAAGCAAAAAGAAAAGAAAAGAAAAGAAAAGAAAAGAAAAGAAAAGAAAAGAAAAGAAAAGAAAAGAAAAGAAAAGAAAAGAAAAGAAAAGAAAAGAAAAGAAAAGAAAAGAAAAGAAAAGAAAAGAAAAGAAAAGAAAAGAAAAGAAAAGCGAAAAGAAAAGAAAAGCGAAAAGAAAAGAAAAGCGAAAAGAAAAGAAAAGCGAAAAGAAAAGAAAAGCGAAAAGAAAAGCGAAAAGAAAAGAAAAGCGAAAAGAAAAGCGAAAAGAAAAGAAAAGCGAAAAGAAAAGAAAAGCGAAAAGAAAAGAAAAGCGAAAAGAAAAGAAAAGCGAAAAGAAAAGAAAAGAAAAGAAAAGAAAAGAAAAGAAAAGAAAAGAAAAGAAAAGAAAAGAAAAGAAAAGAAAAGAAAAGAAAAGAAAAGAAAAGAAAAGAAAAGAAAAGAAAAAGACTCAAATCAATGAGTGCTGTTAGAGGTGCTTTTTTTGACATTTTTGAAAAAATTTCAGAGGACAATACAATTAGATTAGTGAATACATTTTGGAATATCCTGCAGGTATTTCATCTTGTAATGGGTAGCAAGATTAAATCGTCAGCCTAAAGCACAGTCTTCCTTTTTTATACAGATTTTTAGTTTCTATTTTGGAAAAAATATCAAAGTTGAAATTATATTTTAAAATAGATCTTAAGAAATTTTTAAAAAATATGTCCTTTCTTACCTATAAGTGGTATGGGGAACATACACTTCTCTAATTGGGAATTCCAAAATCTCTTTGTGAGGACGGTTACGGTTTTCTGGAAATGGATTCACTGGGAGTAGTTCTGGTGTCAGACAGTAACTAAGGTTTTCTGGAGCTGGTGAAATATCCAGTTTAAGTGTTCCTTTAAAATTAAATCACAAAATCTCAGCAAAAATATTAAAAAATAATCAATGTAAAATAAAAGAAAGATGAAAACAATATGTGAGCTTATATAGCAACAGTACAGAAATAAGATCTGGGTCTTGGGCTACATAAGAAGGAAAACATAGGTGTAGAAAGATAAAGAGGAAGTAGCCTACACACATCCCTTCACATCCAGACAAAATATGGCTTTTTATGTCTACCCTGTACTATTTCAAAGAAAAAGAAAAAAAAAGAAGGAATATTATATGCTGGGTTGTCACACATAAATACAACTTTTGTCTGGGAGACAAATAAAAAAGGGCTGCTGTCTAATACAGTTCTCTCTCACTCTAAACCACTCCCCTCAGATTCTGCTCTGATTAATCTCTGCCAAAGTAGACATCATGCATCAGGAAAGCCAGGCTTGCTGTGGTGAGCAGTTAAACACTTCATACTGATACCATTCACCCAAGTTTAAACAGATTTTCAGTTTAAATTCTCTGCTGTGATAACTGAAAACCATTTGTGGAGCTCAAACTTGTCATTTCTGGCAATCAGCTATAAAAGAAAAAACAGCTTTGCCCTCAGTTAATATTTTTAAAGGTTCCTCTGTGTCACAGAAGAGCTTGAGCTGTAATTTATATAAAAAGAAAAATTAAGCTGGTCATGTGTCTGACAGTAACCAAACATTCTCTCTGCTTCTCTACTTTGATATCTAACACTGACCCAAATATCAAACTAAGATGAACTGTGTAGACATTTTAATTTCTCTCTTTAAAATATGAGCCATTTCAAAGCATCGCAGAGAAATTGCAAGGATGTTAGAAATTTGCTTTAAAGTTCTGTCTTCAAATAGTTTGAACAAAAACAAAAGACATCCAGTAGATACATTGTAAATTAGTGAGGAAAGCAAGTAAGTTTAGATTATCAAGTTAAATATAAATCTCCATACTAATTCATACAGAAAAATAGTAGTTGAAAAGCATCTGTGTTCAGATTGACACAGGGAACCCAGGGAGTTCCACAACAGCACACATTGTAGGCTTTAAACACAAGTTAATTATATTTTGAGGTTGGAATTTACAGAAAAATTTAGAGGAGAAAAATATACATAACTCTTTCCATCTAAAATTAATTACATACCGGGTAAAGTCTTAATTCTTCTTTGCAAGGAAGATGATCTTTTGAAATCAGCTAAAAATTTGAACAGATCTTCATCACTGAGCCTGTCTCCTTCCTACCAGGAGAAACACAAAAATCAGTACCTTTAACAATACTCCATAATATTGAAAAAAGGTTTGAGAGTGAACCGAGTCCTTGAGGCATGCAAAGCAAGTGCATTATTGTTCACTTGACAATAGTTATCCACCATCCCCACACAAATATAATTGGTAATTTTTCCCAACATAATTCACATTACATAGATGAAAAATGTCTTAGGAAATCAGAAACAAAGAGAATTCAGCACCTGTTTAAAGAAGGTGTTAAGGGTCAGAGAGATGGTTTTGAAGTTAGGTGCTGGATAGCCATCTTCTGAGCTGAGACTTCTCTCAGAAAGCCTTCTTGCCTGCAGCAGCGTTGCCCTCTTGTCACTAGTGGATCCTTTCCCTTCAAATGGAGATTAAATGAAATATCATCTTGCTTTTGCCACAGTGCAAAGATTACTAGAATACTTAAAAACCCACAACTTCCCGTCAGCATCAGAGGATAGAGAGTATCTAAAACATTCCACTTCTTTCAGTTCAGACTATGTGAAACAGTGGAATTCCTGGACACATCTAGGAAGTAACATTCTTTCTGCTGCAGAGCACAAGTTTATTCAAATTTTTAATTCACGGGTTAAAAAGCACATTGGTCCATGGTGTTGAACAACAGTCCTGCATATCCTCAAAACTAAGATGATAAGTATTTTGATTGCCCAGTTGCTAATGAACTCCATGTGGCAAAGGGAGTTCTACTTCTACAAAGCCACTGTTCAATGAAAATTGGGTCTAAACCATTAAACAATATGTGGCAGACATAAAAACAAACATGAAGAGATCAAACAGTGAGGACATTGAGTTGTTAAGTGCTTGTAGCACTGAAAAACAAGGCTAAGAAGACATGACCTTGAATCTGTTGTTCACTCTTGTTGCAAGAGTGAATGACATTGTTTCTATATTCAGTCCTACTGAAGAGTCATTTTGCATTGCTTAGAATGGTTGGACACCTACCATTTAAACCTTCAGTTTCAGATATTTCTCGTTCAAGTGTTGAAAGATTGAAGAAATTAGTTAGGCTTATGGGAATCCAGGCAAATGGCATTCTGTATTTCCCCAACCGCTGACAAAAGGATTCAGCTTGTGCTCTCAGTTTTTCAATCTTCTCTTTTGTCTAAGACAAAGAAAATACTGACTGTTTGAAAAGTAATCAGTTATGGTAATGCTACCATAGGTAAAAATGTAAATTATATATTTCTAGCTCAGTAAATAATTTGCATTGTTAACTCTTTTTTTCTTGGTACATCACTGTCAGAATTGTAGCTGGTTTGATTTGTACACTCATCTCTCTTTCTTTTCAGTGTGTTCATTTGCATTCTAGAAATGGAGAAGACTGACCTTTTTGTAGTGACCCATACAGTTCAGCATGAACAATCACAATGAAATGCTAGCAGGTTCTACTTCTTTCAACAGATACTGAAAAAATATTCTACTGAAAGCAATACTCTAAAGGTGAGACGTGTGGAAGTCCAGCAAATAGTGTCAGCCTACTCCAGGGAGGTAAATGACCATGATTTTCTTGAACAGATCACACATTAACTGAACTTGTCAGCTACACACCACAACCGGTTGTCACCCCATCCAAATTAATAACGCCTCTGAGGCAAAAAATTTTTCTGCTAATTCTACATTTCAGTCATCTCCTTTCCTCACCTTTGTCTGCTTCACAACTCAAGAATTTGTCAGGATTGATTTCCAAAGGGCTCAGTAGTGAAAATGCATCCTCATTTCTCATAACTTCTTTCTGTCAGTTACAGACACCCAACTGCTTGCACCATGGATGCATTAACTTGTTTCCCCTCCAGTGTTCCTGATATTCTGTCCTATTTCAAAGGTCTGCTCTTTATCTGGTTGGGTTTTTTCCCCTTGAGCATAAACTTCCTTAATGGTTATTTACTTACCTTGCCAGCCTCGCTTTCTTTAAGAACCATATAGGGTTCTGCACAGTCTCCGATTTCTCCTTGCTGAAGCACTTTTTCTATCTACAAAAAACAATAAAATAAGACACTCACAAATGACAAATATCACCCAAATAGTAACATGTTGTTTCTCTAGCAGTATGAAAGAGTGTGCCTAAATGTTTCAACATAAATATCTTAAAACTGTTTATGGAGTGACTGATACTAAACCTCCTAGTTTTCTCTCTGTTGGAGAGCAGAAAACATATATGTGGCAACACCGTCAATCAGTTATTCCTGCATTTTCACTGAAATCAAGAAAATTAACACATTCCAAATGAGGTGATTCAGGTTAACTGAGTGACCGAATTAAACAAAAAAAAATGATGCAAAGAGCACTAAACCAAAGTTTGGTAAAGCATGTAAATACAATTTTTAAAAGTGCCTTATTTCACTATCCTTTAATTTCCCTTAGGCAGATAGGAAATTTTACTTAGTGAAAATAGAACACATAGTACCAACTTCTAAGACTGAAAGTGAGATGCACCAAGGGGACACCTGTACACATACTATTAAAAACTATCAGAATTCATCTCATCTAGAGGAAACCCATGTTTGTCAGCTCCATGAACTCAAACAGGCACAGGAAGAGGGGTGTTGAAGTAGCACTGTAACACACCTTTATTACCAGGTATATATCTGATGAGGGATAAGTGACAGAAAATACTGCAGATCTTGCCTGAGTAGACAAGTCAATGGAAGGTGTATGAGCACGCAAGAATCCTTTTAATGAGTCAGGGTTGAGGTCACAGTGAAAATTTTCTGAAATCTTGAAAAGAAAAAGGATTAAAATATATTGCAAAGAAAAAGTGCTTCAAATTTTATTTTAAAACAAGTCAAAAGTAGTAATTAGAAGTATAAAATAAACTATTGCAAGCATGTGAGTTTGACTGAATAAAAAGAATCCTGGAGCAGACTGCATGTATGAAAAAGTTGCAGGTGTTTTGTATGTTTTCCTAAATTATTACACCAGAGCTAAAAACCCAAGCCAACTAAAAAAACCCCAACAACTATATGCACACTTACCTTTTTTCTTTCCTTTATGTCATAGAGAGCTATGCATGCAAACAAAGGTTCAATCTCTATATCGAACCTGTTACGGGAAGACACACAAGACACTGATTGATATTGCTCTCTTATGGCTATGTATAATAAAAAAAATGAAGAGACTGTATTTTGACTGGCACTTTGATCAGGAAATAAGGAGAAATACTTAGTTCCATACCTCAACTCTCTCAGTGTCTCAAGGATTTTTTTATTAGTGCATTGTGCTTGATGATTTCAAGAGGAAAAGAAGGAAAGTAAACTGCATTCAATGTATTTTCTAAATTTGACAAACAGGTGGTCTCAGATACCAGTTAAAAATTATCATATCCTTCTGGATTCTTGTTTTCCCATTTTTGAAGTTGTGCTGGTTTGGGCTGGGGTAGAATTAATTTTCTTCACAGTGGCAGGTATGGGGCTGTGTTTTGGATTTGTTCTGAAAGCAGGGTTGATAATATAGATATGTTTCTGTTATTGCTGAGCAGGGATTGCACAGAGCCAAGGCCTTTTCTGATTTTCATACTGCCATGGTTATGAGGAGGCTGGGAGGCATGGGAGGTTGGAAGGAGACACAGCCAGCACAGGAGACTCAAACTGACAGAAGGGATATACAGATAAGACATCATGGTCGGTATAAAAAGTGGGGATAAGGAGGAAAGTGGGGATGTTTGGAGTGATATTGTTTGTTTTTCCATATAACCATTACATGTGATGGGTCTCTGCTCTCCTGGAGATGGCTGAACACCTGCCTACCCATGGGAAGCAGTAGCTTAATTCCTTGTTTTGCTCTGCTTGCATGTGCAACTTTTGCTTTCCCCACTAAACTGTCTGTGTCTTAAACCATGAGTTTTCTAGTTTTTCAATTCTCTCCCCAATCTCAGTGGTGGGGGAGTGAGTGAGTGGCTGCATGGGGCTTGGTTGCCAGCTGGGGCAAAACCACTACAGAAGTCCAGTAGTGTGTAGGAACCAATCTAGTTTGTTTGAAATACATAATGTGGGCTCACTCCCAACTCCTTTTAACCCTGTTAAAGTGTCCTATAAAGATGGATAGAAATAGTCCTCTGCTACACTAAGAAAGAAGACGTGATCACGTGAATTGCTGTACAGGACAGCTGCAATGGTATTGAAGGGTGAGCAGCTGTACACTACTGCAAACTGAGCAATAGTGAGCGAGGCTAATGAAGGATACTTACTTCAGAGTCTGCAGCTTCACCAAAATCCTGTTGCCCAGATGTTCCTTTGGGCAATCTGGCACTGGCCGTATCTCCACTGCATCTTCCTATCATTAAACAGTAATTGTAGTCATACTCAATTAAAACAACTATAAATTCACATACTTGCATGAAACCTTTCTGTGATGGTAGCTGGGCTGCTGCTACAGACTTCTCCCCACTCAGTGGGCATTTAATCTCTCCAGAGATGAAAGAAAATTGATTTATTATTTATGAATATTTACATTCTTGACCACTATCTGGCATTTACACAAGATATTTACACTTCTGGACCCCAAGTAAGAGTTGCAGTGAAGGGTGACAGCCTCACATAGCCCTATTACCAGCATATGGCTTGACCCACATTGAGAGGGGTATAATGGAGCCTCAGGCAACACACCAAATCCTAGTCCAACCCACTGGATGAAAATTGGAGACAGGTGACAGGAGCCCACAATGGCATGCTTCACCCTGTTGTTATCCAAGGGAGACACCTATCCAGGCCACAAACCCTGTTTTTGAACACTGGTGCATACTCATGCCAGGACAGCCAGCTGGGGAAGAGTAACAGGACAGCCAGCCTCCCAGCTCACCTCATCCACAGAGGGGTAGAGGGCGAGGAGCTCAGGGTGCCTGTTGGTGCGCCGCGCCTCCTCATTCTCCCTCTCAAACTCCTCAGCACTGACATGCCGCAGCAGGTTCTCCAAGCGCGGGTCTGGCTGCAGGCTGCGTAGGTCAAAGTCAGAGGAGGCACCTGTTGTCCTTGAAGCCTCCTCAGGGAGAGTATGGACATGTTGGGGTCCCACCTGTCAGAAAACAGCAAAAAGGCAAGCTGTGGCTTGAGCACTGGAGTGTCTTGGTGGTCTGGCAGAGGGGATCTTAATGCCATCTCTGCCATGAAGCCTAATGGCGAGGACTTGACGATATTACAGAGATCCTAAGACACTTCTTTTGAGCGAAGCTGCAGTATGTGATTGCTTTTCCCAAAGTTAAAAAAATGTACCTGGTAATTTGCATCGCCAGAATCTAGTGTTTCTGATTCAAATGTTTGTTTTTGAAGCATCTTGTGAAAATCCTTTCGGGATCCCTTGTCTTTCAGGCTACAAGCATCTGAGTTTCCTTGGTTCCTTTCTCAGACAAGCCCAGGAAAGTCAGGATAGCACGAGAAGGAGTTAAGGGAAAATAAAACAGAAAATATAAATAAAAAATATTACAGAACTGTAAAAATTGGTCTGCAAAAGAGCAGCATAGTGTAGGTTTTACACAAAAATGTGACATTTCACAACTTTAACCTGTTTAAACACACGCCTGCAACTCTATCATGTATATTAAGAACAGTTTTCAAAGGAAGAAAATTAATTCAGATCACTTTTGCACAGACCATGAGCCTGAGACAACTACACAACCACACTCACAAATTCAGCTCTGATCTCATCATCAGACATGGTGATTTTTTCAGTGACCCTATACATGGATTGGGATAATTTATCTTTTGCCTGATTCTGCTTCTGCAATTATGCATCCAGAAGCTTTGTGCTCTCACCCTGGACCTGGCTAGCATCCCAAGTTAATCGCAGGCAGCAATCTACTCCTTTCAAACAATGCCCATTTCTGAAGATGGCTATATCTATGGCACAACATAATGTTGTCTGCTGGCAGCTTTGCAAAATTTTGCAGCAAGGTACCAATTGTAAGTTACATTTTTGAGGCAGATGTTAAAAAACAGCAGGAATTCTGAAAAAAAGATACCAGATGCATGCAGAGCTCTGTTCCTTTCACTTTAGTATGCAATTTGCTAAATCTTGTGGTGGTCTTTTTGCAATCACCCTCCTTAGTTACAGGATCCTGCTTTGTTCATTTTCCTTTCCATAACACTCCCAAAGAAATGACCAAACATCTGAGTACTTTCATTAAAAAGCCACAATAAGCAATTATTGATCAGGGAGACACCTTTTTATTACATTTTGGGAGTAACTGAATTATATGCTCTGATGTGTTTCAATTTTAACTGTCTGCATTTTAATCATTTATCAGTTCACTGCAAAGAAAACTGAAGTCATAAAAGAAACAATTCCAGCTCTCCTTGGATACGACCTTGTTTTGAAACCATAAGAATCCAGAATGGAAGACAGGAATTCTGCATGACTTTAAGGTATTTAAGTATCCAAAAGAGGTTGTGTAGATTATTTTTTCACCAGCTGCGGTGGCAAATGATTAATGGAGAAATTTATGTACCTGAGTTCACACTTTGCCTCTAGTTTACATGCTACAATAGAGATGCCTTTCCCCTCCTGGAAAATTTATTTATATTGTTTATTTATTTTGAAAAGCATGGTAGCAATTAAAACTCACCAAGTGGCAAACAGCACACATGTCAATTTAATGGTCACACACCGAACTAAGAAAATGGAATGAGGAAAAAGGACAAAGGACAACTGAAAGGAGAAACAGACAGGCACAGGAATGAGTCTCCCATTCAGCCTCTGGCAACAACACATGGACTCCAGCTGTGTCCAGCTTCTCTGCCACATACTTTTCTGCCCTGGGGCACGAGGATCACCTCTGCTCATGCCATCCACAGAAGATTTCTCTGTCCCTGTTCTGAACCTTCACATTCATGAATGGATGAAAGTAATTTACACACTCATCTCATCCATAGCTCAGCATCCAGCAACCTATCATATGAATCTACCTGCTAAGAAGGCAACTACAGTTTTCCCAGTCTTTTTCAAAACAGTGGAAGGCCTTCTACAATTACTTTTTTCTCACTTTTCTCTTGATATCTTTTCTTCCTCTCCTCCCTGTTTTGAGATTAATGTCCAAAAATAATGTAAGATTTCCAGTAGTAATCTATCACTTGTTTATGTGATACTGCAACATATTTGACACTGTCTTGTTCTTTGCAATTTTGAATAACTTGCTTGAATTGTTAGCCACTGCCATCAAAGCTCAGCACTCTGGCAGAGTCCATTATCACATTTACCACAGAATCAATTGCTCAGTAAAGTTTTGGAATACAAATTGACCTCAACTGAATGAATGAAATAGTAAAACACGCAACAAAACTTTCCACGCATGTGTATTTCTATGGCTCCATTCACATTTCTACCAATACACCTACATTCAAAAATAGCTATGTTCCATTTTTCACCTCACCTACTTTACTGCCCAGTCCCTTCTCCTGTGCACAAACAAAGCTGTGTGCTGGCTCTTTACAGCTTGCTCAGAACAATACTGTGTGAAAGAGTTAGTACCCCTGCTCCAAACAGCACACGTGGAGACCCACAAAATCCACAAACCTATTTTTGGTGACTCACTGTGGAACAGTTCTGAGAATTCAATCAATTTCATCAGCACCTCTGGAGGAAGTATCTTAATCACTCCCAGCAGCTGCTCTACTGAGAAGCACAAGCTGCACAGTTAAACAATGCAATTCCTTTACAATCACTAGGAGTCAACATATAAAGCACTGCCTGCTGAAGTACATCATGTCAGAAAAACAGAGTAGCCAGGGCAGGCGAAGGGGCACAATGAAATGGCAGCAAATGTGCCAGCATTCTATTATCAACTGCCTCTACTGCTTCTTGAGAACAGGGCATAAGTGCAGGAGAGAATGAACAGGAAGTGTGACAGAAATACAGAGCTTCAAAAACCACTTTCTGAAGAAAAACAGGATGGGTTGATGGGGAAGGAGGCTAGACATCCCCATCTCCCAGACTCCCCCCTAAGAGTCTGGGGACAGACACCCCTGTACAGAAAGCACTGACTGAGAGTTCCCTTCACATTTAACATATAAAATGGAATAGAATGAAATGAAATTAAAATACAACAAACTAGACCAAAGGAAATCAAGTCACTTAAAAATACTACAGGCCCAGTTCTGCGTGTTGAACTACACTGACCTCAAATGCAGAGATATTTTTTTACTGGTGTAAAATAGTAAAGTTGGATATAACACTAATAATCCCATGAATACAACTCAATCACTGCTGCAAAGCCCATAATCCTCAAGTTTTCAGACACCATTAGGAATCAGATCATGCTGAATTTTCAGGCTTGGATAGGAGAAAAGCATGGAAATGTAATCTTTATCCTTGTTATCTTTTTTTTAGTGAGATCAAATAGTACTAGTATTCCTGATTTAGATATATCATCATTACAGACGGTTGATGTGAATTTCTCTCCACTTAACTTCCAGAGTGCCTGATAATTAAGAAGCAGATGCAACAGCATTTAGCAATAGCTCACCATCTCAAACAAAACATAGTAATTATATATGCTACAGAAAAATTAGTTCTTGTCTTCAATCACTGACTAAAATCATCATTCTATAGGATTACTTATAACAGCAAGCATCTCCTCTCTGATAAATAAGACTGAAGGTATTTTTTATTTTATTCAATTATATGTAACTTACTTTCGATTCACAATCAGCCACTCACGGATGTATGTCTGAACACAGTCTTTGACATGTGAGTCAAGTTCAATCCTGTGAAAAAAGCAACATATTGTAAAGATTTTAGCAAGTAAGCCATACTTTCAGGACAAAGAAATGTATCTAAGGATGGTACTCAGATAAAGGCCTTTCTATGAGCCCTCTTCTGTTATTTTGCTAAATGACTGTTTCTGGTTTAAAAATCCTGTGTACCACTTGAAATCCCTGATGCAGGTTTTTGTTACTGTGTTTATCAATTTACAAACATACATTTAACAGAGGTAACCCTTTGGCACACTACATATTTCCTAAGTATAACACCACTGTTGGTGTAAAATAGAGTAAAATGAAGTAAATTGTACCACCAACCCGACTTTGGGATTTTCAAAACATGGTAACAAGCCTCAGGATATAGAAAGATTTTTCCAGAGGCCTCAGCTCCTGGACTCTTGCAAATACATAGGTTTTATGTATGTTTTTGGTGCAATTTTCTCCTTCTCACAATGTAAAATGTAAAGAAGGACCCTAGGCTTTTAATCAGATAGCATAACAAAACTTTAAGATCTAAGAATATGTTATAATTCAATTTTATGATTTTCAAATAAATCTCATTTAATGTAGGGGGTTGTCAGTACTGCATGATAGACTGGATACTGTTCAGAACTGAAATGCTATCAGCCAAAAACAATGTCCATGAATTTGATGTCATGATGCTAAAGCATAATTCCCTTACCCCTACTCTAAAATTTTTTAATGGCCTATTCCAACGTAATTTGTAACATTTTCAGATCCAAACGAGTAAAAGAGTGGGTAGGATACACAAACAATTCAGGAATGGGTGAAAGGTATGATAATTTTTAGTACTTTCCACACAGAATTTGTAACAGATTTGCAACTGATTACCAAGATGGGGTAACAGCTGACTCGGGTCATTGTGTGCACTGGAGGAAGGAGCCTTGGGTGACACCACACTGTTGTGAGCCCCTGTCAAAAGTGGTTCCTGCATCTGGTTCAGGGGGGAGGTATGTTTGTAAGCAGGCAGCACTTTAACCCAGTTTGGTCAGTGCTGTCTGTTTCCTGCTCTCAGTGCACAAAGACATCAAAGACTGAATTGCCTGCAGGCCAATCTTTGGTACATGCCTCTCTGGTGTTCTCATCTTCCCTAACACATCCTGGCATCCTTGACCAGAATGTTCTGCAAAAACACTAATATCAATGATAGCAGTGAATGACTAAATGGCAAGCTGATGTGTAAAAAAAAAATCTGCTGAAAGCATATTTATTCGTATTGACTATTTCAGCTTTGCCGC
The DNA here is from genome assembly GCF_047495875.1 of Pithys albifrons albifrons. Taxonomy (NCBI): domain Eukaryota; kingdom Metazoa; phylum Chordata; class Aves; order Passeriformes; family Thamnophilidae; genus Pithys; species Pithys albifrons. Next base: position 63,669,382 of record NC_092497.1, on the reverse strand, counting down.
AGACTCCTTGTAAGACCATTAATGTCTCTGTGGTGTAAATCAGGCCTAAAACTGATCATATAGCATAAGTCTACATGTTTTGTTATTGGAAAAACCAATACATAACTGTTGTTTCAAACATCAGGCATGTTGGGAAGTAACCTTGGAAACAGAAAAGAAATATTTTAGTTCTAATTTCAAAAGTTAAATACTTTAAAAAATATTTTTGTTAATCATTTAAATAAATGTGAACTTCAAGCACCAAAATATTCACTGTTTCCCACATCAATTCTCTCTCTCTCCAATGCACAGAAAAACAAGAATTCATTATAAAGACTGGAAATTTTTCTGTGAGTAACTTCAAGTGAAAACCACCTTTTCTGCAAATGTTAGACAATCCCCGAGGAGCTGTGGGATTCTCAGGTAACCTAGCATGGGGTACCTCATCCCTACTGCCTTTGTTCTCCCGACCTTCCTGAGATATGCACTGGGCCAAGAAGAAACTTGCTGACTGAGACCTTGTTTGGAGAGGGGTTCTCAGGTGGTCTGCAGTTGGCAAAAATCATACACATTTTGTTTCCTGCTTTGTCTCATTGCATTTTGTATGTTGGACAGAAAACACTGAAATTGTATAGGGCTCTTTTTTATATAGCAGACTTGTATGAATTAGAGCAGCCTACAGCAACTTTTGCAGGAACAGAGGGGGATGCAGGTCTACCCTGTGAGCCAAGACATGATAAACTAAGCCTGTTTGTTTCTTCAGCATTCAGGTTCAGCACAGCAGAGAATACAGACTATGCCATTCACTTCCTGAAATAAGTGCCAGACCCTTATCCCAAACACATTGCACAGTTAGCCATCTTTGCAGCAGACATAGCAGTTTAGGGCTAAACTGGTGCTGACTTCAAGTTTATCTCATGGTTACTGCTTGGAAAACTCAATAGGCCCTTGAGAATCTACTTAAAGGTATCATTTACAGTGAAATAGTCCTCGAAGAGTATTTTGTATACAATGCATAGACTCTCTTAAACCACATCAGAAAACTCTCTGACAGATTCTCTCATTCTGAAAAATTCTGTTTGCCCATGGTGTGCCTGCTTGTCAAACCATTTAAAAGTGCAGGACCACTGAGCGCCACTGTAAGCACATGCTACCTATGTAATTTAAGCTGTTGAAAACAGTGGTATTATTTCATCAATGTCAGCCTGAAACAGAAGGTGACTTCTACATTAGAAATTAACACTTTGTTTCCCATCTAAACCTTGAGAAATATGAACCAATTCCCAACCATTTAAGCAAGACAGGTACTGAGAAAGAGTCTTAGTGATCTGATCAATGTCACATAACATAAAACTGGCAAAAAGAAAAAACAATAAAAAGGAAAAAAAACCCCTCAATCTTATGCTTACTACATGATCCGAATCAACTTCTACCTCTGGCATCACAGCTGCAAAAATTTCATACTCTTCTCTTGCTCCTCTTTACTCTTCTTCCTTGTCTATGTCTACCTTGCTTCTGCTGCTACCAGCAAGCTTAGGAAGTTGTGTAAACACTTGCATAATTTTAAGTGTGCAAAGAGGCCTAATAGAATCAATGGCAAAGTTCAAAGCTCAAACATTCAGCAACTGTGTAATGGCTGTATGGATAGGAGAGTGAGGTGTTTGGATCAACATCTTTAAAACTATTTTTAAACCTGCAGCATTTCAAAGGGAGAGAAAATCTTCTTACCCATCTTCTGGCATAGAAGGTTGCAAAGTCCTGCACTCTTTGGGTGTAAAGACAACATCCAAGTCATCTTCAGGAAAGTTCCCAAGTTCTTGTGCTAGTTCTGAGTCCAAGTTGTTCAGCTGAGTCATTAGGAAGCCTTCAAAATCTACTGGGTCTACTGCGTCATAAAAGCAAGGCTAATGAGAAATAAAGAAGCATTTATTTTAGCAACAGACGTCTCTTTGTGATAGTGTAATTTAGGCTTATGTATTTAATTATTGTAATTGTTCCATTATTTACTAAACATCAGAAACAAACTTCTAACCTCCTAAACTAAGAACAAAAAAAGTGTAAGGACAGGTGACTAAAATGACAGTGACAGGCAGCACTAGCTGGCAGGGAGCTACTGCTGGGCAGGAGACATGAGACAAAACACACCAGGAATAACAAGGCCAAGTCTTGGAAGTTCATCAGAGTTAAGGACCAACTATAAGCACAATGGCTACTGTCATCATGAAGATGCCACTCATTTGAGGTGCTGTGCCTGAAAGACACTATTAGAAAAGCTGCGTGCTTTTGACTGCAAACAAAGTTCAGGAGAATATATATTCAAAATCAGAAGAATTATTGTTTTTCATCTCTGAATGCTACTGGTTTGTATGTTATTGGAGTTTTAATTTTATCACGTTTGTCAAGGATTTGTACAGTACTTGTGGAGAATATTACATAGAATTACTTAAGTTATTTCTGCAAACCTTAGATATTCACCATTTCTACACCACATGACATTGCACCTTGATAGAGAACAGTTGTACTTCACTATATTTAATTAGCCATTCTTTCACAGAATATCCAATCAGAACAAAGTTTAACAAGTACAAGCTCTACCACTCATACATGTTATTAAGCTGTTTGGTTCTTTTTATCTGTTTAGTGTCAAAAACAGAGGCAGAAATTCTTGTTTGATTTGGTACCTAGAGATGTTCCACATACACATAAATGTGACATCATATGATAAAGTGTGTGTTATTCTGTGTACAGATAAAACTGGAAATTATTTTACTTGCTATATAGCACAAAATAACACCCTGGATATCTTTAGGAAATAAAACATCTGTCCAGTTGAGTGGAGTCACTAAAATCTCTTCTCGTTGAATTTCTTTACAACTCAAAAATAGATCTAAGAACTGCAGCTTAAAAAAACATATACTTTCTGTTCCATGAGCTCCAGGAAGACACCTCAGCATAGCAAGAGTGTAGAAAATTAGTTATAGCATTTTAATAACAGTACTGGAATAACTTATTTACTAGGAGGAAGAATTCTAGCAAAAAATAGCTATCAAATCATCCTTGTCTGTAAAGAGCAAGGATTGTATTGCTCTTCCACATTGATTAGCACAAATACCTTGCACAAGGCTGTCTTTTGAAGCTGCCAGCAAAAAATAAGTACGTGGTGGTGTTGACGCGGTGTGGGGAAAGGAAGGCACCCAACATCCCTGGTATCAAAATTGCCTTTATATTCAGTGTTACTGTGGCTACTGTCTCCTCCAACATGAGTTCTTGAGTTATCCTCACACTTTCTTCTGCACAAATAAAATCTGCAAGTCTTTACTCATTAATAGTGAGTCCTGCTCATGCAAGGCTCCCATGGAAGTTGACAGGATTTTTGTCTGAGCATGAAGTGACATCTGCACATATCACTGTTACATCTATAACATCAGGAATTTTAGCTCAACAGGACAATGAGAAATTTCACAATTTATGAAACATGAAAGGGGCTCAACAATAGCAGAGCTCTGGTAATGCTGAACTAAAATGGCTCACACTTAATATACCACATTAGTCACTGCAAGATAAGAGGATGAGTTAAAAATGATTAGTGGCAAATACAAGCTTTGGAACCTTTTAGTGTTCTGGAAATATACATGGGGAAAATTTTCAGATAACAAAAGTCCAGAAATATCTTACAGGAGTGAAACATATTTAGAAGAAATGTGCTAGAAATATCTAGGAGAAGCAACCCAATTTAAACTTTTGAAAAGAAACAGATAGGGTAAATATTCCTGCTAATAACGTAGTACAGACCTTTGAACACAACCAAGAACCACCCTTTGCTCCAGGTTCCTCCGCTACAGGAAAACTATATTGATCTCTGTATAAATACAGTCTCTGAGCTCACCGCTCTGCCTGTCCATTCAAGGGATCAGTTGAATTATCTGAAAATAACTTTTGGAAAATCTCTCTGTTTCTTTGCTCTTTTTAGCCAAAGGGAAAACCTAAAACTATCAGCAAGTGCAGAAAACCATAAGGCAACCAACTAAAGAAGAACACTGTGCTGTTTTTAAGTTTAAGCACTATCTCTGTAATGCTGAGCATACTGGATCAACGGTTATAAGTAAATAGGGATTTTTATTTGACAAGGGGTTTTTATTAATTACCGGCACAACATCCTTAAAGCTCACTTACTGCACTGGACATATTAGTATATATATGTGTAAATCGATCTATATAGAAATGTCTAGATCTAAATATATTAAATATCTGTAAAAAATAAATAATAAAAATAAATATATAGCATATATATAGATCTACTAAAAACAAATCACAAAAGATTAAAGCGAAACACAGCTTAAAGTATACAAAGGCATAGTATACCTTTTCAGTTGCTGAAGAGGTAATGTTTTATATGCAAAATATTTTTGCTTAATACAATCTAATTTTTGATTAAGCATTGCACAACCTTTCAGAAGTCACACTTTTCCATTCTGACAAGTCAAATCCACCACATTTCACTGTATCTTCTTTTTCTAGTTTAATTGTTAATAATTATCTTTAATCACTAGTAGTATATGCTTTTGACTATCGTAAATTAGACACAAACAGAAAAAAGATAGTGTAAAAAGTAAATGTAAGTTGAGGGTAATCATCTTCCTAAGAACTAGTGTAAATTTTCAAAGGAAACAGAGATAATGGTTTAAGTAAGAAGCCAACATTCCTTTTCACACATCGCAAAAGTGTGCAAAACAGTTTTCTACAGAAAATGCCACAAATCATTACTGCAAACATACCTTTTTAAGGATGATGAATTAGAGGGATGTGGATTGTGACAGCACACAAAATGGCGCCTATGGTGTAATACTTGGTAAACGCAATGTTACTAAGTTTCTCAGGAGCAAAAGCGGCCGTCTGAATGCAGAAGAAGGAACTCAAGTCTCCTCAGGCCGAATAACCGCAAGGAACAAGTTAGACACCACAGCATTTCAGATTAAGGAAGTGAGTAGTGGCGGGTGGGCCCCCAGCACACAGGAAGCAACTGCTTACATCTAGTGTTCTACAATTTTCACGTTCACTGGTGCATAAAGACTTTTCCTGATTCTGCTTCTCAGATCTCACAAAAAGAAGTAAAAATTCAAAGGGTAGGGAGAGGGAGAGTACCAAAAGCATAGTTTCATTTATGGCATAGTATGTTTGTATAACACCTATCCTACTGAAAGGAGATAAAAAGACTTGGGATTTTTCCCCCTTGTTATGAGGGTAGTGTCATATGGTCTGACTTCTTTAGAGGGGTTACACATGGAAGGTTAAAGATGATTCGGAGACACATAACAGTTGACTCAATTATACCTATGCCAACTGGGGCACACTTTCGCGTTTCTCACTTAACATGCTTACACTACAGCACTGAAAAACAGTCAGTGTGCTGTCCTTGATGCTACCTCTGGAAACTGTGTATTAAGTCAAGCTCATTGAGCCTCTACCTTTCTTTTTTTCTCTTTATTCACTTATCTCCTGTGCAGGTTTTGGCAGAGGTACAGTTAATTTTCTACATAGTAAATATTATGGGGCTGTGTTTTGGATTTAGTCTGAAAACAGTGCTGGTAACACAGTGGTGTTTTCATTATTGCTGAGCAGTGTTTATGAAAAGCGACGTTTTTTTCTTCTCCTGGCAGCACCCTATCAATGAGGAGACTGGGGATCTACAAGAAGCTGGGAGGGGACACAGCCAGAAAAAGTGACCCCACCTGACCACAGGGATATTTCAGACCATATGGAATCATGCTCAGTACATAAAACTGGGGGAAGAAGGAGGAAGTGGGGAATATTTGGAATGATAGCATTTCTTTTCCCAAGTCACTGTTACTTGTGCAGAAGCCCTGTTCTGGAGATGGCTGAACAACAGCTTGCCTGTAGGAAGGTTTTGCTTTGCTTGTGCATGTGGCTTTTGCTTTACCTAGTAAAACTGTCTTTATCTCAACTCATGAGTTTTCTCACTTTTACTCATCCTATTATCTCCCCCATCCCACCAGGAGGAGAGAAGTGATGTGAGTGAGTGGCTTCACGGAGCTTAGTTGCCAGCTGGCAACACCACCTCCCTTTGCAGATGGCCTGTGATCACCACAAAAAGCATTTATTTGATGAAGTTGAATGTTTCCATCAAGGAAAGAATGTAATATACTCCAATACTTACTAATTAACTTTGATTTATAGTAATATACAGAAAGACTATTTCAGGCTCCAAGAAACAGTTTTTTTCTCAATTTTTTCAAATGCATAATTTCCTCAGAGAGGAAGCTAGTGGAAAGCAAGACAACTTAAGAAAATCACTTTATTTACCCTAAAACCATCAAGCAATGTAGATGCCAAACTTGTATAAAGAAGACAAACTCAGAACTTACCAGGTGAAGCGTAGAAAAGCCAGGGGTACTTAAGCTTCGTTGACAGAACTGTGCAAAGCCTGGTTGGAGAGTAAATTGCTTTCTTATTTCTGCAGAGGAGTGCCTTTAATTAAGCAGAGAAAAATCCTTTTAATTATAATTACCCCTGTATAAATTCCAAATGCCAGAGTTAAATCAATTTAGTCTCCTGTCCCAGTGTTTAGAAGTGTATTTTGCTAATGGTCTATACTTCTCCTATTTTGTAGTTGATGCAAACTTCAAAAAACATTTGCAGTCCTATGTAATTAAGATTCTGTTACTCTTCCAACAGATTTCTATCATTATATTGCAACCTGCACAACTAGGAAAGGCTATGCAAGAAAAAACAACCCTGCCTTAAGTGAAGTGTGACTGCAACAGCAATACTTGCAAGATTAAGTTCTGCAAAACAAAAATACAAGATAATAAAGCAGAGAAAGAAAAACGAACATCACAGATGCAAGCATTCTAATTGACCAAGGGATAAAACAAGACAGGAACACACACAGAACAGTATAAGCCCAGACTCATGTCAATAATGAAGTTTACTTTGAAAAGTCCCAGACAAACCAAAGAATTAATTTAAAAATCAGTGTACACTGTATCAGTGTCCTAGTTCAGCAGGAGGGACCAGCTAACCCTGTGTGGGGGTGATCAAAGCTGTGTATTCTACCCCCTCTATTCATTCCCCAAGGTCAATGGGCCATTAGCAGCAGCTGCCCAGGGAGCCATTATCACCTTCACACCCAGCCTGAGGGGGGCGGAGCTGCTAATGGGCCATCAGCAGTTCAACACCCCCTGGCTCCCAGAGTTAATCACCCATTGTGTGAGTCCCCGCCCAGGGGGAGGGACTGGGTGCTCCCTGAGGGTACATAAGTGGTGGGTAAGAAGACTTCGAAAACTTCTTGTCGGATCCAGAGGAGCAGCAGGACCTCGACAGGAGGAGATCACCGCTCTCGCCCAGACCACAGCCCTCGCCTGCACCAACAGGTTTTTTCTTTTCCTTTTGCTCTGGACTTGGGGGAGCCACAGGGGTCTCAGCACAAGGGCAAACAAACCCCCTTGGGTTTGTGCCGCAGGACACTGGGTTATACTGCTGGGGTTTTGTGAGTTGAAAGCAATTTCCCTTTTGTGTCAATGTTGTTATTGTAATATTATTATTAAATTTTAGGTCTGACTTATAATCTCTCTCGTGGTGAGTTCATTTCCCCTGCTGGTTCACCTTTAAACCAGCACAATCAGCTGAACATTTGAGGAAGAGACTTCTAAGTGCTAATTAGCCAATTTCATTAGAAGCAGAAATAGGCTAATATTGAATTCTTCAGAAGTCCCAGGGTGATAATAATGTACCAAGACTGAAAATTAAGTAATCAGAGTAGTTTTGTCATTTTTCATGAAAACTAATCAATTAATATTTAATATTATTTTAAATTATCAGCTTAAGAATAATCAGCCATGAAATGGTAACTAAACATCTACAATATATTTCACTATAAGTGTTCAGGACAAGAATTTTAAAACAAGACACAGTTAAGCAGATTCCAAGTAAAAATAATAACTTGCAGCCCACCAGAGTGGTCAAATGGGAGACAGGAAAACACAGAGGTAAAAAGACACCCCCTTTCATATGGGACTCTTCCAACTCCAGCAAGCATTAACAGGCATCTTAGAAGCACCAGACACCACAGAACAGATTTCCTGCTTGGTCTGCACTTTCTCTCCTCTGCAGCCTCCTGATTTCCATGACTACTCTACCTATTCTGTGACACTTTCTACTGCTGTTCTTAGCAAGTATGACAAAACCCTAAACTTGGCTCAATGCATTTCTGCTCATTTTAAGAAATAAGCACCTCACAGAAGGTATTAGAGGTATTAGGCCTGATTGAGAAAATAAAAGTTGCATAAATGAGAGTAGTCGCTTGTAGGTCAAAAGGCCATGCCAAGTGTGAGGGGGATATTGCTCCAATCTGAAATGCATAGTAACTGCAGACAGAACAAAGCCAGATTTATAGAGAAAGAAAAGAGATCCATTTGGAAGAGAATTTCCTACTCATCAGTGGTATTTAAAAAATCATAAAGGGGACTTTTTCAAGGGTATTCAATAATTATATAAGCAAGAAGCCTTGTAGGGAAAGTGACAAAGTCTGTGCATTCCTCAGATTATCTTTGACCTACCAAAAAAAAGCCCCAAACCTGCTTGTATATCAGAGTTGTTATTCATTTTCCCACTGCAAATAATCACAAATACTGCATGTGTGTACAAAGCTCAAATTACTCAAAATTATTATTTTCTTGCAAACTGAGTCAGTTTCTACCCTGTGCAGAAGTGCCTGTTACTGATGAAAATAATAGAGGTACCAGCAGATGTTGGCTTAATGTATCTTCAAACTGTGTCACAGTTTCTCCTGTAAATCATGATAAAAGACATCTCTGAAGTACACTACATATAGGGTCACCAGAACCTTTAAAAAGGAAATTATGGATTTTCAACTATAAAAGAGGAAGCACAAACATGGATGAAGGGCCAAATATGTTGTCTGGTAAAATCCTGTGCAAACCTAGCTAATTGAGAGCAAGTACATTTCTTACAGGCACTGACATCAGTTCCACTGTCTCACCAATAGAAAAAACCTCCAAACTAAAGCAGTTCAATGAATGACAAATCTTGTAATCTATAATGGTGACTAATGGTTCAGATGATTGATTTTATAGTTCTTCTATGATTGAAAGAAGAAAGGGAGAAGAAATACAGTAAGAATAACAGCAAAATACAGTAAAATTAATTTAAACCAACTCAGGAACTACTGACTAGATCTGCTAGGATTATGCAACTGAAAGACAGCTGCTAAAAGACGTTAAACCTAAAGCACAATTTAGGCACACTGACATGGAGAGAAGGTGGGTGTAACAGTCAGAGATCTGCATGGAAAGTTCTGAAACCTTAAAAACTGAGGTGGAAACAGAGGCCCTAGATGGCTCTTTGATAATGCCAGAATGGCTTTTGTCTATGACATGCCTGTTTTCTGATCAAAGAGCTACCTTAGACACTGTCCATGTACTGCCAGGAAAATAGTGGTCTACATTAATCTAGTGCATATCATGCCCTAACTTTTATGGAGGCTGCAGTCCATCTATGCCATGGCTATACTTCTACCCTCCTTTGCTGTACAGTAGCCCTGTTGATTCTGAAGAGAGCTTTACAGTCACCCTTAGCTGCAACATGATCTACCCATGTCCTAAAAGTCAGTAAGAAAAGAAGGCAAGTGGTTAAGGATGAATGCAGAGTCACTGAAAAATCTGAGAAAAACCCCTGTGGTCTCCACTCATTTGAAGCATGGGGACCATGAAATTGCACTAACCATTAAAATGTACATCCCCATAGACATGCCTGTTTATTAATAGTCTGATGATGTGTATGGTGGGCAACCAGGAAATGTGGACTGTAGTAAACTATGGTCCGAAAAGTTTGGCACTTATTGGTGTATTATTGGCAATTATTAGGACATGATGAACAGCCATGATGGATTTATTAAGACAGTCACGTAAAGCTAATCTAATGCTTTTCTGTGACAGTTTAACTGGCTCAGTAAGGCTCTTGATACTGTCCCTCATAACCCTCGTATAAGCAAAGATGGAATCATTATAGCTGGTTCCAAAACCTGCTAAAAAGATATATTCAAGGCATAGTCATCAATAGTTCAAATGAAGATTGCAAAGAAATTTTACTGTGAGAACTAATGTAATTTTTCCTCAGTCCAGTTCCAGTCCATTCTAGATTTGATAAAAATAAATGTGAATACCTAAACTTAGGAAGAAAAGAAAAATCAAATGCAGAAATACAAAAAGGGAAATTAACTGTCTGAAGAAATAGCCATGCACAGAAGAGGCACTAAGAGAGTATACTGGCACATTTACTAACAAAGTATTTCAAGCAATGAAAAAGTGATGTAATTTCTGTAATTTAAGCCAATGAGACAATCCTTAGGCTGATGTACACACTTACAACACCAGAGTAAGGTGCAATCAAATTTAAAAGGCTTCAAAAGACAGCAATCAGAATGCTAAAACTTCTGGATTACTCAGCACAAAGTAGACACGGACCTGTTGGAACAGGTGTAAAAGAGGGCCATGAAGATGATCAGAGGGCTGGAGCACCTCTCCTACAGAGACAGGCTGAGAGAGCTGGCATTGTTCAGCCTGAAGAAATCTCTGGGGAAACCTAATCATGGCTTTTCAGTATCTAAAGGAAGCATGTCAAAAAGAGTGAGAGCAACTTTTTACATGGGCCAATAGTTACAGGATAAAGAGGGAACAGTTTCAAACTGACCGACGAGAGATACAGATTAGATATTAGGATGAAATCTCTGCTGTGAGGGTAGAGAGGCACTAGAACAGATTGTGCAGAGTTGTGGATGCCCATCCCTGGGAGTGTTCAAGGCCAGGTTGGATAGGGCTCAGAGCAACCTGGTCTAGTTGGTGACATCCCTGCGCATGAAGGGGAGGGTTAGATCTAGATGATCTAAATTTAAGGTACCTTTCAGCCCAAACCATTCTGTGACTCTGAGAAGCCAGCTGGTGATTGCAGTGACAAGGGCACACTGATGATGTAGATCAGGTGTCTGAACTACCTGGAGCAACAGTATCTGGGCAACTGCAACCCTTTTGAAGACCAGTAATGGGACTCAGCAGTGTTAACAGCTCTACAGACCACTTATATTAGTAGCTGTCTCTTTTCACTAACTCAAAATAAAAATATGTACCTTGGGTGAAGATTTTTCCACAAAGGTCACTGCTGAATTCACAGTTTGTCATGGCACACTGAAAGATACTGTAAACCTGGAGAACGATGGGACATACTAGCAATCTAGAGATCTTCTGGAGTTTTTAGGTCCTTGACTAAACTGGAGCAAAATAACATCAATTGGAATTCATTGTTCCAGTCTGTGATGTTATAGGCCCTACCTGAATGTTGATGCCATACTTCTCTGACGGCTTGAACTCACCAGACTTCCTGATCCACACAGATAGGACTGGAGGGTAGCCAAAAAACTCCAACAAACCACACATAACCCAAACCCAAAACTGGTGCTGCTTAATCTGAATTTTACCACAGGTTGATGTTAACCTCCAGCAACTGCTAACAAAAAGTTGAAACTTATGTCTGTATTTCACAAATACTCTCCAATGCAAAGTGCAGTTTGCATAATATATTAAAACAACAGTGTAACCAAAGTAATAGACTACACCCTGAGGTTCTTAACATTAAAATAAGCTTGTAGGTCAAATCCTGGAATGTTTCTCAGAGTACAGCTCAGTAAAGGATTGGGAACTTGGAGATTTGGAATATTAATTCAACCTAGGTGAGGTATGAGTAAAGGAAGATAAAACGTCCATTTATTTACTCCCTCTAACGTATGTTATATCTGTGGCTGAATTCTGCTGGTTCTATAATTCAAATTATATAAATGCTTATAATGCATAAAGCTGGTTCTGCAGTTTCATTGTAAATTCTGCTCAGTGATATAGCTCTTTGAATATGCAGTTAAAAGAAAGCACAATGGGTATTTGTTAGTATATATATAATATGAAAATTTAAACAGAGAGCAGCAATTTAGAAATAAAAGAGAAAGAGAACAGCTTTAAAGATCACCTATTAACTGGAAATCACAAACTTCATAAGAAAAAACTTAATTTTAGAAGTATGCTTCAGATGCCTGGATGAAATTCTTCAAAGCTACTTACTATTAGAAAGAAGGCAGGAAGAGTAATGCTTAACAACCTTAAATCCTTTCCAGCAGACTGAGGAACAGTGAGTTGTCTTCTGCAAAAGCTGCATACACAATTGGACAGCAACGAAAGATGGGGAAAAAATAAATAAAACAATAGTACAAGAACTATCCCCAAAGACGGAGAAAGGTTCACATTTAAATGTACACAGATGGCACAATCATAAAGCAAAATAGTGAAAATTTTTACTTAACAGGTAAAATATTCAGTCCTAGCTACCCTGAGGGGCAATCCCTTTCATGTGACACTGACATTCACAACTAGCTTTTGTTCTTTTTCTGAGCTTAAGATGAAACTTCTCTAGTTACAACTGAAAACAAGCAAGTAAAAAGCTCTGGAAGAGAAAAATTTAACAATTACCTACCGCTCTTCTTCACTGCCACATGCAAACACACACAAAGTTTTGGGCAATGATCCAGATCTTTAACTAGCAAATATGGGAATCTTGCTTAGAAGTCCTTTTCTTACTGCCTGTGGAACTGCCTGTTTTACTTCTAAGTTTCTAATTAGTCCTTAAGGCACCAGAGCTCTCCTTTGTTACTCACTGTTTACGGCAGTGGTTGATCTGAACTCACTGCTGTTTCCTTGATGACTCGGGCAGGCTGTACAGCCTCTGGCACACACCTACTTTGGGGTCTACCAAATAGTACTCCCTATCGGCTAAACCAATAAAGATCCCATTCGAGATGGTTGAAATTTAACAACAATCTTCCTACAAGATGGTGCAAGAACAAAGAAAAATATCTAAAAGAGGAAATCGTTGACTTCATCATGCTGTCAGCTTTTTAAGAAGTAAAATGGGCAAGAGGTCAATTTTTATTTTTGTCCCAGGTCATGTACAACATTTATTCAGTGACTGTTTTTCTTTGCCTTTCAGTTTTGCCGTTTCTCCCTCAGAAAGAGACATAAACACACATAAAAATAATTTTCTAATCCTGGCCATGCAAAGAAACTGAAGATTTATGATTCGGTCCTGATGAACAATGTTTTTATGCATTTTTATTCATATGGAAAATATGAAAAAGCTATGATATAACATTTGAGAAGATACTGCAAATGCATCGTTGACTGGCTGAGTCTTTCAATGAAAGTGGTTAATGTGTAATGTTTCCTATGACAGTTTAGTGATACCTCCTGGAAAGCAGAGAGTATAAATCAATCTTATCTGTCATCCTATGGTACACTTAAGCTGATTGTGATAGTTTATATATGCAATACAAAGTTTCTAATTAATATCTCATAAGCTGCTAATTAACCATGTTAACAGAAGATAAACATGTGTGAAAGTATCAGAATTCTTTTGTTGTTCCCATTACCTTAAAATCTATCAGCATCCAACAATATGTACACAAATCCTTCATACTTAAGGGATTAACCTCAATACATCTATTGATAACTTGCTGTGGTTGGCTCAGAGCTCTCCCTGCTTGAAGTACTAAAGCTCACACTAGTGCCTCATTACTTTCTTTCAACTGAGATGTCTGAAGAAAAGCTTTCTAACAAATGTGCTCCTAAAGTTTCTGGAAGACTCTACAGATTTATATTCCATTGCAAAACTTTGTAGTCAGGACCTAGCTTTACTCTTTTTTCCCCCTTGTGTCTCACTGAACTGTCTAAAAGTCTTCGAAAAGATTAGATTCTCTACAACAACAATTTCAAATCTCTTGGTGATTGTATGTGCTATCCTCCTTTTCTACTGTGTTTTGAAAGTCATAGAAAAATAATAATTTTTCTCTTTTACATTTTTGCTTAGTCTGCACTATTCCATCAATTCACAACACAGTTATTATGAAATAAGTGCAAGGACTCATCTTCAAGCTCACATGTAATATCTGAGCTTCAAAAGGCTTCACTAAGAAAATGCTACTGTAATGCTGATGATTTTGTAAAACCTGTACCAAATTTAACAGTTCTCATCTTTCGTATTCACTGAGAAAGAATTATTGATAAATGGAAAAAAGTCCTACATTGGTAACAATAAATAATACCAAAATAAAGACTATGTAAATGTTATTGTAGGGAAATTCTTTCTTTTTGTTCCTATAGGGTTGTTTTGTATTTTTTTTTTATCAAAGTCAAGGTTGGTATTTTTATCAACCAAAAAAGGTTTATTTTGTCACTTTCATGGCTGTCAACTTCAAAGAAATTCACAATACATTCACAAATGGGTCTTTAATACTGAGTACTTGAAAAGCCATAGGAGAAGACAATGCAAATGACACACAACCGGAAAAAAAATTGTATTAATATTTTGGCCCCTCATTTCCTAAGAACACATATTTGTGGAGCTTCAATGTGATCTTTCTGTGAAGGGAAAACCATAAAGGTTTTGTTCCCTGTAACTTCTTAGAATAATAATTTTTTTCTTCAGAGCTGGAAGTTTAACCAGAAAAAGTAGAATCATTTGTGAGGGCAGTATACCTGACAAAAAATTGGCTCAATTTTAAGTACATGAAGAGGTACTGTTATTTCTAGAACAGGGAATTTTGAATCAACTTCAGTGAGAGCCAGAGCAGTTATTAAGACACACTTGAAAGCTGGATCTTTCGCTCATACTTCTAAAAATAAGAATGTCCACAGAATCTGACACATGTTAGCAACTATGTTGTTAAAAATAATGCATTTTTGTATCTGCTGGTTATCACTATATGGACAAATTTCACAGAAATTTCATTTTACACCCTCAGAAAAATATTTGAATGACATAAAACATTTCATACAATAAGTTACAGGCTGAACTTCACTTAACAATTTATCTGGAAAATTTCAAGCTTAAAGAAAAGCTACATTTTACTCAATGTTCTAAACATGAGGTTTTGATACTACACTGATTGTAAAGCTCAGATCATGTGACAGTTGAAATAATATATGCTCTCACTTAATCCAATTTGCATGACTTCATGGAAAAATACTAATATCCAGTCCAGGTGTGGAGATCTCTTATAAGAAGTCTCCAGGTCATCACTACTGAATCTCAGAAAACTGTGATTCGTCATATGCAAGTATGATTTCACAAAAGTAATGAGGAAAAGTATTGTTGACTTTTTGTATGCACTCAGTCCAAATGCTGATCTAGGCCTAGACCTATTTTTCTGCAACTGCATTCATGAGGGCAAGTATGTACTGTAATTATGTTATCAGATACTTTCATTTTTATCTCCTTCTACTGATCACTGTTTAGTCCAGTGTATGTTTTCTCAAATCAAATTTAAAAGAAAAATCAAGTCACAATAGAAAAAAAAAGACAACTATACTGACCTATGCTCATGAACTGTAATTTTTAATCATTATAGAACCTGAAAATGATAGAAGGTTTAAAATAAAACATTAAATATTTCTTTCTTCCTAGTTTTCACTTCACAGTTGAAAGTGAAAACTGTTTGAAACAATGAATAAAAAGTGTCCATATACAGAACCTGGTGGACATAAAAATGTTTCTCATTTCCATCTACACTTTCCTTGAGTTTAGGATTCCCAGTACTAAAAAAATAAAGAAAAAACCTCATCACAAACTGTGGCCCAGCCTTCACCATGCACAGAGATGTCTGAAGTCTAGAAGGAACATAGTGTCTTATAAAGTGTATTTCCTGATCAACAGCCATCTTCCAGAGAAAAGGCAAGTATCTCAATATTCTAATAATGTATCGGGTATTATTTTGTCTGAATCCAGTGACTGCACCCATATATAAGGACAGTATCAGTTTTCAACAACTGTAACAGAAAATAGATGGTTGTATTTTAAATACTAAGTATGCAATGTGCAGTCAGATAGCTTCCTAGGTGTCAATAACATCTATCTCAACTGTAACAAGAGTATTCTGCTTGCATGACCAACTGTTCTCTACAGACTTTGTTTCTACAACTGCCTATCAGCTGATAAAGTGTACACTTGCATTATGGAGCCTATCTTTCCTGCATTTGTAATTTTCCACACAGATGTGGCTGGGTGGGCCTATTTTTGTCATCAGCCCCATGATTATATGGCAGGCAGACCATTCCAGAAAGTGTAATCATAAAACTTGGGGTAAGCAATACGAGCCAGAAGTAAGTTCACTGTGAATAACCAAAGGCAATAGTATACCCTGAAAATTAATTAAGAGGGCATTTCCTTGCTGTTTCTTTTCTACTTCCTAAAAGTTAGTTGTATTTCAGGCAGGAAATGCTGCAGTCTTTTGCTGAGTGTGCAAAAAGAAAGATCTGTGCATTTAGTCTTCATGATGGGCACTAGGATGACAAATGTAGCAAGAACATCTTGGATAAGCTTGAAATGATCTTGGATATCCTTGAAAAATGAGGAGATAGTTACTGGGATCTCTAACACCACTATGAATTCATGCCCTATAGTATAATCTTGATAAACGATATTATTTTGTTTCTCAGCTTACTCCTGTAACTGATTTACAGTCCACCTCTGCTAATGGAGGAAGCAATGTTCACAGAGTTCCCTGTCAGAAATAGAAACATTTTAAAGACATAAACACAGTCTTGCACATACTAACATGACTTTGCACATTGTTTTTCATTATTTTTATGCTTGTATAAAACATGACAGACTGCAATACAAGTCTAGTCTGTAACAAATACTGCTCTTGTGTTCCTCCTTTCATGTAGTTGTCCCTCCTATGGCCTCCAGGCAAATTGTAGCTCATATGGTCTAAAGCACAGCTTTCTCCCAGGTACCATTCAATAGGCTGTGAGGATGCAGACAGTTTTTGATACAGCTGATCTTAAATGAAGTAATTACCAATGCCATAATGTGAGATACAAATCAGCTGATTCTGGTTTCAATTATACATTGTGACCAGCCAAAGTATACTGCATAAGTTTGTAATTTGCTCAAGTGGCGTTACAAAACACATTTACAAGTGCTGCACTGACACAGATTTGATCTAATTTGTCTGCTCACTACAAACACCCTAGGAAAGTCACACAAATTATCTTTAGGGCTGACAAAAAGATAACCTCACAGGAATTAGGAAGTTCCCTCTATTAATATTAGAGCTATTTACAGTAGACTGGATCTACCCCTAGTGTTCTTTAATATTCTTGACTGGGTCATAGATTTAGAAGGTTGTTATTCCTGCAGTTTACATCTCTTCCTTGGAGTGGGCGAGCACAATTAAAAATGTCCCAAAAGACAAGAGACAGGTAAGTAAGAGCCATCTGAGACTTTCAATGGCTTATTTAGTGAACATTTGCAACTGATACAGCAGGCATGAAACCATGGTATCAAGTCCTCTGCATCTTTTCTGCTCAAATTGCCTTGATTTCAAACTGTGGTGGGATGGAAGGTAAAGCATCTACATGCAGGGGCTGCAGTGGGGACTGGCCTCTCTGAGTAGCATTTAAATGAGCAGAGCTCCCTGTCTTCTCTCTCTTCTCTGCACCTGCTTTAGAGCCATGTACAACCTATTCCTTATGCAGAATACAAAGCCAGAAGATACCAAGACAATGATGCCATAACGAGCTAGGAGAAAACAGCTTGGAGTAAGTCAGGAAGACAGGAATTACTTCTTCTGGGATGAATGAGATCGGGTTTTTCATCTATCCAGAGGAACCATGTTTGAAGCTGGTGAAGTATGAGCTGGATGAACAGACAATGAGTTGGACTGAAAACTTCCTGAAGAGCTGGTGGTGATCAGTGGAATGAAGTCTAGTAGGAGGCCATTAACTAGAAATAAACCTCAGGGTTTAACACTGGGTCCAATTCCATTTAAAATCTTTGTTAATGATTTGGATGGATGGGGCAGTGTCCTCTCAGCAAGTTTGCTGATGACACAGATGTAGGAGGAAAGGTTGATGCACCAGAGAGTCGTGCTGCCATTCAGAGGGACCTCAGTGGGCTGGAGAAATGGACTGATGGAAACTTTGTGAAGTCCAACAACTGCAAAACCCTGCACCTGGACCATCTCCATGCACCAACACATGATAGGGGGCATCCAGCTGGAAAGCAGCTTTTCAGGGAAGGACCCAAAGGTCTTAGAGGACCATGAGGCTCTCCTAGGAGACTTCAACCAAGCTGATCATGAGCCAGCAATGTGCCCTAGTGGCAGAGAAGCCAGATGTTATCAAGGGGTGCACTAGGCAGAGCACTGACAGCAGGTTCAAGGAGATGATCCTTGATGCTCAGTGCTGGTGAGACATGCCAAGGTTCTGTGCCCAAGTCTGGGCTCCTCAGTGCAAGAGAGACATGGACATACTGGACAGAGACTGGACAAGAGTGACCAAACTGATGAGGGGACCACAGCATCTCTCCAGTGGGGAATGGCTGAGAGAGCTTGTACTGTTCAACCTGGAGAAGGGAAGACTCAAGGGGGATCTTATCAATGCATACAAATACCTGAGGGGGCAGAGTAAAGAAGACAGAGCCAGGCTCTTTTCAGTGCTCAGTAACAGCACTAGAGGCAATGGGTACAACCTGAAATGTGGGAAGTTCTACCTGAAACATTTTTTTTCCCCATGAAGGTGACTGAGCATGAGTTGCCCAAAGAAATTGTGGAGTCTGCCCCTTAGAAGTCTTCAAAAGCCAACTGGATATGGTCATAGGCATCTCTAAGTGGCCCTGCTTGAGCAGAGAGCTGGAGAAGATAACCTCCAAAGATCTCTTCCAACCTCAACTATTGTATGATTTGGTGAAAGAAACGAGCAGTAATCTATCCCTGTAAATCAGAAAGGGGAGATACATGCTCTGACAATTGGAAAGAAACACATACTGAACTCAGCTAAAAACTGAAAAAAAATGAATACAAAAGTTAATGAAAGGTGAAAAAAGTATAGTGATAGTTCCATAAACTCCAGTATTTCCTACAGCCAAAATAAAATATTCTCAAACAAAACCAGTGCGCAGGAACGGTGTGAACCAGCTTTAACTCAGTACTTGAGAAGATCATGGAACAGATTCTTCTGGAAGCTATGTTGAAGCATATGGAATACAGATAGGTGATTAAGGACAGCCAACATGGCTTCACCTACAGCAAATTATGCTGGACTCATCTAGTGACCTTCTACAATGAAGTGCCATGGGAAGAACAACTGATATTACCTACCTGAATTTCTGTATTGTCCCCCACAGATTTCTTATCTCTTAATTGGAAAGACATGGATTTAATGGATGGAGTCTTAGCTGGAGAAAGACCTAGCTTGATGACTTCAGCTGCAGTGAATGGTTCAATGTCCAAATGGAAACCAGCAATGAGTGGTGTTCCTCAAGGGTAAGTATAGGAAGCAATACTACTTAATATTTTAATTAATGACATAGATAGTGGGACTGAATGCACTATCAACTTGCTTGCAGATAACATCAAGCTGAGTGTGGCTGATGATTCACATGATGGATGCAATACTGTCCAGAGGGAGGGATCCTGAGAGACTCAAGAAGTGGGCTCATGTGAACCTCATGAAGTTCAACAACGTCAAGTGCAAGGCACTGAACACAGCCAGGGCAACCCCTAAGACCTGTACAGAAGAATGGATTGAGAGCAGTTATCCAGAGAAGAAATTGAGGGTACTGATAAATGAAAAGCTGGACATAACTTGTGAAAAGCTGGACATAACTTGTGAACTCCATGCAATTCTCCAAAGTATTTAAAAAATAATCTCATTTATTTTTGTGGAAGTATAAGAAGTGTAAGAAAAATGCCCGGTTACTGTTATAAACTAACAGATTTGCTATACCTAAGATAAGACACACATACATCTTACTTTTTTCCTCTTTTATCTGTTACCTTTAACAGTCTCTATACCAAATACAAACCCAATACCGTTCCATACATATATGCACATATGCACTACATTTTTATACTTACTACATAAGTCTATTACACATACAAAAGACTTTCTTCAGCTTATTTAATATACTTAAACTTTGAAAACACAAAATAAATAGCTTGCTGTATACAATAGAGCAATGCTTATAAGTAATGTTTATAAGTAATTCGCATTTTATTATATCCGTATAAGAAGGGTTTTATTGAAATTCAATCAGAAGATGCTGGCCTCACTGAACAGAAAGCTACTATTGGAGTACATAGGAAATGGTCTGTTCTGTTACTAACAAAATTTTGCACTGTACTTTACTCCTGTGCAACAGCTTATATAATTTTGGGTAATTTCTTGTGAATCTGCAGACCTGAAACTTGGTACAATATAAGATTTAAGCTGATCTTTTCAATGTAGAAACAATTTCAATGCATTTTCATCATGAATGTAAAGAATTCATGGCACAATTTGAGACTTTTGTAGGAGTTTAACTTTCAACATAATCCTTTTAAAATTTGAAATCTTTGGCTTTTCTTTAATATTGGTAGTGTGGGTTCATTGTTCTTTTTAATATGTATCTATGCATATAAACTCATCCTTAAGTCACATCTTAAAACTAAAACAGGAAAAGAAAATTTCGTTTAGCAACTGGACAATTTCAGGGACAAGGAAATGAAATTATGGATGTAAATGTTGAAAATTTGGATTTTTAACACTTATAATGCTTGTGAAATGTAGACAATAGTTATCTGTAGCAGCAGTAGAGGAGTATGTTGGGAGGGTATTTAATTGCAAGAGTCACATGACTGAAAGTTAAGTGGTATGTTAGGGAGCTGTATTGCTGTTCTTCATAATTTTCTGTTTTGCAATTTGCATGTTGAAATGTCTTAAATGTATAGCATTGGTGACCAGGGCCCCAGCTAGGTGCCTAAAGCATAATTTTCTTCACTTGAAGTCAAAACAAATAGCTACTACTGCAAGATCTATGTGGAAGGTAAGATAGTAAATTACACTAGCAAAAGCAAAATAAAAATAGAGAATCTCTTCTGTGAATGTCGTGTTACCCCAACACACAGCCAAGGCAAACTGATTAAAATTCATCTTTTCTGGTTTCTCAAACTGCTCAGCTGGTACATATTAGAGCCTTCTAGCAATGATGATTTGATTTCTTCTCAGCAATTTACAAAATTCTTTTTCACCTTTCTTGATTCCTGAGATTGGAAAGCAGACACATTTACATTACACAATGCAGGTACCTAATTACTGTCTCAGACTCAACTCAGCACGATGATCTGGTTTTTTCACATCCCATGCTGACTTTCACCTGCCTAACTTGAGGGACACTAAAGGTTTGTTCCTTCACTTTTACATATGAGATGAACAATATTATTCATCAAAGCTATCCTATTAAAACAGAAGGAACTACTCACATACCTGCATTAAAACACATGTACAAGTCCTTGCAGGATTAAAAAGGCAGGAAGCAACAGGTTGGGGCAATAGACATCATATGGGTGGAAGGAAGAATGGGTGATAGCAAGACATGGTTATGTGGGCAGGTTGCATAGATAAGTTTGAAGGCATTTGAAGACTTATTTTTAAGAAGTCTGACCTAGCTTTAAACAAATGTGTTGCTTGTCATGTAGCAGCTGTTCCTGAAGTATCAGAAATTCTAGTGCTCATGATCGATAACTCACACTAAATTTAACACATGATGGGACATTAATACATTTTGGATAACATAATTGCTAATTTTTTACAGAACAGTGTTATGCATAGTTCATAGGTGGTCAGATATGCATCTTGGCTCACCAACATAAAGGGTACACCTTAAGTGACTAGCAGACTGATGTTGTACTGAGGAACCATAAAAATAGTCTTCATAAAACAGTATACAGCTTATTTAAATCACTGGCAAGAGAAAAAGTGAGGAAAAAATCGGGAGAGTTTTCATGCAAATTTGTAGTGAATGCAGAGTAATTAGATCAGCAATATACTAACTCCTGTAAGTGATGCCTTGCCAGTAACTTCCAAGTTTCACTAGGAGTTGCATTTTGAAGAAGTGAAGTCAGGGACTCTGATGAGAAAGGACCAAAATTTTGTAGCTGTAAATTAGTCTTTTGCATAAAGGGAAGAAAGCTAGCACACCAACCTAGTAGTCCCCTGATTCTGAAAAGTACTTTAAAAAATTCCAAAACACCACATTAAAAAGGCTTGTTGCAAAGATCTATCACTCTACTGTCAGCAAACCAAACTGCACTGGAGTCATGTAAAAATGTCCTGCTCCTTTTGAGGAAAGGGAAACTTGATGTTCTGCTAGCAAATATATTTAATTTCCACTATACTGTGTAAAAGAGAATATTCATACTTGCAAAATAAACATGCAGATTGTTAAATTGGAATCATATTCAGAACACACTGATAACATATTTCAACATTTAACCTGTCATGAAAAATACTGAGTATTTCACAATTGATTGAAAAGAAAAAGAAATTTAAAAAAATTATAACAGTTATTTAATTTCACAACAGTTTTTACTAGGAAAACTTCTGTGAGCCTTTGTGAAATGAAGATGAATTAATTGTTATGACTACACTACTTTTAAAGGCTTTAGTCATACAGATTAACAGTGACCATCACCAAAGCTGAGGAAAGCTGCCAGAAAGCGGACCCTAAAAATAGGAAGAAAGTAAATAACTCAAACCCTTTAAATATCAGCTAGTTATGCTCTCTGTTCAAGCAAGATCCAAATGATCACGAATTGTGTCAGGATACTGCAGTGAACTGCTCATCAGATAGCTTCAAAATATGATGTTTCACTCCCCCATAAACTGAAAAATAATTCCCACAGGATACAGAAAGGTACACTAATGCATATTCTGCCATGGGAAAGGCACACCACAGAGGAGCTAATTTTATCCTCTCTGACTGCAAACCTCATGTCTTCCGACAAATTGCTGAGGAGGTGGAGTTTCTCCGCATACTTTTCTCTCTGGCACAGAAACTTATCCTCAGTTTATATTATCATTATGCTATTTGTTCTTTTATGTGTCAGCAAACTCA
Organism: Pithys albifrons albifrons; assembly: GCF_047495875.1. NCBI lineage: Eukaryota > Metazoa > Chordata > Aves > Passeriformes > Thamnophilidae > Pithys > Pithys albifrons. The sequence goes on along the minus strand of NC_092497.1, from coordinate 63,646,393 downwards.
GATACCTGGTACTTACATCAACACCCTAGAAACATAGTTTTTGTCTCAAGATGATACTCTTGAAAACAAAACCTGTTTTTTTCTTTAACCTAACAACATGATAAAATAATTGTCTTGGTTTCTTACTGCCACCACAGAGTACAGACCAACAGTCAGCACTTCCCTGGGAAAAGACACCGAAGTCTCTCTGACAGCAAGTTTAGTCTCAAGAGTATGATGTTCCAACAGCTGAGCTCTAATTTATTTGGTTTGGGGAGAGAAGGGGGGAAGTAGATGTATTTTCAGTCACCTGAGGATTTTTTCTTTTCATAGATGAAAGGATGAAAAGAAGAAAAAAATCCCAAGGATGTATGTCATTGCAGTATTGATGCCCTACATAAACTCATTTCCCAGAAATGCTAATTTAGAGACCAGGCCATTTTGCCACTTCTTGCGGAGGGGGAACTCCAACCCTCTGCTTCGTCGAAAGCGAGCAGCCCCGCCAGCGAAGTCGGGCTTCTCCGGACAGATGGGGAACGAACTTGTGGGGTGAGACTGGAAGTCACCTCCCTGCCAGAGGACACGGACCCACAGCCGGCTTCGTATTGAGTATCCTTCATCAGAGCCAACCTTGCTGCACAAGCGCACCCCGGGGATCCCGCAGCAGCAGCGCGGCGGGGGCGCGGTGCCCGCCCAACGGGTGTCCAGCCCGGCTATCTATAGCCGGCAGGCGGCTCCCTGCCCGAGGGTCTCTAGAAGAGGAGCGGCCCGCCCCTGCTCCTGCCGGCCGATCGCCTGTCTTGGCCGGGGTAAGACTGGCGAAGGATAGTTGCCGGGTACGAGGAAAGCCACTTACCTGTTGATTTTCAGGGCGAACGCCCTCCTGTCTGCGGCGGGCAAGGTCGCCATGCAGGCGAGCAGCCGCAGGTGTCGGCTGCCGATGAGGACCGAGGCCGGCTGTACGGCTGAAGGGCGGCTTTATTTATTTATTTTTCTTAAGTGCATGCTCCGGGCTAAAAACCCGACGATCTGCTGACTATTCTGGGTGTCAACTTCCGCATTTCACCTTCCTCACCGAAATCGGCCGGTGGGAGGGATCTGCCCCACTGCACAGCTGGCTGCTCACCCCGCCGTCTCTGCCCCTCCTCCGACAGCGCCCAGCCGGCATCCCCGGCACCCCGCGCCTCTTCGGCGGTGCCCACCGCCTGCCCCCGGGCACTGAGACGGAGCAGGAACTTCCCTTCCCTCTTTAACAACTGGCGAACTTTGAACCGGCCGAGGGCATTTTGGAGGGAAGCAGAAACAAGGCAACTGCTTAGGCACGGTCAGGAAGGGAAGGCACCGTGTACCTCTGGACGCGCACAGCTGCGCGAATGCTTGCGCCTCCTCTTTTCTTTCTCCCTCTTTTTATTTCAGAAACTGCACTGCAGGTGTCAGACACCTCCGCGTCCGCCCCAGCACAGGCCACACACATACACACACACCTGCCTGGGGTGGAGCGCTGCCCTGCAGGGGCGGGCGGGGAAGCAGCAGAACCGCTGCGCTCTACATCGGCCCCGGGCGCCGCCGATCCATCCCGTCTTGCCAGGTGGAGCAGGCGTGGCCGTCGGGCAGGGCCAGGCAGGATCGGGAAGGGCAAGCCTGAATAGGATTGCTCGGAGCAGGGCACGACCGCGCCTTCGGCTCTTCAGGCAGGAGAGATGGCCAGGGTACCTCCTTTGCCCCGCTGACGCAGGAGTGGAGCTGTTCGGGCAGCTAGGGTCAGCTCTTTACCTGGACGATATTTTGCCAATACACAGGTGTGCCTGAGGCATATGTTTCTCTTACACATAAATTGAGTAAGAAAACGCACAGGTACAAACACACCAGGTACCAGCTCAGCTTGGCTAAAAGCTGGCATCACTGCTGCTCTCTTCACCGGCAGTTAGCACTCAACTTTTTAAAAGGCCATTTTTATTAAGTATCTTGTAGTTTTGTACCAAGTGATGTTTCTTACCCGGTATTTTTATTTCTGCCTTGGTGCAAATTTCACTGCTTCTGCAGATAAATAGAACTCAGACTTCATTTGAAAGGGGAAACAGAAGGCAAACATGGTTTCTGTAGATGAGTTTTGAGGCAGTAGAGGCAATTTGGTTTTACCTTGTCCTGTTTTTATTACATCTGGGCTTTGGTGGCAACAACATTAGGGCAGCCCATTGGAAGGCAGTCATAGCTTATATCTCCTTTTCCAGTAAGGTATATCTAAAGGAAAACAGCAGGATATGAGTCAAGGAATGGAAGCTTGTCAAAAAATGAAAGCCTAAAATCGTGCTACTACCTTTTACTTGGTAGGATTCACCATTCTCCAGAGTACTGGTAAGTATACGTAGCCTCAGATATCAATGTTAACCTCTAAAGTCTTGGAAGAGCACTGGCCAAGGTTCCTTAGGGAAATGTAGAGAGGCTGAAGAGTGAAAGATTTAACAAAAAAAGAAACCAGTAGTAAATAAAAAGAGTTGAAAATAAATATGGCTATCTTTTTGGGGGAAAAAAACCCCACAAGGATCCACAGCAGAACAAGACCTGAAATACTCAGAGAGACTTCAGAAAGAAAATACTAAAATCTACTATTAATAAAATGTTCTTAACTAGCAAATATTTGCTTTGGGAAGAATAAATTGGACACCTGATTTCATGGAACTTACCTACCACACCTGTTCTTTCTTTACGTCACCAAGATAAAGCTAAGGCCACTTACCTCCACTTTAATATTACTTAGTTATAAATCACTGATATATAGCTGTGATTTGGTATGTGTATTGGTGACAAGAAAACTTTTGAATGTCATAGATACTGGCTGTGGCATAAACTAGCTATTTTTTTATTGTTCAACTATCTCCAGGAGAGCTGAGTTTCATCCCAGGTCATGGTGACTTGGAAAGACAAATGCCATCATTCTGAAAATCACCCCCTTCCTTCTTCTTTCCCCAGCTTTGTATGCGGAGCATGATGCCATATGGTCTGTGATGTCCCTGTCGTCATTTGGGGTCAGTTATGCTGGCAGTGTCCTCTCCCAACCCCTTGTACATCCCCAGCCTTCTCACAGGTGGGGTAGGGTGAGAAGTAGAACAGTCCTTGGCATTATGCAAGTGCTGGTCGGCAATAACAACACACGGCTGTCTTACTGACACTTCTTCCAGCACAAATCCAGTACAAAGCCCCATACCAGCTACTATGAAGAAAATTATTTCTACAAAAAAACACAAACTAATTAAAAACCCAGCCAAACCCAACACATATATTCAATAGATACAGAACAAAACCACTTAAATTATCTAATTTTACATTTTCATCTTTTTGGATGAACTGAATTGTCAGATGCCTACTTCAATCTACGAACAGCAAAACTCATCAAATACTCCTTTTCATCTACTATGTCAGCAATTACATTGCTTCTTTTAGAGGAGAAAAAAAAAGAAAAAAAAAATATAGAATTTTATCAAGAAAGTTTACTTAGTTTTAACTTATTCGAGTACTACCAGATGAGAAGTTGTTGAAATGATTTTTTAAGGTATTTTATCAATTATTGTCTATATTAGTGCTCCAGTTTACTGTTAAACAAACACTATTGTTTGAATTTCTGCAACAAACCAACCTACTAAATATAAGGTAATGAAGTTTAAACATTTGTTTAGAACAAGAAATAGAACAAGATTTTTCCAGTTAGGACATTAAAAAAATTACATCAAACCTGGTTTCAGTGAAGGCAGCAAAAAATAAAAGTAAACAAAATAGTGCAATTCAGAACAGGCCATGGTTTTGCAAACCTAGCTTGCTTGGGTATCAGCAGCTGTTCGTAGGTTTTGTATATGATACAGTGGGAACCGTGCTTACCTTCCTCATTTCCTCATCCCCATTCTTTTGTCACACACACATGCATCCCAAATGGGGTCCTAAACATTGCTGCATCACTTCAGCCTTAGAATCAGTCATAAAGCCATTCTTCTCTGTAGTTCCTCTTGGGTTTCAATGGCTTTCACCATGCTTTGGTTTTCCTCCTGCTGCCTGACCTGGAGGTGATGGTGGTGGTGCAGCAGGTTGTTTGCTGTACCTGGGCTGTCCGTAGAGCTGGAGGTCCAGCCACAAAGAGCAGCTGACTGGTAATAACAACGGCACAGGTTGGGTACAAGTGCTTGGGCTACTGCTCTGAAGGAGTTTGAAGGCTGGGGTTAAGGAAACACTGTATGCTGGTTTAAAGGTAAACCATCAGGAGAAATGAACCTAACTCAGATTACAGGTCTGAGTTACAATTTAATAAAAAGATTACAATAAATACAATGACACAGAGAAAAAGTGGTTTTAACCCACAAAACCCAGATGTATAACTCAGCACTCTGGGGCACAAACAGCACAGTGTTTGTTCGCGCTTGTGCTGAGCCCCATGTGGTCCCTCTGAGTACAAAGTAAAAGGAAAGGAAGGCCTGTTGGTGAGGATGATGGTCACAGTCATGTCGAGAGTGGCAATTGCAGTCCTGTTGAGGTTCTGGTCCTCCTCTGGATCCAACAAGTGGTACCAGAAGTCCCTAAAGCCCAAGGTTATAAATGCTCAGGTTCAGGTAGGAATGCCCAGTACCTTCTCCGGGGAAGGAGTTTTACAATGGGTGATTTACTCTGTGAGTCATGGGATATTTTTGGAATTTTCGATGGCCCATTAGCAAACATGATCCCTCAGACTGGCTGTGAAAGTGCTAATGCCTCCCTGGAGGGGAGTTATCACACATTGGTATGAAAACTAGGAAACAGTCCCGTCTCCCACAGTTATCTAACACCCAGGTTGCAGACTGAACTGTCAGGTGTGCCCTGGGCAGCTGCTGTAAATGATCCATTAACAGCTCAAGAGAAATTACACACAGGGTACAGAATACAGAGCTTTGGTTACACCCACACGGTGATAAACTGGTCCCAACTGCTGAACCAGGACACACTGGAAGATTCCAGACAGTGGTTTGCATGTCTACCTACTACTTACCTGGGGATATTTTTTTTGTTTTCTGTTAAGGTACAGATTTCCAAACATCTTTTTTCTTAAAAGAAAAAATTACCAGTAACTTGTTCAACAGCAGTGGTATCCCTGCAAAGAATGCTACTGCATGATAGATTATTACAGCACTATGCCCATCATTAAACACAACTTTCTATCTCAGCATAGCCATGGATTGTCTCCAAACAAAGCCCTGCTTGAATTTTAAAAGTCAACTGCTTATTTGTAGATGGTGTACCTTTGATGCTTGACCAGCAACTGAGTTACGTCCATGGGAGTTTTCTCAGTATTTTTTATTAATGTTAAGTTTGCATCTTTGGCATAAAAACACCAGCAGTGTATAACTTCAGTAATGAATAACTGTTATTTGACTACCCTCTAAAAATATCTGGAGGTTCACACTAACAGGAAAACTGTGATGATCTCAGTTAGTAGTACCTGCCAGAACACACAAGGCCTGTTAACGTTTCTACTTCCTACTCACATCACTGACTAGAACAGTGTAATGTAGCCAGCGCAAATGCAATCTCCTTAAAGGAAGTTGACATGCCATCACTGGCATAGATCTCGACTGTATCTAGTAAAATCTAAGTGATTTATTCAAGACTGTTTTAAATAAAAAAATTTATATGAAATTTAGTAGGCTAAATCTCAGAAAAATGTGTATTTCTATTAATTATTTCTATTAATGTTCTAAATAGATTGACAATGAAATATTGAACCTCCCCTAAAAAGTAAATTTAAAAAGTCACTCCTAGGTTTAAGTTTCATTTTTGTGTTGGTGAAACAGAAGAAAGGGAACTTAGATAACTTTGAAGCTTTCTGGTTTTTTTACAAAACACTTAACTCTAAAAAACCCCCAGTCTATGTGAAAGCATATATTCTTTTTCCATTTGTCTGTGCAAATTATTCTGGAGGAATAAAAATGTTACTGACCAGATTCATATTACAGAGTTTCTCAAATAGAAATGTTTCCTTGTTCACAGTGAACAAAACTCAAGTAGAGACAACAGTGATAAAATTTTCCCTTACTGTCACCATCTTCTGATATGAGGCAACTTGCTAGATGATATGATATTGACACTAAGCCATACCTTTATTCTAATGTTGTCAGTTTCATTACATTTCACATTATAACAGCATATTGAGCACATAAGTCATAAAAAGCAGCAGTGTTGGAAAGCAGGTGCACTGGCTGAAGTAAGATCTTCCTTCTCTTAATTGACATGTGAATAATCTGTATTCTTCAAAGAAAAATGAAGGCCAGTTGTCAGGAGAAACCGTATAGATAAGAAAATAGAAATAGTTTAATATAGGAATAGTTAAACCCAGAGAACAGACAAGGAAGAAGTAAATGTACCATAGGGAGTATGCAAATCATCCTTAAGTTATGCCTCTGTTTACCAGCTTGTATTTTGAGATCACAGAACTGAACTTTGTATCTGTTCCCACATTGTTTTGCAGATTAACTGATAATTGTAAGAATTTGCAATTGAGGAACATTTCTGTGAACTATGTATATTGTACATCGTACCACTTAGGAATCTCCTTCTCACATGGCCATTTAAGACTCATATCCCACATAAATTTAAGTGCCAGTAGTTTTCCTCTCCTGCTGTTTTGATGTGATTATGCTCCCCTTGCTACTGTATCACAAATCAGCAGGTTGCAGCGCCCTTCAGTGCATCCTCTTCCTTATTTTCATGTTACAGCCTTCTCCAATTCTCCTTTCAGGCCCTAAATGCTTTTGCCCGTCATCCAAATCAGTCTGAAGCAAATGGCTTTGCTTGCACTGAGATCTTCAGTATGTGGGAAGAGACTAGATTATTTCAGTTGCAGCCACCTAAGGTAATAATTAAATGCAACAACCTGGTACCCATCAACAGTTTACTGTTTTTTGATATTGTATGTCTTGTGTTCGGATATCTTGGAATAAAACACTCCAATTGTGCCATGCAGATTTTAGTTTCCTATGCTCATGTTAGCTGCCACCACAATAAAATATACAGATTTAACATTTATATTTATAAAGCAGATTTTATTGCACAGTTCAGCAGAAATGACAGGACAGCAACATTCTAGTATTTGAATATAAACTTTAAAGAAACAAAAAGGGAGCCCAGAAACTACAGTATTTATTTTAGGTAATTTTGTAAAAAAAACAAAATAAAAAAATTGAGCAGTGTTATGTGAGCTGATGAAAAGAAGAACTGCCTAAGGAACCACGACACTGGTTTCACCACCTTTTTCTTTCCCAACAACAGATGTCTCACTGACATGTAACTGAAATATCAGTATTACTCGTCTCATTTTTAAAGACAACTTACACGTTTTTTTATATGGTCTTCAATTCTTAACTGCACATTCCCAATGCCCTTTTGACTTTTCCCTCTTTTACCCCATAATGTTCTTGCAGTGAAAATCTTCTAATTTTTCTTAATCAATCCCTGAATAACAGAACCATGTTAAGCTGTGCAGTCCCAAGACAGACCCTCTCTGCCATCAGACAGGGTTCTAACAGATAAAGCTTTGAGAAGCTGATCAGATTTTTCCTTTATAATTGGATGTGCCATACAAGGGGATGACCCGAGTGGCTGAAACAAGAATGCAAAAAGATGCACGTTACCTACCATGTGTTGGACCTAAAACTCTAGAAATCAACAGACTATATACTTAGGCCCCATCATGAATGAATGAGATGTACTGTCTTCCACAGTCAAGGGAACAGGAACTCCACAGCTGATTCTTGTCAGCCACTATTTACTAAAGATACCTAAGCCTGTTGGCTTGATAAATTCAAAAAGTTTCACCCTGGTGCTGCTGCTGGCATAGAGCTAGCAGAAAATTCTATAGTATAGTACAACATGAGTTAAAATTTTAACTACAACCAAAGTAGGAAAAAAAAAATCACATTTCTCCCACAAATAGGGATTTTAATAATTTGCTTTTGAATTTATTATCTGGAGAATCATGTAGCTATATGTATTCCTATTGGAATAAATGCAGTTGTATCTCCAAGGTCAAGCAGAATCAATGGATTAAATAAGTGATTTTATAATTCATTAGTTTTATAATTTTTTAAACCAGAGTTTCACATGCTTGTTATTAGAATGACTAAAGTAGAAGCCAACTGTTTAGAGTAGAATGTCATAAAATATTACTAGTATTAAATATTTTAACCTACACAAGTAAAAGCGGAATCAAGGATAAATACTAAGTATATTTACTGCCATGCAAGCCAATAAACATACAAATAAGATGAAACCTAGCATACTTTACCGTAACAGTACTCAAACTGGTGGTACTGGACCTCATTTTGAAAGAAGAGAACCTCACTGGGTTTTGGGGTGTATGCATGTCAGCATGCATTAGGCTGATCTATTCCCTGTGCCTCCCCAAATGCTGCTGTCTTTACACCTTCTGACATGCAGAAATGGAAGATGTGTTACCTGTTTGTTAAATCTATGGCTCACAAAACCTGGGGAGTACACAACACTGTTAACAACAGCTAAGTCTCACACGTGTTTGCACGCCCTCATGGTCCGTGATGGAAAGCAGAGAAAACCAACATTCAACTTGTTGCTTATCTTTATTTGATTACAGATAAAAGACGGCCCATACACTCTGTAGCAGCATTGTTAATCAAACCAGGATGCCCTAAGTTCTCCTGGTATGTCTGAAACAAGCTTGGGGGCTGACCTGCTGGACAGCAGCTCTGCAGAGAAGGACCTGGGGGGTCCTGGCAGACAAGCTGTCCATGAGCCAGCAGTGAGGCCTTGTGGCCAAGAATGCCAGTGGTATCTTGAGGTGCACTGGGAGGAGCCTTGCCAGCAGGTGGAGGGAGGTGACCCTGCCCCTCTACTCAGCCCTGGTGAGGCCTCCCCTGGAGTGCCGTGTCCAGTTCTGGGCTCCTAAGGGACAAGATAAGACACACGGCTCTTGGAGCACGTCCAGGAGCTACAAACATGATTAAGGGACTGGAATACCTCACTTACGAGGGAGCTGCGCCTCAAGAAGAGACATCTGAGAGGGGACTTCATCAATGCATACAAGTATCCAAAAGAAGGGTGCAAAAAGGACAGAGCCAGGCACTTCTCAGTGGTGCCAAGCAATAGGACAAGTGGCAAGGGGCAGAAACCGATGCACAGAGTTCCACCTGAACATGAGGAAGAGCTTCTTTCCTGTGCAGGTGACTGAGGACTGGCACAGGTTGCCCAGAGAGGTTGTGGGGTCTCCCTCACTGGAGACATTGAAGAACCATCAGGATGTAATCCTGCGCCATGTGCTCTGGGACGACTCTGCCTGCGCAGAGAGGCGTCACCACAAGGCCCGCTGTGCCCCTCCCGGCCGTGCACGAAGGTGTGACCACAGGCCCCTCCAGCCCCTCCCTCCGGCCCCTTCGGCCCCTCCCCCGACCCCTCCGGCCCCTCCCTCTGGCCCCTCCGCGCAGCGTCTCTGCCTCACACGCGCCTGCGCCCTGTGGCGCCTGCGCGGCCGCGCGCGGCGGGGGCGGGGCCCGGGCGGCGGCGTCGGGCGCGCGCGAGCAGCGAGGGCCGCGCTCATGGAGGACGAGGAGTGTCCCGTCCTGGTGCCGATCGGCGGCGCGGAGGAGACCGAGCCCAGCCCCGGCAGGAAGATCCCCGTCACGATCATCACGGGTTACTTGGGTGAGCCGCGGGAGTGGCGCATGACAGGGTCGGCCTGCGGACAGGGGCACCCGCAGCGGGCCCGGGGGAGGCCGCGGGGGTCTTCCCGCCGCCCCAGGTGTGTCTGCAGGACGATTCTGAGCAGCAGCGTAAACTCCCCCTGCTCCTTTTGCCACCTTGTTTTCACAGTCTGTCTGGTTCGGATCACGATTGACAGATAGCTCTTACGTCAGAATAGGGTACCATGAGAAAAGCAGAGTGAATTGCAGTCGCAAAAAATTGAGGTTCGACGTCCCTTCCGTAGACCAACACGGTAAATGCGTGCTGCGTCACGATCTCTCAGAAAAACCCTAGGGGCAGGGAGGGAAGGTTGCTTTACCAGATTCCCCTGGGTGTGATGCACTAGATGATCTCCAGAGGACCCTTCCAACCCTGGCAATTCTGTGATCCTGTGCATGGTATGCAGCTGTTGGTAAAGTATTGCAGAAGTTGTGTGTTGTATTTAACAATGTCCCGTTTAAAGGCAGTTAGTGGTGCATCTGTAGTTACTGATGACAGAAGAGCTGGTCAGAAAAGGCAGTGGGAGAGAAAAGATTAAGTGTGCTTTTTGTCAAGAAAAACAAAAAAAATAGTTTTATCTGAAAAGACTACCCAGCTGGTAGGGGGCTTGTAAGTTTATCAAGCAGTGACAATTAGTGAATGGAAAACTATTGGTCATTTAAGACTGAGGTTTAATGTGCTCGTAGTTCCACGAGGTCAGATATCTCTACAAATTAACTTCTACATCGTTACAATAGAATGTAGGATACCAGAATGGAAACTCAGAAAAGACTTGCCTTAGGTGTGCATGTGCATAACAGTATTCAGGTTTTATTTGAAAATTTAAGCTTTCTTTTTTTAAACATTTTAATAAAAATATGGTCTGTGTTCTAGGAGCTGGGAAAACAACTCTTCTAAATTACATACTGACAGAACAGCATAAGAAAAGAATAGCAGTTATTCTGAATGAATTTGGAGAAGGTATGTAAATGTGCAGAAACCCTTTTATTTCGCCACAAAATGGCAGGGATATAAAATTGGTGGAAATCAGGACCATTGTAATTTTAAAACAATTACTGAAATTATTGACATACCTCATAGTCTTCAGAAGGGCATAAAGTCTTTTTGCTGGTGCTCATAAAATAGTGCTATTCATTTATCTGTTTTGCACATAAATTCAGGGCCTCAGAATAAAGTAATTGTATATATCACCCTGTTGGAAGTGCTGTAACTCCATTTGTCCTACTCAATATCAAGGAAACGGAAATTAAAATAAAGTGGTGATAATATTTTATTTACTTTCCCCTCAGCCATTAACAGATCACAGATTATCCTAGACTAAGAAATGGGGAGATGCATGCTTGGTGTCTGTGGGTCTTTGAACTCTTTGTTTTCAGGATTTTTAATTGCTATGGCTATAATTTCATATCTGTGCCATAGTCAGCATTGCTTACAGTTTGCACTGGGGTGGTAGTGGGCTTTTTGTTTGTTTTCATCAGCAAATATGTGTGTTGCTTTTCTGGTAATGGAGCCTCAGATGAAATGTACAGACAGAGCCTTTATTGGATACAGAGGCACAGGCTGACTTCGCTTTCTTTTAGCTAAGTTTGCGGCACTTACCATGTACCATCATCCTGTGAGTTTTCATCTTTGAAGAAACAACTTTACTTTGGCTTTTAAACTTGTCATGAAGTAGAAAATACTAATTTCTGAAGAACATGTCAGAAACATGGCCTCAGAAGAAAAGAGCGTAATCCAAGAGTAAAAGTGTGTACCAACTTGAATCTTCTCTCTCTTACAGGCATTGTCATGCAAGCTTGTAGATTAAAAATATTGTACTACTTGTATTTTCAGGAAGTGCCTTGGAAAAATCTCTGGCAATCAGTCAAGGGGGAGAACTCTATGAAGAATGGCTGGAGCTGAGAAATGGCTGCCTGTGCTGCTCAGTAAAGTAAGGAAGGACTGTTGTACAAGTTCTTACAGTGGGTATTGAAGGGAGTTGAGGAAAGGAGAAGACATCCAGGATTTGATTTGTAAAATTGATGATAGTATTGGTTGAGACTTCTTTTGTCAGATGAAACAAGAACTGGAATTTAGGAGATAGCTGCTTTACTGAATTTGGACTTCAGAGTCTTTCAGAAAACTGATTTAAATACCAGCTTGGTGTATTGTAGAGTAGGGAGCTGTTCTTCTGTTAGTATTACATGGTTCCCTGCAGAGAGCTAAAGATTCAGGGAGATGGAAACTGGGACACAGGTTTTCCAGTTTTCACATCAATACTTTGTGTTTCTTTCTTTATATGGTGGTTAATACTTGTATACGTCAGAGGGATGAATGGAGAACCTCTTGTGACCTAATGAAACACAATATTCAAAATTGTAAGCTGATGGTTGTGTTAAAAAGCAGGAGTGTGTTTGTTTCTTTGACATGTTTTTTACCCTGTTTGTTTGAATGCTGGATTGTTTGCACCAAACTTATAATAAAGGTCATGGCCTGTTTGTCCTGAAAATTTGGAAGAAGAGGTCCTATGCCTTAAGTAGTAATAGATAATAAATGGAAAACAGAAGACTCTAGTGCATTGTATTCTGCATCTTAATTTTGCTGTAGGTGAGGTGTCAAGGCAGAAGCAGGAACATTGTTTTCAGTTCCACCCCACTGCTTCTTTCTGTAATCTCAGCTGCCAAACCAAATAGTTACATATCTACACAGGACCCTGCTGTCCTTTACAGTGTATTCAGTGTCTGAAAATAAGTCTTTGGTTAAGTCACCTTTATTATGCCTGGTGGGAGTAGGCAAATACTATTTTCAGACTAAAATGAAACACAGACCCAAAATTTGCCTAATATTAGAGCAGCAGCATGATGATTAATTTTTTACTGTAGACTGTAAGACCTGACTCGGGACTTTTGCTTTGATGATACTAACACTGTATTCTGCATCAGAAGATACATTTTAATACAAGTTTTAACTTGTTTTCTGTGTTCTCAGGTTTGATTGTTTTTTCTTGCAGGGACAATGGTGTGAAGGCAATTGAGAACTTGATGCAAAGGAGAGGAAAATTTGACTATATATTGTTAGAAACAACTGGTTTGGCAGATCCAGGTAGTTCACATTATGGTTTTCGTAACCATGATAATGATTATGTTTTTTGAAGTGCTTGTTTGCTCACCAGTCAGTTCACTGCAAAATATAATTTAAAATGGTAAGTTGTCAGGCACACAGGCTTTGATTGCTCTGTAGCCTTCAGTGAATTGGATAAGGTGCAGATGTGAGGTTGTGGATGGGTTGGTTGGTTGGGTTTTGTTTTGTTGAACTTGCTCTAAATTGACTCTAAAGGTTAATAAAAATCTAGCTAAAATGTATTTCTATCAAGAGAAGACACTGGTCTTAGAGAAGAGAAACACTCCCTGAAACTAATAGTTTTCAGTAGACTTTTAATGTTCTCTTAAAGTATAAATTGTTAGCGTGTAATAAGTATATTGTTAACACTGCTTGTGATAGGCCTTATATTTGTGAAGTGCTAAAATACTCTGTGAAACAGACCAAAACATTCTTCTTACAGAGCAATAATAGATTTTACAATGTCCTTGTGTGCTCTTTAGTCATATTTATTATAAAAAAGTGCTTAAATTTGAGTTCATGTTAATAATCGCTATCTAAAACAACTTTCTCCAAACCATCCCAATTAAAAATGTGTTGTTGATAGAGAGTGAAGGAAATTCTTATCAGAAATTCAATTGTTTCCCCTTTAGGAGACTGATATTTCTAAGCTCAAAGCCAAATAGTTGTCAGGGTAAAGTAATTTTCTTCAAAAGACAGGACATTGATTTGGTTTCGGTTACACACAAATTCTGTTTGAGTCAAATTGGAAAACTGTTAAGGTTTTTGGAAAAAAAATCAATGGATACCAGGAAACCATTATGTGTTGTGGCTCTTGCTATATCTTGCATGAGTAGGCACTGTGAACAGCTGACAGGTATTTGGTGTTGATATAGAGTGATGTCTGAAAGACTGCATCTTAACACCTCATGTGGACAGTTTCAAGTGTTGGAATGATGTCAGTTACTGATTTTATTTTCTTTCCCTTCTGACATGTTCAGTAGTCTTAGCCTGATGGGACTTTGAGCAGCCTGGTCTAGTGGAAGGTGTCCATGCCCATGGCAGAGGAGTTGGAACTAGAGTCTGTTTTATGGGGCCATTTTAGAAGGAAACAGGAGTAGCAAACTCACTCCTAGGCCATTTGTAGTCCACAGGTATCAGGTCACAGATTCCAAGTCCATCCCAGAATGTGGTCCCAGTTGTCCAAATACTTGCTGATTATTTTTGTCTCTGGACTTGTCAATTTAATATGTGCCATTTTACAAATTACTATATCAAAAAAGAGCACTATGCAGTCCATTACTCAGAGGCACCATCACCTGCATCGAAGTTGAGTGGATGTCTCTTTTTTGTCTGCAGGGGACAGTGTAGAGCGTGGAGGTGTGTGTTGGTGTGGAAATGATCTATAGACAGTGGCTGAAAGGTGAAAAGGGAAAGTACAGAATATTTAGAAATGAGGGAGCCTTGAGTTATAGAAGTGACACATAGTTGATATTACAGAGTAAAAGTAGTTTAGACAACTTGCATGTATCTGGAGTTGTGAAGTTTTTAAAGATTTTTGTAGTAATAGCTGTGGATGTGCAGATTAGTGTAATGCTTTGGTAGGTTTTGTTAGGTCAAATGGGTGACTTCACACAGGTGGTACTTGACATCTCTGATGCTTTCTGAGTTTGAAGAGAGTGATTTCTAGTACAGCACTACTAGTACAGTTTTTCTGTGAGATGTCTGAATATTGGTAGTATACTGAAAAATCTCGATTTTGCAACTGTATATATTCTGCACTTCTTAGGAGCTGTGGCCTCCATGTTCTGGGTCGATTCCGAGTTGGGGAGTGACATCTATCTTGATGGTAAGAACTGGAATCTTGTTTTCCTATGTATTTGCATTCCATATCTGGAGTTGGTGTAATGTATTCTTAGCATTTAAGGCAAGATTTCGGATTATGTTTGAAGTGCATGAACTTGGTTCTTACATGGTCAGATTTGACCAGAGAGTTACCCTTGGCTTATTCTGATGTTTATCTCTTTGGTGAGATGTTTCAGTTTGTTAAATCCAACAAAAGTTGTGTAGTGCTTTACTGAGGGATCAGGTACAGAGAGATCTTGATTGTCTCTTGATCCTCAGTAGGTAGATGTTATAAAACACTATTTACCAGTAATATTACAGTGATCTTTTTTCCTTTCATTTTTTTGCCTGTGCAGTGTTTTCTAAATGGTTTCCTTTTTTAATGTAGTTGTAGGTTGTCAACATCTGGGTGCTTCTGCCTTTCGTTTTTTGCTTTCTCTGCCTATTGCACACTTGTTAGCTCTAGTATTTGCTGTTTTCCAGTAAAAACCTGTGTCTACTGAAATACAAATCATCAGTATATGTAGTTAAAGAGCATATTTTTAATGTAGGAGAAAAAATTAATTTTTGGATTAAACAAATGTCCTACTAATGCCTTTGTCAGTTTCTGAAATACCCATTTAGCCAAGGGAGGAAACATTGAGTTGAATAAGAAAGACCTTCCTAAATTTCTGCCAATTTCTTGCCAACTTGCAAATTCCTGGTCACTTAGAGTCAGAATAACTGCATACCTCAGTCAGTCCCGTTAATTTGTTTCAATATCCTGTCAAAGCATACCTCTGCCAGTCTGTTGTTGGGGAAGAAAAGGCATCCACTTTGTGAGAATTTATCTTGCCTGATTTTGTAGGTATTTTCTTACCACAGATTAGAGTAATAATTAAAAAATACTTTGGTGACAAGTCTAATGTTCAGATACTTTCAATGTTCCATTTTATAAGCGGTTGTAAATATGCTGATACTGTTAGTTTTGTTTAGAAAGTTTGCATGTTGATGAAACTGTCAGCTGCTTTCAGCACATTTCTGTTCATTTTAATGTTCTCTTTCAGGTATCATATCTGTTGTTGACGCAAAGCATGGGTTGCAGGTAAGTTACTGAATTGGTTACATATTTTAAAACTGCAACATTAGAACAGCTGTTGCAGTAATGTTCATGTGGATTAATTAACTTTTACAATAGCTTTAATTCTTAAATTGAATGAGAATGTGTTTCATTGGCACTGTATTTTGAACGGGAACAAGGGGGTTACTGATATTCATAGGAATTCAGATTCTAACCAACATAGCTGCATGTCTGCAGGAGTTGTCAGGTTGCTAGGTGCTTGATTCCTTCTAGTTTTATCACTTCACTCAGGAATCTTGCTTTCATTCCAAGCAGGCGTGTGACTTACAGTAAAAACATTTCAGAAATTGGTCTTTTAGAGTGTCATTGGTCCATGTTAGTTGAAAGGAAAGGACTAAGAACAGATGTCTCTGATCCCAGTGTGGTAACAGTTTTGCTAGGGCTCAGGCTGAGAAGGATGTTAATGTAGTGGCTGCTGTGGTGAGCAGAGGTGAGAGCATCAGTGTCCTGGTACTGCTTCACATGAAATGATTATTTCATTATATGAAAGCAGACAAAAAAAGCTGGCATTAAAGTAATCTGTATAATGTAAGAATAGACATATAAAACAGAGTACTTACAAAAATTGTCATTAAATCGAATAGTTCAAACTTTTTTTTTTTAATAATAGATAGGTGTTAACATAGTTATTAGCAGCTTAATAACTTAGGAAGTGACTGCCTTGATTGCGTATTGATTTTGCAGGATTCAAAATAAAAGTGACTGTAAGAAAAGATGCCTTCATGGTATAAAAATTTCATCATGCTATGGAAGAGTTTTTTAATATTTCTGCATTTTACAATGGCTGCAGAAAGAAAGCTGAGAGAACTGAAGAGTAAGGGGTTAAAAATAAGGAAGTGATCCTTCCTTTACAAGATTATTTTGTTTGGACTGTCTGGGTTTCTCCTTTCAGTTGAGCTGATGTACTTAAGCAGACCTAGCAGGAGAGCAGTCCATGTCCTCTCATCAATTCGTGTTGCACCAGGACAGGACAGACCAAATCTAACTTGATAACAAGCCAGTTTGACAAGTTCATTGTGTTCTTCAAGAATGATCATGGAGAAGGTGGTGAAAAAGTGAAGGGAAGGGTCTGATTGTCCCTTTTAATCGGGAACCATCTTCTAAATCAGCTCAGCTACCACAGGAAATCATATCATGTCTTAGATCAGCCCTTTTCAGCTTAGTGCCCTTATACTAATTCAGATATGTTTTACTACTTGCAGAAATGTTGTTCTGTTTATCTTTCTTTCATGAAATGCTGAGTTACTGTCTTGAATCAAATATGATTGTGTCGTGTACAGCAGCACTACATTATTACTGTTTGAAAAGTAATTTTTAAAATATTTAAACTTCTAAGTATATCAGAAACAACATAAAAATGTTTTGAAACATTCAGCTTCTCCATGTGTTAGTTCTTTGATAGCTCATTGAAAACTCTTCCATGATCTAGTCAGTAAGCTTGTTGTAAAACACTGACATCAGAATAGCAGGAATTCCAGACTTTCTCAGCTATATACCAAGTAAAAAAACTTGCTTTGTATAAGACTTGCTATCTTGTGCTATTCCTCTGGTTGCAAAACTTGACTTCAACAGCTGCTTGTGATTCAAAGAGTTTTGAAAGCAGTACAGGTAATGATATTGAGATAATAGGAGCAATTTAAGTTGTTGTGCTTCAAAGAACTGACTCATCACAAGTAAAGCTGACAAATAGCCCGGTGACCTGTCAACCAGATTGAAACTGAAGTGGTAATTGATATCATGGGAAATCACTATAATGAGTTTGTCACCCAGCAATCTGAAATAGTATTTTTTTTAATCAAGAGCAAACGGTTGGGCAACTTGAAGTTGCAGTTCTTTATGTCCAGGACTTGACATCTGGACTACTGACACTGTTCTTTTCAGGACAACAAACCTGACAACATTGAATTCAATAGAATCGATGTGCAGAGGATTACTAAGAAAAGGTCAGAGGGGAGGTTTCCTCAGAGTCATCTTGTTGTTATGCTCTGCTGAGGTTGTGCACAATCAGGAAATAGTTCTGTTTTTTTTAAGGTGACAGACTCAGTATGCAATAATCTTCATTTTTGTTTTTCAAGTCAAATACTTTTAGATGCCTGATAATTCGACTTGCAAGAAAAAGTAATTTTCTATGGTTTTTATTTTTTTAAATCTGTGTATGTCCCCTGACAATTCATTCCACTTTCATTTGGTGTCTCTGTATCCTGAAAACCAAAGTTTAAAGTTATGTGATATTCCTGGTACAGTAGTAGCTGATGAATAAATGCACAAGATTTTAATCTTCTCAGAAATGTAAGTCTAAGGGGCAAGTTCTTACTAATATGACAGCATTGGTTTAAAGTTTTACTTCTCCCGATGTCTGCAACATTTCTGTCTTGGAGATTACTGCCTCCATGGCAAGGGGCAGAAAACAACTTGTAGTTAAACTTTTGCTGCTTCAGCACAGTCCATTGCTGTACATAAATTAAGTAAGGGTATATGTCGCTACACTTCATGCTGCTGCTGGTGATGCAGGTATTTTTTCGCCATTCCCCAGTTCTTCAGTGAGGACATTAGCTTGGTGTCCTGGGTTGAGCTGGCAAAACGCCAACTGTCCAAGACAGAGTGAAAGGGTCCTCCCCCCACCCCGCAACCAGCCAAAGGAAAAAGAAGAGGGAGAGAGGGAAAACACTTCAAACCAGGTTTATGCTGAAACTATCTACATGTATTTATACAGAAATATAACAACAAAAATATTTCTACTTCCCTGAATGCAAACAAAATGCAAGCAGCGGCAGCAGGAGCAGGGCCTAACAGAAGAGAGCAACTGTGGCAGTCTTCTCTGTACTCCAGCCATGGTGGAACTGAACTAACACTTCCCACTGCTGCCCCATATTTTAAGTTTGCGTCGTCTGGTATGAAATACTTCCTTGGATACCCAGTCAGGTGATCGCTGCCTCCCAGTCCACATAGATTCTCTGAGCCTGACAATTTGAGGCTTAGCTAAAACCACTACACTTGGGCAGACACGTGCAGCACAAAAGTGCAGATGGTACGTAACTCCTGCAGCATGACAGAAGCTTCTGATGTTGGAAAGACTTGCCAGGCAGTAGTGGTTTTAGTAGTTTATTCATACAGACCTGGGATAGGAGTGACCAGTTTTTGCTATCAAAGTAAAGGTTGTCAGCTCTTTCAGAGAAAAGGAGTATGATTAAAATTATGTGTATGTAACACTGTACTGCAAGCCTAACCCAGTTAGTTGACATCACACTCAGTTGTAAAACTACTGAACTTTTATTTTTTTCAGATGTATTTTCAGATGGTATATCACGATAAGTTTTCTACTTCATCATAAAACTGAAAAATAATTTAGTGTAACACAGTTTTCCAATTCTTTAGCATTATAATGATGAAATTAATTGTTTTCATAAAATTAATTATAAGCTTCGTAAAACTAATTATAAGCTATCAATGTACTTTTTCACCATCATTTTACAGAAAAATTATAGATGCTATCTTCCTCAATATCTTGTTCAAAAACTTTAGCTGAATTGGATTTGACCTCTCTTAATTTCAAATGAATTCAAATGTAATTAGAATATGATTAATCTAATTATTTTAATTTTGTCTAGCACTTGACAGAGGAAAAGCCAGAAGGCCTTGTCAATGAAGCATCTCGGTATGGGTATAGAAATTTTATTTATCATAGTTAAGAATTGCATTGTCTACAGTTTCTAAAGGGTTTTTTCTTCTCCTTTGCTTTAAACCAAGGTAGATTGGTGTAATGAGGTAGAATGTAGAAAAGTGACTTCATGCTCCATTTAATCTTTCTGGCAAGACCCAACTCTTCTACTTTAAGAGTAAGGAGATTTTACATAAGTGAAGGGGAAGCAGCTGTGTTGGGGGGAAGAAAAAATTTTGTGTTAGGTTCTATCAGCTGCTCCAAGTAGAACTGGAGATAGAGGAATATTTTTTGATAGATGTGGAGCCACAATAATTAAGGGTAGTTGTAACAATTGAAGGCTTCATAAAGCAAAGAGACTTAAAAGCATCACTTTACAAAGACTGCCTGCAAGAGAAATAGGCACTTATGAAGTTGTTAAATCAGTAAGCACCCCACCAAAGAACCACACCCTGAAAAAAACACCAGAAACAAAAAATCTAGTAAGCCTTGATTTACTCTCTTAAGGCAGAGAGTAACACCTCCAGCAGAAGCCAGTAGTACTTTAGTCATGCTGCATAATGTTTTAGTTTGATAGTTAATGCTTGCCTTTCTCTAGTAACAAGGTTCATACTATTTTCTGGGGCTGAGGGAGAGAGCATGTTCCTGCCTTAAAGTATTTGTTGTTCATAGTGTCTTTTTTCCTCTTCTTTTTTTTTCCCCCTTCTTCATACACAGGCAGGTTGCGTTAGCTGATCTGATAATCATCAACAAAACAGATCTGGTTTCAGAGGAAGAGTTGAATAAAGTCAGAACATCTGTGAGGTATGAAGCTTTTGGCATAACTGTAACAGTTATTTAATTTAAACATAGTTACTTCCTTCTTGCTGTTAGTACACAAGTTAGATCAGATTGCATTGACACCAATTGTAAGGTTGTAAGGGAAAAGAGACTGCCTCTTTCTGATGGTATTTCAGTACTTCTGTGTGCTTACACAGTTGTAGCCATCTGCCTGTCTGGGTAAGATTTGATGTTGTTTACTAAGAACAGTCCTTTGTCTTAAGTGTCCATTCTTTTACATTTCTGGGCAGCTGTTGTCATTTTTCAGAATTACCTTCAGGGAAAAAAAAATCTGCTGGTACATATGAGTTCACTAGCAAGTGTAAAGATCTATGGAAGAAATCACAAACAAATGTCATGGGAGCAGAAGAACCAATGGTCTTAATTTACTGATCAAAGACATGAATCTTTGCTATCAGTACCATGATAATCCAAATAAAACATTGAAATTTTAAAATACTTTGTGACTGTATAGGTATTTGAAATCTGAAAGTAAAAATGTGCACACCTGGCAAAGTGTATCATTAGGAGCTTTGGACAAGAAAATGCTGTTCTCACTGTTAGTATCTTCTTGTCAGACTTACAGTTTCCCAGTTATGAGGGGAAACCAAATATCTTAAACCAGTTGTCCGTTGGTTTGTTCAACAAGTTGCTAACAGAGTTTGAGTGCTATTTTGCATTGTGCTAACCACGGTTAACGTATTGAAGCAGTGTATCATGGCTGTATTTTCATTTAGCTAATGATTTTTCTGTTTTATTTTAGGTCAATAAATGGACTCGTTAAAATTCTAGAGACACAAAGATCAAGGTATTAAATGGCCAGTATTACTAGGTATTAGATCCTGTTTCTTTTGTGAGTTTTAAGTGTTCTATTCAGATCAGCTTGCTTAAAGAGAAACTATTGAATTGTAAATATTTAGTTCAATATTTACTTTATTAATAAGCATTAGATAAAAGAATCCTTTTAAATAAGTAAAAATGTATTTTTCTTTGTTAGTGTTCATGTTTCAGACTCGCAGAATGGGTCAGGTTGTAAGGGACCCAGTGGGTCATCTGGTCGAATCTCCTTGCTCAAGCAGGGTCATCCCAGAGCACATGGCATGGGATTGAATCCAGGTGGTTCTTTAAAGTGTCTGATGAGGGCGACTTCACAGCCACTTTGGACAACCTGTTTCAGTGCTCAGTAACCTGCACAGGAATGAAGTTCTTCCTCATGTTCAGGTGGAACTTCCTGTGCATCAGTGTCTCAAGTTGGCCTAGTTTTTTACCAACCCTGGACTGCCTCCTCCCTCCCACCAAAGTCTTCCCGGCAAGGAGGAAAAAAACTGAAAAGAAAAGGACTTAAAAGAAACTGAACTGAATTAAAAAGAAATTATATTTTCTAACATTTGCAAGTATATATGCAATTGTACATGCTACGTGGATCCCCACCCCGGGGGGAAAAGGGAAAAAAAAAAAAAAGAAAAAGAGGACTGGTCAACCAGGAATAGGAAGGAACAAAACCAAACTAAAACAAATGAAACAGATAAATACAATTAAAGACATCAGGAAAGGAGAACAAGCATGAAATAATCTCACCATGTCCCGGCATAGGAAAACCAACAGAAATAGAACATACCGTCCAGGCTTCTGCTCCCAGCTCCCAGAAGGGAAACTACCACCCCTTCCTATCTCCCTTCCTCCTACTCTTACGTGGAAAACACGTGTGGAATACTTTGTAGCGTCCACTTCCTTAGTTACACCTAGTTACTGAGGAAGCCATGGATCAAACCCATTACATTCTGTTTCTGCCCTTTGCCTCTTGTTCTGTTGTTTGCACTACTGAGAAGGGCCTGGATCCATCCTCTTGACACCCACCCTTCTGATACTTGAATACATTGGTGCAGTCCCCTCTCACATGTCTTCCCAAAGTTGAACAGGCCCAGCTCCCTCAGCCTTTCCTCATAAGAGAGATGCTCCAGTCCCTTAACCATCTTTGTAGCCTTCACTGGACATGCTCCAGGAGCTCCATGTCTCTTTCATCCTGAGCAGCCCACAACTGGACACAGCGCTTTAGATGTGGCCTCACAAGGGCTGAGTAGAGGGGCAAGATCACCTCCCCCAGCCTACTGGCAGTGCTGTTCCTGATGCACCCTGGGATGCCATTGGCCTTCTTGGCCACAAGGGCACACTGTTACCCAGGCCTTGTAACTGAAGAGCAGCTTGTAAGGCCGTACTGTCTATGAGCTAATAATTGGTCATGTGCACTGTAATGTTTTCTTTCTGTTGTGTCAGCTTAAATATTCTTATGATTGCTGCTGCAAATAAGTTTGAAAACAGTAGAAGAATGTTTATAAGAATGAGGAAAATCATTATGCTGGTTTTGCTATTTTTCATTGAAATTCTGACTCAGATTTCTTCTTTAATAAGGAGTTAAATGGATATTGTATTCCCAGGAACGTTAGGAGAGGAGTGTATCTTCAGACTGCTAGAACTGATTTGTGTACTTCTACATCAATGATTTGACTATTCTGTGATAAATGTTTCTATAATACAGCTTGTTGAGTTAAGCAATTTCAAAAGAGAAAATAGTAGACATAATAAAGTATAGTTCATTTTTTAAAGTCATTATCAAATGTTGGAAGTTGTGGACGAAAGTAATTTCTGTTGAGTGATCAGATAGGACTGATTTTGAAGAAGGTATTAAATATCATACTTTATGTCTTAAATGACCATTAGGAAGAGATTCAGTGTGTGATCTCTTCACATACTCTCTGGTGTCTGATGCTAACCAGCACTAAGTTGGATATGAGATTAAGTGGACCCTCAGGTTCAGTCCTTAGTGACAACTCTTGTTACTTGTAAATATTGTTTAGTAAATAACACATAATGTTTCTTTGATGATTAAACATTCCAAAAGTGAAAGAGGCAAAAAAATAATTCATTGGAATGTTATTTGAGAACATATCTTTTTTAATTACTAGGGTTTGTCCCTCAAAAGCCACTTTTAAAAGGAACTAACATAGCACTTGCTTGAGATTTCTATGATTTTTCAGAATGTTGCTGAGAAAAAAGACTGGCGTGGCACTGGTCATGAATTTTACATAGGAGTTGTTTATGTGTGTTACATTAAAACTACTGTTGAATGTAAAAGTTATTAATTCTGACTATGCTCCAGGGGTGGCTTTTTTAATTCTCTCATGTTCTTTTTATTTAGCCACATGTCATTAATTGCATTTGAAAAGCTATCAATTGCTATTAGCAGTGAAACCTATAGTCTGTATTTTTTGTAAGGAAAAGTTTCTTGTGCGAATTTTTACATAGCCATTCTTACAAGCAAATATGATCAGTGCTGTCTGTTCTGTATTTCATTTTCAATTTGTCTGTTTCAGATCTTGGTGTTGAAATTCCTCTTACTAGCACTTGCCTCGTACAGTTATTTCGGGGGTTTTTTTCCTAACAGTGTGTCAGTATAAGCTACGTATATTCTGGGGGTTTGTGTCTGTCTTGAGAGACTCAGGTTCCTTTTCCTATTTAGGGAAAATCAATTATTATTCTTGTGTCCAGTATAAGGGATCTTACCATCTTTCATCATCTTTATCTTCTTTAAAATAGTATTTTACTGTATTTTTAAATCTTGTTTCTGTGTTTACGTATTGCTTTGTAAATCAACACCATGTTTCCTTGTAGGAAACACTACCAACCACCAACATCCAAAAATCAGGTTGAGCGTTAGTCTGATAGGAAAACAAACATAAGCTTGAGTGAACTCCTTTAAAAGTAATTATTTAAGTATATAATGATACTTAAACACATCCAAAATATAAAGCTTTCTTTTTTCCCTCTGTTTAGAGTTGATCTCTCCAATGTCTTGGACCTACATGCATTTGACAGTTTATCAGGAATAAGGTATGGTGATAATTTTCCTGTCTTCTTTTAGAAATAATAACCGTTGTATAAATACAGGAATGAAACAGACTCAAATCCTGGCTCAAATTTACATCTCTTAGAGTTTGTTAGAAATTCTACTTTAGTCAGTTTTTGAAAAATATGACTTTATAAGTGGTAATACAACACAGATTTTTTTTCCCACTTGAAATGCCTGCAACAAAAGCTTTTTGACCTTGTAAGGTGAAATAAGCCCAAATGTGCGTGGTTGATTGGCTTTTTCTCCCAAAATGCAAGTTTTGGTTTAATATTAATAGTGGAGTAGATTTCTGCCATCTTTTCTGATCTTTTAAAGGATTTAAAAATTTTTGTGCTTCACATCTCGATGAACTGAAGGCCTCCTTAGATTTCACAGAAGAGAATGGGGTATTGAGGTTCCACAGCAAAGGCAGTACAAGTTCTGTCTCTGTGTTCCGTGTTCCTGGGTAATGCCAGCTCCATGCTTCAGCATGCTACATGGGTGCCAAAGTAAATTCAAAGCGAAGGTGTGTGGTGAAGTTGCTCAGCAAAGAGTAACCTTTAGTAGATAACATGCTTGTGAGATTTCCCTGTGCACTGGTGCAGTACTATCCAAATGGCAGGTATTTTTTGTGTGCTGGCACTGGCTTTTATCTCATCAGTGAAAAATATTATTTGTTTCTTTTATGCTCCTTATGGCCCAGTGAGATTGGTACCAGTGACAGCATCAGGGAAGAAACACCAGGCATCTGAAAGTTAAGGGAGGAGGGAAGCTAATGCATGCTTTAAGGGCAGTAGATAAATACTATTTCATAAGGCAGATTAGAAATGCATGTCCTGAGTTCTTAAAATGGGTCAACTAAGTAAATTGACTCATCCTGGAGCCACACAGCAGGAATAAAGCTGTAAGAAGATGTGAACCAGAAAAGCATTGTTCTTGATATTGGCAGTTCACAGTTGGATCTCATTACCTGTAACATTAGGTGATGGTCTGTAAGGTTTACTAGGAATTCCTGCATTCTACAAATCATGGAAAGTCCTTAAGGAGCTGACAAAAAAACCCTCCAAACCAAACCTTTCTTGGTTTCCTCAGTCCAGTCTTCTATCTCACTCATAGTTCCTTTAGAAGTTCTTGATATTTGGCATTAAAAGAAAGGAAACATTCTGTAATGTCAGCATTTAAAAACACATTCTGAAAGCAATAAAGAAGGTTGGAGATTGCAGAAATGAAGTTCAGTTTATTTTGTTTAGGTTTGACCTCTGTACAGCAAAATTGCTTACCCTGGTGTCAGTTCATAAGTACAGAACCAGTACACTAATAAAAATGTTCTTTTAACTGTATACTACAGTAAGGACACAACATCTGATCTGTGTGACTGTTCTGGTAGAACCTTGCAGTCTGTACATCCCCTCAAGTCACAGGAAACAGATCAAGAATTCTGGATTCTCTGGAGGGCACTATGAGAAGAAGACAGCAAAGCAAGAAAGATGAGAGAAGCAGGAATGTAAAATGTTACCTCAGTTAGCAGTGTGTGCCTTTTTTCCCTGATGAGTAAAGGCTTCTTAAATTTTCCAATCATCAAATTAGGAAGAGGGATTTTTATGGGCAATCTCTTTACACAAAGGAATATCAAGGGTGCTGTACTCATTGAAATATAAATACTTTTAATACCTACGATACTGTAAATCAAGACTCTGAATTCTCTTTATATTTTAAAAGAAATTAATTTTCTAACACAAATAATTAACTATATCAAACAAATAAACAGTTCTATTTTGACATTAAAAGTGAAGTAACAGCTGAAGCTTTTTCTGAGTATATACTCTATTTGTGATATTTGAGTTTTGCTCTGCAATACTAAAGTATTTTTATGTTATAAATTATTAATATTTTTAATATTCTAAAAATAGGTTTTAATATTTTGAAATAATGACAGTTTGCCTATCTTAATCAAATACAACATTTAACTTCACTTATTTTCAGTTTACAGAAAAAGCTTGAGCATGTAAAGACAACACATGCACATCTGGATAAGGTAATTACGAAAGATACTGCTTCAGTGTTGGTAACATCAGGTGTTCAGGATAGTCACAAGGATTGCATGCTAATTGTGGTACCTTTTCAGGAGCTTTCAATTAGGGAGTAGTGTGTTCTAAGGTGTTTGGAAGATTGCCTAGAATACATGAAGGAATGTGCATTGTTTTAGACAGATTCTAAATGGCTATCTGGTCTTAATTTCAAAAACAGCTTATAGGCTACCACTGCTCCAGACAGTCACATCATTAGTTGATTCACATGGATAGTATTACTGAAACAAATAGCACTACTCTTTTTAATATTTGCAGAAACAAGTCCTAAACGTGTAACTATATTCTGTAGGTTTTCTGTCCAAAACAAAATCTCCATGGTTGATTTGTGGGTCCCAGTCCTCCCCAGGGGGTTGGGGTTCACTTACAGGCAACAGTCCCATCAGGGTCTGCAAAAAACTAAAAACTTTGATTTTTATCAGGTATCTTAAAAATTGTTCTTTCCTTCTAGAAAGTTGCTACGATTCCATTTGATTAAAATGGTTAAAATATGATGCATACAATGCCTGTTTTGGTTTTGTTTTGTTTTCTGAACTGCAGATCATGACTGTGAAGTTAGTTACTAGTCCTGAAAACAGGAAGAGGCAAATAGAAGCTCCTTTTGGAACTAGACATTAAATATAAAACCAGCTTCATGCTTAACTATAATTGCAATCACAACCTTAAATTCACAGTTTTTGTTTGATTAGAAGTCTTAAATATTCTCAGTTACAGAGTCTTAATAGATCCCTAAAGTAGATAAAAAAGTTAGGAAGAAGCCTTCTTGAATGTTATGAGTTACAGCATCCTTGTATTATTAAGGAGATAGTTGTTATTTTTGTAGTCTGGAGCCATTTGACCAGTAGGAAACAGAGCTCATCGTTACTATCTCTGTTTAGTTTAACACCCACATATTTAAGATGATTATTTAGACAGATGAGGTATAAATGAGAGCAGAACACCTCTCACAGAAGGCTGTAAGTCGTTGTTGACTGATAAGGTGTGCTTATTATCTTCATGTGGAAGGTCAGCAGAAGCAAACTGCACTATGTGTGGAGCACAGTGAACTGTAGTCATGTTTTGAAGCTGCTCTTGTGTTGACTCTTGGTTGTTTAGATGACTTTACTTGGTCATTAGATAAACATGTGCTTTTATTTTCTTTACTTAAATTAGACAATCTGAAAATAATTGTTGGAAAGAATTTTAAGTTGTACAAAAAATAATTCTCTCTCTGTTCTTCCATGCCATTGAGAGGTTAGAGTGACAAAAATAAAAGACACATTATTTCTTTTTAAAATAAATTGTTAGGTTTAAATTATATGTTTTATTTTCATATTCTCTTTTGATAATAATTGGTCCTGAGCAGTAATCCAGTGGTTGCTTTGGAGCAAAACATAACTTCAGGCATCTTTATTTTCTGGTCTCTACATTCTGTTTATAAAAAGCTTTTCATAAGAGATAAGTACAGATGAATGAAGACTATCTTGATTATTTTTTCTCTGATGGAATTGTGATGAAGATCAGTGTGCCAAGAAAACAGCATTCTTATCCAGATTTGAAAGATGGAGCTTACTAGCTTCCAAGAATTATTCTTAGGCTTTCTTTGAGAACAACCATCAGCTACAGCAAAAAGTTATGTAGTAGAAGCTAGCGGCCTTAAACTATTCAAAGCATTTTTATGCCCCTTAAGTGCACACACAAACAGGAACAAAATTCAGAGCATAATTTAGAAAATTAGAGCAGGAACAGAAATTGAGATTTTTTTTGTTATTTAGCATGGGTATATAGGTGCTTTTTTATGAGACCAAGTTATAAACAACACTTTTTGAAATTACTGTAATGAGATGTTTAATGCAGTTTAGTTTAATAAATGGATCTTTCAATTTGCAGGCTATAATTACAGTAACATTTGAAGTTCCAGGAAATATAAAAGAAGAAAACTTAAATCTCTTTATTCAAGTAAGTAATACATCACTGTCAACAGAAAAATCATTGTGGTTTTTTTGTCGACACTCATCCCATGCCACTTTGTTTATAAAAACTACTTTTCATAGAATCTTCTGTGGGAGAAGAATGTGAAAGATAAGACTGGTCACACCATGGATGTCATAAGACTGAAGGTTAGTCAGCCTTTACTAGCTGCTTTTTGTGCTTTTCCTCTTTGCACCTTAACTGCAGTGTGCTCTCAGTTACATACCTTTCAAAGTGGTATCTGGATCACTGTAGCAGAACATATGGGGTGTGGCAAATAGTTGGTTGTCATTGTTTCATGGACAGCTCAGAAGGAGATAGCTGGCAAAGAAGCAAACATTGATCCTACTCTGCCCCAAACATCAGGGGCAGTTAATAATCAAGACATGTATCACTTTTCAATTTTTACCTCCCTTGCTTTGAAAGATTCCATCCTTCTCGCATACCTAGGGTTTGGATACTATAGATCAGTCCTGTAGATTGCTAGGCTTAATTAGAGTTATTGCAACAATATACAGAAGTTGAATTTGCCATAACATAGGAGTGCAGTACTATTGTAATCTACACTTAGCAACTTCTAACAATATTGTCAGGCTGTAGTTTTAAAGATGCAGCTCATTGGTATTCATCTTCCTGGGCACTTCATAAGTTTTTCAGTCGTATGATTTTGAGATAAGTAGAGGTGACAATTCTTATACTGAGCAGCCAAGTAAATAACTAAAAAATGAGAATCAAGTCAGTAATTTGGTAGGCTGAAAGACATAAAAGAAAGTATGCTCTGGTTTGTTTCCTGAGAACACTGGTGCATCATACATAGCAACTTAATTATTTTTTTATTTCATTGGAAGGCAATTGCTTTTCTTGCTCTTTCAGCAACAAAATCAGAATATCCTTGTCTTCCCTGTCCTGACAAATAGAAGAAAATAGCCACTGATGCTTCTGAAGCCATGTGAAAACTAATGGCATGCCAAATACGTTTTTGTTGTATTGAGCATTGGAATCAAAGCAATTCTTTAGGAAATCTGAGGCCCGTGATAAGCTGTGTGTTGGCCCTCAGTCACAGACAAATACCCCAAAGCAAATGAACCCCAGGTAATTAATTACAGAATGGGTTCCAAAGTTTGTTGCTTTTGTATTTATATCTTATCTGCCGTCAT
Source organism: Pithys albifrons albifrons (assembly GCF_047495875.1). Classification (NCBI taxonomy): domain Eukaryota; kingdom Metazoa; phylum Chordata; class Aves; order Passeriformes; family Thamnophilidae; genus Pithys; species Pithys albifrons. The sequence continues at coordinate 63,617,088 of NC_092497.1, read as the reverse complement.
AGTCCTTTGGCTGTAGTACACATAGAGTTCCAACCAATAGGTCAAATGTGCATCTTTTTTTCCTTTAGGGAAGGATAAGACATGTTTTCCAGACTGTATTCTGCTAGAATATTTTAAAAAGTTATTCTATGAAGTGATGAACACTGTTCTAATGTAACTTTTGATACGTTGCTTAATGGGATCACTCTGATAGTAATCCCTTCTTTCTCTAATTGTTTCACTTCACTTCTTTCTCCAATTAAAAAAAAGTGAGTATGTTGAGCATGAGAGCTTAATCAGAATAACCTGAAACCAAGGATTTTTACTCATTTTACATCATCTTTGCTGGCAGTCAGGCTTTCATGGACTGCCATGTCATACACCATATATATACTCAAGGTGGCTTAGTAACTTGGTGATATTTTATTTTTGCTCCAGCATGCTACGTACTGACTAAATGAGGAACAGATGCACAGTATGGTGAAGTGATGGTTTATTAGTCTCTAACAAAATAAGGAGGTGTGAGGATGGATGTTACTAGCAGCAGTGATAATACATGGGTATATTGACTAACAGGTGCATATTGCCAGAAATACTTTTCCCTGCTTGGACTAGTTTCAAAGGTTTTCTTCCCCTCTTATACACTTTATTTTTAAATGTTTGTTTATATATCCTAACAGTTATTTTTCTGGTAAGGGGCTGGTATCTATTCAAGGCAAATCTCATCAGGTGATAGTCCAAGGTGTCCATGAGCTCTATGATCTGGAAGAGACTTCAGTAGCCTGGAAAGAAAATGAAAAGAGAACAAATAGATTGGTCCTAATTGGTAAGAGAAAATTACTTATCTTCTTCTTTAAGAAGCTGCTTTTTTACAGGCGGTCCTTTGATTTGACCAAATAAAAGCAACCAGACTAAACTGGCCAGAATAATTGCAGTCTGTTCAGCATAACCTCAAGTCAAAGGTTTATTCATAAAACTTCCTGCAGTTTTAATATTCCAGCTGAGACAGATCTACAGAGTCTCTTTAAAATTCTATGTAGTTCTGTATTACGTTGGCATCTTTAATGTCATTTTAAAAATCCATAGTTATAAATTAGGTGATTGAGATGGTTTGAATGTTTTATCAGTTACTCAGTAGCATTAAGGAAGGTAATAATTATAGCCATTAAAATGTGGACAATCAGTTGTTTCGGAAAAGCTTGCAATATTCTGTGTTTCCATTTTCTACTTACTATTTTCTCTTTTGCAAAGTGTTTTATGATAAAAAGTAGCACTGTTTTTCCTCCCTTCCCTTACTTGTATAGCTTGAAGTCTGTTGTTGCTTATAAAAGCTAAAGTTACCCTCTTACCTGCAGCATAATTTTCATACTGCAATTCTCCCTCATGGGTATCATGAACGTTTTCTTTGCTGAGAAGAGTGGCAGATTGTTACTTGCCTGCATTGTTTTAATGCACTGTAAAATACAATTAGATATTTTATTTCTCTTTACAGGCAGGAACTTGGACAAGGAGACCATTAAAGAAGTATTCATAGCCACTGTGAGAGAAAAACAAGGAAACAGTTGACATCAAACTATAAGACAGATTAAATGCCTATTCTTAATCCTGGAATCTATTTATGGCAGAAAAGACTGAATGACATGGGAGTTAGTAGTTTCTCTGTCTTTTCTAAGTTTGTACAACTTAAACCCTGAAGTCTTCATAAGAATCCCAGCTGACTGACAGCTTAAACATGAGTTTTTATGGTCTAGAATCAAACACAGCTCTTACCATTTTGGATTTGGCTTAAGTTATGTCAGTAGCATCACGTGCCTGTGCAGATAGACAAATGGCTGTTGTTTATTTTCTACATGAAATATTACAGTGGGGATATGATAAATGTGTTTGATGCCTAGTGCTTTCTCCAGCTAGCTGTCTTCTACTACTTGAAGCAACAGGGATTATTGCCAGTGATGTAATCACAGTAAAAATTATTTAGTGTTAACTATTAAACCATCTTCCATTTCTTTCCACTTGTTTTGTGATTTTTGAATGTATATCCATCCCTCATACCTGTTGTGTATATGAAACTAAAAATACATAGGTAGCAGAGGCTTAGGACCACACGGAATACATACTGTCTGCATGAAAGTTGTGAATGCCATGTTTGGTCGCATATTCAACAGGTTGAAAGATGTAACTGAACTCTTAGATCTCATAGGCCATGACCACCCTGCCAGTTCAGGCTTTGGGGGACTGGAGACAGCACATTTTCACTGTTTTGTCCAGGCTGCCCTGTGTGATTTGTTATGGGGTTCTGTGACACTGCTTTGAAAACTTCAGTTTGAAGTTTTTATCTCTGTCCTCTGTAATTTAGACTTGAACTTCTGCCTTGCACTTTCTCCAGTATTCTTCATTCCTGTCTTAGAACAGTATTTTGACTACAGCTGGGTGAAAGCTAAGTAAGTAAATGCAAAAAGATAATGTGGAATTAAAAATGTTTCTAAACAAATTACTAGGACATGCAGTTCTGAAGAGTGGAGTCTTAGCTCCAGTTCTGCGTGGATGCTTGCTGATGCCTGAGGAAGTAGAAGTTCATTTTCAGTACCAGAGTAGAGGTGTGTTACTTGTCCCATACCTAATACAAAAAAAAAAGAAAGGGGGCCATCCCCCTTATCTGCAGTCTCAAAATGTTTCATTTTGCTTCTACTAAATGACATGACTTTGGAATTTGTTTTCAAAAGAGCTGAGGAATGAGACATTGTTAATCTGCTGCTGCCAGGAGCTGGTGTTTCATTTGCTTGAAATACTTGTCATGTTCTTAACTAAGATAGAGCTCTTCAGTTTTCCTGTGGATATGTCAGTAGGCATGACTTCGTTCATCACATCAAAAGTGATAGCTTGAAGTAGTTTCCAGAAATTATTTTTGTCTCTAAACTAAAGCAAGATAAAGAACAACCTGGTTGCAGTGTTCCTTTCTGTTTAACAGAACTTGGTGGCCTTTGAGTGAACTGGATATATTGCTGAGCAATACTGTGACAGTTTCCCTCAGCAATTACTTATCTTCATTTTGAAAACTAGAACATGTTCTCATGCTGATGCATGTTTTGAACTGCATAAATGACACAGTCCAGCACAAAAATCTGTCAAATGCTTGCCATCATTGTTGCTGATTGAGTAATAAGATCACTTAAGAATTAAACAAAATTGTGCATTTGTATTTTTTTTGCTTTTGCTTCCATTTTTCATGGAGAAAGTGATCAAATATCTTCTGTCTTAAAAATGCCTCATCTAACTGAAGAACTCCGTTCTCTTTAGAATGATTGGTCTTTGAAGTGCTCAACTGTCATTAACTTCATATTTGGAGAAAAGTTTAGAGTTAATAAGAAGAGCTTCAACTATGAGTCATAAAGGCAAAAGCCACAGTCATATTTTAGATGCTTATATTTTAATATTTGCTTACCAGCCAGACATTCCAACACATGAAAATTCCCACGATGACTGTCAATATACTGGGGTGGGTTTTTTTGTTCCTGTGGTGGGGCATCTGTGTAGCTGGAAATCGGTATAGCTCATCTTGATTGCTTCCTCACTAGGACTTTCCCTGTGCTGCTTGCAGTTGTAGTGTCAGAAAAGCTCCAGTCAATGCACATAGCTTTGCCTCTGTTTGTCACCTGTAAACTGCCCACATATTTCCAAGGATCCCCTGGGATGAAGAGCAAGCAGCTTCCAGGCAGAGTGCAAGTATGTACCCCTCTTGTCTTTGCTGGCTGTCAGGATGCCCAGTGCTTTGTCTGCTGTTCTGTTGACACATGATACTGGTAACACAGCCAAGGGCCTCATCTTTATCCTTGTCTCCCAAGAAGACCACTGTTTTCTCTTCTTGGATACTTACTTAACCAAGTTTTTCTGGTTTGTTCTTACATGTCCAGCCTGGGGGGTGCTAAGTCTTGCTTTTGCATCATGCCAAAATGAGAAGAGGAAGAAAGGTAAATGACAGGGCTCCAGTAAAAGCTGTGTGTAGTGAACTGATTGCCGTATTTGTGTTACTGAGAGTTAAATTAAGGATGGCCTTCTCCAAGGAAGTGGAATTGGGTTAAGGTGAGGTTGTACAGGAGGCTGGAGGGGACAGGCAGGCACCACACAGCTGTGTCCTGAGATGGTGGCATGGATGTTGGGGCAGCCCAGGGATGTTCAGGCTGGGGTGAAGAGGGGTCTGGTGAAGAAAAGCATTTCTGCCCATGCAGTTTCCAAGAGGGGCACATAGGGAGTGAGCCACACCTGCTGAAGAAATGGTGGATACCCACATCTGGGCTTACTTCCCAGCCAAATAACTCCCAGGGTAATGATGGCTCATGCTCCTCCGCCAAGACAGACAAGCAATAGGTACAAAGTGATCCTGTCAAAAAATCCCATGCATTTTGTTCCTTAACAGATGGACAGGAGTTTCTGTCCCAAAGGCAAATTGCAAAGATTTGATCACCTCTGTGCCTTCATGAATATTAAACATCTACAGAAATCAACTTTCCATACCAGCATTTTATTCTGCAGTATTCTACTTTGCACATGTTTTTATAATCTCTGTTAAACTTGAAATGGACAGAAATGTTATCTTTGCACTACTTCTTTTGCCATTTGTTTATATCACCTGTTGGGTTTAATCTTCCGGATTTACCCAGGGAGATAGATGGATGGATGAGGTTTAATTTTTTTGTTTTATTATGCCCTTTAAAATTTAAGCAGTTCTGAATTTGGTAGATTTCCGCTAGATTCTCAGTTTTTATACCTTATGCATAACCTCCCATTGCTCGTGTCTCATCCCAACACTTCTAGGCAGAATGTGGTCAGAGGGAATTGGATAGGGTTGGAATTCCCAGCCACCTGTTGTCCTCATAAGACACCGTGTTTCTCTGCTGCTGTAATCAGCCCAAATGCCCTACAGATCCTACAGCAGCAGCATCTGCCTCTCCTTGTGGGGAATTTCCCCTGCTACTAGGACTGTTGGCCCAAGCAGAGTCCATTGTTTCTTCTTCCTCTCTCAGATCCATTTGGCATAGTTTTTTGCATGTTTGTTACCATGCTTTGTTGATCCTGCACTGCTCTGCAGCTTCACGTTGCATCCAAATTTACTATATAAACTATATATACATTATATACACTACATACAGGTCCAGGTCTACATTGTTATGTCTCATTGTGGGTGAATTGTTTATAGCTGTGGGATTCCAGTGCATCATTTCTTAGCCACCCCATACCTGTGCTTCTCCACACCACTGTCTTTTCTACTTCCAAGACCCCTGATACTCGTATCATAGAATCATAGAATTGATTGGGTTGGAAAAGACCTCCAAGATCATCAAGTCCAACTCTTGGTCCAACTCTAGTCCATTTACCACATCATGGCACTCAGCGCCACGTCCAATCTGCGTTTAAAAATCTCTAGGGATGGTGAATCCACCACCTCTCTGGGCAGCCCATTCCAATGTCTGATTACTCTCTCTGGAAAGAATTTTTTCCTGATATCCAACTTAAATTTCCCCTAGCAGAGCTTAAGCCCATGCCCCCTTGTCCTATTGCTGAGTGCCTGGGAGAAGAGACCAACCCCCACCTGGCTATAACTTCCCTTCAGGTAGTTCTAGACAGTGCTGAGGTCACCTCTGAGCCTCCTCTTCTCCAGGCTAAACAACCCCAGCTCCCTCAGCCTCTCCCCATAGGGCTTGTGCTCCAGTCCCTTCACCAGCCTTGTTGCTCTTCTCTGGACTCGCTCCAGCACCTCCTTTCTGAATGGAGGTGCCCAGAACTGAACACAGTACTCAAGGTGTGGCCTCACCAATGCAGAGTACAGGGGAAGGATCACTGCCCTGGTCCTGCTGGCCACGCTATTTTTGATACAGGCCAGGATCCCATTGGCCTTCTTGGCCACCTGGGCACACTGTTGGCTCATGTTGAGCTTCCTGTCAATTAGTACTCCAAGGTCCCTTTCTGCCTGGCTGCTCTCCAGCCACTCTGTGCCCAGCCTGTAGCGCTGCATGGGGTTGTTGTGGCCAAAGTGCAGGACCCGGCACTTGGCCTTATTGAACTTCATTCCACTGGAATCACCCCATCTCAAGTCTATCCAGATCCCTTTGCAGAGCCCTCCTGCCTTCCAACAGGTCGACACTCCCTCCCAACTTGGTGTCATCAGCAAATTTGCTGATGATGGACTCAATCCCCTCATCTAAATCATCAATAAAGATGTTAAACAGGACTGGACCCAACACAGACCCATGGGGAACACCACTAGTGATCAGCCGCCAGCTGGATGCAGCTCCGTTCACCAGCACTCTCTGGGCCCGGCCCTCCAGCCAGCTGCTAATGCAGGAGAGGGTACACTTGTCCAAGCCATGGACTACCAGCTTTTCCAGGAGTATATTATCGGGACACTGTCAAAGGCCTTGCTGAAGTCCAGATAGACCACATCCACAGCCTTCCCCTCATCCACCAGGTGGGTCACCTGATTGTAAAAAGAGATCAGGTTGGTCAGACAGGACCTGCCCCTCCTAAACCCATGCTGGGTGGATCTAATCCCTTGTCCATCCTGAAGATGCTGTGTGATTGCACTCAGGATGAACTGCTCCATAACCCTGCCAGGCACGGAGGTCAGGCTGACAGGCCTGTAGTTGCCTTGAGGCATCAGGGCCCCAGTGCACCTTGGTCTCAGTCCTGCATCCTCCAACATCCATAGAAATTTTGGGAAAAGAATGCAGCTGTAAGAGATCAAGTATCAAGCAGTCTAGGATGTGTATTGCCTGTTGAGAAGCATGCCTTGGGATCAGCATATGCTTTAGAGGAATTGGAGGAAGGTGAATAAAAATCAAACATGACAGTTTCTGGAGTTCTGGTTCACAAACAAGACCATTAGAAAGCCTAATATCTCAAGGGGCAGCTCCTTATAAGTTAGAACTGAGAAGCAGCATATTACTTGAGCTGAAAAAAAAATTACTACCCAGTAAGTAATTTTCTTAATAAGGAGCTCTGCTGTTGTCTCGATGAGAAACAGAATTTGTTCCCAAATGGGGATTTATTCCAGCTTCTCCATTTCTTTGCCTGTTTTTGCCTTGTAGTAATCACAGGTAAGAAAACACCACAGTAAAAGGTTATTTGCTGTCACCTAGTGGTAACATTTATTTCAGCATTTATTTGTTAACTGCAGAAATGCCTATTTAGTCTTATAGGAAATTCTGTATTTGAATTTGGCTTTGTGCTCTTTCTAGGTAATAAGGTGGAGGATTTATGAAGAATAAAAAACATTTATCCTTTTATGATGATTCAGTCTAAAATCATAGATTCTTTTTTTTCCCCTGCAAATTCTTTATTCTAACATGAAGAGAATACTGATTTTATGTTTTTGAAGGACTGTGCTGACATCACAAGATTGAACTGTAATGTCAGAGTTGCCTGAAAAAGTAAGCTTTAGCTTTCCACTCCCACCATCATAGGAAGAGGGATAACTTTAATCATGTTCTTCAGAAACAGTGGACAGAGTGTTTTCTTTATAGCATCTTTTTAGGTCATTGTTCTCCCTATGCTCCCCATTTTTTCCTGATGCTACAGGTTATACAGTGACACATGAAATCTTGAAATATTGTCTGTAAACATCTGTGTTCTCATCTGTAATACACCACTCGTGGTGTATTACTATGTTACAGGTTCTATTGCTTGATTTAGCTCAGCATATATCAATGAAACTGCATCAGCTTATGTTCTTCGAAGAACTGTCAAATAAGACACTCCTGCTCTGCATCAGTTAAAGGCAAGTATACTGACAGTATCAGGAAAACCACGTGTTAAACCTGGGATGCTGCATTCTACCCAAGGTTTGGTGTGCAGGAAAGGATGCATACAGCACTTTGAGGAAGGGGTAGAATGTATGGGAAATTATGCTATGCCATAATGCACCCTTGATTTAGGGATGACACTAAGACAATGTGTCTGGGGTTCCTGAAAGACCCACTTCCAAGTTTCCATAAGCCTCTTTTTAACAATCTCTGTAATAACAATTTGTATTATAAAGAAGAAAATTAGATTGTTGTACATTGTTTAGTATGCTTCCAGCACCTCCCACGTGAATGTGATCTTAGGAGAACTGAAAGACAAGCTTGTAAACTTTGGACCAAGATAATTTTGGAATAATGATTTTGTATTAAAGCAGGGATAGCTTCAACACTGGAAAAAACCCCTAAAATAAAGGTCTAGAAACCCCAGGACATTGCCACTTTGGTAGCGTGTTTGCTGATTAATCATGTGGCCATGGAAGAAGCTGGATGGGAACGAGCCTCACCTGATTCAAAGTAAAACCTGACAAGCAAAAGGGACAGGTGGGGGTGGGGGATACATCACCACAAAAAACATGAGCACTTTGGGTAAAAGAGGTAGGTAGAAATAAGCCTCCATTTATGTGGAAGAGGAGCATCCTGGGAAAAAGAACTGGTAATTCCAGAATAAATAAGTCAGCATAGTACTTCTCTAAAAGCATGGTGGTCTAAATAAGACAGACTTGGTTAAGCCAGGTCCACAACAGATTAATTTTTGCAGCAGTAGGCTCCAACGACCTCAATGCAGGTGTGGACTGCAGATATGAATATATACATTAACTTACTGTCTCTGGCAATCTTAAGGAAATGCCCTACCGCACACCTGCATTATTTTATTTTAGCTGACTTTTTCTTGCAACTGCAAAGTACAGCCACACTCATTTTCCACAGCACATCAAATGATTGTTCAATTTTCACAGAATGTAAGAATACAAATAAAAAATTCTGACGTTACCCTGGATTTGTCTGAGACTAGATGAAAGTTCAGGCAAGACCAAGAGTGGAATACACACCAAACCCAAAAGGTTAGTTTGTCTGACAAGAAATTTCCAAAGGTTTACATCCAAATGGATATCCCTAACTAAGCACCCTTCCTGGCTTGCAGGTAGTGAGAAGTGAGAGTAAACTTCTCAGAGATAAGCCAGAGGATATGGTAGGTTATGTAAGGGAAAAGTATGTCAGACTTTTCCTGCGGACAGAGCCTCACAGAGGTTGACAGAGAAGATGTGCCCACAGAAGGAGGCGCTGCTCGTCCACTTTCCACACCTCATGTTGGCACCTGCAGCCCCGTGGGGTTCTCAGCTGCAAACCAGGACTCAGACCCAAGTCTCTTGAGGTATCTTGAAACTACATTTATGACTCAGTTTATCCGATTTTTGGCCTGACTAGTCAGTTGTTCCTTCTGGATTATTTTTATAATTTCAAAGCACTGCTTTTATGTCTCTCTAACCTCATTGATGGTCAAAGAACAATCAGACTGACTTTGATGTGGAAAGCTTGCTAAGCATACATGGCATGTTGCTGTGAGAATATTTTCTTATTTTCTTCAGCCCTTGTCAGAAGATAAAAAAAGTTCCCTAGCAAAATCAATTTGCCATGTAGAATTTAGATTATATGTGCTGAAAAATTACTTGACCCTTGACATAAGAGAGAGGAGAAGTCTTCAAAAGAGAAGAATCTCAAGTGCTTTGTCCAATAGTAGTCCCTTAAATGGCAGGGTCAGACATAGCTGGCATAATAAAGTTACTCTTTATTTTTCAGTGGGTGCAAAAAAGCTCAAAGCAAACATTTAAGGAACTATGCAAAGTGATCAAAACCATGATAATGCACTTATTAGAGTTCACTGGAGTTCTGTCTGGGAGCTTTGTTTACAACAGGGCTTTTTAATCCTTAGGTCTACAAGTGCTTTCTAAAAGGCCAGTGAACTTGGATGATGAACTGAGAGACTTAGGCATATTGAGCCTTTCCCAAAAACTCAGAAAAAAAGCTGTTCTTAAAATTCTCCTCCATTCAAAGGAGTTGTTTTTACATGCTGCTTTTTTATTCCCTTTGTTTGTTTTGTTTTGGGTTTTGTTGGTTGGTGGGTTGGTTGGTTGGTTTGGTTTGGTGTCCCTGAGTAGTTTTAGCTTTGAATTCTTGTCAGAAACAGAGGCTCAGAGCAGTGTGATAACATTTTCCTTTTATTACCTTGCTGTTGTTGTAGAAGCTGGCATAAGACAAGGAATCCCTTCACCAATCATTCTGTTGAGTGTGTATCTTTCTTGAGATATGTTTATGACATGGTATTGTGGGAACATTTCTTCCTCTGTGTTTTTAAACTCTTTATATGCTTTGACAATGTTAAAAACATGTGCTTTTAAAATGGGTGGACAGTAGATCTCTGCTATAAATTCAGTCTCTGCTTCATGTACTAATCTGTCAGTACAGCAAGAAATACAGCAGTTTTCCTGTGACCTTTACTACCCAGCATCCCTGGGCTAGTAAATAGATAGGCAGGATGAATTTGACAACATGGATCTCATTTCTGCATTGTCACTGCCCAGCTGCCAGAAACAAGCCATTGTGTCTCAGCTGAGATTTTCATTTTACTCAGTAACTCCACCAGTGAGAAAGACAGACATACATAGAGAATGTGCTCACTTATAAGGACCTTGAAGTAATTTGTTTGCCAGGAACTGCAGTGCACAAGTGGGTGATGATGTGGAAGAGGCCATTCAGTTGGCAGTATCTGTAAGAGGTATTTTGTCATGGTTATAGAACATGATATCATCTGAGCTTTATAGCCTGGAGGCCCAAGTCGTATGTCATTCTTGCTGGATGCAGTGATAGTATCTATTTCTTGCACCTCTGAAAATCAGACCTGAAATCTGCAGGTCTGCAGCAGTAGGAACAGTCTGTAGGTTCTGTAATATTCTTTCCGTTGTGTGCTAGAATGTCAATCATATGAGTAAAGTTTCGCTCTTAATTTGTGACATAATTGGTAAATAACCAAAAATGGAAATGTAAATCTTCCACAGTGTATGTGGAGGTAATTCCTGCTAAATCAAGCCTTGACAACACAGTGCTTAATTGGCCATACAAACAGCTTCTTAAACAGAACATATCAGTCTCTGTCAACAACTCCATCAAGACTGTGGTGACTGCACACTTACTTTTACATAAAATGAGATTAAATAACTTATTTTCAATCAGAAAAAGAGTATGAATCTCTTGACACTGGGCATAACTAGTCATGGAAAGCATCCTTCCATGTTCAGCACTTCAACATGGAGCTTATGGTGGACTCAGGGAATTTGCCACTTCCTGAGCAGGAATTTAATTAGCTAATTACAAAATGTTAATATTTGTGAATGTTAGTATTTTAGATGGCTTATTTCCAGATTTTGTGATGAACTCACACAGGATTAATTCCATACATCTTTGAGTTTGTGGGATTGCATCTCTGCTGCCCTTATTATGGGTATTACCTATATTAAAGCATATTTATGGGGTACGAGGAGGGAATTGTACTACTAAATGTCCTCTCCCATTGCATTCTCCTTCAATTAGAATCACAGAATCACAGAATATTCTGAGCGGGAAGGGACCAATACGGACCATCAAAGTCCAACTCCTGGCCCTGCACAGGACAGCCCCAAGAATCACACCATGTGCCTGAGAGAGTTGTCCAAATGCTTCTTGAACTCTGTCAGGCTTTCTTGCAGAGTTCAAGAAAGTAGATCACTAGGCTGTGTGCTTCTTTCCTGTCTCTAGTCTTTTGCCTTTTCCTTACTCAACCCCGTTATAACTCTTCCCACCCTTGAATCATGTGACTTCCCAATCTGTATTTAATTAAATGCATGTGCTGATGGTTCATTATTCTATCCTGAACTTCCTGATATTTATTTTTAATCTCCACTAAGGAAAAGAAAATCTTATTTCTGTGTATAATTCCCAGCATGAACTCAAGTGAAAAATACAGACCTTTTTCCTAGAAGATGCACTCTGCAAATGTCCTACTTCTACTGGTGTCAAGTGTGTGTCCAAATAATTATACAAATTTTATAGCTTATTTGACTATTGAATCTAGCAACTCTTAAACAAATGTTACTGAACAATACCAGGAAAAACTTGAACCATATATTATTAAAACTTGAACCAGTCTTTTTATCAACTAAGCATTTATTCCACCCTTGTTCCCCTTGTGCCAATCCAGATGGGCTGCCTAATGAGAAGCTGTAATTTGTTCAAAGTGTACATATTATGTCCCGTAGTTCAGACATCCAGCAAAAGACATTGCACAGCAGTGCCTGGTTTGGTGCACAGAGCCATCTAGCAATTCTAGCACATGGAGGAAGACTTCAGCTTAGCAGTTTTTATTTTCCTTAATCTACAAGGAATACATAACAGGTAATGGATCTAAGCAAGCTGTATAAATAAGGAGAATGGTGCTCTTGCTAATGAGGTGATGTACTCACAGGAGAAGCATTGCATACCCCCTTGCAGGATCAGAGAGAATGCTTACTTCAACTCCCAGGAATTACATTTTGTTTCCTCTCCTGTGCTGGTGATTCACATTCCAAGCTTCTGTTAAGGTAAATTAGAGTCAGCTGCTTACCCCACTCACGGCAGAACTAGACTGGGGACAGAGACCACTGCTTGGGTCCATTGTTCAAATTCTGCTTCTTCCCAGCATCGGCAAGAACTATCACATGACAGATCTGCTGTTCATACACTTGCATAACATCTCATGGCCTCACATTCAATGCCCTTCCTGAGTATTTTCATAGAATTACTTGTTGAAAACAAGAGTGATGAGACTGTTCTGCCAGGAACACTGGAAAAGAAAAAGTTGTTAGTGATTCTAAGATATCCAAAGCACTAATTTAAGTAGGCATATTGTTGTAGTCTTGAAGTGGACATTTATCTTGATTTTCTGTGTTATGCACAAAACTCTTAGAATAAACATTTTGCAGTCTGGACATTTTGGAGGATGTTCTTTTTACAACAGTTGCTTTTCCTGTTAGTTAATGACTATGATTATCCTGCTTCCCTTCCTCAGTTCCTTCCTTCCTTCCTTGTTTCTCTTGATCAGATGGATATTAAGAGGCAATTTTGTAAGTCAGGCCTGACTTACACAACATCACAGAGCAGTGATGTTGACATAGCAGTAAATCAATTACCAGTTATGAGAAATATGTTTTCAGGGAATTTTTCCTGTTTGGGCTTTAAATCAATTTGCACATAAGTTTGTGTGAAAATGTTCCTTAAAACAATTTCACAGTAATTAGAAACAACTGTAGTGATGACTAAGTACAATTTGCAGAAAACAACCTGAGTTGTGGTATCCATGAGATCATACTTCTCAATAAGGCTCCACTACAAGGGAACTAACTTTCCTGTAAGAATATAAAATACACTTTCTCTGCCTTTTCTAACCATAATAGAAAGGCTTGCATGGAAAAACTTTTATTTGTGAACTGAAAGACAAGTCAGATCAAGTCAGTCAAAATATCTACAAATTTTTCAATTTTACTATTCTATTTTTTTAACTCCTAAGTAATATACATTTTGAAACAAAGTCACTGCAATCAAAGAAAAGAAGATTTTCACATATAAGACATGCCTCAGTTGGAAACACTGAGTTTTAAAACTGGTTTTGCTTTTATTAGCAAAACAATCTACCAATTGGATTGCAATTTTTGGAGTGGTTTAGATAAGCCAACTTTTTATTTTTAGAATTTTTTACAAAATGCTTTTTTCAATAGCTCAGGTTAACAATCTTCATCTTATAGTAAGTGTATGCCATTCTTCAAATGATAAAGGCACTATAAAAGGAACAGGAATATGCCATTCAGTGGCAGAATGAGAATTTGAACTCCAAAATATGGCACTATGGGAAACAGCTGAATTAATTTTCAGGATCCATAGTTCTATCTCAAACACATATTGCATGAAACAACATTATCCGTCTAATACTCAAGTACACAGATGAATTGTGAGCTTAATGGGGAAATTGAATGAGCAAAACTTGCTTAGTTAATGGCACTTGTTTAATTCGACTGCAACATTTGCAAGCTGATACAAAATATTTTTCCTTAACAGAAAGTACGCTTCAGGTCCATAGCAAGCTTTTGTGTATTAGCATCAAATCACAGTGGGACTGGGCTTCCATAATCTACCTTTAAGAAGATCCATCAGTAATTTCTGCCATCTTGCAGAGGTGACATCTCAGGTCACAAGAGCAATTGAATTAGAAGTAATTGTGTGGCTATAAAGGGTTTCTGTTGCTATGGGACAAACTTCTTTCCTTTGAGTCAGCACAGGCAACAACCCAACTTCCAGCCTCAGCGCATGAAAAAATTGAGCAAAGGGACAAAGGGACAAAGAGAAACACCAGTACATAGCTGGTAAAAAAAGATAAGCAAATATAAAATTATAGCTCTTAAAGTAATTAACATTGCCATGTTGTCACAAGACAAATGAGTTATGGTAAACATTTTAAGGTTCAGGAATTAAAAGCCTTTAAGAACCAAAGTAAGGGGTGAAGATATTACTGAACTAGATAGGATATGTCAAACCAAGTCTCTAAAATTGGCAGTCAGAAAGCTAATTGTTTCACTTGGAAATGGAACAAATTTAACATGTATTCTATCACCCCATTAAGTTGTTTTTTATTTTAACCATCTTTCAAAAACTAACTCAAAACACACTATGGTAATATGAAGAATATATTTAGCTGTTGTTTTCCAAGAAGACATTCCAGACTTTTAATATAATCCCATATTGATAATTAGTCACTTGTTAGAGATATACAGCAGTAATCACTTCATGCACTGCAATCTTGGCCATTTACAGAGACCTTCACTTTTCAATGAAATCTGTTGAGAGCAGAACTGCTTGTGGGACTTGCATTGCTATAAAAGAGAAATTGAAGTATTTTCCCCTGGCTGAAAGTATCAACATCACACTAATCCACGTACTAGGAAACTGAAGAATTTATTTTAAAAAGTAAAAAATTGTTCCTTTTATTGAGCTTCTGTACTGAAATGTTCAGGTTCTCTACACTGACTTTTTTGTGCTCTGCACTGCTACTGTGAGGGCTGGTAATTTTTTTTAAAAAACAAAATCTGAGCTCTTCCTGAAATAGCATGATTTTATGAAACTGAGTTTTGCAAAGTATTACAGGAACCACAATGAAAGAAGGGTCACATAAACTTTTGCTTGGACCTGCCTCAAGCAGCGCACTCTATATGCTACAAAATGCTGAACAGTCTGAAGAAATGGGGCTCAAAACCATGACTGAATTCTAGTTGCCATTCCTTACTCTCACTGACTCTTACTGAGCTCTTAGTCTGTGTAAGAGACAAAAGCATTTTATCCCATGTCTTGTTGAGCCATGACACTCCATTGGGCTTATGAGCAGCTCAGGAGCAGACTCCTTTGAAGAGACCAGAAAAATGCCTTAGAAAATTGCTTTTGCTTGCTCAGGTGCACGTCTACCCCAGGGATTTCTTTAACACACGAATGACATTGAGGTTACATGCTGATTTTTTCCAGCTCTACAGCCAAGAGAGTTGTGTCCCTTGTGGGCCCAGAGTGAAATGAGCATTGGGATGGAAAATTTCAGCTGATGTTTGACAGTTACATTAATCTGTAAACACAGCCTTTATACTGGGAGATGTCAGGCACTTTCACAGTCACCTCTGCATTTAACTAAAGCAGAATGAACTCCTATGTCAATGAACCCAGCTTTGCCTTAGTTTGTCATAGGGAAAGACCCTGAGAGTTGCTGGGCCTTGCAAAAAGTAAGTCCGGATAGGAACCCGTCTTTAAGTTTACTTACTATGGAAAATCTTGCTTTTGAGCAATAAAGGAAAAAAAAAGTGTATATATAGAAATCGATTCTCTTTGTTTGTTCTTCAATTGCCTGATCCTACGCCCCTTGCCCGGGACAGTACCACCGCCTGGCCTCACTCCTGTCTGGGCACTGATTCTCTGTTCGAGTGGGTGCTGCCGTCGGCTGGGAATGCTGCCGCCGAGGAGAAGCCGCCGGCTGCTCCCCAAGCCTGGAGAGAGGCGGCTCTTTAGGCTCCTGCGGCTGCCGCGGCTCCTGAGGAGGCCGGCGAGGGTCGGCGGGGACGGCCCCAGCGCTGACAGACTGTGATCCCCCCGAGCAAGTGTGTGGCGCTGGCTCGCCCGCTCCTCGCTGCCTCCAGTTACATCCCTGGCAGGAGACGCGGCTCTCGGCTTCGCTTTCCAGGGTTATTTTTGGCCGGGGCCGCCGCATGCTGATAGCAGCGAGCTGGCGGAGCGGTCGCCCATGCGGGCAGCGAGGCGCCGGCGGGGGCCCCGGCGGGGCGGGCGGAGAAGGGGCGGTGCGCACCCCGAGCCCGCCCGGGTGCCCTGCGGCGTCGGGTCCCGCCGCGGAGCCTCCCCCCGCCGGGGAAACGCCCCCGGGCTTGCCGTGGCCGCCTCGGCAGCCTGCGCCAGGGCTGCCGCTCGGCAGCGGAGCCACAGCCGGGCGGGCGGGCGGCAGCCGCCATGGAGCGGACCCCCATCCCGGTGCTGACCGTGCAGACGGCGCCCTACGAGGACCAGCGGCCGACGGGCGGCGGGGGGCTGAGGCGGCCCACGGGGCTCTTCGAGAGCCAGCGCAACTACCTGCCCAACTTCGTGCAGAGCCTCCTCTCCTCCGTCGACCTCCGCGACCGGCAGGGCTGCACCATGGTGGTGGGCAGCGACGGCAGGTACTTCAGCAAGACGGCCATTGAGATCGTCGTTCAAATGGCCGCGGCCAACGGGGTAAGTGGGTCCTGTCACCCTCCCCGCCGCCTCCTCGGGCGGTCCCTTCGCTCCCGCCGTCCCGGGAAGCGCGGGGAGAACCATCTAATGTCACAACCCGGACAGCGCTCAGTGTACAAATAAAACCAAGAGGAACCTCGCGTCCGGCTGTTTCAGCGCTCAGCCGGTCAGGGGCCCGGGCCAGCCCCGTGCCGGTTCGTGCGTCCCCTGCGCTGCTGGGCTTTGCCGTGGGTGGTGGCTCCATCGAGGTGTGATGGTGGGGATTGTGACAACCTCAGGAGACTGTCAGCCGTGGCGTGCTATTCACGTTGTTTTAGAAGGCGAAAGGAATGGGAGCTGAAACACAGGGTTCACTCTGAAGGAGAAAATGTAGCAAGAGTTAAAGTAACTGCGTGGGGAAAACAAAAGGTATCAGAAATGTATTTGGTGCTCAGGGTATTTTAGAAATATTCAAGGCAAATGATACTACTGAATGAAGGGGAGTTCAGCATTTTGGCTGCATCTTAAGAAAATAATCGTTCTTTTCTGTTGTTCATTTGCAAACAAATTACAAATTGCATGAAGGCAGCAGTGGCAGAAGCCTCTGTGACCACATAGGATACAGATTTCTCTTGCGCAGTTTTGAAAATAGGAAATAAGTTATGAAGAAAACGGATGTGTTCTGCTAGACACATGCACATTCATGTATGGATGTGTATGTACAGAAAGCTGAAAGTACTAGATAATGTAGGCCTAAAGTTCCCACTTCAAAGCAGAGTTGAAGTTGCTGTCTTTTGTTATGATGGCTAAATTGATCCTCTAGATTTGACAAAAGGAGTGTAGTGATTTTATAGGGCTTCTTTTTGTAGAGAATTTTTTTTTTTTTTCAAAGGTGAATTCTTTAAATGCAGCCCTGTTTTATAACCAGGAGGTCTTTCCACTTTGGAATGAATCTCTGTATGTGTTCAAATTTTCCCTGCTGATTTACTGTTGCTTACAACTTCTATAGACTGCCAGTCTGATAGAAATAATGAGTATTTTAAATTTATTCCTAAAGCATGTTCTCGACACGCTGATAGTATCAGGCAGATGCCAAGTGATACTTGAGATTTCAGAGAGACTGTGCTACATACTGACTACCTTGTGCAAAATAGCCATTCACACAGGTACTTGGTGTAGAGGCAAGGTTTATGTGGCCCGGGGTGTGAGAAGGGCTGTCAGGGGGATGCTGGTGAAAGTGGGGACAGTGGCAAGGGTAGTACAGGTGGGATAAAATGCAGCAACAGCTAAAGCGAGAGCTCAGCAGCAAGAACTGCTCTGCTGAGGCTGAGGTTCTTGCTTGTCCTTGCGCACTAGCAGGAGCTACAAGAGTGGGTTGCAGGTGCAGAGTGACCACAAGAACTGAGGTGCTGAAGAAGAAAAGAAATTTAGGATTTAGAACAGCACGGGCTTCTCAACCAGGTTATGCTGACTAATTTTTTCTGTCAGCCTGCCCCCTTTACTGCTGCTTCTGTCACATTTCCCATCTTGCTCAGTCTCCCTTGAATATTTTTTTGACCTCAGGAGATTTCCAGTTTGACATGTTTCTGCCACCTTTCTGTAATAATACTTTCGTTTTCTTAAGTTACTTCATGTTTCTTGGAAACACAGTTTCTCCCTAGTGCTTTCTGAAGCTAATCCCCTAACTTTTCTGCTCACAGTTCCCACAAATATCTGAATTCATGCATGATACTCTTACTAATGGCACAGTCCTCACAAGTTCAGTAGGCCAGCTGGTGAGGAGCTACTGATACTGAAAAGGCTTCCCATTTCCATCTGGTAATGCTCTTTTCCCTCTCTTAAGATCATCACCCTGCTCACCTGCCATTTGTCTCAAGCACACTGTAAATGCATAAACCTCATATTTATTTAGTGAGTACTACTTGTGTGTGTTATTCTTTGTCTGTTAAAATACACCTGCTGGGAAAATATCTAAACCTCCTTGATGGCACTATTTAGTGCTGTCCTATGTAAGCAGGAGAGGAAGAAAAGACTCATGAGGGCAAGGATCTCTTTCTTTGGATCAGGTTGATGTCATTAGAAGGCACATAGCCCGTATCACAGGGAAAGGAAGGGAACTGATATAGGCAGGATTGGATGAAATGTGTGGAAGCCTTGCAAGTGCACTGGAAACGTTTAGGTACCCAGAATGGTAGGAGAGGGATAGCCACATATTGCTGGTAAACAGAACTTGAATCTCCTTCCTGGAAGACACATACCAAATGTCACAGTTAGTTGTGCCTGCTGAGTACAAAAATAAAAGTGACTTTCTATTATCATCTGTAAATGTATTGCCCTTTAGAGTTGCTAGGTTCCTCTTGTTCTAACTTGGTGACTCATCCCACATTCTCCCTGCGTTAACAGCCTTGCACAATTGGCATGCATAGGCTCCGGTACAAGGAATGAGATGAGATCCCCTGCCCAGTCAGCTACCAGTGCTTGGCCTGCCTTCTTCTCATCATTGGTCCCACTAGCTCATGCCCTCCAGCCAGGGGCTGAAGGTACACACCCTATAGCTATCGCCTGTGTAGGCTTCCACTGGTGCCAGCAGCTACTGGTTGGTCCAATGCTCTGCAGGTGCAAGCAGCAGATGCTTCCCCAGATCTTTCTGTTCAGAGCTGAACATGGTTAACTAGGGTCACCCTTCAATGGGGCACACAGCTGGGGCTATGGCAAACACATTTGGATAAGGGACTGCATGTCCTGGGAGCATGGGGAAGAGTGAGGAAGGCCAGACAAAGATTCTGTACCATTTTGCAACAAGCAGTTGTACAAAGTGGAGTGGTAGGAGAGTACCTGAGGCTCTATTTCCCTTTTCACCCATGTCCTGCCATCCTTCAGCCTTAATGTCTGGAAGAACTGAGGTAAAAGACTCCAGCAGTTGCAATACCAATTAGATGCAACTATTGCATTAGAGCCACCAGCTATATGGGGTGTCTCACTTTTGATGCAAAATTTAGGATAGGTTTAAAGGAGAGGCTGCTATTTGTGAGTCTCAGTGGCAGATCAGAACCCCATGATCATATTGTGAATATGAAAAGTCATGGCAACATGCTAGAGCATTATTAGTATTGCTGTAGACGTTTGAGATGGCAGACAGTTGTGTTTTACAGTTGTGTTGTATATAATACCATATTATTTTTATTTTCCATGGGCTTCTGTGCAAATCTTGGCCTCCCTCCTTGGCCTGTGTGATTGCTTTATTTGCTTCTGCATTGAGTGTGGTGGTCAGCCATCTTTAGAGTACTGTACTTAAAGAGAGGATGATACAGCCCCATGTTGTTCAGGATGTAATTTGCTTGCTTAATATTCCTTCAAGTGTAATTGACTCAGGCATATGAGAGATTACTGGAAAAAATAATTAAAAAAAAACATTAAGTGCATCCATGATAATGAATTGTCTTAAAATGCACAGCTGCAAGTGGTAATATTACATAAAAATGTTCTTGTAAAGTACTTGTTGAAGTATTTTATTCTTTCAGCTGTAATCATTTTCTGATGGTCTTTGTTTCTGCTGTTGCTACTAAACGTAGAGTGACAAAATACAATGTGGCGTAGGGGCAAAGTATTAGAAGAGACATTACATGCCTGCGATCTTGTAGCAATGCAAGTTTTTGAATTCCAAAGATAATCTTTCCACGCTATGAAACTGTCTGAGATTTTCAGAAGGATATTACTGAAACTTTAATAGTGAGTCAGTGTGTGGATAATATGTGGTCTGTAAAATTTTATATTAATTAATTAATTAATTAATTATATGTCAGTTTAATGTTTGTTTCAGAGACAAAATTAAGAGCTTCTGAGTAAAGAGAAGATGACACTGTACATTCTTGCTACCAAAACAAAGAAAGCAGAGGAAGATTGGTTGCACATTTACACCTATAAGGTCTGCAGTGTTCTCACAGAGTTTTGTAAAAGCACCAAAGACCTTATATATGGTGGAACTTTATAGTAGTCACTGCAAATAAAATACCAGTGTGTCATTCATGTAATTTTACTTTCAAGGTCCTTAATTTGGAATACTAAATAATGCAGTATTTCTATAGTACAGTAATTAGTATAATAAGTAGTATTTCTAAGTAGCATAGAAATAATAGCCTCATGACAAATGCTGAAGGCAAAACAAATTACTCATATCTCCTAATATTTAGTATCCAGAAAAATGGGTAAACTGGTCTGTGCAGCACCTGTGGAATGGGAAAAAAACTGAAATATGGTAGGTGCTAGATAGTTTATGCATTCTAAATAATCCAAATATTCTACTAACTTTTAATAATACAGTTTTGGTGCGCATGAAGGCAAAAACTAAAACTTACTAGTTTAGATTTAGAAGTACAGGAAACATGCT
Source organism: Pithys albifrons albifrons (assembly GCF_047495875.1). NCBI lineage: Eukaryota > Metazoa > Chordata > Aves > Passeriformes > Thamnophilidae > Pithys > Pithys albifrons. Next base: position 63,596,127 of record NC_092497.1, on the reverse strand, counting down.
TATGATAAGCCCTTAGGCAAGTATAAATACATTTATATTTGAATACCTCGAGATGGATTTAGTGTTGTGGTTTTCAAGCATTACGTACAATGTTATCACTGTCATACTCCTTTTCCTTACCCATACACAATGCTGTTTTAAGAGCTGGCACCCATTTCTGACAGCTGTATTTGGAAGATTGAGTCAGTGCTTTAGCTTTCTACATGCTTCTAGTTTTAAAAAGGGAGAGACAATATTAAAAACAAACATTTTCAATCTTATTTTCATCATGTTTTTCTTTCCATAATAAATTTTTTTTTTGTTTCTTAACTTTCTCCCCCGTCCCCTTCAGAATTGTCCCAATTTGGGAGAAAAAGAGACAGTGAAACAAGACATTTTCCCAATTAGCAAGAATAAGTCAAATGGATCTTGAAGATTTTCCCTGGGCTGTATTTGTAATTTGGATAGCTCTCCTGTTTTCTTGAAACAATCCGTAGGCTTCAAAATTATCTGCAAAAACTATGAAAAGAGAACTAGGTAGGCAACAATCATCATATTCTCAGATCTTGAAGAAGAAATTTCAATTATTAGAATGCATTTTCTGTACATTTTTTTTAATTTGAAAGCAGATCTTTTAAGTGAACAAAAAATGGCTAACCATATTTTGTGCTTTGTGAGAGTTATCAAAAAGTAAGTTGTTCTTACTTTAGAAATTGATAATTTCATTGTAGAAATCTTAATTTTTTAAACTATAATAGTTCACACAAGCAGGCTAAATAAATCATCTATTAATCCTTTGCTTTTCTGAAATTATTTGGAACTGCACTTCTGAGTAAGCATTGAGAGCTTCATGGGAGTGACCAGAAGGTCACCTGTATATGAAGGAACAGCGCTTTATGGAAAGGAGGCAGGTAGCACCTCCTGTGCTTCTCCTTTGCCATCGGGACAGTAGAACTATTAAATTCCCTTCAAACTTGAGAATGAATTCTGAAGTTCAAATCACAGTCTATTTTTAGATGGAGAGTGGGAAAAATTCAGTGTTCTGCCTCTCCCTCTGCCCACTCTACCCACTCCTTACCCCTTCCCAAACTACTACTCAGTAGTGGTGAGGGATGGGGTTGTTTTTTATAGTGGTATTATTAAAAAAATCTCAAACTTTAGCAATATGCTTTTCAGATCTATATGCAGCTGCCTCCATTCTTATCTGTTTGACTAACTTCCTCTTCTCATTTTTTTTATGTCTGCCTCTTTCCCAAAAATTGGAATTCCTTTGTATTTCTTTGTAAATACATTTCTGGGTGGCTTCTAGATCATTTCTGTTAAGCTGAAACTGTGGTATCTGTATAGGGGATGAATGCAAGGTTTTGAAATTGGAACCTTGCAGTGGAACTGCATGTAATACCAAATACATTGAGTCAGTGTTAAAAGAACTATGCCTAAAAGGTTTTATTTTACTTTAAGAATGGTGGGAACTTCCCCTGCCCAGCTGTGTCCTGGGAAACACACCCTGTTCATTTGGAATAGCCCAGGAGTCACTGATGGCAGAAGGGGAGCAATGGTTTCTACAGAGCAGGACATCCAAGGGTGTCTTGGCAGTAGAGGTGTAACTGCAAGACAGTGTGGGGTCCTAGTGTGTAGTGATACTTGTTGCACTGAAAGGCTGCTCTGTGAAAGGCAGTTCTCTTTCTATTCTCCTTCATGCTAGTTTACTAAAGCACCAGCCCTGCAAACTACATCCACACAGTCAACTTTTAACTTAAAACTGGTATCTGAGGGGGTTTGCTGATTTGTGGGGTACCTGGAGAGGTTTGATAGCAGGATCATAGCCCTGTGCTACGCTTGGGAGCTTTGAAAATCACTGTCTTGGCTGTATTTTTGCTTTATTGTCAGTACACAGACCGCTGGGGTGAAATGTGCCAGTATACAATATGTTTTGTCAGTGCTCCGGATTAGCATGCAACCAACTCATGTATCCATATTTGTCTGCAAAAGACTATGTTCCATACTAGGACTTTACCATTTCTGTCTTGTACATAAATGCCCATGTGTGTGTTTAAATGTTAATTTTTAAAAATTTAGTACTATTCAGAGTGCTTTGGCTTTTTTCCTCTACCTAGATCGGGAGATTGGTTATTGGACAGAATGGTATCTTATCCACACCTGCTGTTTCATGTATCATCCGAAAGATCAAAGCAGCTGGTGGAATTATTCTAACAGCTAGCCACAGTCCGGGGGGACCTGGAGGAGAATTTGGAGTCAAGTTTGAAGTTGCCAATGGAGGTATGGATTCTTTTAATAACACACAACAACATTGCATCTTGGTATACTGAAAATATGCTGACAAGGATAACTAGCTGTCTTTAACTATGTGTTTTTCACTTACTCTGTTAAAACAGTGAATAACATAGGTGTCTCTTTTTTCTTTTTTCTTTTTTTTTTTTTTCAGTAACAGGAGTGTATTTGTTCACATGGATCTGTACAGTAAGCATTAAATGCTCACTGAAGTCCTTGTGGTTGATGTAAGATTTCTATAAACAAGAGGTTTGCTATCCCATCTTTACAATATTTTTATGCCTGCCAGATCAATGTAACAGTTCTGATCCTTTTATAAAGATACCTGTGAGGGAGCTCTAGTTTGCTCATATTTTATGTAGTTTTTCTTGGCATTTACTTTAAAGCATGTAAATTCAGAAGTGCTGTAAGCAGTGTAACTCATTGTCTTGTATGGAAGAAAGCACTTATGTTTACCCAGGAAGTAACTGGTCTTATCCAGGGAAAGAGTTGTATTATTTTAACTCCTGTGATCCCACTGTTGAATAATGAAATTTGTGTATATAGCTAGTGCTTTGTTTTCAAAAATCAACAAGCTCGCACATGCAGGTATGTTATACATTGAGTATATTTTATATTACAGATCTATGTACGCCCATGAAACACTATGGTGACAGTTGCTGACACCTTGTATACCTCACATATATAGAGTCCTTTCCACCTAAAAAAACCTCAACTGGAAGTGTTTTTGAAGTCTTTCCTTCCCCATTTTGAAAGGGAAACTTGAGAAGGGGATGCTTCTCCCTGGTTTAATTGAAAAACCTGCATAGTTAAGGAAGTGCGATTTGATAAACAGAACAGGCTTGATTCCCAGAGAGATCAAGGGGGCTGTGTAAGGGTAGCCAGTGAGAAGGCTAGGGTCACAGCTCACACATACCTGAGCCAAAGAGCTAGATGCTTTAGCACTCTGTAAGCTTTAAAACACCACCTAAAATCTGTTTGATAAATGGGAAACGGTGGGGCAGTCCTTTACTGTAAAGAGAAATCAAAAAGGCTATTAAGCTTTATATAGGAAACACGCCTCAAACACAAGTCACAAGGTTCAATTATTAATGTTAATTGGCAGGGCCATAATGGAATGAAATCAGTTTAAGTTGCAGCTGAGAAGGTTATTGTTGCTCTATGTTATTTCCCAGTCTGCAGATCCAGGTCAAGCAGAAGTTGTTTCCATAGCTGTGGAAGAGAACGTAGAGTGACACTGTGGGATCTCCTTAGCTGGAAGTATCAGTAGACAATACATCCATTTATCAAGGACAACCTGGAGCTAATGAAACCTGTCCTCACCTTTTGGATGAGTTTGGTTAGATGAGTAAGAAGTCATTTTCTAAGCCAAATGAAGATTTAAATGATTTTGTTTCTTACTGCGTTGGTTTGGGCTATCTGGTTCATTGCATTTGAGATGGAACACATTCATTTAAGTGGCAAAGCTGCACTGCATTTGGCAGAATTGCTAGAGGAATGGGAAATTAGCACTGAAAAAGCCTTCAAAGGTGCTTTGGAATCGGAGGGAGAATGCATAAAAGAGAATAACGGAAATAATTTTGAGCATGAAAGTGTGGCTTTAATATAAACTATGAGGAGTCAGATAAGCCAGAAAGGACTATTGTTGTAACTCAGACTCAACTCTTACACTATAAATGGCATAATTCATCTAGTAATTTTTGCATCAGGCTGCAACTTTTGTTTGATTAGCAGTGCATCTTTAAAAGTAGAGCAATTTTTCAGGCTTTGGCAATGGAAGTGATTCACAAGTAAGCGGTGTTTTCTCTTTCTGAATGACATAACTATTTCAGGTTGAAATGGCTAATTGTTGAGCAGCTAAGGTATTTTGAATTCCAATGAAGATAAATTTCATTAAACTCTTGGGAGAAAACTGCAATACAGTACCACTGTCAAACTGGGAAGGCTTTTAAAAATGATATTTATTTCTAATGAAATAATGTGAAACACCAAGCTATCTGACCTTCGCAAGTGTGCACTTGCAGAAGGTCCTATGAAACAACAGAAACTGCTGATGAAGTTTCCTTCAATATCTATGTTGAGATTCCATGAAGAGTGAAAAAAGGCAGTCTTTGAGCAATAAACCCAAAGAAAGATGACTGTGTGTCTTTTGGTTCCCTCACCCTCCCTGCCCCTGGATTACGACTGATTTACATACTCTTTGTGAATCAAAATGTTGTGAGTAATGCACTATATTTCCATGTTTTAATTTTTAGAAAATATTTTAAGCTTGTGTTGTAGTGAAAGAACAGACTTTTTTCACTGTTGTACTTTGTTTGTATTTATTCTGTAATAACTCCAGTATATTTAGAAAAATGTTTGCTATAGCACTTACTTTTAAAATACAGAATCTTCAGTTAAAAGAAATGACCCACCACATTATTTTCTCTTTAGGACCTGCTCCAGATATGGTTTCAGAAAAAATCTATCAAATCAGTAAAACTTTGGAGGAATATGCAATTTGTCCTGATCTCAGAGTTGATTTATCACGCCTGGGAAGACAAGAATTTGATCTGGAGAACAAATTCAAACCTTTCCGAGGTAGCAATCTATGCTTTTATGCATGTTAAATACATCAAGTCTAAATATTTGTATTGTTGCACAATTACAATGGGTAATTATATAAACAGAACTTTAGTTCTTCAAAATGCCTTCCTAAAAATTATTAAAACAAAAGGCAATATAGAATCATAGAATGATTTGTGTTGGAAGATGCTTGTTCTAACCCCGCTGCCATGAGCAGGAGCACCTTCCACTAGACCAGGCTACTCAGAGCCCGATCCAGCCTGGCCTTCAACACTGCCAGGATGGGTTATCCAGAACTTCTCTGGGCAACTTATTCCAGTGCCTCACCACACTCACAGTAAAGAATTTCTTCCTAAAATCTAATCTAAATCTCTCCTCCTTTAATTTAAAACCCTTTCACCTTGTCCTACCACCATTTGCTTGTGTTGAAAGTCTTTGTATAAGCCTCCTTTAAGGTACTGGAAGGCTGTATAGGGTTTCCTCAGAGCCTTGTTTTCAGGCTGACCAATCCTATCTCTCTCAGCCTGACTTCACTGGAGCAGTGCTCCAGCCCTCTGATCATCTTTGTGGCCCTACCTTTGACCTTCTTCAACAGGTCCATGTCTTTATGATGCTGAGGACCCCAGACCTTGACACAGCACTCTAGGTGGGGTCTCACAAGGCCCCTCAACCTGCTGGCTCCCTTCTTGTGATGCAGCCCAGGGTGCCGTTGGCTTTTTCAGCTTCAAGCACATATTCCTGGCTCATGTCCAGCTTTTCATCTACAAGAACCCTAAGTCCTTCTCTGCATGGCTGCTGTCAATGAGTTCTGCCAGTCTGTATTCATGTCAGGGATTGCCCCAACCTAGGTGCAGCACCTTGCACTTTGGCTTTCTGAACCTCATGAGGTTCTCGTGGACCCACTTCTCAAGGTTGTCCAGGTCCGCCTGGATGGCACTGCTTCTGTTGTGTCAGCTGCACCACTCAGCTTCATATCTTCTGCAAACCTGCTGAGGGCGCACTTGATCTTGGTGTTGATGTCAGTGATAAAGCAAAAGGTCTTGTCAACAGACTCCCCTGGTCAAGCAGCCTGTAGTAGACCCCAGCCACAAAGTGTCCTTTGTTGGTCTGCTCCTTGATTTTCATGCTCAGAGTTTCAGTCTGTTCATGGCTGTTTCTCAGAGGCAGCTCTTCACAATCTCTCCTTTCCTTAACACAGACTGCAACACCCCCACCCCTCCTTCCCAGCCTGTCTCTTCAGAAAAGCTTGTAGCCCTTAGTTGCAGTGGTCCAGTTGTGTGACTTGTCCCACTGTGTTTCTGTGATAGCAAGTAGGTAATAGTTTTCCAATTGGACCATGATTTCCAACTCCTGTTTCTTGTGTCCATTGCTGAGTGCATTTATAGGTAAGTGCTGTGTTTGTTTTGCACGTAGGGAATCTGAATTACGAATTTCAGGTAAATCAGGCCTCTGCTTTTAGCCAAATACCTTTGCCAAATATATGTGCTTATGCTTGCTATTAGTTAAACACCAAATACAAACCTTTTTGGACTAGGAATTGTTTGCTTATAGAAGTTTACTTGACAAAATTAAACTCTGCTGAAACAATGTACTTGGCTTGTAAGTGCATGAATAAGTACAGTTTACACACGTATTAAATGCAGAGTGAAAGTGCAGAAAGAATGAAATTAATTTAAAAATCAACTTAAGCTATTATCTGATGTGTTTAAAACTTCTGCTGTTTAATTTGTATGAACTAATTTATGTGAATAAAGGTTGCAGAGGTGTTGCAACAACATAAGAGCAAACCAGCTGGGTTTGGAGGAGCTAAAATAATTTTTAGGCTTTAATTCTATATGAATTTATCTTAACATGTGTGAGCTGCTTCACTGGAGTCGCCACATTTGTTCATATGTGTAAAGCTTAGAGCCTAGTAAAATACTGCTAGGAGCAGGGCATAGAAAATACACATTAATGTCATTTTACTAAAAGTTTGAGACTTTCAACATATACCATAGGCTTGACTCATTTTGAAGTAGGTTTTATGGATTGTTTTACAGCCTTTAGGGTCTTTTTTTAATTTCTTGATTGACGCATATTGTCACAATCTATTCTAAGTGTTTTTCTCAGGCTCAAAAAATGTCTGTCATTTTGACATTACCCTAAAGAAGAGCATTAGCGTGAGGTCAGTGTTTCTGAGCAAAATGCGGTGACATTCTAAGTAATAATTTAACTTACAACTAAAATATTTCAAGATACTTTCTTAACCCAATGAAAAGATATTTGTGTAACATAGTCTTTTTAATTTAATCAGGAAAAGTAATTCATTCCAACTTGACTGAGAAGCATGGCTTCTGACAGTTGTTTGGTAACTGCTTTCTTTATGAAGGACTTATTTTCACTAATACATTTTAGTTTAATGTTTTGCATCCAAAAGAACTAGAAAAATTCAAGTATTCAAGGCCTTAGCAAAAAACAGATGTTATATCTGAACCTTACTTTCCTAAATCAGTGAGATATAAAATGCAAAAATACAATGATAGATTGACAACAAACTGGACACAGGTTTTCCTGGTGCCAGAATTTAGAAGAATAGACTGTATGTCTCTCTTGATGGAATGACGCAGATAGAAACTGCTGTCAGAAGAACAGAATGTTTGGTGTCAGTTTGCCATTTGAGAATAAACCTATTTGTCTTCTGAAGTTTTTCAACAGTTTAGTGAATGATATAAAAAAGAGTTTACTTTGAAATAATACTCTCATTAATGTTCTCAGTGAAATAAGAACGATCAACTTACTTTTTGTCTGCAGTTTTTTAGCAGGCAAAACTGTTGATCTTTTCAAAGCTTAGTGGTAGCCACACTGAAAGCTGTGGGAGTCTTTGACTTTGCCTCCATGGGCTTCAGAGCAAATCCATGTTATGTAGAAGTTGTGTGCTCTGATTTCAGTTAATTTTCACGAGTCGTGGAAGTGTGCTGGAAGAGGTATTTTCCCACGTGTGAACTGTAGTCACTTTTTGCTGTGTGATTTTTCTAGTGGAAATTGTGGATTCTGTGGAAATCTACCTCAATCTCCTTCGAAGTATTTTTGACTTCAATGCGATCAGAAATTTGCTGACTGGACCTAACCAGATTAAAATAAGGATTGATGCCATGAATGGAGGTATGAACTTACGTTGCTATCAGAACAGAATTGTAGGTACATTGAAATAATTTCCCAATAAAAATGGTGCACTGCCATGGTTTCCCAATGGCAGTACAGCATATCAAACTCAGACTTTTATGTACTGGTAAGGGCACTAAGAAAGGATTTGAACATTATACCACCAACACAGAATAGTCTTAAAAATGGGTTAGTTCCCTTACTGGGCAAAGGGGTTTATCTTACTTCATAAATAAGCGGAGGCATATGTATCCAATTAAAGTTCTCTTTCTGCATTTGAAAGCAAACAGGATGAGGTAATCTTGCCATGAGAGGGTGATGAAGTATGTTGCAGTATCTAGTGACTAAGAAACCTCTACTAAGAGCAAATTCTAAATGTTACAAGACTAGTTAAGTCTGAATCAATTGCATGCAGGAGTCCCAAAAGAGTTGGCTGAGACTTCCCTCTCACTAACGTTAAAGGTGAACTAATTCTTGTGGACAAGCTGGAAGTGTCACAAAAAACTGCAAGGGGACCAGTATTAAAAAAATATATAAGCTGTGTCACTTGGGGAAACACAGATTAGTATGAGATCTATCTTAGGCTATATTATGAAAATATAAAGATTTCTATAGATAGTGAGTTGAAGGACAGGAATGTAAATAAGAATGTTCAATATTATCTTATGGAAAGCAAATTCCATCAAACAAACCATGTTTCATTCTTTAATGGGTTTATAAAAATCAACCAGTAAAACAAGCTGGATAGACTTAAAAAACTTCTTTAAAGCATTTTAGTCGTAGCCTCTAGTACAGTGTTATTAGTCTTCAAAATATCATAGTGCATTCATAGTCTGTCTGAACACCCAGTTCACAGGCTGTGGCCAAGGATTATAGTCCATATCCAATCCGTGTGAACACAGAGTTTTGCCAGACTGTGGCAAAAGGTCAAATGGTGTCCTTGAAAAATGCAGAGGGAGCAATAAGGAAGGCACTGCCTACAGTCCTGGAGAGAATATTACCCAAATACTTTGTAGAGCTCTCATGTCCAGGTCTGTTACTGACTGTTAAAAATTTTGACCTCAGACCAAAAGGATGCATAGTGTGGCTTAGGGTTAGAAAAACTGATGCATCAGAAAAATTTTCAAGGACTGAGTTTGTTTATTTACAGTGAGAGAGAGAATTGGCTTTATGACCTTGCATCTTGGTGCAGAGATATCCATGTATAATATAAAGTACACACAGATTTAATGTATACAAGAATATTTCTTTGTACAACCAAGAAAGTTGTTGGGGTTTTTTTAATGCAGAAAAATTATTTTTCAGCCTACTATTCCCAAAAATACGCAGAAGAATCAAAAGAGAGAGAAGCTGAGTCCAGGCAAATTCAGATTGAAATGTTGCTCACATATTTATGGGTAACAGTGAATAATCGCTGGAGCAATCTATCAAAGGTAGTTTGGGGTTTGCTGTTCTCTTGATGGCATTTGATCAAAAGACTTTCTGAATGAGCCACAATATAGTGAACATTGTAAATATTTGTATGTTTACAAACTCTTTCGAAATTTAATGTAGCTCTGCGCCTCTGCAGTATGTTTTTATAGCATTGGTATTTTAACACAGGCATAAAAAAGAATAATTTGTTAGGAGTCTGCTTTTGATAAGAGCTTCAATAATGGTATATTTTACAGAGTTAACATCTAAATTTTCTCGAACACAAGTTTCTCATGTAGTTTTACCTTGGTTCACAGTTACTCAAGTTAGCAAGATCTGGGAGTAAAGCAGGAGAAAGCGAGAGCATGAGGGGAAGACTTGTTATTCAAATATTTTCTTACCTCTGAAGGACCTGTTCTCACCTGCCCCATGGATGCAGGATGATCAGCCAGTTACTGATTAGTTGCAAAATGCATGTGATAATTATGATATTTAGTAGCATGAACTAGTGTCTTAGTTGGCCATATCTTTGACAAAAACATAAGTATTTTGGAGTTAGTTTTGAAAAAGTTTTGATTTATTATCTACAAAATGTAGTAAAATTCATTGATGGCCAAATCTATTGCAGTTTTCACATGAATTAGAATGTTAAGGTAAGTATATTTCCCATTTGCATTCTCCTACTGTTTACTTTCCTTGCTATTATGTGTTAAAATGTAGTTTTCATCCCAGGACACATAGAATAGTGTTTTGTTTTTATTCTAGTGAGAAAAAGTGCTTTATGCACATGATTATTTATTTGCTTTGTAATGGATAAATGAAAAGTGCATCTTTTCCTATTCAGTGATTACTTTTTCACTTCCAGTAATGGGAAAGAATGTTTTTCATACTGAATTGTAAATTAATTGTTTCTGAGAAGGACAATCACATGCTCCTTTGTGAAATAATAGTTTGGGTTTTGTTGCTAAGATGAATGTATAGAATTGCTATGTAAAGTCTGTTTTGTATCAACCCTCTATAGTACTGTGAAAAATTTGAATGTCAAACTTTTGTGATTACATGGCAGATTTCTGTTTTTGCAGTTATGGGACCTTACGTGAGAAGAATCTTGTGTGATGAGTTGGGAGCTCCTGCAAATTCTGCCATAAACTGTATTCCTCTGGAGGATTTTGGTGGACAGCCTCCCGATCCAAATTTAACATATGCAACTGCCTTGCTGGAGGCTATGAAAGGTGGCGAGTATGGATTTGGAGCAGCTTTTGATGCTGATGGAGTAAGTATTTTGGTCTGTCTTGAGGTTTCACATGTGGGATCAGATGTGGGACATGTAAATATAATTTATTTGCTTTTCAGCAACCGACAAAAGTTGAAAGCACTGTTACTTTCAAGTACAGATGGTAGCATTTGCAACCCATCAATCAGACACGTATATTGCAGTTTGTCTCTGCAGATGACTGCAAATCAAGCAGGATTTGAAGGCAGAATGAGAATTACTTAAATATCAGTCTGGTTTTGTCCTGTACTGGTGTAACACTTACTCCCTGGTTAGAAAGAGACAGCATATATAGGTAATATGGACTTGTCTGTAAGCAGTAGCAAAATTAACTCCTTTTGTGGTTAGCATCATAAATTAAGGGCTTTTTGGCTGAATAAAGCACTGAATCACAATCTTTGTTTATTTTAATTTTAATATATATTGTACTGTATGGCCAAACTTCACGAACGAAGATTTGGGAAAGGCTCTCCCCATGTGGGTGTGCCCTTCCAGCCTGCGCAGTGGATGTTTTAGGTGAGGCACAGCGTGCGAGAACTGGCCCCACCATTTCAGTCCTGAGGTCCATCTGCCACGGCCGAGCGAGCTTGGACAGTGACAGTAAAGTCCTCAGGACTGTCTACAGCACCTGGTACTAACCGGGGCTGACCCTGCTGAGCATTCGAGATCTGATGGAATCGGATGGCAGGGAGGCTTGAACTGCCCGGTACGGTCTCCACTGAGACTCAAACTTACAACCTTGTGATCCAGAGTCCGTTACACCACGGGATATTATCAACATTATAAACAGCGAAGTGTAACAGAAACTTTTTGCCTTGACAGGGTGGAAAAAAGTTGAAAAGGTTTGTAGAACAGAGGCTATTTTCTGTTGTCAGTAAACACAAAACAGCCTCCTACTCACCTAATAGTGTGTGTCATTGGTAAAAAGATTCTCCTACACAAGCATTCTCTTGACAGGAACAGAGCTACTGAAGTGACATGTAGGCGGCTGGAGCTAGAGACTGATCTGAAGCTTCAATTTGCAAGGCGGGAGGGAGTGATGGTGTGATAGTGAGATTATAAACCTGCCAGGATAATGCCAGTAAATTATTCTTTCTGAAGAGGGATGTGAGTAACCCAAAGCTTTTTCTTGCCTTTCTCTCCCTGCAGTGGATCTAGTAAAAGAAATTACAACTCCACAGTACATGGAATTTAAGATGCTTTCTTTTCCTCTCCAGGACCGCTACATGATCCTTGGCCAAAATGGTTTCTTTGTGAATGCATCAGATTCACTGGCTATAATTGCTGCCAATCTGTCTTGCATTCCATACTTTTGTCAGATGGGAGTCCGAGGATTTGGCAGGAGCATGCCTACTAGCACAGCCCTGGACAAGTAAGATGAAACATTTATTTGTATCACATTGGTCATTACTTTAGTTATCTATATGTGTTATTACATAGCAATTCCAACATTATGAAGTCTTTTGATAAGAGCTTCTAATTTTCACAATCTTTATGTGTTTTAAGTTTTAACTAGTTTTGATGACATTTTGATTTTACTTAGACAATTATTCCCATCTTTACTTGCATGACAAGACTTTAATTCAGTCTGGAAAAGAAACAAATAGGTTAAATCCAATGTACAAAGATTTGACTGAAAAGAGATTTGACTTTTCCAAAACACTTGAATCTTTTTATTAGTAAGTAATGGCTTACAGCCTTATATGGCAGCCCTGCTTATGAAAGTCATAGAGACTTAAAACAGATGAAGTACTAATTCAGTACTAAACAACTCTTAAAAAATCCCAACCCCCCATCTCATTATAAGCTGTTGAAATATATAATTTGTTAAAAAACAAAATGTCCCAGAAATAACTGCAGGCAGTCATGAAATCCATTCCCAGTTTCAAGACAGATTAAAAGTATATCTAAAGCTATTTCTGACAAGTCCAATCTACTTTTTAAAGATATGCTGGATGGGCGTCTTGTGTTAGCAGCTGAACTTTGAACGAGTCTCATCCAGGCCTAAATTTTCTGTAAATATCAGGATAAGATAGTTAAGCTAAATATTATTGCCATATATATTCTGTGTGGAAAAAGCTTTTGCTAAATCCTTTGTGTCTCAATGTAGATTTGGTTGCATAGCTTTACTAACACAGGAGTTATGTACTGCACCCATTAAATGTGTCTAATAATGAAATAGTAATTTTAAAGTGAAATGTAGCTGGCATGAGAATGTTGATTGCTCTCTCTACAGTTTGCCTATTCAGGAAATTTCAAAAGCTACTAAATTCAGAGCTTTCAGCATCTTGACGGTCTTCACGGAAATATTCCTTACTTCTGGATAAGTCATCTAGTTTAAGAAAATAACTGTTAGGTCAGAGCATGATGTAATTTGTTTATTCTGTTGAGAGATCCAAAAATCTCATTGTTTGAGTGCTAAAGATACTGTTATATTGAAAAATGATATAAAACAAATAGACTTCATTTTGCATATAAACACCAGCCTATCTTCATTCCTGTCAGACTTGAAGAATCAGTGACATTCAAAAATGTTTGTCTGTCTTCTTGTCATGAGGTTTGATAAATATGTTAGAAAGCGTGGACTGAAGTCCGCTTTTATAACACTGTGACTGTTTGAATTATGTTCTTTACAATGTTTACTTGACCTTCTGGTGCAAAGATTGCCTCGTGGTGATTACTGCCTTATTTAGTTCTGTGGAGCTAAGCCTGATTATTACATAAAACTGGGCAATTGATAATAATGGAGGGACGTAAATATTTTCCCATCTATTCTTACAAGTATTTACCATTACAAAGTTTACAGTCTGCATCCAGGACACATGGGGGTTTTTTCACTTAATTTTATGGTTGTCTTTGTTTTCTTGATGCCTTAGAAGTTATATGTTGTCAAAACTACTCCACCAGATCCACATCTTCCTTGTGCTGAGGACCCCTGAGCTGCATGCAGTACTCCAAGTGGGATCTCAAGGGCAGTGTAGAGGGAAAGAAACACTTCCTTTGTTCTGCTGGCCATCCTTCCTCTAGTGCAGCCCAGGATGCAGTTGGTTTTCTGGGCTGCAAGTGCACATTGTTGGGTCATGTTGAGGTTCTTGTCAACCAACACCCTCAAGTCCTTCTTCACAGGGCTGCTCTCAATCAGTTCTCTGCCCAGCCTGTGTTTGTGCTTAGAGTTACCCTGACCTTCATGCAGGACCTTGCCTTTGGCTTTGCTGAACTTCAAGGGGTTTGCTTGGGCCCAGCTCTCCAGTCTGTGAGGGTTCCTGTGGTGGTTTTAGCTAGGCCTCACATTGGCAGGGTCAGAGAATCTATGTGGATTGGGAGACAGCTATCACCTGACTGGGTAACTGAGGAAGTATTTCATACAAGATGACGCAAACTTAAGATATGTGTGCAGCAGTGGGAGGTGTGAGGTCAGTTCCATTACGGCTGATGTGCAGAGAAGACGTGCTACAGTTGTTCTGCTCTGTTGGGCCCTGCCCCTGCTGCCACTACATCGTATGTGGTTTTAGTTTCAAGGAAGTAGAACATTTTGTTGTTACTCTTTATGTTTTTTGCTATGTGTCTTTTAGAGTTAGAGTCTTATAGATCTAGACTTTGTATTAACTGGGGAGTGGGAAGTTATTTCTTGTTATTTATATATAACTTTTCTCTTCATTTTCTCTTTTCTATATAAATAGATGTAGTTAGTTGCAGCATAAACCTGGTTTAAACATTTCTTTTCCCCTTAGCTAGTTAGGGGAGGAGGAACCCTTTTCACTCTGTCTTGAACACTTGGCATTTTGCCAGCTCAACCCAAGACAGTTCCTCAGGATGCCATCCCTTCCTCCAACATGTAGGTCACACCACACCACACAGCCTGGTGTTGTTGGCAAACTTGCTGAGGATGCACTGGTTTTGGTTGAGCTGGCCAAATTTCAAGTACCCAAACACAGTCAGAGCCTCCCTCCCCCTCCCCTACGAGGGAAAAGGGAAAGAAGGAAAAAACCCCCTAAAACTTAAAACAGGTTTATATATTTATAAAGAAAAGAGAGAATTAAAAGCACACTGCAGTATAACACGCACACCTACACAAGTTAGATATATTTCCTTCACCTTCCCACCCAACAGAAAACTGAACCCTTCCTAACACAAATCTCACTATTCTGGCTACAAATTCCCCCAAAAGAACTGAACCTCCCCCAGGGACAGACCCAAGCAAAAAGAAAACTAAGAGCAACCATTTTACTCTCCTAAGATATCATAGCAGCAAGTGGTGGTTGGGCCTGGTCCAGAAGAACAACACAATACGTCTTTCCCAGACGAACAGCCATGAGGAACTGAACTAAGCCCCTCCTACACCTGATTTTATATTTGAGATGATGTTGGAATATGGTATGGAATAGCATTGGCCAGTAGTAGTCAGCTATCAGCTTGCCTGACCCAGCTCAAGTCAGCTGATAATCTAAGGCCTACTCTGAAGATTAAAGCCTAAATTTAGGCCTAGCTAAAACCGTAATATGCACTCAGTTCCACTGTTCATGTTGCCGACAAAGTTGTTAAATAGCACCAATTCCAATACCGATCCCCAAGGAATGCCACTCATCACTGGTCTCCACTTTTACATTGAGCTGTTGACAACTCTTTGATTGAGACCATCCAGCCATTTCCTTATCTACTCAGTGGTCCATCTCAATCCATGTCTTTCCAATTTAGAGATAAGGATGTTGTGCAGGACAGAGCTCTTTCCTTACCCACTAACACTGTAACCCTGTAATAGAAGGCCCCCAAATTTGTCATACACAGATTGATCTTAGTGAAGCCATGTTGGCTATCACAAATTGCATCCTTATTTTCCATGTACTTTAGCACAGTTTCCAGGAGGATCTGCTCCACAACCTTGCAAGGCACTGAGGCTTCATTCACTGGCTTGTAGTTCCCCAGATCTTCCTTTTCTTCCTGTTTTACTTTTTTAAAATTGAGAGTTATGTTTCCCTTTTTCCAGTCATTGAGAACTTCACTGGATTGCCGTGATTTCTTAAATATGATAGATAGCGGCTTAGCAATTCTCTGCTCCAGTTCCCTCAAGATCCATGGATGCATCTCATCAGGTGCTGTGGACTTGTACACCTTCAGGTTCCTTAAGAGGTCTTGAATGTGATCTTGTATAACAGGCAGTTCTTTATTTTCCAAGTCCTTGCCTTTGTGTTCTACAACTCAGTCAGTGTGGCTAGAGCACTTGCTGGTGAAGACTGAGGCAAAAATGTCATTGAATAGCTCAGCCTTCTTCATGTCCTGGGTAACCACATTTCCTGTTTCTGGAGAGAATCGACATTTTTCCTAGTCTTTCTTCTATCTCGGCGGTACCTATAGAAGCTTTTCTTGTTGTCCTTGAGATCTCTGGCCAGATTTAATTCTGTCAGGGCTTTAGTTTTCCTAACCTTATCCCTCGCTACTTGGACAATTCCTCTGTATTCCTTCCAGGCTACCTGTCCCTGCTTCCAGGCTCTGTAGGCTTCCTTCTTGTGTTTACATTTGTCCAGGAGCTCCTTGTTCATCCACACAGGTGTCCTGGTGTTTTGGCTTGACTTCCTCTTTGTTGTAATACATTGCTCTTGGGCTTGGAGGAGGTGATCCTTGAATGTTAAGCAGCATTCTTGGGCCCTTCGCTCGTTCAGGGCTTTATCCCATTGTACCCTACCAAGCAGATCCTTGAAGAAGCCAAAGTCTGCTCTCCTGAGGTCCAGGGTAGTGAGCATGCCATGTGCTGTCCTTGCTGCCCTGAGGATTCCACCATTTCATGGCTGTCCTTGAATTTCATGTGCCACATCAACCCTTCTTTGTTGGTGAGAACAAGGACCAGCATACCACCTCTTCTCATTTGCTTGTCTGTCACTTGGAGAAGAAGACTTTAATCAACGCTCTCCAGGATCCTGCTGAGTTGCTCATGCCTTGCTATCTTGTCTCTTCAACAGATATCAGGGTGATTGAAGCTCTCCACGAGCACCAGGGCTTGTGAATGTGAAGCTGCTCCTATCTATCTGTAGCTGGCTTCATCCATCCATGACCTTCTTGATCAGTTGAACTGTAGCAGACCCCCACTATAATGTGTCCTGTCTCTGCCCTCCCTCGAATCCTGACCCATAAGGTCTTGGTTAGCACCTCATCCATCCCTGGGTGGGGCTGTATGTTGGCCTGCTACATGGATTGGAACACAGGAAAGAAGTACCACAGACGTCTTCCTTGGAAGTTCACTGCATGAATTATTGAGTTATCATGTCTTCCAGATTCCCAATGAAGCCAGCCATAAGAAACTGATGAACTTAAGGAAAGATGCTCTTCTCTAAGATATATTTTTCAATAAGATTGTAGGATATCATTGCCTGAAATCCATTGTATTGAAGGAGAGGCTGACAAGGGGTTGATTCTCAGTATAGGTTTCATGTTGAAATGAATTCCATTTTCATGTATCTAAAAATGTAAGGGAAAGTTCCGCTAGTATTAGTGAAATCTTATAGTGGGACAGTGGTGTAAAACAATATACATAACACAGTCATGATTCTATTTCCATGTATGAACTAGCCACCTTGTGAGAAAAAGAAAAATAACTTTTGCAAAGACAAGAATATTCCTAATACAAAGAGACAAAAAGAAAAAAGAATTTAGCACACCACTATAATGTTTAGTATTAAAGGTCTAAAACCTCAATCTGTACTTCTGCCACAGGAAGGGAAAACCTTTCTCTTACAAAATATGTTGTTTGATAGGAGACAACATATTGTTTAGTGTGAGGGACAGCATCCTCTCTGTATTTGGACCTGCATGTCTCACCTCCAATATAACAGAATCGCTGTGGCAAGTATTTTATGCTTTGAGCAGAACATTCAGAAAACACTGCTTAATCCTGCAGTAGGTTTTAGATTACTGCTTACAAGTTTATGCTATAACTCCATTGCTTATTTTGTTTCTTGGTCCCTTTTATTCCTTTCTAATTGACTGGTCCTACATGCTACAGGTACAATTGTCACAGAACTGTTTTGTATATCTACCTATAAAATTCATGATTCAAGCTCACACACTGGAAAAAAAACAGTAAAAAAAATAAATTAAAGAATGTACTATGACTGTTAATTCTGGCAGAATAGAATGCAATAATCATCACATAGTGGAGGTGGAAAAGGATTCCTGGACATCATCTAGTGCAACACCTTGGTTCAAAGCAGGGCCAGCTAGAGTGGGTTGCTAAGAGCCATTTCCACAGGGGTTTTGAGCATCTCCAAGGATGGAGACTCCACAGTCTTTCTGGGTAACTTTTGCAAGTATTTTACCACTCTCAGAGAAGAAAAGGTTTTTTGTAAGTAGAAACAAAATTTCCTGAATTTCTGTTTGTGCCTATTGTGTCTTGTCCTGTTACTGGGCACCGTTAGAAAAATCTGGATCTGTCTTTTTAGTCCCCCAACCCACACATTGGGTATTTATGCACACTGGCAAGATTTCCCCACCATTAACCTTCTCCTTCTCCCTTTGACATGAGCAATTCCATCTTTCTCAGCCTTTCCTGGCATGATCCAATCCCTTAGTCAACTTTGTTGTCCTTTTCCAGAACTGCTGCAGTAGGTCCAGAACTGGACTCAAACCCCCAGTGCTGAGTAATGAAGAAGACTCAATTCTCTGCACCTGTTGGCAGTGCACTTCTAATGCTATCTAGCATATGGTTGGCTTTCTTCATCCTGAGGTCTTATGTCTGGCTTAAGGTCACCTCACTGCCCACCAGGACATCAGGTCCTTTTCTGAGGAGCTGCTATCCTGCTGTTTGGCCCCTAGTATGTACTGGTGACAGGATTCCTCTCCACATGCAGGGTTTGGTGGCCTTGCACTGTATTGACTTTCATGAGGTTCCTGTTTGCCTGTTTTTTCAGCCAGTTGAGGCCCACCTGAATGTCAGCACAATCTTCTGATATACTACTCCTTCCAGTGTTGTATGATCTGTAGCCTTGCTAAGTGTGCACTCTGTCCTATCTTTGAGGTCGTTCATGAAAATGTTAAACTGTGTTGGTCACAGTATTGTTTCATGGGGGAACCCTCAATGACTGACCTCCAACTGCATTTTGTGCTGCTGATCACAACCATTTGAGCCATCAAACTCAGTCATTTTCAATCCACCTCACTGTTGTCTCAAGCTTTCTATGTTTCATCATTTTATCTGTGAGGATGTAGTGGGAGAAGATAGTTGAAAGCCTTGCAGAAGTCAACATAGAAAATAACTACTGCTCCCTCCTTATTCTCTGAGCCAATTTACTCATTGTAGAAGACTTGTCAGGTTGGTTAGTTGTGATTTCATCTTCATAAATCCATGCTGACCCCTCATGGAGGATCTTCTTGTCCTCCGTGACTTTGAAAATGACTGGTTGCTTCATCACTGAGAAATTAAGGTAAGACTGACTGGTTTGTAGTTCTCTAGATGTTACTGACACCCTTGATGGTAGAAATGTCTGTGTGTACCTGAAACCTCATGGACTTGTGCATGTCTGGTTTGTTTAAGTGTTCCCCAAGGTATTCTCCTCTTCTGAGGATAAGTCTTCCTTACTTAAGATTTCCACTCATCCTTCAACTCACTTTTGTTACATAGTTCTAGTTATAGTAGAAAGTATAAATTGCTAAGATGAGTGAAAAAGATATCTGACAGTGAAAGCATGGTGTTATTGGCCAAAATGGACTTAATGAAATAAATCCTAATGAACTTCCAAAGAGTGATTTTAATGAATTAAGCTAAAAGAGTTGAGCAAAATGTTACAAACTGTCATTGGGTAATAGCTGTAATCTATCTAGTTTGCATAACTCTCCAAAATGCTTGGCTTTTGCCTTCTTTACAACTATTAACTAGTGTGGGCTCTCCACTAGCTGCATTTCTGTCAGAAAACATCCCTGTGATCCACTATGGTTCCCTTCAAGGGCTGCAGGGTAATCGCTGCTCAAGCACTTGGAGCATTTTTTTCCTCCCCTTCCCTGCTTTCAGACCTTGACATTCACAGGGCTGTTTCTTCCTCAGTCCCCACTGCTGGAGAGCTTTTTGCTGTTCTAAATTATGTTTCCTGGAAGGGCCACCAGCTTGGCTGCTAGGCTTATTTGTGCCCAGCTGGGTCTCTTGAAGCTGACTGGAACTGGCTGTGGCTGGCATGGGGCAGCCAGGGCCTCATCTCACAGAGGCCACTACTGCAGTCCCCAACTAGCAAACCTGGCCATGTAGACCAAGTATAACATCTAAACCAAATACGTTAAATACTGAAATGCTTCTCTCATATCTGGTATGCATTCAAGTTAGTTTTTATTCCATTTGAGTTAGTAGATGGATAGCAGATCTTCTTATATTTAGAGTTTAAGTGGTAAGTTCTGTTCTTATTCATACCAGTCTACACCCATGGGTTTCTTAGGTAAGTCCCACTTACCGTGGTAGATTTAATCTTAGTAACTTGTGTTAATCATAATTTGGCCTTTAATGCACGTGTAATACCATTCAGTTCCATGGAAATAGTTGTTTAAAAGTACTTTGAAAAATCTATTTTGTTAGTGAATTAGAAGAAATAAATAAAGGAAAAAGACTTTCAGGCCAACTGCTATCTACATCATGTAATAGTATGGACAAGAATAAGAACAAGATCTGATTAACAAGGCAAGGAAAGTATACTTAATAAACAGAATACTTAAAAAAATCTGCTGTGCTATTTAATGCAGATATTTTTTATTTTCTGTATTTTGTTCTAACACTAGAAATAGAGAAATAGCGTTAAAGATGATTGAAAGGGACACGGCAATATTTATAATATTAGGTGGGAGTAGGATATAGCAGAAATAGTATCTAGGAAATGAAAAGATTATATTTTACTTATTTCTCTTCCTGAGGAAGTTAGGAAATTCTAACTTCACCCCCCTCTAACTAGGATCGATAATGCAGCCATTAGAGTAGGGAAACAGAGATAATGGTGGCCAAAATTATCTTATATGTAAACATCCCTTCATGGTTTTTTCACAAAAAAAAAAGCTGAATTCTGCTAGAAGTACTTCTTTTCATTTGATATTATCACTGTGTCTCTAGGAAAACAGTTCTTTGATCATCAGAACTGCACTATTATCTGAATGGTGCAACTTGATCAGCAATTACAAAATGAATCTTACTGTAGTGTACTCAATTGTCTCCTTTGGCCTACTTCTGGACCTTGGTAATAAGAGTAGCTCTCATATGGGAGAACTAGATCAATTGCTGTCCACCTGGCTACTGTCTTCTGAGGTCATGGACTTCTCTCCTGAAGTAGTATGCTAGAGAGCAAATGAAAACAACCTCTTCTTACAGTGTGTCCATATTGTGTGGCCACAGTTTAGCCTACATTACTGAACTAGAGTTTTTTCTTAGCTATACTAAAGAAAAAAAATCATACACCGTAAGTTAAAGAAAGAATTTAGAAAATCTGATCCTTTTTCACTTGTGTGCATGGTGATGTGTTGTGTCAACAGTTTTTCACAGTGCCTTATTAAACAGAAGAAAGTATTAATCCAAAGGACTCTAAATGTTGCTTAGTAATACGACATTAACAAATGGAGCAGTGGACACAAGAGAATTCACTCAAAATATTTAACATTTGCATGTGTTTGCTTGAAGTAATTGCTGGAATTCACTAGTAGGTACATCAAGGAGAGCATAATGACAGGAAACACCTGCTTTAATATGCTCCAACAACAACAGGATCGTGGCAATATGTCTCCAGACTTCAATTCTCTGGCAATATGTACCCTTAGGGTGGTGTTCTTTTTCTTGTGGGGAACACAAATCTGTGTACTCTGTTCAAAAAGCTGTTCTTGTTTTATATCCTTGTATTCTGATTTATCTGTTGTCTACATAACAGGAAAGGAAATGACATACTGAGATATTAGGTAACAGTCTACAAAATGAGACTCACAGGAGTTAGTAAAAATTGTTTCTGTAGGAAATACGAATCTGGGTGTGTGTGTGTGAAACAGCAGTCAAGATGGTACTGGAGAAAAGGGGTTTTGAGAGAATACTGCTGTGATTAGTGTCATCTGCTACCTTGTTGCTACAGCCAGGTAATTTCAGCTAGGTGTTCTGATTACCCTTACTCTGGGTAAAGCTAAGGACCTTACTGTGCAGAACCCTGCCACTTTACATCTGGGAGCCCATCTTTTAATGTAACTTTGACACATCAGTGTTCTGTCTTCTGATTGCCAGTTTACTCTGTGGTCATCTAGAGACAGATTTTAAGGGCATCTGCAGTGACAATGAATGTTCTGACTTGCTTAAAGAAATATCTGGATACTGTGAAGGGCAGAGATGCTATGAGCTCTAAACAATCTGTCTGGGGTGCAGGAAGGAGTCTGACCTGGTAGCAAGAAACATTTTGTCTGAAGCACACCAGGAGTTTTGCTGAAATCATAAAAACTTAGGTTGGAAAAGAGCCATAAGATCATTAAGTCCAACCTCTTCTCCCAATCTTCCTGCTCTTGTCCTGTTCTTTCTCCTACTCCTTTCCCCCACCTCCTTCCTTATCTCCCTCTTTTTATTCCAGCTTTTATTTCTTTTGTTCTTTTACAAAACACTTCCTTCTGTTTTATCCATCTTTGTTCTCATTCTTGCCGTTCACATTTCTGTGTTCTTCCCCTGTTCCTCTTTTCTCATTTCCTTACCATCCAGTTTCTCCTCCTTTTTTCATATATATGTATCTGGCCATGAAGAACATCACACCACATTCCCCTTGTGCCTTTGTGATTATTTCCTTGAATTCCTACCATGTTACAAAGACTGCAGAGATTTTTTTTGTCTGTCTTTTCCTGTGCATTTCTTTTGTATTGTTGATCACCTGAAAAGGTTTGTGCCAGAAGCAGGATAGGCACTATGAATTTCTTCTTCTCTACATGAATGCCCTTTACTGTTGAGTTGTATGGGATTTTTCCAACATAAAGACTTCTCCAAGTTATAAATACATCTTTGTACATGGTTGATATTGCATTCACTCTGTGACTGTGATTTGTTCAAGTTATGCCAGTTGTGACCTCACTCTTTTTATCTTTCTTTAGTAGGATAATTCAGTCTCTCTCTTTCTTATCTGAAATAGGCTTGCTGTGAATTTTTTAAGACACCTCTGTCAAACTGAATCCATGTCACATACAAGCAGTTTTTAAATTAAATAGAGCAGAAGGACAGTTTATGTTCTGGAATACTGCAGAAGGACAACTGCATAAAACCTTCATGACTGTAGTGTAATGTGTTTGAAACATAAAGTTGTGGAGCACTGTGATGGGAAACTTCTTCAAGATTTGTAAATTCTAAAATAACAGTGCAATAGTAAAAGTATCTATATGTGTCCTCTGTATATTTGTATATCTAGTAAAGATTGGTAGTTTTTTTCTGTATCAGCTTTCCAATATGTTCTAAATATTGTATTTACACAGATATGACGTGTCTGAGACTTGTGGAGGAAAAAACAACTATCATTGCAAGGCATGAATGTTCTTTGATTATCTGTGCCTCTTGGTTTTATTTCTACAATGTGCTTGTACCTAGCAGCTATCCTTTCATCTCTGAATGTTTTTTAAGTAGTGGAAGTGATTTATACATTGCAGATATTTTCAAGGATATCTTTAAGGAGTTGTCTTAGTCTTTGTTTCCTTTACTGCTGGATTTAGTATGCTTTAGCATAGTGTGGTGTATTTGACTGTTGCAGGTCCACCACATGCTTGACCATCCCATGTGTCATTATTCTAGCCTGGACTGATGAAGACATGCTATAGTCATGACAGAATTTTTTATGTATTTGAGCTGAATGTTTATTCTTAACACTTTTTAGGACCCTGAAATACTTCCTCAGTGAAAGATGAGAATTAACATACCTCAGGGTGTTGCATACTTTTGAACTTTGCAGGAGAGAATTAATCTTGTGTTTTCAGTGGCTGCTAATGAAGAAAAGAATAGGAAACATGTTAGTGTCTGTAACACTCCCGCCTTTCAGCTGTATTCTCATGGGCTTTGCTAGGAGTTTTACTTTAAAATATATATATAGGGTTCTTTAATACTTGGAGATAGCATCACAAGAATAAGGCACAGACTTGCTTTCAAGAGGTGTTTTTATTAATAATTTAGAGGAGAAAACAAGGGAACTTTGCAAAAGTTAAAACAGGCATCCCACAAGCTAGACAAAATGTTCCATCACAATATTGACTCAGCACATACTAATCCACAACACTGAAAGTTAAAATTTAATCCCTCCACAACACTTGAGTCAGAATTCAACCTCACCAGCTCCAAGCCAAATAAAGCATCAAGAAAGGAGCAAAGAAAGAGTAGTAGAGGGAGCAAGAAGATAAAAGGAGAAAGAGGGAGAGACAGATCATACAGCTACCTCTGGAACCTTGCAGAAGACCAGCTCTCGCATGTCCAGGTGGCAGGGCCATGACACGTGGCAAACATGTGTCTGTGGCTTTATCTGCTCTGATCCTGTGGCCATGCCCCAGGAGGAGCCTCTGACCCCCCCAGGCATCTTGGGTCCCAAGCCATGGTGAAGGCCATGTTTTCACTGTCCCTGTTAAACTGAACTGGGTCAAGGGCTCCAGGAGCTTGGGGTTTTACGGTTTTCAGAGGCTGTTTGTAACTGGCAGCTTCTCTGGGCTTCCCCATGTAGGCTCCAGGGACTACTATGGGGGATACGATGCCACCCCACCTCAGTGAGGTTTGACTCATCCCTGTCCCTCCACACACACACACACAGATCCCTACAAGGTGGTTCTGACCCAGCAATTGCTGATCTGGTGTCCAACAGTGTCCTGTGAAATATCAGTAGAAAACTCTGCGTTGCCCTTTATAGATGAATGGTCAGAGAGGCTAGGCACTCCTGTGGCTTGCTTCCTTTCACTTGGCACCCAGCTTAGTTTTTGGGTCTGAGAGGGAGTCACTGTCCAGTTCTGGGCCTGAAGGCAGGTGTTCTTATTAAGATTGGCAGGCTACAGAGCAGCCTTACACAACATACAGCTTTTACTGTCATTCACAGGTAGCTGCATTCTGGCTTGTGCATGAAGAGGATTGCTACAGCTGCTTAACTTAAAATGAGCAAATTCATTGGCTGTGCAATGCGAAGCTTGCAGGACTGAGTACAGAAGGATGTATGAAAAGCTTTCTTCATTTAAATAGCAAAGAAGGGTTGAAAACTATGCAGTGCTCTGTTTCCAGCTTTGGCTGAAAATGAGGTGAGGTCAGTTTGTCAATTGAAGTTAGCGAGAGTGAGATTTGGGGTTTGGTGGGAAATAAATATATTCTGTAAACTTGTTTGACTCCTGTTAAGAAGTACATGTATTTGCAGTTTTCACAAACAGACAGACTTCTGTCTAGGCTTAATATGCTGTATCTGAAAAACTACCTGAGAAACAGAAACATTTTGCAAAATATCCCTGGCAGACCTTGCACTACGGAATACACAGATGCTGGGTAACACAAAGTCCACAGTTTTTTTAGTGCTGCATCTATCTTATATCTCAAAAAGTATGCAGCTATGAATAAACATCAGAAATTTCTACAAATGTACCAATAAAAAGTACAAAAGTGTTTTAATTAAAATAATGAGAGGAATCTTGCAGCAAGTCAGTTACAGAAGACTTTTTGACTATTTAAAGAAAGTTTAAAGGCCCCTTTTCTTTCAAGGGCTTATGCAGTCTTATTATATGCTTAGCCTAGAAGGGCTCCCATGTGGATTAGTGTGTCTGAACATGTTTTGCCCATGCTGGACAGCACAGCTGGTATCAGCCTGACAGCAACCTTTCCCTTCAAAGGATTTTTTGTAAATGGGTGATGCTCATGGAGAAGTTGTCCTGCTGATTTGAAAGAAAACTTTCTTGCATTTCAAAACTGTGTTTAAAATTCTGCTTCTAATCTGTATGAAAGTACAATCTTATTACTCTTCTTGTTTACAAATTAAGACAGGAGATTGTTTTTACATTCTGCTTGTTTTGAGGATCTCTGTAAGACCATGACAGAGCCAGAGTACTTAATATCATTTGAAGAAGTTCAAGAGTCCTGTTAGAACAGATCTTACTTTTAAGTTGTAATCACTTAAATTGTTATATTAATTTTGAAGGAGAAGAAACATTGTCTTCTGTTTCCTTTTGTGGGGAAATGAAAGAGGCTTAAAATATTTTCAGTAGTTACATGATTCTGTAGTAATAGTCTATATGGCATATTGTAGTTTCTTTTCTGATTTTTTTTCTATTTCTATGAAAACTGTCATAAAGTTGTGAAACTGCTTTTTTCATTTCCCTTCCCAGCTAAGCTCATAATCACACAGAGCACTTACTAAATTTTCTTTTCTAAAATCCACAGAACAGTTTGCAAGAAAGACAAAGGACAACTAGTGTAAACAAAGCAATCCAAGTCTAAATGTCATGATTAGGGAACTATTAGAATAAATCATATCTAACAAACTTGATTACCCAGGTGATGAAACAGTTGAATTGATGAGGTTAGGATACAAAGGTTTGTAACAAATGGGGTGCTTACATTCACATCTTGCTTGCATCTTTGTCATGACCATGGGCACAGTGAACCTGCTGAACCATGTGTACTCCTGAGTTAATGGAGGGTCTTTTACCTGTACTTAATTAATAGGATTTTTGCATTTCCTGAGAAAGACCACAGGTCTTGCCAGGCTTCAGTTATGACATTACTGGGGCTCACCTCAATGAGTAGCTGTAGAAGGATGTAAGGAGAATACATATTTCTTTATTTCACCTTATAAATTATCATATCACTTTTCTGGTATAATAAAATCTTACTGACAATTTCTATGGAATAGGAGAACCTACAAAATGCTTCCTTCTTGCCTTCATAGACCACTTTTATTGGTGAAAAATGTGGGGTTTGTATGCAGCAGTGACTGAAGAAGTGAAGACCAGAACAAAAAATGTCCCTCTTTGAGGGTATGGAGATGTGAAGGTTTTAAGTGTTGGTTGTTTTTTGTTCAAGCTTAGGGGTTTTTTTGTTTCTCTATAGTTCACATGCGTTACAGACCCTTCTGTTATTTCATTGCTGTGCTAACTATGAAGTTTTTGCCAAATCCTTATTGGGACAAAGTCCACTGCTGAAATTCCTTTGTGTCATTTTTTGGTCAGGTATGTCTTACATTGGTAAGTAAGCTTTATTTTCCAGGGATTGGCTTGTGTTAATCAGCCTGAGTACTTTCGTTTGTTTCTGTGATTTCCATACATTGAGAAGATTGTTCTTCTATCTGTCTTATTCAAAAAACCAGCAGTAAGTCAGGCTATTAATACAACCAACTACAGCATAGCATTGACAGCTGTTCTTCCGGATGTATATTAAATAAATCCTGACTTTTTTTTGCAGAACTTAGCTAGTCACAGGTCATGTTGTTGGGAATGGGGCAGAGATGGCGCTGACTAAAACAGTCCATTGCAGTCATAAAAGAAAGTGGACAGTACCTTTGCCAGAACAAGGCATAATCTTTCTGCTGCTGAGCCATGACAGAATTTGGAGATTAAAATAAATTTGGAGTCTTTAAAGGAGTTACATTTGCTATGTAAAAGTTCACTAAATGCTAGAAGTCACCATACCTCATCACCACGCATTCTCTTCTTTAATTTACTGACAAGGAGAAGTTAACTTACTCTATAGGAATACGAATGCTGAAATAATAATGAAAAGTGATCCTTGTGTCTCAGCCAGGAAGGGCAGGAATAACCTTAGGCATTACTGCAGTATATCTGGAGGGCATGGCAACATACTTGCCAGATGGTTGGACTTTTCTTCATTACTACTATGAACTCTGGAATCAAACCTCACATTCTCTGTGGATCTACAGTACATATGTGTGCAATTTGTTGCTGGAACAGGCTCCCCAGGGAAGTGGTTGTGGCACCAAGTCTGCCAGAGTTCAAGGAGCATCTGGACAATGATCTCAGTCATATTGTTGATTTTTAGGTTATCCTGCAAGGAGCAGGGAGTTGTTGGACTCAGTGATCCTTATGGGTCCCTTCCAGCTTGAGATATTTTATGATTCTAATTTCACCTCACAGGGACTCTGAGCACTATGCCAGCTGGTTTTATTATGTGAAAGACAAAATTCTGCTGGGTTATGTTGCTGCCAAAGCACATCTCTCGCTCATTATATACTCACAGAAACACATGTGTTTTCTAGTTGTCTTTAGCAAAGCAGCTTTTGTCTCTTGCTTTATCCTTACTTTTAGCACAGCCATATCTAGATATTGTATATATCAACAGCTGTTTCTAATAATTCTATTAGAGCTTGTGTGAAGAAGACAATAAAGTGTTCACAAGGCAGGGAGTCACAGGCACTCTGTCCTGAAGGTGATACTTCCTTTGGGAGTTGACTCTTGAAATGTTTACAGAAGAGGCTGTGAAGTTACGCATTTTGGATCCAAAACTTGAACTGATGACTCGAACATGAGACAGCATTTGGTGTGGAACATCATGATGAGTACACGTGTCAACATCCCACACACTGAGGAACACAACCCCACAATAAGAAAGAGTTATACAGACTGTATCTTGTGCAAAGCTTTCCAATACATTTGTAACCAAGAGAGACAGTTGAAAACAACGTTAGTTGCTGTAATACTTTAAAAGTTTTCAGACTTGTAAGTTTGAGTTTGTGCAAAAGTACAATTCAAAGGCAGTGATGGCATTTTCATTAAATCTCATGTTACACATGTGGGGAGGTAGTGTTATTTATGTTAAAAAGAAGAAATGTTTCCCACATATATAGCTTATGACTGTAATGAATAAATAGTTTTTACTCTAAATGATTTGGATGGGAGAGCAGTGACAATTTTCATGTTTTCATCACTTTTATTAATTATATCAGTCATTTGAGTTTGTGAGAAGTATGGGCTTTGTTGTTGATGAAACTTAAGAGGGGTTTGCTGTCCAAGAAGCATTTATTACCACCAAAGCAACTTCATAAGGTTGCCAAAATCTTACAGTGTGGACTAAGACATAGTCTGTAAATTTCCTTAAAAGATTGCTTTATTTTTGTTTATTTCATTTGGCACTATGGATCTCAGGTGTGGTATGTGTAGTTATGGGTAGTTTGACTGGCCTGAAGAATCTTTCTGTGATTCCAGAGAGGAATAATATAGATATAGCAAATGTCTCCATTCACTTACTGCTGAGTTGTGTTAGGAAATTGGCTTAGTCAAAGTTCTTTGTAAACTGTAAAACTAAGTTCTTTAGCAGCTGCTCCTGACTGGCTGATCACTCACTGCTGGGTTGCTTTATCTCTGCAATCATCCAGTGTCATATTTTTCTTGGTATGTTTCTTCCCAAGGGCATATTGATTTCTTGGAGAACGTGAGACAAGGATAGCTCCCTTGTGGGCCAGTCAACTTTGGTTGTTAGCCCTTGGGCACTGGTCCACACCAGCTCTTGGCTCTTGAGTCTTCCAGAATCAAGAGCTAATTCTTCACTCCTCCTAGTTAGGATCTCTAAGCCTCTAGTTAGACTTTTGTTTAGATAGTTCTAATCTTGTATAGATAGTGCTTCAGAAATACAGAAAACTGTTGTCTAAGATCATATGAGTATGTTCTTGTTAGGCATCATTTGCAGTCCAAGGGGAATAAGGAGCGACTCACTCAGAGGTTGAAGGCAAGTGAGCAATTTATTAAGATGGAGGACAACTTTTATAGGGTAGGGGGTGGTGGGAGGAAGGAGCGTGGAAATGAAGGGGTTGGATAACCATATAGGGTAAAAAGTGGTTCATTGCACCAAACTTGCACCAATGGGAAGGGAGAAAGGGAAAGCTATAGGAAAGACAGAGAAGATTCTGGAACTTGCCATAACAGGGGCTATACAAAGAATAGGGAATAACAGCCAAACAATAAAAACCCCAAACATTCTGCAACTGGCGCATTTCAAACTTCAGACAATAGCCTCTTCTATGGCAAAGTCTGCTAGCTCAGAATCCTTGATCCACTGTGGTAATTGTTCCCTCCAACATGCTCTCAGGAACACTGCTGTGAGCTGATTATACTCTGAGATTAGTTCTTTTTCAAATGAATCAAATTCCCACCAGGTACAACTAAAGCTTTCTTTGCTACTTTTTGTCAAAACTCTGCACAAATATGGTTTGTTTTTTTCCCTCCCATCATTTAGATGCTTAAGGTGCTTGATTCATTCTTGATTTTGCCAATTCAAGGAACTTATTGACATGATTACTAGTCTGTGAGCTTCTTGTCCATTTTAAGTCTGACTTTCTTCCTTTGCAAAAATTGTATTTGTGGAGGGTATTACTCAGCCAGCATAATTAGAGAGTTAATTTTTGTTCTTGTAACTCACTGAAATGAAGTACTTGTAGATTGTCCCAATGAGTTTACTGTAATAATACTTAAGTGCAGCTAGAATTAAGCCATTAGACCTTTTATTTTCTATCCTCGCACCCACCGTCAAATATGGGATGTATGAAGTCCCACATGTCATAGTTTTCAGAGAACTTTGTTATTTGTATCAGATTGGTCAATTCTTTGTTTCATTAGAAAGAATTGTGGAAAGGCTGGCAATATCTTTTTTTGAAATTCTTTATAAAGATAATTCAGCACACTAGAAGTTTGTTACTAATAAATGGATGAGAGTCTTGGCAATGTTATAGCATGTCCCATACCTGAGAGAAAATGTGCAAGGAGCCTACTGTGTTTCTCCTCTTGATATCAGTTCAGCAAAATAATTAAGCACACTTAACTGTTGACATAGAAGGTTCTGAACTCCCAGAGATTTGAAGGGAAACATGAAAGCCTTTCGTAAAAGTTTACTAAAAAGTAAATGCATGTAGAATATAGAAAAAAGAAATTTTGCACCAAAGTACTAGTTTTTCCATTACTTCAGTGTTTTTACTTTGTCTTCATTTTATTATGTACTCATTTCTTTTTGGCACTGGCCCCTGGTATAAAACACTTTTTGTCCTGTAAAGGAGAAGTTGAAGCTGTGCTGTGACTGTGTCAGCATCCCCCAGCACAGAACTCTTGTGTTTATTCTCTTCATAAATCTCAGCTTGGGTGGGATGCTGGAGCAGAGCCAAAAAGACATAACAAGACATGGAAGGGAAAGGATTAGAAAGAACACAACTCGGAAGACTCAGTTGCATGTCCACAGACAGTACTGTAGCATGAAATCATGTAAAGCTGGTGAATATTCTGAACACTGCTCCAGTTAAGGAAGATACAGTGCAGTTAATTCAGCAAAACCTGAATTGCTGCTTCACACAGTGCAGTGTTTTGCATGGAAGCCTGGATAAGCCCATATGTGTTCATGGTATCATACAGAGCAGTGCAGAGATATTATCTAGAGTCCCTCTGCCTGTGTGTTTGTGCTAGCAAAGTGCCAGACCTGACCCTTCAAAGGAAACCAACCAACAGGGGCACAGTGCCACACTGATGGAACTAGACTGCTTCCTGATTTAACAGGTAGGTTCTTCACCGTGAGGTTATGGATAACCTGAACTGTGCTTGGTTGCTCAATGTAACATATCATTTGCATCTTCAGAGGTGTCTAGGGTGGGTAAGTATCTAGCAGGACTTAATCACTCTAGTCCTCTTCTCCCACAAAAATTTTGGCTGTAGGTTTGGTGGGGCTGCCATGAGAAATGCTGTAGACTTGTCTCTGGTCTTCTTTCTCATTTATTCTCATACTGCCATGTCTGTATTTTCCCTCATACCACAGCAGAAAAGAACAGTGTTAAAAATACGATACTTAATGCTTGCTCTTAGCAAATTCAGCTCAGATACAAGCATTCAGGTTGACAGTCAGGGTTAGCTGTAAATACAGGGGATTCACTCTGAATTTTATAATTCAGCTGAAGAGAAAGAACAGGTAAGTGCTGGCAATGTGAGGAGTTCAAAAGGGTAAAATTATTAATAGTTTGGAAAAAGAGTTTTATACTCAACTGATTCCTGGTAAAAAGTAACTGACAGTCGTTCCTAGCAGTTAAATCTGAATTCACATAAGATCTTTGCTTGTAATAGGAGCGCAAATTCTTCATCTGAAATTAAAATTTTGCATTATGATTAAATTAACTTTTATTTTTTGAGGCAGGAATATTGTTTTTTTTAATTGATATACAAATGTATTTATTACGGGTGAACAAGATAGTGCTCCTCAGTAGTTCTACTCATAGCAGACACCACTGAGCCAGTATTTATTCAGTTAAATGTTATGTGTAGAAATCTATCATCTAGCAGTTATGTCCATTTCTGGATCCTTTCTGAAAATCCAAGATCTGCTTCATGCTAAAATCTGTGCCATGATTTTTTTTAAAGCTGACAGAAGATTGTTTGGTTTTGGTTTATTTCCTGGATACTGCAAAGAATTGTGTGTTTTGTAGTCTGACCTACAGTGCTTGCATGTTGACAGCACTGTCCATATCATGATAGTCTGAGCAGAAACAGATGCCATAGACCTACTGGCCAGTTTCCTGTCTGAACTAAAGAGCTTCTGATAAAATCCAGTTTTTCTGGTGGGATTTTCTGAGGCTGTATTTCCCTGAAAAGAAGGATAGATCTTAGTTTCTGTATTTAAAAACTTCAATTAAATTGAATTAAACACTTAGGTCTTCAGAGAACCTCTTTATCCCATGGAATCTCATTGCTAGGACTTTGTATTACCATCCAGACTTCAGAGAGGAAATTATAAACCAAAGCTGTACTCAAGGAGTTAGAACCTATGACTGTATATTGGTAAAAAGTAACATCTTAGAAGTTCTTGTGACTTCCTGTAAGTGGTTCAAATTCCCAGGAAACAGACTTTTTTTTAATGACTCATAGTGCTTACAGATTTCAGTTCTGCAGTGCTCCAGTGTCTCTGTAGCTGGCTGTAGCGTTAGGCACATAAGTATACTTTTATTCCCTGGGATCAAATCAGAAAATTGCCTGTTGGGATTAGGACACAAATGAGTTTTCAATTATTTTGTAAATATCTCAAGTACTTTTAAAAGTGCTGCCTTTTTGTATGTTGCACAAGGGGCTTGTAACATTTGACTGAGGCATGTCTCGGTTTGAGATAGCAAACTGCTAACCCCCCAAGTACAGAGAGAAAAGCTTCCCTCCTAACACCTAGGAAAGGGAAGAAAAGAGAGGGGAAAAACAAGAAAAAAACACTTCAAACCGCGTTTATACTAAAACTACATATATTTTTACAGAAAGAAAGAGACAATTAAAAGAGAGTACAAATATACACTCACACAAGTCTGCAACAACAAATTCCCCACTTCCTAACGAACACACAAATTCTACTGTCTTAACTACACATTACTTTAAAAATACCTATTCCCCAGGGAGACAAACTCAAGCAGAAAGGAGAGACCCAGAACAACACATTTTACTTTCCCTAGATACCCGGTGAGCCAGTGGTGGGCCTGACCCTCTCCATCCACCCTGGGGCAGCATCGTGAGTCCTCCCAAGAGGAAGGCTAAGAAGTGACTGCCTTAACCACTCCCACACTGGTTCCTACTTCCCTGGAGATGATGTTGTAATGTGGTATGGAATACAAAATTACTGGCTAGAAGAGGTCAGCTGTTAGCTCAGCCCAGCTCAAGTCAGCTGACAGCTTCGGCCTAGTCTGAACTTCAGAACCCAAATTTAGGCCCACCTAGGTGAACCCATAACAGGCATTACAGGGCCTGTGTAGGAAAGCTTGGTAGTATGAAGAATGGAGCTGTGTGACCTACAGGTGGCAACAAGGAATATAATTGACTGCAAGGCCTCACTGTGGGTGTTTAGGAGCCTGAGTTCCCTATTAAGTGTTTCAGTCATCCATGTGATGGTGCAAAACCTTTTCAAGTCTGCTCCAAAGGGAGACTATAGATAGAGTCCAATGAACTTGAACAATCCAATGGGAGATACTAAGTTTTGAATTTGTTTGTATTAAAGACTTAAAGCCAAACTGCTGATATTCCACACAACAGTCCTTGAGAATAATGGTGATAGTGCTGAACATCAACATGTAGCTTGATTTCTAATATGTATGTATTGTTGCTTTCTATTACAAGACATAAGCAAGATAGATTGTGTTTATGCAATTTATTAGGCAAACCAACCACAGGAGAAGCATTACTGGACCTGAACCAGTGCGGATGAGCTCATTAGAGAGGTTAAGATTGGCGGCAGCCTGGGCTGTTGTAGCAACCATGCCTGAATTGAGTTAATGATCCCAAGAAACATGAGCCTGGCAAGGAGCAAAGTCTGGACCCTCAATTTGAGAAGAGCAAACTTCCAGTTGTTCAAAGAATTAATGGATGTGATCCCCTGGGAAACTGTCCTTAGGGACAGAGGAACAGATCAGTGCTGGTAACTCTTTAAGACTGCTCTTAGCACACAAGAGCTCTCCACTCTGGTGTTAAGAAAATCGAGCAGTGCGGGACAGAATCTGGCATGGCTGAGCAAGGATCTGCTCCTCAAACTGGGGAATAAGAAGGAAGTGCACAGCAAGTGGAAGCATGAACTTGTGACATGGGAAGAGTAGAGAGATATGGTTCAGATGCATAGGGATGGTGAGAAAAGCTAAGGCACATATGGAGTGAGAGTTGGCAAGGGATGTGAAGAATAAGAAATGATTCTATAAGTGCATAGATCAGAAAAGAAAGGCTAAGGAGTGTAGCCACCATGATAAATGAGAAGGGAGAATACATGGAGAAATCTGAGGGAGTCAACAAGTTCTTCACCTCAGTCTTCACTGGCAGTCGGGCTTCTCAAGTGTCTCAAGTCCCTGAATCTCCAGGTGGGGTTTGGAGGAGTGAAGTTCCCACTGTGATCAGCAAAGACCAAGAATTAGACCGCTTGATGAAGCTAAATAAGCACAAGTCTATGGGGTCTGATGAGATGCATCCCAGGGTCCTGAAGGAATTGGCTGAATTTGTTGCCAAGCCACTGTCCATCATACTTAATAAGTCATGGCAGTCAGGCAAAGTCTGTGGCAACTGGAAAAAGGGAAACATCAGTTGTACTTTTCAAAAGTGGAGAAAGGAAGCCACAGCAAACTACAGTCTGGTGAGCCTCAACTCTGTGCCTAGGAAGATCCTGGAGCAGAACCTCATGGAAGCAGTGTTAAGGCACATGCTAGACACAGAGGTCATCCAAGGCAGGCAGCAAGGCTTCACTAAGGACAAATTGTGCCCAACCAGTCTGGTGGCCTTGTGATGTAGTTACTACAATGACTGACAAGGGAAGACCAGCAGATATCATTTACCTAGTTTTCTGTAATGCCTTTGACATGGTCCCACACATGGCATCACCACGTTGAATGCAATGGATTTGGTGGATGTGCAGTGGATAAGGAATTGGCTGCCTGGACGCAGCCAAAGAGTTGTGGTCAATGGCTCTATGTCCAGGTGGAGGCTGGCGATGAGTGGAGTCCCTCAGGCCTCTGTCTGGAGACCAGTACTCTTCAACATCTTCATCAATCACATTGACAGTGAGATTGAGTGCACCCTCAGCAGGTTTACAGATGATATGAAGCTGAGTAGTGCAATTAATAGAAGGAAGGAGTGCTATTAAGGGGCATGTGGACAAGCTTGAGAAGTGGGCCCATGAGAACCCCATAAGGTTCAAAAAGTTCAAGTGCAAGGTGCTGCACCTAAATCTGGGTAATCCCAGACACAAGTACACACTGAGAAAAGAACTCATTGAGAGCAGCCCTGTGGACAAGGACTTGTGGGTTCTTGTGGATGAAAAGCTGGACATGAGCTGGCAATGTGCTCAAAGCCCAGAAAGCAAACCATATCCTGGTCTTCATCAAATGAGGAGTGGTCAGTAGGTCTAGGGAGGTGATTCTTCCCTTTTGCTCCACCCTTGTGGGATCCCATCTGGAGTACATCATCCATTTCTGGGGTCCTCAACACTAGTAAGACATGGACCTGTTGGAGCAGGTCTAGAGGATGTCACAAAGATGATCAGAAGGCTAAAGTACCTCTGCTATAAAGTCAGGCTGAGAGACCTGGAGTTGTTCAGCCTGAAAAAGAAAAGGCTGCGGGGAGACATCAGGGCAGCCTTCCAGTACTTAAAGAGGGCTTAAAAAAAGAGTGAGAGAAGCTTTCAACATGGACAGATGGTGGTAGAACAAAGGAGAATGGTTTTAAACTGAAGTACAAGAGATTTAGATTAGATATTAGGAGGAAGTTCTTTACTGTGAGTGTAGTAAAGCCCTGAAACAGATTGCCCAGAGAAGCTGTGGATTACCCATCCCTGTAAATGTTCAAGGCCAGGTTGGATGGCGCTGTGAACAACATGATGTAGTGGGTGGCATCCTTGCCTGTGGAAGGGATGTTGGAACAAGATGATCTTTGAGATCACTTCCAACGGAACTTGTCCTATGATTCTGTGACTCTGTGATTCTATGACTTTGCCTTTATTCTAGGGTAATTTTTAGCTTTTCCTGTTGAAAGATTTCCAATATAGGGAAAACACAATTTGAGACTAAGAGGCAAGAGACAATATTGGAACAGTTAGTTGGCACCACAGTTATGTTACATGAGTGCCAGGAGGCTACACTGATAGAAAATGAATTCACATAGTCCTGATTAGATTTAACGATGACTTCTGCAATTATTAGCAATCCATAACTGTCCTCAGAACTGTTGTCATCCAAGAGAATCTGCTTGAAGTTGCCAGTTTTCAAGACAGAAACTACCCCTGAACACCAGAGCTTGATTCAGCATACCTTCAGTCCAACTGCATATGTTTTAGTTAAAAATTGCAGGAGTTGGAAGGAAACAAAACCAAAAAAAAGCTATATTTTTTAGATCCTTTATAGTTAAAGTGCTTTCAGATGCTTGTTCTGCATTGATTTCTGTTACTGTGACTGTTCTTTGTGAGGGGTAGCATACTAGAAAGCAAAAAATAAGGGAACTTGTCTACTACCTATATTTTTTTCTGCCTTATGCTCCTGACAGCCTCTATGCCAGACGTGGCAGCTCACATCTTATCTTAGTGATGTATTCTGGTTATCTACGCTGTGTGCTTAGCATTCCATTGTTTTTTGCTTAATAAATTAAAGTCTGAAGGAGTAACACTGTAATACTTGACCATATAAGGGAGGTGGCTGTTCAGTTCTGCTCCTTGCACAATGTGCAGTTGAAGCCTTTTAAGGGAAGGTGGTGCATGCAGAGTGAAAACATCTAGAAGCAGAACATCAATTTCACATTATAGTTGGTGCCAGTGCTGGTGCTGTCATTGCTACTGCAGTGAATTTCTGTTGGGGTTGCATAGATAAAAAAGGGAGACTTACAGATGGGGCTGAAAAAAAATGTAACCATTTAGTTCATGACTGTTGCATCTTGAGAAAAAAAGAATGAAGAGAGAATTGACCCAATGTGAACTAAATTACTCTTCAAAAATTGAAAAATGAAATGGCAAAATGCTCTCGAGCATCAGGAAGGAAGAGACCACAGAAAGAACAAGTGGAAACATCATGCTGTGAGAATGGGCTGGGGACTTGGTGACTAAAAGGGCAATTAATATGGTGTCAATAAAGTTTTTTGTTGTTGTTGCTTTTGTTTGTTTGTTTTTTTTAATCAGATTTGAATATTGAAGAGTGTACTCCAGAAGAATAAACCATTAATTTTTGGTTCTGGTCGGAAGTACACTTTAGACAAAGTTTGTACTATTATAGTTAGAAAACAGCCAAACCAGGACTTTTATTGAAGGGATGGAAAAATTGATGTAGTTACATGATAAATCTGTTGTGTTGATCTCAGAAGTATCCAGGCTGTTAGGAAAGAAAAAAATCATGCAGCACGGGCAGTAAAATATGAGATACAAAGGTTTGCATGCTAAGGTTAGTCTGTATGAAGACTTATTTTCAGCTAGAGAAATTATTTTCATGGTAAATCAGATGCAGGTCCTTACTTGAGATACCTTTAATTCTTTGCATGAAGAAAGACTGCAGAACTGGAAACAAACCTAGGTTTTCTTAGTTTCAGTCAAATCATAGTCTTGTCTTTTAATAAAATGTCCTTCAGACCTTAAATCAAATGAGGCTTTTATCAGCTGGAGATTAGATAACACAGGCTACTTCAGTGGCTAAGGAGAGATTTAGAAGACCCAGTGGGAAGCCTTTTTCTTCTATAGCCATAGTAACTGAAAGAAACTATTATAGAGGTTTGATTTCTTATCAAGTGCTGCTTCCACATACTATCCTTCAGTGGCATACATGTCCATTCCACAAATTCCTTCTATTTCTGATTATTAGGGCCTGACAATGCTTACCTTTCTGCAGAGCAAGGCTCATTGCTCTCTAAATGACAGCATCTTGTCTTTCTCTGTGCTGGCACCACAGAGAGGAGTAGAATTGAAAATAAACATGTCCATGAAACACCAGTCTGTGGTTTGAAGCCTGTTCACCCAGGTGTCCGGGCATCTTTCACATGTCAGCTGATATCTGCAGGTGGATGAAGGTAAGAGACAAGAGTATGCAATAGCAGCTTCTCTAGTGTTTTTTTTTCATTAATACCCGTTTCTTTCTCCAAGTTAAGACTCTAAAATTAATATGATACTGCAGTTTACCCCAAACAGCTTTTCACCTACAATGCAAAACTCTAGCCAGTCATTTGCATCATTACAAATTAATTAAGCCTATCAAAGAAAGCCCTTCTCCCAGTGTTGTGGCCTTTGTGTTGAAAAGGCATCATAACTTCAGCAGGATTCTTGTTTTGATTGATTAATCTATTTTTGGAGCTTCACTGGGCACAAGTACGTCAGCTTGTTGCAGGCCGTTTATTGTATCTGAATGATTTGTATTCACTAGGATGTTTTTGTGGTATTATGTAGATTTGGTTGGAGAAAACTTTCCTCTGACTTTTGTTAATGTAAGTCAGGGTAATTCTGCTGATCTCAGAGATATTTTGCTAGTGCTAAACTATCATGTCTGGGACATACACTCAAGGACCACTTTGCTTTGTTAGTCCATCTGGGAAAAATAGTCTGTTGTCTAAACTGAAAGAAAGGTATCACAAGAATTCCTTTAACACTTGTAAATAAAAGAACTTTTCTTTTTAACAGAAAGCTATCTTTTTACACAGTTTAAGTTGGCTAGTGTTTTTACTGTAATTGCAGGAAAAACAATCTGTAGTCCTATGCCCTCTGTTTTCCTAGTTAGGTAACGTGTAGCTAGCTATGAAATGTAAGGAAGAAGATCTGGGATATTCAGTTATGCAACTCTACAATTAATAGTCCAGTTGCCTGGTGCAGAACAGGCAAGTTTTCTGTATTTTTCTCTTAGGGCTTTCAGGAGTAATATTAGAACTAGCTGTTCTTTTTTTTTTTTTTTTTTTTTTAAATCTGTCAGGAAATTTGTAAAAATCCTGATCTTTTTTATGAAGGCTATAATTATGTTCATTATTACCCTTTATTATGAACTGGCCAGCTCATGCTCTGCTAGGACTTATTGTAGAGTTTGAGAATTGGCTTAACATTTCTGTGTTGGTACTAAACTCTCCTATGATTCTGTTTTCTAGATATGAAATAACTCACACTGCTTCTCATGGTTGTGTTGTCTCCATTCTCCTTATGTTTGAATAAACAGTGGGCAGTCAGTACAGGTAGTGTGGGACTAGCTCTTCAAAATAAAAATGACAGTGAAACTGTACAGTAGGAGGTTAAATGTAACTATATAACCATACAGGAATTTATATTCTGATTTTAACTCATTTTGTTATCTACACATTTAAAAGCATCTGCTCCTGTTTTTTTTAAATTCACAACATAGAGTTTTAAATAATGTGTGTAATTGCAAGAAGTACAGTCCACTCTTTGCTTTATCTTTTTTTTCCTTAATTAGTATTTCGGCACACTGGGAACATAAACACCCTTAGTTCTGATTTGGTCAGAATAACCAAGGAACTAAAACTTTCAGTTTAGTTCCAAGTGTAAATACTCTCTTTCCTAGTATAGCAGGAACTAATTAGTGCTACTCACAGACTGAAGAAATTTTATTGTGTAATCTCATTGATGGAGTGAGCACTTACAGTGAAAGAAGGTAAGCAGGAGTACTGTTTGAAGTCAATCCCATTAAGTGTCCACAATGACAAGAACCAGAATGTCTATAGTCTGTTGTATTCTTTCTACATAGTTCATATTCATGAAACATATAAACACAGGTATATCAACTATGTGGTTAGACATAAATAGAATGCCTTTACTTGAAACAGATGAGGAAAATGAACCTATTCATAGGGCAAATTTTTCCCCCCAGTTTTTATTTGAATTGCTCTGGAAATATATTCCATCCATCAAGTCAGGCCTTTTGACACCTAATACCCACAACCCAAGAACTCAGAGCCTGAGGTATTGCCCTTACAGGTTCACTACTGCATCAGTATCTTGATGATGATGTGTTATACATATATATAAGGACATACAAAATTTGTGCTGTTGAGTGAGGTCACTGCAAGATATAAACCCTTTGCTAGTACTAGTTCCAAGAGTCACTTTCTGCAAGAAGTAATATTTTGTCTCATCAAAAGGTCTCATATAGACAAAACTCTTTTTCTTAACCACTTGACTTTCCATTTCTATCTCTCCAAATTTAGAGATTCCAATGAAAGCATACAGAAAGAAGAGAAACTTAAAAAGTTGTACATCCATAGTCTTGTTTGAACTGTCCTGTGAAGGTACATTGCCAAAAACATGGTAGAATGTAATTAATGGATGTGTGATTTGTTACAGATAAAAATCCTTACTGTGACTCATCAGCAGTTGTTCTTGCAGAGTTACAAGTTCCTGAAACCCTCATCCTAAGCATTTATTTGCCTAACATCTAGTAAGCTTGTCATGAATCCATATGCTGCATTAAATAGTGCTGGAAACATTCAGTGGTATATAGCAACTAATTTCCAAATTTTGGTCCACAGGGATTCTACCAGTCTCAGCTGGAACTTCTTTAAACAAAAAACTGGCTTGGTCTAGCAGTGACTGAAAGCTCTGAGTTAGTCTTTTTGTCCACAAAAAGGCAGATTGGTAAATATAAAATGGAAAAAAAAAAGTTTTGGCAAATGAAGGTTACATATATTTTTTACATTTCTCTCCAGTGAAGTTATACCAGTCATATTTAGAAAGATGTACATGTAGGAGCATTAAACAACCCTCCCCTTTCCTGCATTTAATCTCTGTTTTCCCTGGCTTTGAAGATCTAGTAATTTCTCAGTCATGCGTTAGTTTCCTTCCTCTGAGAGTGTTTTCCTGTATTTTGTGTGATTATTTGTTCGATCTGATGCAACAAATTATTTCTCTGAGTCTGCAGCTTTAAGAATTTTTGCATCTTCCTGTGGGAACATTTCATGTTTTCTGGGGCAATCATTTGCCTGGAATGTCTATAGCTTGCATAAAGGCACTTATTGAAACTTCCAGTGATCATTCCTTATTTCAGTAAAATGTCAATTAAAAGGGAGTATGTTTAATTTTCAGTGTGTTTCTACTTACTTACTCAGTTAAATTATTAAGATCCAAGAAAACAAAAAATTGCAAGGAAAAATCTGTCATGTTCCACTATTAACTTTGTATGTGTATATTTATATGAATAGCATGTTTGTTTGAAAGGCTCAGTTTAAAGTGAAAAATGCCAACAGAAACAACATTTGTATTTTCAGTGCTAGTCCACTACAGAGAAATCTCTGAAAACTACTATAACCTCTGGAAGCTCTTGGTGCTGGTCTAGGTAAAATCATTCTAAGCTGTTTGTCCTCAGACCAGAGGAATGCAGAAAACGGAAAGGTAAACTATTTCTTTCTGCAAAAGCAGTACCAGGATATCGGAACATTTCTGCAAAGCAAACAAATTCCTGCTGTTTTGTTAGGCTACCTTCAGAGAATTGGTTTTGCTCTTCCATCATGTTGGCGATTGTTTCCTGGTTTATTGTTTTCTGTTTTTTCGGTAGTACAGTCCTGTTTCCCATCTGTAGTTACTGTCACACAGAGATTAAATCCTTTTATGTTCTTGATTTTTTGCAAAACCAAACAGAAACCTGTTCTGCTGCACAGTGTGAAACCTCCCTTAAGCAGCAGCATTTTTAAGGGTCAATTATATATATATAGTGCTGCATAAACACAAGAAAGTATACAACTATCTCTGCCTCTCAACAGGAGATACAAAAGCTGAGTTTAGGCTTAAACATTTTGGTAATACCTTTTTCTTCATGTACCTCTTCAGCTCTTTTCAAATAAATGTCAGCAAATTCTACTCTATCTCATTTAAAAATCACTTTTTTTAGATGTAGTGTATAAGTACAAAAAATAACACTTAAACCGAATAGGAGGAAACATAGATAGCAATGGATATTTCTTACATAAAATAAATGTTTGTTTGGAGACT
Source organism: Pithys albifrons albifrons (assembly GCF_047495875.1). Lineage (NCBI taxonomy): Eukaryota > Metazoa > Chordata > Aves > Passeriformes > Thamnophilidae > Pithys > Pithys albifrons. Next base: position 63,554,113 of record NC_092497.1, on the reverse strand, counting down.
TAATACCAGTGGTAGTTAACAATCTAAAGATTTCAGAGAGAATACTTAAGGGTAGAACTGTCATGCCACCATTTACCATAGTGAGCAGAACTCAGTCTAGTCAGTGGCTGGTCACTAATGATGTTCCCCAGGACTCAGGCCTGGGGATGGTCCTGTTTTAACGTCTGTATCAGTGGTCTGGACGAGGGGATTGAGTGCACGCTCAGTAAATTTGCAGATGACACCAAGTCAGGCAGGAGTGTTGAACTACTGGAGGTAGGCAGGCTCTGCAGAGGTGTCTGGACAGGCTGGATTGATGAGCTGAGGACAGCAGCATGAGATTCAACAAGGCCAAGTGCAGGGCTCTGCAGCTGGACCAAAACAACCCCAGGCAGCGCTGCAGGCTGAGGGAAGAGTGGCTTGAGAGCTGCCTGGTGGAAAAGGGCCGGGGGCTGCTGGTTGACAGCAGCTGAACATGAGCCAGCATATGCCCAGGTGAGCAAGAAGGCCAGTGGCATCTTGGCTGGTGTCAATACGTGTGGCCAGCAGGACTAGTGAAGTGATAGACTCCCTGTACTCAGAACTAGTGAGGCCACACCTAGAATCCTGTGTCCAGTTCTGGGTCTCTAATTCCAAGAAAAACATTGAGGTGCTAGAGTGAATCCAGAGAAGGGCAATGAAGCTGGTGAAGGGCCTGGAGCAACACTCATCTGAGGATCAGCTAAGGAGCTGGGGTTGTTCAGCCTGGAGAAAAGGAGACTGAGGAGGGACCTCCCTGCTCTCTACCTGAAAGGAGGTTGCAGCAAGGTGAAGGTTGGTCTCTTGTAATATGTCTCAAGTGAAAGGGCAAGAGGAAATGGCCTTATATTTTGTGAGGGAAGGTTCAGATTAAATATTAGACTATTTTTTTCACTGAAAGAATGGTTAAACATTGGAAAAACTGACAATGGAGGTGGTGAGTAACCATCTCTGGAAACATTCAGGAGGCATCTAAATGTGGGACTTAGGGTTATGGTTTAGGGGTGATTATGGTATTTCCAGGTTGATGTTTGGACTGGATGATCTTGATGGTCTCTTACAACCTTGATATTTTATAGTTCTGTCATTTGAGTACGTTAGTGTACCAGGTTTTGAAAGGGTCAGTGCTGCCATATTTGGACCATTCATCCCATCTACTCTGTGTGCCTAATTTAAGTCAGATTGTTGTACCATCAGAAAACAGGTGTATCTCTGTTGATCAGAGGGGTGACTGCTTTCACTTTGACATGTAACTTCTAGGTGGATTGTGTTAGCGTGTTGAATCCAGCTTTCACTGATGTCTTGGTTTGGTTTCAGCTTTGCCTGGGCTTGACTGCAGTTAAAATTACATAATTTTTTCTGCTTCTTTGTTAGGTATGATTGTTGGAGCAATAGTAAGGTGCTTGTTAGCTGGTTAGATTGCTTCACCATATCTCAGATGTTATTTTTCATATTATAAAACAGTTGTTCCTGAAAATCCTAGGCACAAAATGAAAACCAGCAAATATAATTAGAAACAAGAAGATTGGTAATATTTGTTTTGCATAAATCTCATCTTGGTGGTGAGTTCTTTAGAGCTGTTGGGTGGGTTTTCTTTCTTGTTTTTTTTAGTCCAGAGAAAGATTTTTTAATTACAGTTCTTAACCGGAATAGTTACCAGTTAACAACCTGGTAAAAAGAACACACATCCAGCTTATATGGTGATTAATTTCAGTTCTTGCAAATACTAGCACATCGCCTACGCAGTGAGAGGGCTCATCTGGTGTGCTAGTGGAGACAGGAAAAATAAGTTCAGAATCAGTCTGATACTGGAAAATCTTTTTAAAGGACATACTGTATCACAGAATTATGCCTGTATTGTCTTCACTTTAAACACATTAACTGAAATACAATTGTCTTTCAAGCATATTGATGCTGACCACCTGATCATGTTGACCATGAGATACTTTAACTTTCATTAAAAATATTAGTATTACAAAACCATGTATCTAAAGTTAACTGTTCCTTAGTAAGAAGAGAAAGAAAAAGATACTGGCAAAGCCTATTGACCTAAGGTGCTGCATTTTCCAAAATACTACACTTGGCAGTGTATAAACATACCTGGGTTCTGGTTGAAGTTAGGTTCTGAGGCAAGAATCAGTTTTGAATAGTGTTGTTGATCTGTTCGTGTTTCGAATTTTTTTCACTTACAGCCCAGCTGTCAGGAGATTTAAACAAGACCTGGAATATTCCTAAATTGACCTCAGATCGTATGTAAAAAAACCACTGTCTTAATCATGTGATGTTTTATTTTAGAGTGGCAAAAGTAATGAAGGTTCCTGTGTATGAGACACCAGCAGGATGGAGATATTTTTCCAATCTCATGGACTCTGGACGTTGTTCACTTTGTGGAGAGGAGAGTTTTGGCACTGGTAAGTAATATATAATCAAAAATTATCACAGACTTTTAATGACAACTTTTAATTTTCCTGTATGCCTCAAGTCAAACCCAAAAGAATCAGCAAATTTACTCTATCTTGTGCTGGAACAGAGAACTGTCTGTTGTTCACATCTGGAGGGTCATCTTTCAACTGTGATGTCCAGTACCTCCACCAAAGGTGTGAAAAAATGTGGAAGACAGATGTTCAGAAGTGACAGGCAATCTTGCTACTTCCAGACATCTTTTGGAGGTGCCTGGCACTCTCTTTGACTTCAACATAAAGCAGAAAGGTCTCGCCAATTCCACTGTAATAGTCTTTTCTGCAACAGTATTTGGAAGGATTTTCCCTGTGGTTTGCACATAGTTTTTCCTGATGTGATTAGGTGTGCAAAGTCTGAGGATTGGTATGTCCAATGGTATGCAACAAACCTGTTTCAGGCAACCCTTTTTGGAACATCACAGTTACTCATACCTCAGATAAAATCATCATTAGAAGAAATTCAGTTACATATTAGCATCTGCGTTTTCCATGGCTATTTCTGCCTTATCTGTCACAAGAACCAGTCAAACAATAGTATGCAGACTGAACAACAAATTTGAGCCATCAAAAATTTAGTACTGACAGTAAGCATTAGAGCAAATAATTAAAATATGTAGTAAATCTGCACAAACATGGTTTTAATTTATAAGAAAAACTGAATGAGTTTCAGAATGTGTCTTTTTTTTTCTTTTCCGGAGTCTGGCAGAGAATTTCTTCCTTCTTTTTATTTATTAGTGAGGTTATGTTACAAGTAGTTTTGAAAGAGCTAGTACCAGAATGCCTTCACCACACACCTGGCTAATAGTTTATTCTGTATTTTGATGTGGTTTCCATGGAGTTCTTTATTTTAAATGTGTAATTCTTTGGCTGCTGTTTGCTTTGTAGAAAATTATTTACCATACACTGAAACTTGTTTACAAGTTTCATTTTGCTTTAATTGTGTTAAGTCAAGTATTTAGTTTGTTGGTCAATTAGAGCAGAATTCTCCTTTTTTAGAAATGAGGATGCCTTTAATCCATAAACATGTGTGTTAGCCTGTCACTTACTGTGTAGATCTGAATGGACTACGGTGGAAGAAGCAAAAATGCATTAGATTTCTTTGAGTCTCTATAAGTAAAAAGGAAGGGGATTTAAATTAATAATGAATGTTAGTTTTCTTTTTGTTGTATATGGTAACCAATGTCCCATGATTAGCAACCTGGATGCCCAGAGTAATCACTGTGAGTGGCACAAGTTTGTATTGCCTTGTCTATATCTTTTGAATAGATACTTTCTCTACAGACTATTCTGCAAGGTCATTGAGTAGTTCTAGTCTGGGGAGAAGGGCAGGAAGATCTTTTACCTTTCTGAATGTATGACTATTTGTTGTGGTGTGTTGTTGAACTGTGTCTCTATCTGCCCATCAGAGATGTGAACTGTGGAGTTTTCAACTCTCACTGCTTTTTGATTCTTTTTCACCAGGCCAACTCTGTACCTCTTCCTTCTAAATATTGAAGTTCCTTCTGCTCATGCAAAACCAGACACTTTCATGAACTTAGGTGGTTTTAGAGACACCAGTATGACCTCATTAACACACAAATTATTTGGCAAAAAACCTCAAGCTTCAACATCATGCTAAGGAAAGGGAAGTGTGGATTTTAACTGGAAGGAACTTGTAAGAATTTTGATGATGAGTTTCCATAGGCTGAAGTACATCTAGATGCCTTAGCCCACAGAGTGCAACATACCCTGGTGCATGCAGATTTACTCATAGAAGTATGTGAAACAAACAGTGGTGGCCTTCTATGTACCATATGCCATGACAAAGCACTGCCACAGGCCTATTTCTGCTTGGGAAGTCAGTCTCCTAGACCATCTTCATGTGAGGATGTTGAGTATGACTCTCACAGATGCTTTTTGGCTAAGGGAGAAGGGAATAACCATGGGTTGCTTAGTAGGAGCCATGTCTTCTTTGAGGAGACTTGCCATTAAAATTTCATGATGCATTTATAAAAAAAAAGACAAATCATATTTCCCTTTCACATTGCTAAAGCATGTTCAGGTCTTGCTAAGCAGGCTGTCCTGAGTACTGGTGGACCCTGCAGATCAGTTGCATAGAAATTAAAGAAAAAAAAGGGGGTGGGGGAAATTGAGGTCTTTATCTACTGAAACATTGAGGACATTGTGATTTGTGTTGGCTAACTTTATTATCCTGAGTATCCAATAGTGGTTGAATATGGGAAGAAGAACACTCATGGAGGTCAAGGAAGGGCATCTGTTTCAGACAGGCAAGAAAATTCCCCTAACTTCTCTCTTTTCTTGCCCTTGACTTTTTCCTTTGCTTGTTTCTTTCTGTAGGGGGCTAAAACAATTGTATTTTGTATTATAGCCTCTCTTCTAAATTTGCAGCTCCTGTCTCCTGACCTCAGACCAGGCCATGCATTTCTAGCACTCTCTGTATTCCTAAATTAAACTGGTTCTCCTATCCTATTGTTAATTCTTCAGATTCCTGATAAATCCTGTCTTGTGAATTCTAAGGGTGCTTGAACAACATATTGGTGCCAGCATGGAGAGCTGCTCTACAGCCATATCTCTGCATCCTGGTACGTTCTGGTCAGATGAACTTTGTTGTACCTGCAGCACTTCAGTACAGAAAGCCTCTTGACCTCCAGTTTAATTCTATTCCACATAAGGCAAATCTGGACCCTCAACGTGCAATCCCATGGGAATCCAGAGAACTTGAGTGCGGGATTTAAATTCTTCAGTGCATGTGTAGTTGCTGTGTAAAAACATACATGATAGGAAGAGATTTCCTAAAGAGGTTGTGGAGTTTCCCTCACTGGAGATACTCAAGAACTGTCTGGATGCAATGCTGTGCCAGGTGCACTAGGATGACCCTTCTTGAACAGGGAAGTTGGACCAGATGGCCCACTCTGGTCCCTTCCAGCTTTACCCATTCTGTGACTCTGTGACTATGTGATACTTACAGGACAATTATGCAATGACTGTGATGCCTAGAGTTTGTTTTTCTCCCTGCTACAGTTTCCTTATTATCTTTCAATTTAATGCAGCTCTCTGAAATGTGTCCTCATATGCCAGTGGGCTTTTTTGTAAAACATAGTCTAGTTTGTAGATGACCAATACTTTAGTAATGCCAGCTGTTTTTAGCAACAAATATTTACCTTATTGCAAATCTTTTAGCAGTGTCCTAAGCTGTGTGACCCTCACAAGTTTCTGCCAGTATTGGAGATTTACATAAATTTTACAACTTTTGCTTGATCATATCTATTTAGGGAATTGAAACTTGGCACTTTTTTATCTTTCAGTGTGAAATATTTATATAAATATATCTTGTAGTAATCAGAGTGGGAAACTTGCTGCTCTGTGCAAGAGAAAGAAGTTTTACAAATCCATCTTCTATGATCAAACTGCATTGGAAACCAATTGCTTGTATACCTAGGTAATTCAGCCCAGCTGGAATTTCCAAGTAATACAGAGCCCTGGTTTTATAACACAAGGGATTTTGACCTGAAAAGTAAATTAAAGCAAATTTTCTACTATAAAAGGACAAAAAAATTCAAAAACATCCCATGGAGCTGTGTTTCCAAAACTTGTTTTCTGGCTGCTGATCTTGGAGTTCAACCAATGCTCTAAAAACTTCTTCCATTTTTGTAGCAGTGTGGGGAGCTTGTCAGATAAAGTTAGTAGCTTTCTGGTTCTATGACTAATGCCCAGCACACAGTTCAAAGGAGGGCACAAGCTACAGCAATTAGTTTCTAAATCTCATCAGAAAACTATTAATCAGGATTAGGAGAGCTGTGTGTGGCTTATTTATCTCTGTGCAGTTCAACTCACTTCAGTAATTGCTACAACTTTCATAAATTTGCTTGCTTCATCTCCAGATTTCCAGATTCTACTAACTTCAGCCACCTTCACTTGAAAGACTTTGTGGAAGAAGTACTAGTGGAGAATATAATAATGTGCTGTTCCTAAAATGAATGAGAGCCTCAAAAGAGCTGTTTGGTGGTATCTGTTACAGTAACACAAGTCTAAAATAATCTCATTAGCTTCAATAAATGAACAGATCAGAATAACCCTAAATCTCCATTTGCCTAAAATACCAATTTGCCCAAAATACTCAGATTGCTGGATGATAAATTTTTAGGATTCAAAGTGTGTGCAACCAAAATTATTTACTGTGTGTTTGTGTACTCCTGTGATAGTTTTTGTTTTGAAATCACATTTATAGAATGCAAAATGCCAGACAAGGATGACTAGTTAGGGTAAAGCAATTGCATTTTATTCACACATATAACTCTCAAGGCTTGCTGTCCCTCTCAGAATTGGATATTTCAGATACAGACTAAGTTAGATTTGTAAAAGCCAATATATATGCCCAAGAGCTTTCAAATAGCAGATAGCAGAAAAATCATAATATTTGCATGATCTTACTTTGTTTCTCAAGCTAATGCCTCTGAAAACTTTTCTTCAGTTTAAACGTGTGTAAACTGAGTACTTATGAATGGGAACATGCTCTCAGAGTTTTTCCCAGGTTGTTTACTCTGAACCTGGACATAGCAATTGACTGTTGCAGTAGTAAAAGAATATCTTTTGCTACTTTTCTTATATGGAGAAATTACAAATTAACTTAAAAATAAGTTGTTGAAACACTTGAAATTATTATAATTTCCCTTAACAATGGCAGATTAAATGTAATCACTAAATCAGAAAAAATAGTTGTGGTTCCTCTCTTCTCTTTTTACTTCAGCTCATTAAACAGAATCCAAGTTCATTAATTCCATGGATGTTCCAATTAAAAGTATCACTGAGAATCAACTCGAGACTGAAAGCCTTCAGCAAGCTGGGAGGTGTTATTAGTATTTTGATTTCAGGAATACATACTTACAAGGCACCTCCTTGTTCCCTTTGCAGATCCACTGGATCTATAAAGCAAAGAATGGGGTGAGCTGAACTGAGGCAGTGGAACAAGCTCCCTCCCATGAGCTTCTACAGTGTGAGCTGGGCAGTAGCAGTAAGTTAAGAGAGAGTAAACAAAGACACTTACAGACAACTGTATGGTAGGTGAAGATCAGATCTGACTAACAGAATTGCAGTAATAGAATTTAATTTGCTAAAAAAGGGAAGGCAATAACTACAACAACATATGAACACATGGTGACAGAGTTGATGGATGTGCTGGTGAAATAAAAGAGTAGAAATAATGAGTTCTGAGAAATCCCAATTGTCAATTTTCTTTCCTTTAAGAGTGACAAACTGAGACACTTCCTAGGCACACAGGTTTATACTGTACTCAGCATTTTTAACTGATGACTTCTGATTCTGAAACAGTTGGGTTGTTTCCAGCTTTTCCATCAAGACTTTGTCTCGTGATTGCTTTCTCCCAATACTTTCTCTTTCCAGAGAAGCAACAACTTATGTCCTTGTGAAGGACATACAAGGACAGAGCACATGCCAAAGCTGTTAAATTGATAAAAAAAAATGCGTGTATACATTCAGCTCTCCTCATACAGATTTATGAGTTTAAGCCATGCCTAAACAAAGCTCAGAGACACACAGTAGTGCAGACACAGTAGAGTGCCTTTTAGAAATGCTTCTGTCAGTGTTTCACCAGAACATTTTGGTTCAATGAGATGTATTTAAAATGTTTGTTAAATCAAAATGTATCTCTTTAGTGTTCAGCTTAGTCCATTGCTCGGTTGTCATGAAGTATAGACCATTTTGCTGTGTGAGTGCTGTACCTCTCACTGTGTGATGTGCTGCCCTACAGATGTTACAGTACAGGAGAATAAATGGTCATTGGAACAAGTTGCTGAGAGATTAAGCTCAGTGCCATGTCTCCATTTTTTGCTGGTGTCTGTTGAGACACTTAAGCTGTTTAAGTGGCTGACGGTATCAGCAACAGGAATGACTTTTTAGGTGAAATGGAATTTTTTAGTGCTAAGGATGAATGGCTGAAAGGAGAGGCAGGCAGGTTAAGAAGGAAAAGAAGGGCCATGATGGGGTGGACTTGCTGTTACCAGGGCCCTGCCCAGCCCCCTGGGGCTCCCCCACTCTGCCCAGGAGCAGCACCAGGGGCCATCAGCCCCAACTCTGGCAATGCTGTGACAGGGCCAGTCTCCAGCTCCCCACAGCCCTGACATGCCTGGCTATGGGCTCTCCTGGCCAGGCCTACCCATGGCCCCACATTCTGGCCTGGCCTTGCCCTCTCCCTATCCTCAGAAAGGTACCTGGTGCCTGGGACTGGGGTTGCCCTGGTGCCCCCAACTGCCCTGCTTTGGGGGCCATGGGATGGCCCCTGACTACTCCTGCCCTGCTGGCCTGGAGGAGCCCCCAGTGCTCCCAGTGCCCTGAGCGTTCCCAGCCCCTGTGGTGACCTTATGACTTTTTGTGCTGTTACCAGAGGAACAATACATGATAGGGGTTGGAAGTGACAGTTCTATTCTAGATTTCTCTTTTGGTGACAGGGGCAGAAGCCTGTACCATTAACTGGGGACAGACTCCTGCCTACACTACCAGTGATTGTGACTGTGCTGTCTGCCTTGGCTACAAATAAGTTGACTTTATTATCTGTAGGACATACTGCTGGTGTTCCTGTAGAAGGGTATACTTAAGTTGATCTAGCATGTTACTGCAAAAAGGTAGTAGCAAAGGTGAGAGATGACCTTTAAGGTCCCTTCCAACCCAAACAGTTTTATGATTCTATGACCTGATTGTCCAAAGAAATGACTTTCTGTAGAGCAGCATCTGTTTTCGGTTATGTGAAGCTATTTGCAAAGCTTTGGGTGCTCATAAATAACCCTGCCCTTGTTCTTCTGACTGGTTGGCACTACATGCTTCCACAGCACCCAGAACTCTGGAACAGGGGACAGACCTGTGCTCTGGCTCCTCCTACAGCAGATCCTCAAGGACCAGCCCTAAACTCTGTCTATTGTAGTGCGAGAATTCTGTTGTTGCAGAGAGCTCACAGGTTACGGATCAAGACAGAAAAAAGAAGCAGAAAGAAGGTGCTCTTACTGTCATGACTGCTACTTTGCAAATACAAAGAAGCATTACTGTCTCAGCTCTTAAATTCATCTACAGTGATATCCTTGTTTTCTGTAATACCTAACACACTGATGCAAACAAAATCTTCGTGCAAGTCTTTTTCCTTGTTATACGTGTTCAGTAATCATTGCTACAGAAGTTTGATGTGCTGAATAGTAATTTGCATTTATTTAAGTAGTTAATGTTTGATTCAGGGTGTTGAGATTGAATGCAACACAAGAAGCACAAGTGTCAGGCAGGGCTAAGGCAGACCCAGCACAATGGGCTCTTAGCATATCCATATGAGTAGAGGCTGTTATCCTGATTGTTGGTCTCTCCTGAGAAGAGGGACTGCAAGTTCAAGGCAGCAGCAATGACTGGATGACTGAACCCTAGGAGTCACCATATGGCTCTCTGCACATCTTGTTATTTTTCTTACATGCAGTTTTTCATGGATTTAACCGCTTCAGCGCATCAATTTATATTGTAGGATGATGTCCTCTGCCAGTAGCAAAACAATGCTGTTTTTACAGATGACTGTGTAGAACTTGCAGGCTGTTACATAAAACCACAGCACTGCAAAGCAATCTTGCTGCAACAGGATTTTTGTGTTTGAGGAAGTAGGATACTCCAGAAAACAAGTTTTCAACCTAAAACTTCTTAGATTCATCTTTGGAGGATTTTGCTAAGTATCTTCTAAGGACACAGACAGTTAATTGGTTGCCTCCATAATCAGTATGTAATTCATGGAAAAACCAAAACTTTTTAATTACTACACTTGCTTTGTACTCAGGATTTCAATAATGTGTCACAAGACAGAAAACCATAAGATTACAGCTACAAAGCTTCACCTAAACCTAGTATTATTAGACAGAACAATGGCCACGTAGTTTATATATATTTAAGTTTCTTTAGTCTCCTAACTTACATAATTTTCTTCAGTAACTACTGAGTGTCATGGGTCTTGGGTCTTACTTGGATCTGAGACTGTGTGCTAAATCCTGGGATATTCCAAAATTGTTCCTAGTGATGCCGAAAGGGTTTTTTTAACTTTTCAATTTTCATATTTTGTAGATTTTAGAGACACAGTAGATGCAATGCTGTAGATTTTAGTGAATTAATATTTAGCAGCTTGTAGCACAAAGTCCTTCTATCTCTACCCCTGCTCCAGAACAGGCAGCTAAGATCTGCCAGCTGTTTAGTCTCTTCCTCAAGGTACCTGATTAAAGCATATCAGAAGAGAACATAAACATGGAGCAGTGTGACCCGAAGCCCTGGAGAGCGTCCAAGAGACCTTTGTGTGCTGAAGAAGAGGAGGTGGATGAAGACAGAGGGTCCCACCGACCCCAGCCCCAATTCAACAGGGGTGGGAACTGGGAGGGGACAGAGGTGGAACTGGACATGTGGACAGTAGTGATTGGATAGGTTATATTATAAAAGCTATAGAACTTAGAGCTTGCTTGCGCGCACGTCGATGTATTCCTGGATGAGCGGGGTTGCTCATTAAAGTGCCTGCCCATTATCTTATCTCCTACAAAACTTGGCTCAGAGTCTTTTTTTACAGACTTCTACGGCAACACTAGTCTTCATTGTCAGAACAATTTCTCTCTTCATAAATATAAACCTAGGAAGGGATTTAGACCTAGCATCCAAACATCTTTACCACTGAGATGTATGGCAAAATGTAGAAAGGGGAAAAGTGCCATTCTCTGTTTTGTTTGGTGTTTTTTTTCCCCCAGAAAAATCTCAACTTTTGGATTTTGTTCTGATGGGAGATCATGAACATTCTAGAAATTCTTTCTCTGCAGCTTGACAGATGAACAGCTGCAGAGATAAGTGTGCTGGTTTAAAGGTAAACCAGCAGGAGAAATGAACACAACACAAAAGAGATTATAAAACAGAGTTACAATTTAATAATAATATTACAATAAATGCAATGGCACAAAGGAAATTGGTTTTAACCCACAAAACCCAGACATATACCCCAGCACCCTGGGGCACAAACTCCATGTGCTGAGACCCACGTGGTTCCCTCGAGTCCAAAGTCAAAGGAAGTGAAGAACCTGCTAGTGCAGATGATGGCTGCAGTCTGGTGAAGAGTGGTGGTCGCAGTCCTGTCAAGGTTCTGGTCCTCCTCTGGATCCGACGAGTGGTTCCCCCAAGTCCCAACCCCCCCAGGATTACATCCCCTCAGGTCCAGGTGGGACCACCCACTACCTCCCCCAGTGTGGGGAGTTCCACAATGGATGATCTAACTCTGTGAGTCATGGGATATTTTTGGAATCACCGATTGCCCATTAGTAGACATGACACCTCAGGCTGGGTGTGGAAGTGCTAACGACTTCCTGGAAGGCAGTTATCACAGCTCATCTCACAGGTGTGTTTCACACCCAGCTCACAGCCTGCGGGGTCAGGTGTGCCCTGGGCAGCTGCCGCAAATGGTCCATTGTTAATAGTTCATGGGAAATGAATAGAGGGTGTAGAATACATAGCTTTGGTCACACCCACACAGTGATAAACTGGTCCCACCTGCTGAACTAGGACAACAAGGAAATGCTGTTGAACTTGACTGTAAGAACACAGAACATTCTGGTTCATGGCTGGATTTGCATATCTAGCCCAATTCTGGAAAACAATAGCAGAGGTGAAAACACTCTGTATACAGTCAGTGAGCAGGAATCATGACTAAAAATGTTTTCCTACTATCCCTGTTTCTTTTTAAGTACTTGTACATGTTTTTATTTAGCCTTAGAAGTATGAACTTTGCCATATATTAGTAGATCATATTTTGAAACTCAGTTCTGATTGTCTGTCTGGAAGATATCAGAGGTGCTGAGGTTAGTACTATTGATTACTGTTATGTGACATACAAAGTTAACTGAGACATCTGCCCGGCTTCCTTACATTTTTTTCTGATTTGCAGTGATATCAAATAATGTGCTTCACGCCTGTCTCTTTAGGGTCTGATCACCTTCGAGAAAAAGATGGACTATGGGCTGTGCTGGTTTGGCTTTCAATCCTAGCAGCTCGAAAGCAGAGTGTGGAGGAGATTGTCAGGGATCACTGGGCAAAATTTGGCCGGCACTATTATTGCAGGTGAGAAAAATGAGGAAAAGGTACAGGAACTTATGCTACAGTCAATGCTTGTTTAGATGTGCTCAGCAGTACTTAGATGTACATTTGCAATATCTGCAGAATGAAAACCTGCCACGGATTATCACGTTCTGTAGGCAGGTGTTTCCTGATTAGCAAGTGGCAGAAGAAGGAGCAGCATATGTGACTGATAGTATATCATTAATTGAATGTTCTGATATTAAATGGCAGAAATATTTTAATTATTTACTTTTGAAATATGTAAGTCTAGTTTGTTACATGACATGGAAAAAGAATCAAAAACCCAGCAACATTTTCTCCTGCATTTTTTTCTGCAAGTGCTTCCATTATCGTACTGTTTTAGTGATAACTGAAACTGTGCCTGCTTTCAATTCAGGATAACTTCTCCAGAGATCCAAATATTTACTTACTTTTATTAAGGTCTCAAAATGGTGAATTTGAACTGTCATTTACACTTTAGCTTCTGCCCCTTTCTTAATCCAGACTTAATCCTGAGAGGTTTGCAATTTGTAAGGTCTTTTGCAAGTTGTTTCTCAAAAATTGTAGCAAAGTTTTCTCTATTTCACTTGTCACATGGCACTCCTCACACTGGACTATGTCCTTTATTTTGGGAAGCTGTATCAGTGATGTTTTCTATGCTACTTTAGAAACTGTGAATTTTCTAAATTATTTCTGTTGACTCAGAGTCAGGTGGCCAGTGTAGAACCGCAGTGCACACATGTAATGGTCAGACTGGATGGGACTTGAGTGTGTGTGCTGGTTTAATTTGTAATCAGTACTTCAGTGGTCCACCTCTGATTTTGGAAGTGAGCAGTAAATTGCTAATTGTGAGTCTATAGAGTTCTGTGAAAGCAGAATTGTTTTCTCTGGGGCTCTGAGAACTTACTTGTTGGTTCTGTCTTTTTTTTTTTTTAATGTATATCCAAGGTTTGATTATGAAGCGCTGGAACCAAGAACAGCATATTTCATAATGAGAGACCTGGAAGCTCTGATCACTGACAAATCATTCAGTCATCAGCAGTTTGCTGTGGGTAACAATATCTACAGTGTGGAAAGAACAGACAGCTTTGAGTACATAGATCCTGTGGATGGCACTGTGACCAAAAGACAGGTATGGCTGGTGGTAATGGCGTTGCAAAGTTTAGCAGCTGTCAGTCACATTGTCTCCAACAGTGTTGTTTCTGAAGTTCAGCTGGCAAGGCTATCCATTTATTTATAGGATGGTGTTTTCTTTTCTTTGATAGATACTGCATTTCCTACTTAAGATTAGCCTGGAATGGATAAGATAATCCACTGCTGTTTTAGCTTGCACTGGCTGTACATAATTGGAGACGGTGTCACAGTGAATGTAGGATGGGATGAAGTCCCTGTTGACAGCAATGTATGTACAGGGAGGATTCCCTTTCAGGAACAGTGAAAAATGTCATTTAAAAAGAAGATCTTTCCTTTTTTTATTTTATATCTCCGCTTTCTATACATACATTACAAAAAAAGTTAAAATTCTCTTGCTCTTGGTGACACACAGGATTTATTTACATAGTTAAGGTGAAATATCTGTTGTAGCAAATAGCCTGCAGAAGACTTTAGTAGATTGCACCCTTTGTAGACACTATTGACTTCCTTAGCCCAAACTACCAGTTCCTTCTGGACACTGTTTATTTTGAGATTCCTTAGCCATCAGGAACTGCAGTTTAAACTGAGCCTGCAGTGTTTTGAAATTCATGATGTGATCATGTACTTTTGCCAGGTGTAAATGTATATTCAAATATCTTAAATACAAGCTATGACTAATATTAAAATTTGTCCTAATTTTATGCCGTTTATATTTTTTGTCCTGGTTTCCCTGGTTTTTAAATTACTTGACCTCCCCAGACCCTAGCAAATGATATTACAAGCCATTAAAACTATTGTCATACGATTCTGCTCTGAGTTTTTATAGTTTCCACTCGTCATTGCATCCAGAAAATATAAGCAGCCCGTCTGCCACTGAGCTACTCTCTTTGTGTTTATTACTACTGAAACAAGATATGAGGATATTGTCATATCTAAGTCCAGGGGAAAATTACAGGCCTGGCAGGCTTGTGACCTTTGGACTTAAAAAAAAATCAAAACCAGCTTATGGATTTTCATTACACTTTTCTTTCCCTTAATTTTCATCCAAAGCCCTTGATCTATATTGGAATATAATTGCTAATTATATCACTGTGTTACACAAGCAGAGAAACATGACCTGGCCTGTTTTCAGATGAACTCTGAGAGAGAGACCATAAAACCAGAAAGCATGTCTTGTCAGAGGGAAAAGCTCTTAATTATTCAGAGTACAGTTCAACCAATTTGTCTTTTGGCAAGGACATATTCTGAGCTCCATTTGTGTGCAGTCTCAGTAGGATTCTCCGAGCACAATAAAATAGGAGACAACACTGTTTAATGCAAATGATACAACAGTCCACTGCTGCCATTTTCCTCATGTAGTTTGCTCATTATCTAAATGGAGATGCCTCTTTCAGACTATCATAAGCTTCATGCAGATTTTCCAGCTATGTATTCAGAAACTTGTTCCAAGTTTTGTTCCCCAGTAGGTAGAAGAGAGATTTATATTCAGTGCAACTGCAATGTCTCATGATTGAGAAGCTGGCTACATTCTAATTAATCAGTGTTAACGAACAACATATTCAGAAAACAAATACAGCAACAATAGACAGCAAATAATACACTCAGATGATAACTTCTAATTAATTCTGCCTATTGAAATCCATTAATACTGTTTCTCATAGGGCATAAAATGAAATTAAATATTCCACTGTTCTTTAAATTGTTTTAATTTTTATTGTAAGTCCTGTTGTGCTAGCTTTTGCACACATGAGCATATAGCAATGCTGCTCCCGAGAGTCCAGCAAGCCAGGAGTGGAACCAGTTGCATTTTTATGTGAAATTCAAATGATAAGGATGAGAGGTACATGTTGCCCATTACACTAAGAGACAGAAGGCTCTAGGGAGACCTTACTGTTGCCTTTCAGTACTTAAAGGGGGCTTATAAAGAAAAACGGGGACAATCTTTTTAGCAGAGCTGGTTGTAATAGGAAAAGTTGTAAAGGCTTTAAACTAAAAGAGTAGATTCAGACTAGGTATAGGGAAGACATTTTTTTCAATGAGGGTGGTGAAACACTGGAACAGGTTGTGCAGATTGGTGGTGGTCCCATTCCTGGAAACATTAAAGATCAGTTTGGATGGTGCTCTGAGCAACCAGATCTAGTTGAAGATGCTCCTGGTCATTGCAGGGGTATTGGATGGGATGACCTTTAAAGGTCCCTTCCAATGCAAACCAGACTGATTTGGTGATTATCAACCAAACAATGCTTTATGTGTGGTGCTGAAGGTGTTTTGTTATATACCTGAGAAAGCAACAGTTTTACTTATACTTTAAAATATTAGAGCACTGTGTTTCCAACATCATTCTCTTCTCAAGCTGCTGAAAAAACTGGAAGACTAAGATGCATCTCTTTTAATTATCTTCTTTCATTTTTTAGTGTTTTACTGCCCTTCAAACAAAAGTAGCAAGGATCTCGTGCACTAAGCATTTGACAACAGCAGAACTAAGGGGTAATGAAGTTCAGTGGCATAGCATAGCTGATGCTTAGTCTAAGGGTACCATTTACAGAAAGGGAACTAGAGTACTTATTAGTGCAGAACTGGTAGAATATTGTAATGCTACAACTATTTATCTGTGCAATTTAGTCCTCTGGTCTTAATGGCCATTCTGTAGCAAAACTGTGGATCCAAATATATGGTCTGTGGTTCATATATGCAGTACAAAAGCAGGGAGGAGGAAAGAAAAAAAGAGGTGACGATGGGAGCAAAGAGCAAATTCACAGTTAATTAATCAATTGGTCAATCCTTTTTATTATACACACAGTTAATGTTCATTAATTAGTGTACATGAAATTAATTAACACTTTAAGTTTCCCAAGTTGTACTATGAACTTACTGAAACTCTTGCAATCAGATACTGATGCATGGTCTTTGAGAGGTAGCAGCTGGTCCTGTCTTTTCTATTCACTGCAGACTACTGGTTTTTGATCCTGAGATTCTGTAGCTATTTCTTAGGCGACTCATCCTTGGTGATCTTATATGTATTTCTTAGGTCATTGGTTTTGTGCTCTGCCACATGAAACAAGAACAAATCAGGTAAAAAAAATAAAAACAGCAGTAAGAGAGTATTTATTATGAGGAGTGGGAGGGAATGTACAACATAATTTCTAGTCTTCAGTGGAAAAATAAATGTGATAAATGAGTTGTCCAAAGTTACAGGAAAAGAGGAATTGCATCCAAATGTTTCTACCTTTCACTTTTTATTTTAAAGCAGTGAGTGGATGGTGGTTTGTAAAGATACTGCCACCTTACATATATGCTGTTCCTTCTTCTCTCACAGGGGCTGCGGATTATTTTTTCAGATGCTTCCAGGCTTATCTTCAGAATGAGTGCTTCTAGTCATGTGAGAGCTACTCTCCGGATCTATGCAGAGAGTTATGAAAAGGATCCTAGCCAACACAATAAGGAACCACAGGTAATAAAATAGCATTGTAACAAGTCAGTAAGTAATTCACTACATCTGTAATAGCAGTGGCTACAGGTGCTCATCTTTAATCAGAAGTAACAATGCTTTGATCTGTTTACTGTGTTTGTAGATGATTTTTCTAGTCTTGTAGATGTACACATTTTGAAGCAGGATCACCAGTTTGAATGTATGTTGTGTAATATCTAGCACAACAAGAACATCAAGGGCTGAGATGCCTGGTGGTAAATGTTGGGCAATGACTTCAGGTCTATTTAGAGAAGCCATTCAAGTTTGATTTTTTTCGCTACTTTTTTAGAAGTGTTGTAATCTGAGTTGTAAAACAATATTTTAGAAATAAGATAACCAGTTTTCAAGCAGGTTATCTAGAAGTCAGGGTATCCCAACGTTTCCTCATGGTGAGAGTACAGTTAGGAAATAATGGATGCCAGTCGAAACAATATAGGGATTCCTTGTAAGGGAAAGACTTGCATCTGTCTAAGAATTATGTCATACCATAACCAGACTTTTTCCTAAGGAGAGTGAAAGCAAGTTGCTGGATAGTCCAGCAGATGCCTAGAACAATGAGTAATATAAATAACATTTCACACTGAGATTTTTCCCAGTAAACCACCTTTATGCTGTGATACACAAGAGAGGACTAAGGATGTTTCATAGAAAAGAGGTTCAGTATTTGGCTTGTAATAAATGGCATGCAGTGAATCACAAATGCTGTGATAACTTTTGCCAAAGACCAGTAAACAACATGCTAGTTAGCTACAGAATCATCAGATGAGCAACAGCCAAGCAAAGATTTTGGGGCAGGAGCTGTTTTCTTTGTGTTTTCATTGGAAAAAGCAAGCCAATTAAAAAAAAACAACAAACAAACAGCAAAACCCAAGTTTTTTAAATTTGTCTTCATCATCAAACAGTAAATTTGTGAAACAATTTTTGAATGGCAAGTAGGAGAGTTAAAAACAAACTGTTTTTCATGTGGCCCTTGTTTGGTATATGAGAAGATTGTGTTACATATGAATGTATGTGTGAGTGATTATTAAAAGTGATTGTTTATGGTGCACTTTTGTCCAAGAGCAAAGAACTGAAATCAACAACCCAGAAGTCTTTGAGTCCAATATCACTTAATAGGAATAAAATGAAAGGAGTCTATATGCTTCAGTCAAGACATTGATACAACACTAAGAAGAAATGCAATTTGCTAGAGAATTATTGCCTCTTTGTTTACTTTTGAAGCATTAGTTTTTTTTAGCATGGCTTTGGTTAGCTGTATGGTCCAGAAAAATCATATAAAGTTGTTCTGGTTTCACGTGGATTAGAGTTAGTTTTCTTCTTAGTAGCTGGTACAGTGCTGTGTTTTGCGTTTGGCATGATACGCTGGTTTAAAGGTGAACCAGCAGGGGAAATGAACTCACCATGAGAGAGATTATATGCCAGAGGCTAAAATTTAATAATAATATTACAATAAATACACTGACACAAAGAGAAATTGCTTTCAACTCACAAAACTCAGCAGTATAATCCAGTGTCCTGTGGCACAAACCCAAAGGGGTTTGTTAGCCCTTGTGCTGAGACCCGCCTGGTTCCCCCCAAGTCCAAAGCAAAAAGAAGTGAGAAACTTGTTGGTGCAGGTGATGGCTGTAGTCTGGTCAAGAGCAGTGATCTCCTCCTGTCGAGGTCCTGCTGCTCCTCTGGATCCAACAAGTGCCTCCCGAGGTCTTACCCACCACTTATGTACCCTCAGGGAGCACCCAGTCCCTTCCCCTGGGCGGGGACTCACACAATGGGTGATTAACTCTGGGAGCCAGGGGGTATTGTTGAACTGTTGATGGCCCCTTAGCAGCCATGCCGTGCCCTCATGCCCCCCCCCCCCCCCCCCGCTGGGTGTGAAGGCAATAATGGCTCCCTGGGCAGCTGCTGCTAATGGTTCATTGTCCTTGGGGAATGAATAGAGGGCGTAGAATACACAGCTTTGATCACCCACACACAGTGATAGCTGGTTCCACCTGCTGAGCTGGGACACATGAGAATAATGTTTAGAACATACTGAAGTTTAGTTGTTGCTAAGTAGTTCTTACCCTGCGTTAAGGACTTTTCAGTCTCCCGTGTTTTGACAGTGAAGAGGTGCACAAGAATCTATGAGGGAGCATAACTTTGGCAGGTAACTTGAACAGGCCAAAGGGATATTCCATACCAAACTATGCCACGTTTGGTGTATAAACTGGAGGGGAGTTAGCTGTGCGGGGCTGGTCACTGCAGAGGAGCAGGCTAAACACCAGTCAATGAGTGGTGAGCTGTTGTATTGTGCATCAGTTGTGGGGTTTGTTTGGGTTTTATTCCACTTTCCCTCTTTTTTCTTTTGTTCTTCATATTATTGTTATGTTTTAGTTTATTTCTGTTGTTAAACTGTGCTTATCTCAACCCATTGTTTTTGCATTTTTTCCAATTTTCTGCCAGTCTCACCAGGGGCAGGGGAGTTAAGCAAACAGCTGCGTGGTACTTAGTTGCTGGCTGGAGTTAAACCACACCATAGAGTGAACAAATTTTAAATTATCTGGAACTGCAAAGGAAATAGATCATATGAGAGTAGTTATAAAATGTTCCATGAATCAAGGAAATTAGTTCACTAAACTTGATCTTCCCTTGAAGCTTTTGGATATACTGGAAAAGAACTAATCTGTTGGAAACACAGATGTTTCCACAGACCACTCAGTTTCTATTTTCCTTCTATTTCACCCTTCATATCTGCCCTCCTCTATTGCTAGAGGCAGAACTGGCTTTCCAACCTTTATTGTTATTTAACAGTCACACCATGCACAAGAATAGAGAGACCACTTCCCTTTTTTTTCCGTGGAAAGTGTGCTGCTTCATGGTAGTAAACTGAACATCACCATTGCTGTGGATATTACAGTCAGTTTAGTTTTTTCCACAATTAATCAGGCTATCCAAATTGCTTAGATCTTTTCGGATAGGTGGCTGTAGCATAAACTTTTCCAAAGGCTTCTGCATTTTTTTGGAATGCCAAGGCCAAAGCCTGCACATTGAGCTGAGCTGTATGTTGAGTCCTTATGGTGGAAGCTCTGCAGGAGGTACAGCTTTGGTGCCAGATTCCGTGAACTTTGTGCTAAGCTCACTTTGTAGTTGTTTCATTCCATTCTTTGTGTCTCTCACATCACTTTGTGGTTACTTTGTAAGTGTATTGGTTTGACTTTTAAAGTATGTTACAGCCTAAGGAAAAGCTCCTTCTGGTAAGTAAGGCCATTAAAACATGTTTTGAGGGATTTGCCCCTCTCCTGCCTTTGTTTTTCTTTCATTTTAGTTCATGTGATAGTGATTCTATTGCCTAGGTTACACAGGGCTAACAAGAGCTTTAAGCAGTCACATGAAGCAAAGGAAAATGATGTGTAAGCAGAAAGAGGTAAGAAAGGAGGGAGTTATTTCTCAATTCCCCTGTGTCCTTGTTCCAGGACTTGGAGCTGTCTCAGTTACCCTGACCTGTTTGAGCAGCCTTCTGTGTAATGTTTAAAAAAGAGAGGACTGAGAATTAAAGTAAGTGTTAGGAGGAAAAAGTATTTCTAGTCCATGTATGAAATGTCAAGTCTTACTATGATTTATACAGTAATAACACCACCTAGCAGTTACATATGGTGGTAACTTCAAAGCATTCTGCAAGCATGTTTTTCTGGAGGCTGCCATTACAAACTGGAAAGCTACTTTATTTGATACTAAATCTGATAGACAACTGAAGACAGAATTTGGGGTTTGACAGCAGTTTTTAGAGAGAGAAGATGCACAGATAGTAAACACTTCTTTTTTTTTCAGAGCTCCAGGAGTTAAACTATTGCGCTTCTTTGACAACTTAATTCTGTACAAACTCACTTGTTTATCTCTCTTTAAATCTGAGTCATTAACAGTTTTTCCAGGGAGGTGCATGGAGTATTATGCTGTTGCTTAAAAGTCTGTGCAAGGTCTGAAGGCTTGATCTGGAATAATTACTTTCTGAAGTGTGTTTTTGATTATTAGTAATTCAGGTGCATGAATGCCTAGTCATACTATGAGAAATAAATAAAGCTTTTTTTGTCAAGCAAATGAATTGAACAAGGGTTACTAACAAAAAAGGGAATGCATGCATTTTAAGGAGGTTTTTTTGTTTGTATTTTTTTGTTTGTTTGTTTGGTTTTTTTTACTAACCTATAGGCATATTGCGAAGTTGTAAGGTTCCTGAACATGGCTGGGCAGGTACCAGGGAAACATGCGATCGGGAATCGCAAAATAAATGTAAATAAAGCAACCCTTCACCACGAGGGCAGCCATAGGGGCTCAACACAATTTAACCAATCAGAGAGGAGGAAATGCCCCTTTCATTACATAAAAGGGGTGGGATTTTAGAAGCATAAAGAACTTTGATTTCAGAGGTCTGCTTTGGAATGGGGCAGGGCAGGGCAGGGCAGGGCAGGGCAGGGCAGGGCAGGGCAGGGAGCACCTGAGACATGTTTGTAAGTAAACACTTCTGCTTGTTATTTTTCTTTGTTTCACAGGCTTTGTTATTCTTGTAAAATTCAATAAATAGAGACATTTTCTCACAATACAAGGTTTAAACAATTGTTGCTGAATTTTTGTCCCCAGTACTACATTCTCTTAAGACTGGCCAATTCAAATGGCCTTCCATTACCTCTCCATGTGAACTTAGAATACAGGCAGTATGTTGTTTAATAGTTTACAAATAAAAACACATGTACAAATAGTATATAATTGTATATACATATGTACAGATATAATAACTTTGACCCCAGCGTTTCACCCTGTACGTTCACTTGTGTATATGTAAAGCTGAGAGAGACCAAAAGAACACTGGTGGACATGATGCTGAAGGAAATGCAGATGAGCACAGTAAGAGAAGACAGAGCAGAAGTTTGAAAATAGAGAGTTGTAGTTAGTCATTGTTCACTAAAATGTTTATGGCCTATTTGAAGGTATTACCATTCTCTTAGCCTTTTCCTGTTGTTTGTTTGTTTGCTTTATTATGCCTGGATAAATTCTGCAGAATTTTGTTCACTAATGAAATCAGTGGGGCAACTTGATTTTGAGACTTAAGATTGGCCTGTGAAAAGTGAATTTGAGACCGTGTAAAGTTGGTTTTCCTAACAAGACTGAAACTCATTGCAGGCTGGAGGAGAGACTGAAGAGCCTCACAGGCTTTTCAGGTAAAGCCTGAACAGCTGATTTTGCATCAGAACTGCATTGACTTCTGATGAAAGTTGGCAGGTTTTAGCATAAAAGCTGCACATAGCAGGCTTTCACAAGGTGTTTCTTGGCATACAGGTGGCATTTATCCACCCATTCTGAGAAAATTATTTTCTAAGGCTAAACTCCAGACACATGGAGCTTTTAACCTGCCAGCAGGTACATTTCAGCCCTGCCTAACCCTTTGATAAACCAGATGTATCATGGGACTAATCTTATGTGAGACCTTGATTAGAAGAGAGCAAATTGTATGGAATTTTCTTACAAGATCACAGAGGGAAAAAAACACTACATCGGTTAAGCAGTCGAGCTCTGACAGGTCTGGTACAGATTATTCCCAAGCAAAATGCTTTTAATCTTTATTTGTCCTATGTTAGATATCTGCTTGCTTTATTGATTTCCTGGTACAAACAATCATTCCTACCATTTACATTTTAGAGATATAACTTCTATCTGTGGTTACTAAAGAAAAATTCTAATTAAGTCAGTTCTGTTAATTTTAAATTCTTAAATTTTATCTAAAGGATAACATGCCATATCCCCTGAACAGTTTCCAAGGGATAAATGCCTTATTTAACATACAGAGTGGTTGCAATTGTTATTTTGAGTTGACAAAATATCAATAGTAAAGTTTTACAATTTTTTAAGTAGAAAAAACCATTTGAAAAGTATTTTAAAATCATAATATTTTTGAGATACAGAAGTCTTTCTAGAGTCATATCAATGATAAGTTGTTGCTGGCTGGGCTTTATCTGTTGCAGCTGAAATGTAAGCTATTCATGGCAGAGATAAAGGAGTTTTTAAAAGGCATATACAGTTCTAGTTCCTTGTTGTTCTGTCCTGCTCTTGTCACTCCAAGCATAATGCACTTTTGCTTCCTTTTTTTTGTCTTTGGAATGAAGAAATGTAGTTACATTGAAGATGGAATTAAAGAAGGACTTTCTCTGTAGAAAAGGATGATTATAACAAGCAGAATATTTAGTAGCAACTGAAATTATTTGGAAACAGAGCAGCAGCTAAATTGTTAATGTAAATAGATGTCACATAAAGTAATTTGGTTTTATGTTTGTTCCAGCATTGTGTAAAGTGTTGCTTGGTTTGTTTTCCTCTTTTTCTTCAGAGTGCATTTGTTGCCCAAGAAAGTGGAGTCTCATAAAGCTGTTCAGTAGGGTTGCTTTTAAAATTTTTGTGTGCTTTTTAGATTAAATAAAGAAGAGGTTTCTTACAGGAGTGGCAGCAAACTTAAAATGCTTTGGTGTCACCCAAACCTTATAGACTGGCATAATGTAATATTTACTTTTGCAGCATTTGCTCACATATATGAATTTTTTGCTGTGCATATTAATCTTCTCTAAGTACATTTGACTTGAATAGACTAGTGTTCTGCCTCAATGATTATTCAGTAGATAGATATCTAGAAATATATATTTATCTAGAAATATCTATTTTTTAACAATAACATGTCAGACTGTTCACGCTTGTGCATAACTAAGTTTAATGATAAACTCACTTGACACCAATGGCATTCTTGGTGTTACTGCATGACAGTCTCTTCACTCTTCTGATGTAATAATCTGACTGTGTAAATAAAGCAAACACCTGATCCTATCAGAAACTGTTAGGTGGCTGAAATAGATTCAAAGTATTGAGTATATTAAGCTTATAAAAAGATATCTGTAAATTTAAGCTCTCCAGAATTAGTTTTGTTTCATTTGATTTTCAAACCTGATGGGTTTGAAGCTATAATTAGTTTATTTGAAAGGGGAAGCTAAAGGAAAATCTCAAAGGGTCAGAGAATTAACTTGCTAGTTTGGTAACCAAATATGCTATTCTCTGAAAAGAAGGTTTTCACACAAAACTTGGTCAGTTTATCTTTGAGTATCATTTAATTAACTGAAAGAAGATTTAATTACCATTTGAAAAATTGTATTTTACTTGGTTTTCTTGTTGTACCATTTGAAAAATTGTATTTTACTTGGTTTTCTTGTTGTACTATCATAGTTGTCATCTGTACTCACCCATCTGGGCATATATATATGGCCATTTAATAAGGTCTGCAGCATGAAACTTGAACTTCATGCGGTTCTATTGGAATTGATCCTATTAATACAATTACATGTGTTATTACTCAAAACATACTTTTGTGAATTCTGTTAGGGTAGTTGTTACAGTACCTTCTGACCCTAAGCTTCACAGATGAGTATGATTTAGGAATAAAATGTCATCCATGTGGCTTCCATTTATCAGAGTAGAAACAATTCAACTTCTGTAGAATTTTGTCAAGGTTGTTTTGTACAGCAGATTTCACAAGAGCTCCATGAGTCCTGTTACAAAGAAATATTATTGGTATAGTGTATTTACTGGTTTATCTTTTCTGCGTACGTTAGGTATACTCAGGGTAGCACTTCACAAAGCATATACTAAGAACAATATTATATCAAGTACAATATAACGGTATAGACACTATGGCTGTGTCAGGTTTTGATATTATTAAATTATTTACTATTAATATTGTATAATTCTACAGTTAAAGGAAGAATTTTTAAATTTAAGATGTCTTTTCATATTTTTTCTTAACATAATTCAATGTATTTCTCCTTCTTTAGTCTGTGCTGAGTCCTCTTATAGCAATCGCACTGAAGATATCTCAGATTCATGAGAGGACAGGACGAAAGGGACCCACTGTCATCACCTGAAGCCACAGAAGATTGTTAAACCAGGGCCAAAAGAGGAACAGCAAGGAAGACACAGAACCTTGTGAAGACTTGTTAGCCACTTGTGCCTTGTATGATTTAAAAAGTTTTCTTGGGGAGAGAGGCAGGGTGGGAAGAAAAATTCAGTATAACATTGAGCATAATCATTTGCATTGATCTCCAAATGCAATAGTATATTGACTTCTTTGTTTTACCTGCAACATCTTAATTTCAGATAACAATATAACCAGAGAAACAGGCTTAACCTTCACATGTTGTCAGCAGTGTGACAGAAAATGACAACTGCTTAGTTTTGAATGCTGCAATAAAAGTTGGAGAAATTTCAGTTAGGGAGAGAGAGGGAGAAGTTACAAAGCAAAGACATGCTTGGTGAATATTGTTTGGGATTTTTGTCACCTTCTGGTCAGTTTATGAAGGGGCATACAGAGCATTATGAGTCATATGGGCTGTGTACTAAACTTTGTATTTCCTTATCTGACACCATGCCTCCTGTCTTGCCTCTCCTATTGCTCACAGATGCACACTGACAGCAGCGTTGTATACACACTTACACATGTTCCCAAAGAAGGGGTTATTCCATATTTTTTTTATCCCTGCTTTTAAAACATATCAATGTGACTTGTGCCTTTAGATTTTCCAGATTTTTGGACTCTTGTTGTTTTCCTCCAAAGGGAGGCATTTGTGCTATAGAGCTGATTTTGTCCTTCCAGCACTATGGTGGATATGGAATCTGACTGTCTTTTGCATTATTCTCCATCTCAGGAGGTGATACTGGTTCTTACTGTGTTTGAAAGGTAATCACTGCAAGTTCAGCAATTCTTTATGAAGGAGTTATGGAAGTTTTTTTAAGCCTTTGGAATAGTCATACTTCACTTACCACAAAGTGAAGTAAGTGAAGAATTATAAAACAAACTAATGAATTAAATAGAAATACTTGTCTGAATCACCTGCTGGACACAGTTTCTGCTAGATTCTTGGTAACAGTGGATGATGGAAAAAAATTTGGAGAGTGCAAGAGACGTCCCGGCATAGATCTGAGAAGGCTTTTGGGGATATGGACATCAGCATTTTTCTGCTTGTGAAATGATACTACAGTTCTAGCTACAATACTGTGCTCTGAAGAACATGAACACTTTATGCATGTGATTTGTTTGAACGCTTTGCTTCCTTGGCAACAGTGTGGTCACTTGTATCTTTCATAAAGGTGGCTTTGTGCAATTTACCTCTTTGCAGTGTATTTCAGTTCATTGTGGTTGTCAAGTTTTAGTGCAATTTATATAATATTGCCACAAAGGAAATTGTTTTGATTTCTTTCAACACTTCTGTCAAAAAATAGCTATGGCACTTAGTACACAATAAAGAGTAATGCTGTCTATCTCTCTTAATATGTAATTGTAGACAACACAAGACACACTGCACTTTCAAGCATCCTAATAAAACTGCCTTTATAATAGAGTTACATTATTACTTAATTGACTCGAACAAATGAGGTACTAATGTTGTCACATAGTGTCCTACCTTACCATTACATATTCCCATAAAACAAAAGAGATTTTAAGGCATTAGTTGTTTTTATAAAGATTTTTCTTTTATATGACCATGGCATTCTCACACAGTTTGGACATCTACTTTTGAATGTAAGAGTATTTATCTTTAGAGAAACCTTGTAAAGAATGTTTCTGAACAAAACCTAGTTTGTCTAATCTTTTATCTTTGTTACAGTTCAAACTCCTCTAGGTGCAGGTTGGTAGGCTCTTATTTAGTAGACCACACATGGTCAAGCACAGACACGGTCTGGATTATGACAGTTCAAATTAGAGTTGCATGAGAGAACGTTCTGAAAGGCAGTCCACTAAAACTTCTAAAATCTCCTACACATTCTCTGACAATGAAATAATTTTTGATCACATAGTAAACTAGCTATTTATAGTATGGAGTATACCATTTGCCAAGCTTTTCTGAGATGGGAATAATGCACTTTGAAAAGTAAGATGCACTGAAGCCAGGCATCTTTAAGGGTGCACTGGGAAGACTCAGAAGGAGCAGATGAGAACTGTGAAGAACAATACCTGTACTTTTATCAGAAAGCTGTCACTAGAGCTGCAGCAGATGGCAGTCTGCTTTCATGAAGGTAGTCATGGTAAAGGGTATATTTTAAAATCTGAGTATTGACTCTTGGGCTTCAGGTCCTTTTTTAATGAAGGAGGATGATACTGATAAAATCGAACAGGTGTTTTTCCACCAGTTAATTCCTGTTCTCTGCAAGAAGATGAATAAAACTTTGTAAGGCTGAAGTACAGTGTGTATCTTTATATCTGATGCATGTGGGGAAGGACTGTAGCCATAGTCTCATAACATGGGCTGCATTTCCTGAGGCCTTTTAATTATTAACATGAAAGATGAATGCTTGGGGAAATATACAAACTTACACAGGGGTGCAAGGCTCCTAAAAACAGACCATACATGTAGTGGATATATAGCAGAGGAAAAACCATTAATACTGTACATCTTATCACAGTGTCTGGGCACTGTGACAGAAACCCACACCCTTCTGTGTTATTCTTGAATTAGCAGTTTCCTGAGGTTTCGAAACTGCAAGATTCCTTTATTGTTCAGCTGTGACTGTATTAACATTTACTTGGACATCAATTCTGTTTCCCAAAACTTTGGATTTTCTCTGTGTTCAATTTGTAGAGCAGTAATAGTCACCTGAACCACAGGATCACACAATCCCTGAATTTGGAAAGGGTCATTCAGTTCATCAAGACTAAAATCACCTGATCCATATCCCAGCTCACAGCAGGGTCAGGTAGAGGAAGCTGCCCAGGACCATGTCCAGTTGAATTTTGATTATATCAAAGGGCTGAGACTCCACAAATCTCTGGGAAAATGTTTAAGTGATTGACCACTCCCACAGTGAAAAAAAACCCAACAAAATTAAAACTTTTTAAAGTTTTCAGATGGAATTTCATGTGATTCAGGTTGTGCCCACTGCCTCTTGTCCTGTCACTGGGCACCACTGAGAAGAACCTTGGTCCACACACTTCTTTCTTTCCCATCAAGTATTTACAGAAGTCAGTAATTAGTCATGAGCCTTCTCTCCTACAAATTAAACTCTCCCAGCTCTCTGAGTCTCTCATCATATGACAAATGCCCCAGTCCCTTCATCTTTCTGGTCTTTTGCTGCTGGTACTCTGGTATATCCATGACACTATTGTACTTTGGGAGCTCAGATCAAGCACTCCACATGTATCTTACTCTACCACTGCTGAGCAGAAGGATCAGCTTCCTCCAGCTGCTAGTGACTTTTTTCCTGATGCAGCCCAGGATGCACTGGCTGTCTTTGCTGTGCAGGTGTCTTTCTGGTGAGTTGTCAACTTGTTGACCCTCAGGTTGTTCTCTGTGGACCAGTTTTCCAGCCCACTGTCCCCAGCATATATTGGTGCCTGGGTTTGATCCTCCCCAAGGGCAGGACTTCACATGTCCCTTTGTTGAACTTCGTGAGGTTCCTGTTGGCCCATTTCTCCAGCCTGCCTAGGTCCCTCTGAATTGACAACACATGTGCCTGGAATGTCAACTGCTCCTTCCAGTGCTGGATCATCTACAAAACCGATGAAGGCATGCCCTGCCCCATCATCCAGATGATGGCAGTATTGGCTCCAATATTGACCCTTGGGTCTTACTGCTGGTTACTGGCCTCCAGATGACTTCTTGGCAGTGATCGCCACCCTCTGGGATCACTGTTCAGCTGCTTTTCTATTCACTTTACTGTCCACTTACCTAAATCTTGTTTAGTCAGGATCTCTCAACCTGGTTATCTATACAGGCCTCCTGCTGCCTTTCATTTCTCTGTCAGGATGAACCATTCCTGAGCTTAAAGGAGGCAATCCTTGAAAATCAAACAGCTGTCCTGGATTCATCTTTTCCCCAGGGCCATAACCCATGAGACTCTTCCAAGCATGTTTCTGAAGAGGTTAAAGTCTGCTCTGCAAACTTTAGTCCCACTTTTTGCCCTTCTTCCTCCTCTCAAAATTCTGAATCCATTGTTTCATTATCACTGCAGCAAAAACCTTCATATGCCCACTCACTTCTGGTATTCTGAGTGTCAGGGCAGCACCATCTTAGTGGCTCCTCACTCACCAGTGTCAGGAAGTTATTTGTCTCTGCACTGAAAGAATGTGTTCTATTCTGAAGGCTTAGTTTGACTGGTTCGTGTCCTTCTGCCCAAAGAAAATTCCTTTTAACTTAAAATTTCCAGCTGCTATTTTTGGCAGATATGACTTCATACTATTAAGTTTGATTAAAAGCAAACCGTTAAAAAGCTTTTGCTGCTTTAAGATTGTTGACATTTTTGAGCTCACTGCCCACACCATTTTCCATTAAGTTCATAATCAAATAGTTTATTAGCTGAAAAGACCAATATTAGGTATTAACTTTAATGTTCTCCTTATCTCAGTAACCTTTGTGTATCAAATACTTTATTGCATACTGCAGATGGAAGATGCAGTTATCTTCAGTTTCACTTTTCTGGATCCATGGAGACCTGGCAACATCTGCAGAGGGCTGGAGCTAAAAGTGGGCACTGCAGGGTTCTCCTGGAATTGGGAGAAAGGAAGAGAGGTTTAGCTCTTCCTGACTGTTCATAAACTATGTGGAAAGCATCTGAACACGCTTCCTATGGCACACTAGTCCAAGAGCAGACTTCAGGGATACTCCTGCAGTACTTGCTCTCAGTATGACTCAGAACTGTGGTCTCAGCCATTTCCCACTCATCTGGTCTTCCTTTAATAATTTCCTGGTGGAAAAGTTAGATTTCCACAGGGGAAAAAAATAAAAAGAAGAAAAAGAAGTTGAACATGCACAGGACAAGCATTTTGCTGTGGGATATCTCCTGGGTGCTAAGTCTCATCTGCTGTGATTGATTGCTGCACCAGTACTTGTGCGGTGCCTACTGCCTTTAGGATCCGGGACTCTGGAGGACTGAAGCAAGAGATTTTGAGGGATGGGCATGGGTAGTGCTAGGAGGTAAGACCACAACAAAGATGTGGTATGGTAGATCCTCACTGCAACTATTTCAGAAATAATGTATTTTGTTTCTCTGGCTTTTATTGTTCTCTGTGCTGTGCTGCTTCTCAGTCACTTTGAAAAAACCCTTCACACGCTAATAGCATCTTCTGTCAGTTTATGGCTTTTCCAGGGACTCTTTTTTTAGAATCTGGGTGTTTTAATATATTTCTCATCCTCAATTTATCTTAAATTGATTTTTATTCCTCTATAGTCTTTTCACCTCATTGTACTCTGCTTTCCTTTTTACTTACAGCAGCTGAAGAATTTGTATGTTCTTCCTGTAAAGGGTGAAATTCTTTGAAAGACAGAATGGATGTAATTGTCAGTTCCCTGGCTTTAGCTATTGTTATCAACATGGCTTGCATTTCTAATGCATGTGCAGCCATAGTGTTTAACTTGTAATCTGACAGTATGTGAACATCTGGAAAGTGTGATAGCTTTTCTGTCTCACTGGTGTGTAAGAAAACCAGGAACGGGTTCTCCAGAAAGGTGGTAGATTCCCCATCCCAGGAAAAAATTCGAGGTCAGGTTGGACAAGGCTCTGAGAACCTGATCTAGTGAACATATCCCTGCTCATGGCAGGGGCTTGCACTAGAAGGTGTCTAAAAGTCCCTTCCAACAAAGACCTTCCCAAAAAGCAAAACTCCATCTACAGTCAATGTTGCAGGTTCAAATCTGAGTGAACTTTCATGAAATTTTTATTGTCATCTGGAGTTACAGATAACAATGGTCTGGATGCAAATTTGCCATGGTGAGTTTGTGGGAGAAAGGCTATATGTCCAAGTCTGTCCTTTTTTCAGGTATTTTTTGCATTATTATGAGGCCACTTGTCTTGAGTAAGCAGCAATCAAAGCAACTGCCCTTAGAGATAGCTCAGAGGTGTCAGAGATTATTTTTCCTCCTGCAATTGGTAGTTCCCTCTGAGGAGCTGTGAGCATAACCAGGGTTTTCTGTCTGGCATCTAGGAGGTGTATTTTATTGTACCCTTCTCCAGAATCATGGATGTCTTGTATTGGATAAGCAAATACAAGGCATTGGTTTAAAATACAAAATTTATTAGTGAAATCACTAGTAAAATATCAGGTTTTTTTTACCTCAAAATAAAAGGACTCAAAAGGCATACAATATAAAAACAGCCAGTTACAACAAATAATCTACTAATTTCAAACAAAAACTGAGTTAATAGGTTTCTCGAGTCATCTAATATTTCAAACCCACAAATGAAGGCTTTAAGTTGAAACTCCTTGCAAGGCACAAGACATCTAAGACTGATAAAACCATGATGCTTCATTTATCTTGTAGCATGAGAAACTCTATTGCCATTGATGGTGACTTCTGTAAGATACAGCCTGAGATTTCTATCTCTACAGAGATTTATTCTGCTTTGAAATACTGAGCACCTTTATATGTGTCCTCCATCTCCATCTCTATCTCCAAATGGTCAATGCTTTTCCTGTTCAATTTCACTGTAAGTTGTGTACTACTTGGGATCACTGACACAAGTCTTCTTCCAGTGTTCTCTGCTTTGCAGACACAGGACTTTACTGGCTACTTGTCTCAGATGTTTTGACAGGTGTTTCTCTTTTTGAGGTGCCCTCGAAGTCTGTATCCTGTTGGTGACTGATTTCTTGCATGGATATATGATAATTTGACTCCATTCTGGGGTTTGACTCTTTGTCAGCTGTTTGTTGCTGCCACAGTTGCCACACACACAGTTCGTATGGTGGTGGCTGTTCCTGCTCATTTGTTTCACTGACTAACTCTGCACAACTTTCACTATATGGAGGTGGAGGGATACTGATGACTCCTTTCTGTTCTAGTACAGAGGCAACTGATGGTGAGGAGGTCAGTTTTTCAGGATCTGTGCAGTCTTCGTAGGAGGGAAGGTAGAAGTCAGGTCTAAAATAAGCAAACCAAAAAGAAACACATTATGGTGAAATGTGATTTGCCTCACAGAACTTGGTTAGATACTTTGCCTGTTACATTTCCAAAATTTAGATGAGCCTTAAACTGTAAATGGAAACCTAAGTAGGTTTAGAACAATGGAATATATTAATATAAAAAGTAGGCATATCTGGGGTAATTTCCTCTGTCTTTGTACAAAATGTTTTACTAAACACAACATTCTAAAAGGACATTCCCCATAAAAATTCCCACCCATGGCATACAAACACTCGTGTTTGTATTTGAACAAGTGCCTTAGAAAAGTTTAATTTGGAAGAAGGAGATAACTGTTCAAGGTTATTTATTATAACAAGAACCATTGTTTTCCACAGTTTTAAAATGCATTTGTATGTCTCTGCTTATCTAACCAAAATTTGCTGAATGTTGTTTTTATAGGGCCTTTAGGGGACTCATTGTCAGTGTTTCTGGTGTGGTTTCCACAACAGTCTGGGAAAAATAACTTGTATCCAGTGATTCTGTTAAAGACTTTTGCAAGGCCTAATGCCTATCAGTTTAAGAAACTCTCTCAAAGCATCAGACTTTGTTAAGAAATAAAATCGTAGGATCACAGAATGTTTTGGATTTGAAAGTAATTTAAAGATCATCTTGTTCCAACCCCCTTGTCATGGGCAGGCACACCTTCCATTAGACTAGGCTGCTTAGAGCTCCATCCAACCTGGCCTTAAACACTTCTAGGGATGGGGTAGCCACAACTCTGGACAGCTTGTTTCAGTGCCTCACCACCCTACAGTAAAGTATTTTTTCCTAATATCTAATCTAAACCTAACCTCAGTTTGAAGCCATTCCTACTTGTCCTGTCCACTATATGCTCATGTAAAAAGTACTTCCCCATCTTTCCTGTAAGTCCCCTTCAGGTATTGGAAAGTGCTATAAAGTTTCACTGGGGCCTTTCCAGGCTGAACAACCCCAGATCTCTCAGCCTGCCTTCATAGCAGGTGTTCTGGTCACCTAATCATCTCCATGGCCCTCCTTTGCATCCATTCTAGCAGGTCAATGTACTTCCTGTGCTGAGGATCCCAGAGCTGGATGCACTATTCCAGGTGGGAACTCAAAAAGACAGAGTGGAGGGACAGAATCACCTCCCTCAACCTGCTGCCCATGCTGCTTTTAATGCAGCCCAGGATACATTTGGCTTTCTGGGCTGCAGGGGCATATCTCCAAGTAGTGTTAAGCTATACATCAACCAACACACCCTAGTCCTTCTCCCCAGGACTGCTTTCTATCTGTTCTGTGCCCAGACTGATTCATGCTTGGATTTGTTACTACCCAGGTGCAGCACCTTGCACTTGGCCTTTTTGAACTTCGTGAGGTTTTCAAATTGGGGGGACAGTTAGACAAGAAAACTTTAGCAGGAGCCATATAATGAGCTGAGGCTCTCTACATACCTCAACACTGGTAACTTATATGAGCACCTACGCCACAGCAGCACATCTGAAATTGTCTGCTAAGATGGAACTCAGGATGCTTCTGCATAGCTGCACCTTCTGCCTCCCTGCATGGCTTTGGAACCTTTGGAAACTGTGAAACTGTACCTGTTTTGTGTGGTATGCCTTCCTCTATGTATTTTTTGCATGAACTGCTGTTTGTACATTACTTCTTGCTCTAGCACATAGAATTTCAGACTACAGTCCTCTCTATAGAAATACAGTAAAATAGCTACATATTTTCCATTTTGTAAAACCCTTGTATTGTTCTTTCTTCTGACAGTATGTTTGCACAATAGCATCCCTCCCTCCCAGTTCATCTGCAGCAATCTGCAACACATACCTGTCTATGGTGCATACATGTAGCTCTCTGTGGCTAGGATTTTGAATGAGGATTCTGAGGGACTTGTATTTCAAGACTTCATGGAAAGTGGTCCAGAAAATGCCAGTAACAAGGAGGAAGAGTCCAAAAGCTAACAGGCAATAAAACACTAGCTCATTGTTTCCACATTTGCATGTGGAGGAATTTGTGGAAATGCAAAGGACTCCCAGACAAATCGTGGAGAAACTGAGTAAGAGCACAAAAAGACGAATGAAGGTAAAGACACCTTTTGGCATCTTTCACTGCAGACACCATACTTTGTTTCTGTCTGCGGTGTTGTTTGCTGGCTCTCTTGGCTGTGCTTCTCATCTTCATGCATGGGTACTTTATAAACTTCAGGATCAACTGGTTTTTGGACAATTAAGAGAAGCAGGCAATTTTAAGATACTCATTAACTCTTTGAGAGACTTATAAACTCTTTTGAGATTAATTTGTAATCTTCTACATACTTCAAGGAAGGAAGCAGAAACTTCTTGAACTATTCCTTTGCTGCTGGAGTGCATACTGGACTGCTACATTTGTTGTATGTTATGATTTGCAGTGGTTTATACATCTTGCTGGTTACGAATGAGGCCTGTATTTTTTAAATTTTACTTATTTTACTCTAAAAGAAAAACAACCAATAACCAACAAAAATGCTGTTCATAAATCCTTGTTAAAGGTTTCAAGAGAATATATACTTTTCTTAATCACGCATTTTCATCTTTCATTGGGTTTTGGTCTCCTGTCTGTAGCACATTATTCAATTGCCTTTATATTTTTAATAGTCCTTTGAAAAAGAATAAATTTCTATTGGAAATATGTTACAATAACTAGATTCCATACATAAAATGAAGGAAATCTAGATTACATCATGTAAAAAAATAACACAGGCATACACGAAATCTCCATCTTTGCCAGCAGGTTCAATTGTACTTCAATTCCCTTATCATTATTCTAGTCTCTCTTCCAGCAAGTTTCGACTGATTTTCAAAAGGATCGGTACTCAAAGTGATGCAGGAACAGCCACAATCAGTTTTCCAAATATATTTAGACATCGAAAATCAGAGATACTTGCTATCAACAGATTTTAGACCTAAATATTGCTACCTCTGATACAAAACCCAGTCTTCAGAATTAGCCAAAGGATTTCCTATTGGAGCATATACCCACTAGTTTTCAACATGGTGCGGCAAACTTCATAATCAGAACTTGATTTATCTAAAGATGCTACCTTATTTGAAAGATTACTAATTATATTTCTGAACATTCTCAGCAATGAAGTAGACCTTGCTTAGGTTTGCTGTAAAATCTCCATTGCACATAGTGAATAAACCAGAACAGGGAACCATTTGAATAATAGTCTCAGTCTCAATGAGATTGAACTCATTGAAATAATGAGTTAATTACAAGTATTGTTGTGTGACATTCAATGAAGTGATTTATATATAGGTATCAACAAATGATTTTGAAGATTTTTTGCCACGGCCTATAATAGGGTCTCTTCCTACCTGCTGTGGACTCTCCATTTTTCTACAGCAGTATGAGAGAGCTGCGGGAGTTCTACAGGCTATGCAATAAAACTTTCTAGTACACTGCTTGCATCTAGTTGCTGTAGGTCATTTATGCAAATCCTCAAAATGGGAGTCATGTTTGATGGGATAAAGAAAGCTCCAGGTCTTCTTACTGTGGATCTTCACTGCAGCTCTGGGGGGAGGGGAAAACTCTTTACAGGCACTTTTAATAGGGTGCTAGATCTTCAAAACTTCAACTTAGAGGAGACAGTTTTGATTTTTGACTGGCCAGGATTCTTCAAAGTACTGGGTCTCCTGCCACTTGCTGTCCTGGTCTGTACCTGTGTGAACTGCAAAAAGGCACAGAATCCTCCATTATATCTCACCAAAGCTTTATGGTGTCTCATGTGATGTTGCATATCTGCTCAACCAGCACTTCGTTATTCTGCCCCATTTTTATCAAATGTGGCAGATGTTCCTTTATAATAAATCAGAGTGTTTAAAAGGAAACAGCAATTGGTACCAAACTGCCATATACTCTGATCAGGCACAATTGTTTTAAGCTCTCACCACCACTACTATTTCCTTAGTTCTCAAAGGATCTGGAAAGACATTTTCGCATTTTCTTTTCAAGATATATCAGAATGTCAACATTGAGAACAAGTCTCATAAAGCAATACTATCATCGGAGAGAACTCTTTCTAAGGTGGGTCACTCATGTCATAATGAAAGTGAGAGAACAGCTAGATCAGCTGCTACCCTTCCTAAGGAAGGTATTCAGGTAAGGAGTGATTTGGGTTATTCTTCATTTTAGAGAAAAATCCTGCCAAAGTTGTAATTGTCCTGTTGTCTCAGGTCTTGGCTACAGGAATCTAAACATTGCGAAGGAAGCATGGCATCACTTCATGTGCAGTTAAGAGTATGTGTGAGTGGTAGTTGATCTGTGACTGATATGATAAAACAGGTGAAGTAAACTGAGTATCTTCCTACAGGTGATATTTCTTGTAAGGCACTTTTTCTTCACCAAATGTTACCTATTTATTTATTCTGATGTGTGTATTAGAAGCTTACATTACAAGGTAATTTTCTATACTCTGTTTACTGTCCTGGGTTGAACTGGCAAGCCCAACAAAGAGTCAGTCTCTTTCCCCCCTACACTGAGAAAAGGGAGAAAGGAAAAAAACCCTCAAACTAGGTTTAAACTTAAATTAACTATATATATTTATACAGAAAAGAGAAAATTAAAAGAAAACTATAACACACAGTCACACAAGTTAGATATAACAACAATTTTCTACCTTCCCCTGAAAACAGATTCCATCACTCTAGATCCATAAAGACCCCAAAAGACACCCAGCAAGAAACAGAAAGTATAACAACAAATGTTTCTACTTCCCTGAAACTGAAACAAAATACGAGTAGCAGTGGCAGGAGCAAGGCCCAGCACAGCAGGGCAGCAGCGGGTTCTGCCTTCACTGCAGACATGATGGCAACTGAGAGAACACCTCCTACTCCTGTATTCATATCTCAGGTTTGCATCATCTGGTATGAAACATTTCTTTGGTTGCTTAAGCCAGGTGAATCCTGTCTCTCCCAATCTACGTAGATTCTCTGAGCCTGCTAATTTGAGGCCTAGCTAAAACTACCACAGTTTACCCTATTCAATTGTGACAAGAAGGAAATGAAGAGAAGGCTCCAAGGTGACCTCATCACTGTCTGTAACTACCTGAAGGGAAGTTATAGCCAGGTGGGGGCTGGTCTCTTCTCCCAGGCACTCAGCAACAGGACAAGGGGGCACGGGCTTAAGCTCTGCCAGGGGAAATCTACGTTGGAGATCAGAAAAAAATTCTTTCCAGAGAGAGTAATCAGGCATTGGAATGGGTTGCCCAGAGAGGTGGTGGATTCACCATCCCTAGAGATTTTTAAATGCAGATTGGACGTGGCACTGAGTGCCTTGATCTAGTGAATGGACTGGAGTTGGATCAAGGGTTGGACTCTATGATCTCAAAGGTCTTTTCCAACCCAATCAATTCTATGATTCTATGATTCTATGATTCTATCTCACTAATAACTTAGTAGATAGAAAGTATTCTTGCAATTCTCTGGCATTTGAACAACACCAATTGGTATATCAGGATCATTATACACAGTAGCAATTCACAGACATATTTAAACAAAACAAATCTCCAGATGCCTTCGATGCACATAACTGCCATACATGTCTTGAACTCTATACTACAGCCTGTGTACCATGGCAAATTTCCCCTCCTTGTATTTTTCATATGAAGCAGGCCAGAAAGGAGGTACTAATTATCTTTGTGGTTCGGATTCCCTTCTCACCTAAATAATCTGCTAACAGTTTGGGGAAATTTATTGTTTTTCCTGATCATGGATGAAGAAAAAGGAATATTGCTCAGCAGAGCTTCCCCTTGGGAGCTAGAGTCTTGTTCTGGACCACTGCCACAGGTTTTCAGGTAAGAAGCTCAGCTGTGGAAGTTGCTAGTAAATTTTGGACAGCAGTAGCAACCTGATTTTCAGTGCTGCATGCTTCTCATCTGCATGTCCCTGAAAGGGGCAAGCACTTATTCTTCTTTAGGAATGTGCTTTTCTTAATCCAGATATCACAGATACAAGACTGCAGATAATAGCTCTGGTCAGGACCTCTGCTGCTGCTGCAAAACTACTGGCCAGCTTGACAGGAGTTTCATCTGCCCTTAAGAATCTGCATCAGCCATGGAAAGCACTGTGCTGACTTCCCATCACACAGAGATACAGCTAGTAGACCTGTCTTTGAGTCCCGGGCTCTGCCTGTCCTGCTATTGCTGAAATAGTAGCCTGACTGATGCATCTCCAGGATGGATCTGGTCCCTGTCACCGTATGGAAGAAAGGCTGCAACACTCACTCAAGGCTGGAGTCAGGTAAGTTAAACATGTTCCTGGGCCATCCTGATTTTTGCCCAGGAAAAGGCAAATTGATTTTCCTTCACCTCACTGTGAAGCAGTGCCTAGAGAGACTCAGACCACCACAGCACTGGCAGCTGGCAGCACAGGCGCTTCCTCAGCACCTGAACTGCTGTGCAAGATCCTGGCGTCGGCATAGGTGATGGTGTGTTGTTCCTCAGTGTGACCACTTTTACTGCAGCCTTTGCAGAGGAGGCGTTAATGCTTCAGGTAGAACTACTGTATTGTTCAACATTTTAGCATAGTGCTGATGC
Organism: Pithys albifrons albifrons; assembly: GCF_047495875.1. Classification (NCBI taxonomy): domain Eukaryota; kingdom Metazoa; phylum Chordata; class Aves; order Passeriformes; family Thamnophilidae; genus Pithys; species Pithys albifrons. The sequence goes on along the minus strand of NC_092497.1, from coordinate 63,515,449 downwards.
ATGGAGGGCTGAATCTGTTTATTTCTTTATTCTGGTCTTGTCATCCCATGGTAAAGGCATGACTCCATGTAATGCACATAGTGCTTGGGAACTGACTGTAAGTGTGACAAGTTAATTTTTCATGTGCTCTCAGTCCATGTGCCTGCACTGCACACAGGCTGTGGGCTACTTTCACAGGGATGCCTACCAAAAAGTAACTTTTCATGAGGTGAGCTTGCTCATTTTCTGAAAGATATTCCAGCAGTCCTTGAGGATGAGCCAAGATGGAAATACAGAGGTATATATGACAGAACCATATTTACACATATACATACATGCAGACATTGACATAGGATAATAGCTGTTGTTATCAGAGAGGGGATATCATCTCCCATTTTCCTCTGTAGCACTACAGATTATCAGTGTCTGACAGGTATCAGTCTAGGTTCAACAAGGAATTTGCTTCTCCAAGCACTAGCTGTTACCATCCAATATCCTGGGCCAGAGAACCTAGGAAGCTGACATGAAGCACTTGCATGACCTGTGCAGTCCATAAAGGAGTCCAGCACCTCAGACTAGGACACACGGCAGCCCCTAAGGGTGTCCATGAGCTCCCAGAAGAAGAAGCAAGAGGCATTACATCTCTTAGATAGCAGGTTTCCTAGACATGAAGCTACCCTAAAGCTATGTTGGGCTCTGTATATCACTTGCAGGTGACATACATAGCTGCTTAAGCTGGGGCTGATGGGTGTTAAAACAGGCAGCTCACACCTCCCTATATTACAGTGTAAGGTTCAAGCTGTGAAAACAGCAAAAAAATTCAACTGCAAATAGGAACTACTGAGCACAACACACAGAAAACATCCCTTGAAAGAGATGCATCACTGGAGAAGACATAAAGTGGAGCAGATTCCCACTACTGCGAGCTGCCCCTTAGCATATATGCAGGTCCATGCTTCTCAGGGACTGGAGCATCGTGGACAATTGTCAGTTTAGGCACTGGTTTCATCCAATTCAGGTTGTTAAAAGATATGACCTAGTTGTGACAAAGGAAATTGGTAACCATAAGGGGTAAAGCCATGTGTTGGGGATAGGAGTTTTTGCAGGAGATGCAAGTGGAGGCTGTGTACATGAGAGGCAGGTCAGGCACAGTGAAACCTTTCAGAACCATGTCAGAGTCAGTGTTGCTGGATGCCCACTCAACAGCAATAGCTGTTCTTCTAGAAATGTAACTACAAAAGTGTAAGCATGTGACAGAAACACATTAAAATAAACTATTTAAATAGGCAAGTAATTTGCATCTGTTTTGTCTAATATGAAGTCCACCAGTTCTTCTTCCTGCTGCTGCAGGACTGTCTTCCAGGACATCTTTGCTTCATGATCAGTTGTTCCAAATATTAATGAATGTTCCTCCTGAATTTTTTCCCACCATAGGCTAATACATTCAGCAGAATTTACAATAATGTTTTTTTCCTATATAATTTCTACTTTCTCCCTATCTGTTAAATGCACTTTACAAAATACTTTTTCTTACTGCTGGGTTTTTTTGTGTTTCAGATCTTAACACACTCTGTCACTACATGGTATTTCTGAAAGAAATATGTCCATAAGAATACTTCTCTTTTTCTATATTGATCAGTACTCGTTGATCTATGTGTTGTAAATTTATGGCTGGAACATAATGGCATCATATATGTGGTGACAAAGGCTAAGTTAATTGTTACAGAAAAACCTACACAGGAAATTGTATTCTGTCTATACAAAATAATCTAAGAATTCAAATACATTCCCTTTCTATGCTAGGGAAAAAGATTTTAAAAAGATAGTATGAAAAACACCTTTAATGAGGAAGTTACAAGATTAAAAAATATTTTAACTCTCAGAAGAATCAAGAGCCCCTGACTAGCCTACATCTCACTTAGGGGGAAGAACTGCTTTTCATGATAAACTTTAGCCAAGGAAAAACTGATTTTCTATCCCATCCAGTTCCCTGTCAACCCTAAGAAATTAAAGATAAGCAAGTCAGATGGGTCCAAAGGATGACAAAGGCAGAACCCACCCTGGAGAGGAAGCAGGCCTGCAGTGAGACCGAAAGGTGCACTGAGAAGGGAACACACAGCTCAGCATTGCATAGGATCTGTGGATGGAAGAGTCACAGAGAGTGAGGTGTTAGTCCTTGTAATGCTGTAGTAGAAGAAGATATATAGGAACTCCTTTTATGGGGAAGAAATATATGCACCTCTTGTTTTGCTTTTGGAGGTCTTCCTTTTATTCTCTGCAGGCTGCAGAAGTTTAGTGCTTTCTCCAAGAGGTTAGTTAAGACTACTGCAATAGGCTATGAGTATATTATCCTTGAAAAGAGTATTTGATTCCAAATTGCTACATCTCACATAGTAGGTATATAAAGGAAAAGGGAAAAAAAGATAAGAAGAAATAGCTCCATAATGATGTTTAATTACCAGGGTTCCATTATTTTTTCTTATTTTCCATCACTTCAGATTTCCTGTATGGTTGTTTTGGTCTTTTTCAACTCCTCTAACATTTTGCAGCTTGATTGTTTTATTGGCAATGAGTGACTTGGATTCCATCAGACCAGATGAGCAGATTTCCTGTTTCTCTTAAAAAACAGGAAGAAGGTTGTTTCTAATGAGGATCAGGTGGGAAAAGGGAATATCTAATGTTGTGTAAAGGTTGCTGAGCAGAATTGGCTGCAGACCAAGGTCAAAAGGTAGCAGTCCAGACGCACAGAAAGTATTTCTCAGGAAGTCGGATTGAAGATGAACTTAATGGATGTTCCACTGGATGATTTGACAGTTGTGATTTGGCAGGCAGCATTTCACTCAGAAAGGTCATTGCTTATCCTGTATCCTGTTGAAACATGTAGGGCTTCAAAAAACTAGTTTCTGGAATTATGCTACTCAAAAAGAAATTTGTGATATCATACACATTTTTACAAGAGTAATGAAATGCAAACATATTTTTAAAACTACTGAAAAAATGGAAAACTTTAAAATCAGATAATGAAATCCAGAAATTTTAAGGCAAATATTTGGGGTGTAATAGTACCAGCTGCACATTATAGGACAGTACACGTTCCTCTCCCTCTCCCCTCCCTCTCCTCTCTATTTACCCTCCCTCCCCTCTCCCTCCCCTCTCCCTCCCCTCCCCTTCCCTCCCCTCTCCCTCCCCTCCCCTCCCCTCCCTTCCCCTCTTCCCCTCTCCTTTCCCCTCACCTTCCAAGTTTTAACAAATAATATTTTAACACATATTTAAATTTTATTTTTGGTAAATGAAATGTTCTTTTCCCCCCCAGATATTCACTCTACATTTTATTGTTTTATTGTCCTAGTTCAGCAGGAGGGACCCGCTAACATTTTGTGGGGGTGATCAAAGCTGTGTATTCTACCCCCTCTATTCATTCCCCAAGGACAATGGACCATTAGCAGCAGCTGCCCAGGGAGTCATTATCACCTTCACACCCAGCCTGGGGGTTGTGGCTGCTAATGGGCCATCAACAGTTCAACAATACCCCCTGGCTCCAGAGTTAATCACCCATTGTGTGAGTCCCCCCCCAGGGGGAGGGACTGGGTGCTCCCTGAGGTTACATAAGTGGTGGGTAAGAAGACCTCAGGAACTTCTCATTGGATCAAGAGGAGCAGCAGGACCTCAACAGGAGGAGATCACCGCTCACGCGCAGACTACAGCCCTCGCCTGCACCAACAGGTTTTTTTTCATTTCCTTTTGCTCTGGACTTGGGGAAGCCACAGGGGTCTCAGCACAAGGGCTAACAAATCCCCTTGGGTTTGTGCCCCAGGGCACTGGGTTATATTGCTGGGTTTTTGTGAGTTGAAAGCAATTTCCCTTTTGTGTCAGTGTATTTATTGTAATATTATTATTAAATTTTAGGTCTGACTTATAATCTCTCTCATGGTGAGTTCATTTCCCCTGCTGGTTCGCCTTTAAACCAGCACATTTATTTATTTACTAAAAGCGTGAAATACTGTAATTGTGATAACAATCCAATAGTTTTGAGTGATATTGTGAACTGGCTAGTCAGAAAAAATTTCACATAAATTGGACAGTTTCCTAATAAATGTAGAATTATCTGTGGTCTATGAGAATTCTAATAATTCTATCAGAACTTGTATATTTCTGTAAAACTTTAAAATTAACCTGATAAAATATCAGCATATGTGAGGCCTTCCCTTTTAATTTATGTCTGTCAAAACACAGAATGTGAGCTGTGTTGAAAAAAAATTGATACCAGTAGACATTGTTCTTCTCTTTGCAAGAAATTATGTAGGTCTCTACCATTGAAAATACATCATGCAGTATTTGTCTCATGGATTTGTCTCATGTTCACATCTTTAAAAATATCTTGCATGTTATCTAAGGGCCTGGGAAAGCTGTGATTAGCATATGCATTCCTATTGAACCAGACACTGTGGTTCCTTCTGTAGAATTAAGTGTTATTAACTGTCATGTGTGCAGTGAAATAGAAAGATTTTTAAATGGAAAAAGAAAAAAGGAAGCCAAAAAAAGCAAGGACACTGCATAAAAAGGCTTCAGTGTCTGTTTTACCTAAACATAAGAATGAGAGCTGTGGGTAAACAGAGTGACTGACTGTGCAGTGTGATTTAGAGGGTATGTTGGGTGGTCATTTCTGTTCTGCTCTTTACCAACAGTTTTCTACACAGTAGTGCCTCAAGGACAGTTATAGCTCCACAAGTTCTGAGTAGAAAACAATTTTACAGCACTTCTTAGCAAACACGGATAAGTTTGAACATGATGAATAAGGATCCTCTGTACAGGAGACAAATTCCCTTTTGTTCATGCATCAATAGTGTAGAGGCTGTGTCAGCTGAAGTGTTCATTTTACAGAGAGTTTCATATTCCACCATTACACAGGTAAGGATTTTGGCAGAATTCTAATAATAAATTAATAAAAAAATCACCAGTTAGATAGCAGTCTTAGGTAATTAGTTGATTATATTGTTTAATGACAATGTAAAACACCTGGGGAAAAAATTTACTTAGGGTGAAAGTGAAAAAAACATTGTTTTCCATTCAAATTTTGTTGAATGTCAGTGTCAGTCTTCTTTTCTTTCACTTCTCCTACACACTTCATTTCTATAGAAGATCATTGTCCTAAGATTTTTAAATTGAGATTTAAGAGTAAAATATGTTTGTGTACAATGTCTCAAAACAAGACAAACACCTATAGATGTTCCCAAGCAGTGCTCAGTTAAGCAGGCAACCATATGATATTGCCCATATGAACAGTGCTGTCCTCCCCTGAAAAACATAAGGACTATCCTGGTGTCCTAGTTTAGCAGATGGGACAAGTTAACACTGTGGTGGGGGATGATCAAAGCTGTGTATTCTACCCCCTCTATTCATTCCCCAAGGACAATGGACCATTAGCAGCAGCTGCCCAGGGAGTCGTTATCACCTTCACACCCAGCCTGGGGGTTGTGGCTGCTAATGGGCCATCAACAGTTCAACAATACCCCCTGGCTCCCAGAGTTAATCACCCATTGTGTGAGTCCCTGCCCTGGGGGAGGGACTGGGTGCTCCCTGAGGTTACATAAGTGGTGGGTAAGAAGACCTTGGGAACCTCTCCTCGGATCCAGAGGAGCAGCAGGACCTCAACAGGAGGAGACCACTGCTCTTGACCAGACTACAGCCATCACCTGCACCAACAGGTTTCTCACTTCTGTTTGCTTTGGACTTGGGGGGAACCACGTGGGTCTCAGCACAAGGGCTAAAAAACCCCTTTGGGTTTGTGCCCCAGGACACTGGATTATACTGCTGGGGTTTTGTGAGATGAAAGCAATTTCCCTTTTGTGTCAGTGTATTTATTGTAATATTATTATTAAATTTTAGCCTCTGACTTATAATCTCTCTCGTGGTGAGTTCATTTTTCCCTGCTGGTTCACCTTTAAACCAGCACACCTGGGCACTTGCTGAATATATCTTTAGTTTCACAGTGAGGAGGGCACTGAAGCACAGTCCTTTTGGCACTGATGCCTGTTTGCCATGGGCAGGAGAGCAAAGTATTCTGGCTTGGTTTTAAGACTTCATCAGTTTAGTCAAAAGCAGATGAAAAGTAAACTCTGAAGAAGCTGCTGGTAGTTCTTGTTCTAACAAAGCACGAAAAGCATAGTGCTAGCTGTTTGACTGTGCTGGAAGGTTTAATATTAAAACAAGAGTTCCTATTTTCTTTGAAATATGGTTAAATACTATAGCACAATTAGATTGAACCTTCTGAAATTCTTCTTATTTGACATCATTTCAATAGGTTGGCTAAACTCTATAATCAAATACTGTTTACTAATATAGTTTAATTGTTATAGCTGTAACTTTTCAGAATTTTAAGTGAGAAACATGCAAAAGCTCTACTCTAATTTAGAGAAGTATCTCTTGACAGAGTTTTAAAAAAAATAACAAATGGTTCCAGGTTGTAAGGTCTTAAAATATTTTTAAATAATTATTTTCAAGAGTGAATCTGGTGTCAGAAATTATCAATATTTGTGTAACTGCAGGTCATGTTTTGATATGTGATTTTATTTGCAAAGGTCCACCCATCTCTGATTTGAACTAAATTGGTTATTCAGCACCGAAGTAAGCCTCAATGGTCCATCTTTCAAGCAGTCAGGTTTATAATATATCAAAGGTTTAGTACTTAGAACATACCTGATTTAAGAAAAAAAAAAACAAACAAAAGAAGAAGAAGAAAAAGGTGGATATCACAAGAAAATACAAAATACTTTAAAAAAAGAGATAAGCACAGTGGTCTAGGCAGCAATTAGCACAAATATGGATTGGCTGGGAAAACACATGGAAAAGAGCTACAGCCTGTGGCATGTACAAAGCTTGTGCTGTGCAAAATTTTCACACTTCTGTGCAAATGAACACACCTGAATGAGGATTTGTCAGCCATATTATAAAAAAAAATAAAAAAAAAGAGAGGGCAGAGTAATGAGGACAGTCCTAGGAGGTGAGGGTTAGAGGTGAAGGTCTACATTCAGATGAGTGATGCTGTGAGTGACCCCAGCAGAACAGGACTCTGAGCCAAGTTAGTGTGGGAAAAGATAAAAAGCAAAAGTCCTTTAATATCAGGCCTACAGCCCACAGGAATACACATTGACCTGCACGTGCCTGAACACTGGTTTCTACGGTTTTTATAATAATGTCCACCCAATCCCCAGTTCACACATCTCTTAGTCCAGCTCCACTCCCACCCTTGTTCCACCCCTTCAGGATTTGAGTCTGGGGTCAGTGAGACCACCTCTTCATCAGTCCTTCTCTTCTTTGGGCTTTTGGAGTTCTTCCAGTGTTTTGACTTCTGGGTCACTCTGCCCTGTGTTTATGTCTCATTCTGCAGACATTCCTGATAGCCTTCAGTATTCTGCCTTGAAGACAGTCTAAACAACTAAAAGAACTTGAACTACTGTTATGTGGTAGAGGTTGGCATGTATAAACATTGAACTTAAGCTGCTAGAAATATTACCACACTAAATCTACATTTCACTACAGTTACAGGTAATTTTAAAATCTATAAAAATGAAAAAATCAAAAATCCAAAACCCCTTCGGTATCATGAGAAATGTCTCTGCAGTCTGCAGGATCTGAAAGGCAACACCCACAGGTGCATGCAGAGGTTGACAGTCCCATTGAAAAAGCAGAGTAACTTCACGCCTCTGAGAAGCATCTCTGTTCTCTTTGCAGGCTGATACAGAGTACTGTACTGGCATTGCATATTCAAAGTCAATGATGCTATATATAACTTATGTTATTCTGGTTGAGGACCCCTTTAACCTGTAGCAGACAGACAGAAACACTACGAAGTAAAGAAGTGAAACAGCCAGTAAAGAAGCCAGTTGTACAGCAAGCAACTGTACTGGACATGTTGCACTTGGCAAAACTGAAATTGAGAGGCAATATGGTTATTGTCTACAAACACATTAACGAATGAGCACCAAGGCTGGAAAGAAAAGAAAATTGCTGGTGATGGAAGCATGAATCAAAACAAAGGATTCAAAATAGTCAAAATAGTCTGGAAATAAGTAGACTTAGAAGAGGGAAATTCTAGACGAATTTCAGAATCAGGATGGAAAAAATGTATCTCCTATGAAACTAGCCTGATAGAGGCGGACTAAATACCAGTGAGTGCATATCCACAGCTGGTAGTTTTCCTTCCTTGTATTCCCAACACACCTTGCATAAACAGATTTCCATAAAAGGAGGTTATAGACCCAGAAAGGGTTATGAAGTTCGCTTACTGATATTAATAGATTAGTCTGAACCACAGTTTTTTCTCTTGTAAATACATACAATATACTCTAATTAAAACAACAACGTAGTCTTTGAGAGAAATAATATCAATCTTTCTCTTTCCTTCCCAGCAAGATTTTTTTCTTTCCTTCCCTCCAAAACAAGAAGGCATAAAAGGCTTTTTGGAGGTATTTTACCTGAAAAGTTTGAGGTGAATCTAGTCTCCAGTTCATTGTGTCAGCAATTTAACTCACTCCTGTTGCTGAGCTCAATAGCTCCTCCTGAACTTCACACTAGACAGCTCTTTTTCTGAATAATTTATTTTTTTCTGTTGATTTTCAAGCAGGAGGTAGTTTTCTTATGCTGTAGTGTGAAAGATAAGGCTTTCTTACCAGGAATAGCCACTGGACAGTTTCAGTAAAAGGGAGATTCACACGTTGGTGGATGCCTAATATGAGCAAGCATCCCAATTAACAAGCTAGTAACAGTACTTTTTATTGCTCCCCTTGCTATCATGAGGTATTACACCTTCAGAGCTTTGAAATGTACATCCACTGTTTTCAAAAAATAACAAAAATCCTCCATCTGGTATATATATGCTAGATAATTTGGGTGTTTCCAGGAGGCAGTAATAATTATTATTGCACTTAGAGAAGGCTGTTAAGAAGAAAGCCTCTGGTCAGTACTGCTGTAGCAAATTTCTCTCCATGTTGTCATCTCTGAGTATGCATATCAGTACTGATGCCGGCAGCTCAGTGCAAGCTCACTGCATGTGATCTTTTCTGACAGACCTCCACAGATAGACATCAATAAAATCATTGCCTTCTAATAACCATAATATCTGGGAAAAAAGAAAGACCAGAAGCTGAGCACAGCAGAAAGCAACTTGAACTTAATTTATTTTGTATCCTAAAGCATACACATATAATATATTGAATGGAATTGGTATACATGTATTAACAATTTTCTGAAACATGAATGTAAAATAAATTACACCATATTGTCAGAACATAATTTCTATCGTTCTGTGTCTCTGTCTACACTGGGGTGACATTAACCTGCTGTGTGACTGGCTTATATCCAAGGGTTGTGAAAGTAAGCAGTGGTTGATAGATTCTTTACTATTTGCCATCCCCATGTGCAAGACAATCTATCAATCCTAACACAGTCCTTACTTCAAAAGAAATTCTGCCTGATTAAGTGCATTCCAGAAGACCTTTAGCAAACCTTTTGAAATAAAAGATGAAATTCAATACAGTACTTAGCAGCCCATGCAGAAATTAAAATTGCTTTCTCTTCAAGATTTGGTGCACAGAAAGTTTGCTAGAACAAAAATAAATAAATAAATGGAATTCTGGATTTAAATCCTTCACTATTTAGTTCAAACTGTCTTGCTGAAATGCCAGGAAACATCAGCAGCTCCAACGGTGATCTGCAGCAGAGGCAGTACTGACTGTACTTTTCAACACGACCTGCCCCTCAAAAACACTAGTAAATTTTTTATTCCTTCTAGAGGAAGGAGCTCAGCAATAGTGCCTCTCTTTCTCTCTCCTGTAAGCTACTTGCACCCCAGGGTTTTGCTGCCTGTCTGCCATGGATGCAACTCTGGTATGACACAGCTGCATAATCTTGACTCAGCCAATCAGGTTGGGAGGCGGGACTGTGCTCAGGGACTCAGAGACACATGTCTCAGCTCAGCGCCTGCATAAAGGTGGCCACTGTTTGGAGGTGCAAACTTGAACTCTGTGAAGGACCATAGCTGCAGGGCTCAGAAACAGCCTTATAGAGAAGTTATAAGTATCTTGTTTCACTGTCTTACCACAAATCTGAACACCAAACATGCCTTTCCACATGATAAGAGTAGTCTGCAAGACCAACATGAATGGAGATAGTTTTAATGAATTTTTTTTACTACAAACAAACAAACATACATACATTACCAAACCACAAATTAGCTGAATTTCATATCAATTAGCTCAACACTACAATGCAAGAATTGTGGCTTCTAAAACAGAGACTTTTGCCTTCAGTACTGTGCAGATGCTCTACAAATTATGATGAAGACTGGCAGCTGGAGACGTTTGCAGGAATCATAACTATTATTTGTAAATCATTAAGCATGAAACTGCTTCATTGACAGTAAATAGTGCAGATTAATGTAAGTTTGTGCAGACTGTAATGTTGGGTTTGTTGCTTTTCCATTTACATTCAAAGGATATTTGAGTAGCTGGAACTACCGGGATTTTTAAAAGACAGAGTACTTATCATAATAGAGTTCTACATCTGGTTACACTTGACATAAAATCTCCTGAACAGTCATTTTTGTTTTGAAACTTTTACCACACTGAAGTATTTAAACATTATTTTTTCATAGCCGTACAATATCTATTTATATATAAAAATACATAATTATTTATATACATTCATATATTGAGCTCAAAAAAAGAAAACAAGAGTTTTACTTAACTTTAATTGCAAAGCAGGAAATTTTCTAAATATATTATGTCCTATACTCAGGAAACAATTTACGACGTTTTTCTATATAATTGCCTTCTCATTTCTTTAAGCAGCCTGCATGGTTGAAACCTTGCCGGGTCCTGCACTTTGGCCACAACAACCCCCTGCAGCGCTACAGGCTGGGCACAGAGTGGCTGGAGAGCAGCCAGGCAGAAAGGGACCTTGGGGTACTAATTGACAGGAAGCTCAACATGAGCCAACAGTGTGCCCAGGTGGCCAAGAAGGCCAATGGGATCCTGGCCTGTATCAAAAATAGCGTGGCCAGCAGGACCAGGGCAGTGATCCTTCCCCTGTACTCTGCGTTGGTGAGGCCACACCTTGAGTACTGTGTTCAGTTCTGGGCACCTCAGTTCAGAAAGGATATTGAGGTGCTGGAGCGAGTCCAGAGAAGAGCAACAAGGCTGGTGAAGGGACTGGAGCACAAGCCCTGTGGGGAGAGGCTGAGGGAGCTGGGGTTGTTTAGCCTGGAGAAGAGGAGGCTCAGAGGTGACCTCAGCACTGTCTAGAACTACCTGAAGGGAAGTTATAGCCAGGTGGGGGCTGGTCTCTTCTCCCAGGCACTCAGCAATAGGAGAAGGGGGCACGGGCTCAAGCTCTGCCAGGGGAAATTGAAGTTGGATATCAGAAAAAAATTCTTTGCAGAGAGAGTGCTCAGGCATTGAAATGTGCTGCCCAGAGAGGTGGTGGATTCACCATCCCTAGAGATTTTTAAACGCAGATTGGACGTGGCGCTGAGTGCCATGATATGGTAAATGGACTGGAGTTGGACCAAGGGTTGGACTCGATGATCTTGGAGGTCTTTTCCAACCCAATTGATTCTATGATTCTATGATCTCCTTTTCCTGAAAGCTAGAAATTTCACACTTCAGATATGATCATGTGCATAATTATTCTTTTCAATGACATGTTAACAGCATCACAACTGCAACAATCATTATTTCATGAGTTTCGTTGGTAACATGTCTCTCAGTTCCAGCTTAATTCTTAACTTTCAGGGAACTATATTCTTTTTCAATCTTGAGTAATAAATAATGAAAATTAAGGAAAATAAAATCTTACGGAAGTGAGAGCTTCGATAGGATGGGTGAGAATGCTTACAAGCATCTTATTTACTTTTTTCAGAATTGGAGTGATAAAACCTCTGAAGGAACATAGACTTGCAGGCACAGCAATCCTGGCTCCTGTCTATCTGAAACAGGTGTACTTAATCATGCCTGTCTGGCTTGTTTGGAGGTGCCCCAGACAAAGCAGCTCAGCCTCATACTGCTGCTGAGAGTGCCTGTCCAATGCCTTGGCTTGGCTAGGACTGTGCCAGCTTCAGCAGCTGGTAGTGGCACTGCTCTCAGCTGAAGTCAAGGTCAGTCTCTTCTGTGTCATGAAATGACGAGAGCAGACATGTAGCTGTCTTTCAGCTCGATCGATAGCTCTGTTTTGACAAGGGAAGATGATTTAATACCACAGAGCATTCCGTGTCAGAATGGATTTTCTGCAAAGAAAATTCTGATGAGGAGTGCATGCACATCACCCTGGCAAAGGGTGCTTGACGCTGGGGTTTTTTCAGAAAGGAAGAATCAGTTGACATTTGCTCATACAGTTAGGATGATACGGAGCAGTGATCTGCTTGGGAAAGACTAATTCCCTTTTCCCCCTCACAACAGAGTTGGTTTACACCTGTAAATCCTGTGCAGGAGGCATGTATCAGGATATATCTGTATCCCCAAATGGTCCCAGGTGGATCCGGTGAGGGGGTGCTTTATCCTGTGTCTGCTTCCAAAAGAGCACCCTGCCCAAATGGAGATCACAGAGATGTAAATACCACAGCATCATGCACAGGCAAACCTCAAGGAAAGTGCAGCAGTTTAGGCTGATTGCACATCCCTGAGGACAGTTACAAGCCCTGCTCTTTTTGCCACAAGAGTTCTCCTTAATATCTGTCTGGCCTTGGTGACTGCAAGGGCCAGATGAATGTTAAGAGTCTGGGCAGGGAGTGAGGAATGGGGAGTGTGAAACAGCCATGTCTAAGGTGCTTCTCATCACATACATGAGTTCTCTCTCCCTTGGCCTTTCAGTAGCTCTCAGAGTAGCAACAACAGTTTGGGAATCATTAACTGGAAGGACTGCAGAAGGCACTAAGTGGCTCCATGGAATTGATGTGGAAAAACACAAATGAGGCAGAGCTATTCAGTACTGATAGAGAAGGTGATCTTGGACTTGCTGAGTCCAGGGAAATGAAGGGAAAACACTCTGGAAATTTAGTACCAGAGTGCCATAAGATGAGATGAAAGGAGCCATGAGATGAGGAAATTGAAGATGTCTGGCCTGTGGAATTTAAGGAAAACAGACAGGGTTTCATGGCACAAAGGAAAGGCTTAGCATAGTGTGGAATTTATCAGCATTTCTGACTTCTTCAGCTTGCCTCATCCCAGTAATGGTCTTTTCTGAACTTCCCAGGAAGCTGCATTTCTTGAAGTCTTTTTTAAACTGCACATTTTCCAGGTGATGAACCTACAGCCATGGAGTCATGTTACATTAAACTTCTGTGGTTCAATCCAACTCTGTGGGTTTTTTTCCCTCAGAAATCTCAGAAGTGCCAGTCTTTCACTGACACCTGTGGACATAAGACAGAATTACAGGCAGGCTCTGATACTCTGAAAATCAGGAATTTCAGCTCCCAAACTTGTTGGAAAAGAATATCTTGCCTCAGACTTCTGCCTGATGGAGCCTCAGTACCATGCAGCGTTCATGATACTGCTGCAACAATGAAGGCAAAGTGGTACATGTTAACCTGTGAGATCAAGGTTCGTCAGTCTTCCTCTCTTTCCTGGGGGAGAATTATCCATGCAAAATGACTTAGAGATTTTGCCTTTTGCAGGTGCACACCTAGCCATGTGTTTTACAAGAGGAAGAGCAGGGCAAAGCAGTATGCATTTTAGCTGGGGCAGCCAGGCAGGAGCCTTTCACAGAAGCTGCCCATACAGAAGCTACTTGTGGCTTTGCCTGATGAGCAGGACAGTGGGATGGGAAGAGGGGACAGTACCTGGTTCCCACTGTGCATTGCTAGTCTAGTTAAAAGTGTTGCTGAAATAGCTGTAACACTACTAACACCCTGCTCTAGACCTCCTTAGGCTAACACAGGCTCACATTTAGCACAGGCTGAGGTACAAATTTAATCATGTACCTCTGTGTGCATAAACCTTCAAGAGTTTGTTTTGCTGGTACTTACAGGTGTCGAAATCCTTTTTCTGATATATAGGATTTCCCAGAAAATTACTAGGTTGTTGAAACAAAGTTGCTGTTTCTATGAAAACTTTGACATAGAACTAGGATAAATTGACCTCAAACTAGGACGATTTCAAAGCCAAAGATGCATATTTTGATAAGACCTATCATGTAGTGCCATGTGCATGGAGAATATAATCAAAATTAGTCTACATACAGCGTAATAGAATCATTATAAAAGAGACAAAGGCAAGGTAAGGACCGTCTCTCACCACCCTGTAACCCCCACCAAAGAGGGTCACCCCGGCCACAGACTTGTTGGAGTCAAGTGAGTAAGTGAGTGGGTCCATTAAATACAAATGAGGTGTATAATCACTTGTAATTTATTGTGTTTTGCTGTACTGGTATATAGCTCATTAGGAAACATTTCTCATTTCTCTGCAGTTGTCTTCACTCTCTTGGTATAACAACAGCTCTTGTGAGATCAGTTTTGTCCCTGACACAAAGCTCTGCACTAAGACTAGCTCCAGATGAATCTGAACCTAGGAAGATGGTGACAGACATTTGGCAACTATTTGGGGTCAGATTGATTAACTGCAGGAGCACCTTTTCCTGTCTGGGAAGTGTGCTCTCCCTCACCCTTCTTGCACACTATGCTTTGTAGAAGCTGTGATTTGCAACTGCTTTATTGCAAGTGGATTTTGAAAGATCTGGTTTTTACCCCTGTGACAGGGTTTCTGCTGCAACCTGGAAAACCTAACTTTTCTAAGTGTTGAAGTGGTGTTTGTGGTCTTTTGGAAATAAGTAGTGCTTGATCTACAGCACTATTTAGGGTAAGAGAAAAAGAAAGTCACAGTTTGTTTGCATTGAAGTGGGATCTTCTTGAGACCAATAAAGATAAAACAAAGAGGTTGGGTTATGGTGGGGCCTTGCTACCATACCAACAGAGAAACATGCACTCTCATGACTTTCAGTAGAGGAGGATCAGTGAGTTGGCCTCTGGCAAGGAAAGTTTGGGAGAGAGAAAACCTCTTGGTAATAGGACTTCCGCTGCTTGCAATAGACCTCATCACACAGTTGGGTGATTTGGGTTTTTTCTTTAAATCTTTTGCAAGAACTTGAAATAGATATGGACCTCTCTCACCAGAACCCTTCCTATTTGGCACACTTTTCTGTATCCTGTTCCAGTGTTTTATCAGTAACTCCCACTGAATGGCAGTAGTAGCCTGCTCATATTATTCTAGGTTACCTACGCGTATTAAATTAAGTGTGCACAATAAAACCATTCAAATGTTGCTCTCCTCTGAGCTGATTTGGACACATGTTGTGTTTGTTGTATTTGCAACGTATGACATCTGGAAATGGTAGGGCTCAATATGTCTGTTGTATGACACATGGGTATATCTATGTGTCACTTAAGTGGGCACTCACACATGCAAACATGAGTAGTTGGAAAAGTTGGAAAGCAAATAATTTTGAAAGGTTACAGACTCACAGAATGGGTCAGATTGAAAGGGAGCACAGTGGGACATCTGGTCCAATCTCCCTGCTCAAGCAGGATCATCCTAGAACATATGGCATAGATGTATATTCTAGGAGATTATTTCCTTCACAGGCAGTTAAATGCCACCCTGACACCCGACCCCATCAGATCTTGGAAGCTAAACAGGGTCAGGCCTGGTTAGTACTTGGATGGGAGATCTCCACAGAATATCGGGGGCTGTAGGTTCTAGTCCTGAGGACTTCAATGTCACCGTCCAAGCTTGCTCGACCATAGCATATGATCCTTAGGAGTTAAAGGGTAGGGCCAGTTCCATGCACACTGTGCCTCACCTAAAAAATGCACTATGCAGGCTTGACAGACACACCGACATGGGTACAGCCCTTCCCAAGTCTTCATTTGTGAAGCCGAGCCATCATCATTTCCTTCACAAAGAAAAAAGGGTTGTGATGGTGGGAATTCCCTGATTCAGATGCAACTGGGGAATGTGGCTACTCCTCAAGCCTTCCAGAAGGATGTTGGCACAGGAAGCTAGCCTGTCCTGCATATGCTGATTTAAAGGTAAACTGGTGGGAGAAATGAACCTAACTCAAAAAGAGATTACAAGTCAGAGTTACAATTAAAAAAAAACCAAAACCAAACGATTACAATAAATACAAGAATACAGGAAAAGAATTTGGTTTAGCCCACAAACCCCCAGATGTACAACCCAGCAGCCTGAGACACAAATAGAATGGTGTTCATCAACCCCTGTGCTGAGCACCACGTGGTCCCTCTGAGTCCAAAGCAAAAAGGAAAGGTAAACCTGTTGGTGAGGATGATGGTCGCAGCCTGGTCGTGAGTGGCAGTCACAGTCCTATTGAGATTCTGGTCCTCCTCTGAATCCAATGAGTAGTACTGGAGGTACCCAAACACAAAGATTATGCATGTTCAGGTTCATGTGGGAATGCCTGATACCTCCCCCAGGGTGGGGAGTTTCACAATGGGTAATTTAACTCTGTGAGTAATTGGATATTTCTGGAATTATTGATGGCACATTAGCAGACATGACCCCTCAGGCTGCGTGTGAAGGTGCTAATGACTCCCTGGTGGGAAGTTACCACACCCGAGTCACTGGTTGGAAGACAGAAACATTCCCATGCCTTGCAGGGTTCTTTAACACCCAGCTTGTAGCCTGAGGTGTCATGTGTGCACTGGGCAGCTGCTGCAAACAACTCATTATTAACAGTTCATGACAAATGGCATAGAGGATGTAGAATACACAGCTTTCATTACACCCACATAGTGATTAACTGGTCCCAGCTGCTGAACCAAGACATCCCATACAAGCAGGGGGCAGGAGAGGGCTCTCTCCATCCAGTGATTCTCAATGCGCTCATCCACTTGCATGGTCATTAAAGAGTACAGAGAATGCCATCAGAAAGGCTTTGGATCAGAGTTGTTCCAAAAGTGGTTTAGTCAGCGTTTCCATCTCCTTTAAAATGATGACTACTAGTCATACTACCAAGTAATTAAAAAAATATTTTATTATTTTAAGGAATCATAGTGGAAACATCTAGAAAGGCAGTAGAAATTTGATCCCACTGGCATTTACAGCACAGGCAGAAGCATGAACAGCTGATAGAGAGAATCCTTATTTCTTTTATGTTAAACAGGGAAAAGGCCTGTGTTCAAAACTCAATGTCAAAATTAACACATTTCTTTTGAGGGGACTGCTGAGCTATTGATGGCCCTGAGTGCCAGACAAGTTTGAGGTTTTCTTATATATAGTATCTTCTAATGTGTCTAGTCACAAAAGTACCTACTTATGAATCCCTTAGTTTAAAAGCTGACAGCTTGCTTGGTACTATATCAAATGCATAAGAAAGGCAGTCACTCCTCCAAAAGTTTATAAATTAAGTGCCCAGGTTTTTTTATTACATGCCTTGTCTCACTCAGATAAGCAAAAGGAGAACTAGATCAGTACTGGTATAGAAAAAGCACAAGCTGTGTTGAAAACCCCAGAATATGGAAGGCTTCTGTTTTTCCAATACCAACCACATCTCCTTGGCCTGGCAGCCTCATGGGTTTGTCCTGTCCCCAGAGAAACTGTTTCCTGGGTTTGACTGAGCTGAAGGCAGCACAAACCAAGGTGATTTGTGCTCTGCTTGTTTTGCTGGGGCTAGAACGTGAATTGTGCCTATTGAGAAAAATAGCTGTCATTTAAAAACAATCATCCTGATAGTCAACTGTAATTAGCAGTTTGGCTTGATAATACTAGTTTAAGTGAATGAAAATGTGTTTCCTCTCACTTCAGTGAGAACTGTGCCTGAGCGAGTGCTCTGCAAGGCACCAGGAGTGGCATAACACATCCAAATTTGTCTCTCCTGGGAGATGAACCAAGTTCAGCTGTTTCCAGGTACTCAATGGGGACTATGGAGGACATGGAGCCAAAATCTTTTCCAAGATATAAAGGCAAGAGGACAAAATTGGACTAACGGAAATTCTCAATGGGTATAGGAAAGAGTTCCTCACTGTGAAAGTCATTACACTGAAACAGACTGCTGAGGGATGCTGTGGGGTCTCTGTCCTTGGAGATCTGCAAAACCTGTCTGGGAGAGGCCATGGAAAACCTCATCTAATTTTGGTATCAGCTCTGTTTCATGCATAGAGTTGGATTAGAAACCTCCAGGGCTTTCTTCCAGTCTATGAAACTAATAAATTTATCTCTGAGGTCAGTTGATACATTGTGATAAATTATTCTGTAAAATTTCTAGACTCACAGAGATTATCTTACTATACCAGGTTAAAAAGAAATCAGCCAGGTAATACAGAATATGGGAAAATGTAGTTTATCAAACTCCTCTCAGGCAAAGGCTTAAGGGAAGCCTGTTTTGTCTCTAGCACACTCTCTCTTTATACATTATTTGTATGTCAAACTCTTGTAAATAAAACAGTATGTATAATTATGAGCTGATGACAATGACTGTAGATATGTTTAAAGTTGCACAACTTAGCGTGATGTATTGTAATTTTCTATCCTAAACAAACATAAGTGAGCTCTGTAATAACAATTGATGGGGAACATACTCTTAGCTTATATCTATTTTCAAATAAAGATACACAACCTTGAGAAGCTGAGCAAGAAACTAAGATATCATGCATCTATTATTGTCTTCTATAAGCACATCCCTTGCAGCTGTGGTCCTGTGCCACCTTTGAGAGTACCTACGATGTCTGAGCTAGTTTGAGAGAGATAATCCTTTCCAAATGGGGCTGTCAGTGTCACTACAGTGCAATGGTGAACTTCTAGAATTCCTTTTCCTTTGGATTTCACTGCTTGTGCCAAGTGAATCTCTCATCACAGCATACATTTCTGTCTGTAATTGTATCATCATGGAATGATTGGAGTTTGAAGGGCTCTTTAAAAATCATCTAGATCCAACTCCCTTGCCATAGGCAGGAACCTCTTCCACCAGGCTAGATTATTCAAACCCCTGTCCAACCTGACCTTGAACACTCCAGAGGTGGGACCTCTGCAACCTCTCTGAGCAACTCATGCACTATTTTACCACCCTCCTTGTAAAAAATTTCTTAAATTTAATATAAATCAATCCTTCTTCAGTTTTAAACCACGTTTTGCTGTAATAGGCCCTGCTAAAGGGTTTGTGCCAGTCTTTCTTGCAGACTCCTTTTAAACACTTGTGCTGGTTTAAAGGTAAACCAGCAGGAGAAATGAATGCAACGCAAAAGAGATAAGTCAGAGTTACAATTTAATAACAATATTACAATAAATGCAATGGCACAAAGGTAAAATTGATTTTAACCCACAAAAACCCAGAAGTATAACCCAGCACCCTGGGGCACAAGCACACAGGGGTTTGCTAGCCCCTGTGCTGAACCCTATGTGGTTCCCCCAAGTCCAAAGTAAAAGTCCAAAGTGGAAAACCTGTTGGTGCAGCTGACAGTTGCAGTCTGGTGGAGAGTAGTGGTCTCGTCCTGTCAAGGTTTTGGTCCTCTGGATCTGATGAGTGACTTCCTGAGGCCTTCTTACTCTAAGATATGCACCCCCAGGTCCAGATGGGAGCACCCAGTACCTCCCCCAGGGCAGGGAGTCACACAATGGGTGATTAACTCTGTGCCTCATGGGGTATTTTGGAATCATTGATGGCCCATTAACAGACATGACACCTCAGGCTGGGTGTGAAGGTGCTAATGACTCCCTGGAGGGGAGCTGTCACAGCTCCTATCTCACAGATGTCTTTCACACCCAGCTCACAGCCTGAGGGTCAGGTGTGTCCTGGGCAGCTGCTGCAAATGGTCCATTGTTCTTGGGAAATGAATAGACGGGGTAGAATACATAGCTTTGATCACACACAGTGATAAACTGGTCCCACCTGCTGAACTAGGACAACACTGAAAGACCCTGAGGTATCCCCAGAGCCTTCTCTTCTCCAATGAGGTGATCTAGCATAACTATGTAGGTCTGGCAGTTTGATTCCCTAAGGGTAGGGAATCAATATTCATTTTCTTTTCAGGCTATGGTAAATCTGCAGGAATATGATCTGACCCTGGCAACTCCCTCCATTGTCAGTCATAGTGTTTCTTGCCTGAGCAGGGTGAGTAGGACTTGCCTCCAGGCTACGCAACATCAGTTCCAGCCAATTCAGGACAAGGTGAGCAAGAAACAAAGGAGGTGAAAGTGATGGCTTCTCCTGCCAGCCTCCTTTCAGTGACACTTCATGCGGTCAATAGGGAATGAATATTATCTCCCTGTGGAGAAATGATGAGGCTTGGGAAATTCTGTGCTGCTGCATAACAGATGGATTTGTCCCTTGCTCTGCAGAAACAACAATGCAAGCATGGGGTCAGGCTAAGTGCATTGTCTTAGAAATCTTACTTTCAACATTTAATTAACATCTCTGAAGTTTCTCAGATCCTTATGAGACTTTTCTCTTTCTGTTGAGAATCAGCCAGTATTTTTATTGGGCAGGTGCCAGACTCTCTGGCTTTAGGTTTGTAAGTCTGAACCACATTAGCTTTTTCCCAAGTTTTATGTCTCAATCTACAGTAACATAATCACTTCTGAGATGGAAATAGCAAGTTTTTGCAGAACTCCTCAGATTTTTCTCCATGCAAGTGTATGTCTATACACATACCCTGCAGCCAATCTGCTTGAAACTTACATCCAAGAACTGCACCAAGATTTGAAATCAGTGCTTGCATGATTTTTTTCTTAAAATAAAAATATCCTTATCATAGGATATTAAATAGCACATCTATGGCTGCTCACTGGGAAGGGTGGTTTACAGCTACACAAGTGTGACAAGCATGAAAAAGAATATAGTGGAGTGAAGATATGTAGAATAAAGTAATCCAAAGAAAGCACAAAGCAATGAGACTTTAGAAAGGCTTGGGGTGAATGCTATTAGAAATCTCTCTAATGAACTCATCATCTGGATCTGGTTAGAAAAGTCTACAGGGCAGAAGGCCAAAAAGAGTGCTTGAAGGGGCTGCTCCAGTGGTTTAATGATACATCTAACCTCAGTCAATGCAATGCAGTCTTACACACCAGGGAGATAAAACACTTTCTTAGAGGGACTTGCTTAAAGATCAGTCTTAAAGGAGAATTCATGTATATTCTGTATTGCCACATTGGCATATTTTGTATGCCAAATACAGCATACTACATTTGTACAGTTTCATTACCTCCTCTGATTTCTTTGGGGAGAAAATATTTGTTAGAAGTATGATCTGGAAGACACAAATATCTGAAGGAAGAAATGAGGGAATAATACTTTAAGAAGTCAATTTATTTAATTTAATTTAATTTATTGTTATTGTTTGCCTTCTTACCCTGTTTTTTAACTTAGACACTGAAATCAGGCAAATGGAGCAACCTGCACACACAGCAGGTCATGCTCTTTTCTGCTCCTGTTTGCTCAAGACACTACTGTTCTTATCTGAGGTGTATAGTCACCAGTGGAAGTGGCCCTGTTTTTCTCATGCTCCTCCCAGAGATGAAATTTTGTGAGTAGTGACCAGTGAAACCTTTTCCAGTTTAGTGCATTTCTATGTAAACCTTGTCAGGAGATGTCTCTTGTGGTCTTATTTGAAAAATAGTGTTAAAACCATATCCAAACAAACAAAACCAACCCTTGCCTAAATACAAACATGTCCTTCAGAGGCAGACATGCTTCAGCTAGCAGCATTACCTCAGCGAAGTGTTTCACCTGCAACAACAGAGGGCATGATTCCCATAAAAATCACCTTCTTTCTTATTTATAAGAGGCCTAGGCAAAGCCTAGTTGTTAATGCTCTGAACCTTTGGGTCTTGAAGAGAAAAGCATCTGCTGCTGCTGCTCTCCCATCCAGATGTCCAGGTGGTTTTGGGTGGGCATTCTGTATTTCACAAGGGGATTGTACATGTATTAGCATAAGTGGCCGTTATCCAGGCTAACTCCCGCAAGCTGTTGAGGTAATAGGTATCCAGTTTTTTAAACTGGTTGTTGGAATCTGACACAAAAATCCTTGTAAATGTAGTCCATTGAAACTACATAGCCAACTCTGATGGTTGTTGTGTATGTGTTCCTTATGGAAGAATCAACAAAGCATTGCTTTTGTGAACTTCAGCCTTAGTCAGTACGTCACTTGATTTCAGACTGATTCTTCTACTTTAGTAGTTATTTGATAATAGTCAGGGCTCATGTTTGCTGCTATAATCCTTGTGGTTATCATTCCCCACAGCAGATCTGCTTTAGCACTGCTGCCTGAGGCATTGATGTTCCTTCTTTCTCTCTTTCTAAAGATTCACAGAATCATAGGTTGGCAAAGACCTCTGAGAGTATCAAGTCCAACCTATGACCTAACACTACCTTGTCTACTAGATCTTGGCATTGAGTGCCACATCTGGTCTTCTCTTAAACACCTCTGTGGACAATGACTCCACCACTTCCCTGAGCAACCTATTCCAATGCAAAATCACTCTTTCTGCATAGAACTTCTTTCTAATGTCCAACCTAAACCTCCCATGGTACATTTTAAGAATGTGTCCTCTTGTCCTACTGTTGGTTGCCTGGGAGAAGAGACCAACCACCCACCTGGCAACAACCTCCTTTCAGGTAGTTGTAGAGAGTGATAAGGTCTCTGAGCCTCCTGCTCTCCAGGGTAAACAACCCAGACCCCTCAGCCACTCCTCACAGGGCTTGTGCTCCAATACCTTCACCAGCCTTGTTATGCTTCTTGGGACACACTCTAGCACCTCAACATCCTTCCTAAATTGAGAGAGCCAGAATTGCACACAGCACACAAGGTGGGACCTCACCAGTGTCAAATACAGGGAAAGAACTGCTTCCTTAGTCCTACTGGCCACATTATTCCTGATAGAGGCCAGGATGTGACTCACCTTCTTGGATGTCTGGGCACACTGCTGGCTCATGTTCAACCTGCTATTACTCAGAACCCCTATGTCCCTTTCTACCTGGCTGCCCTCCAGCCACTCTGTTCCCAGCCTGTAGAGCTGCACGGGGTTATTGTGTCCAAAGTGTAGGTCTTGTTGAATCTGACACCATTGGATTTTGCCCATCTATCCAGCCTGTCCAGGTTTCCCTGCAGAGCCCTCCTACCCTACAGCAGACTGGCATTCCCCCCTTAGCGTGGTATCATCTGCAAATATGCTAATTGTACACTCAATCTGCTCATCCAGATCATCAATAAAGATATTAAACAGGACTGGGCCCAACACTGACCACTGAGGGACACTACTCGTGACCAGCTGCCAGCTGGATGCAGCCCCGTTCACCAGCACTCCCTGGGCCTGGCCCTTCAGCCAGTTCCTAATCCAGTGGAGAGCACACCTGTCCAAGCTGTGGGCTGCCAGCTTTTCCAGCAGTATGTTATGTGACATAGAGTCAAAGGCTTTACTGAAGTCCAGATAGATCACAGCCACAGCCTTCCCCTCATCCACCAGGCAGGTTACTTGGTCATAAAAAGAGATCAAGCTGGTTATGCAGGACCTGTCCCTCCTAAACCCATGCTGGCTGGGTCTGATCCCTTGTCCATCATGTAGGTGCTCTGTGATCTCACTCAAGACGACCTGCTCCATAACCTTGCTGGGCACCAAAGTCACACTGACGGACCTGTACATCCCTGGATTCTCCTTCTGGCCCTTCTTATGGATGGGTGTCACACTGGCTAACTTCCAGTCATCTAACTGGTTAGCCAGGTGAGCCAGGACTGATGATAAATGATGGAGAGGGGCTTGGCAAGATCTTCTGCCAGCTCTCTCATCACCCTATGATGGACCTTGTCTGATCCCATAAAATTGTGAGGATCCAAGTAGTTCAGCAGGGCACTAACTGCTTCATCCTGAGTTACAGGATGGCTATTCAGCTCCCCATCCCTCTTACCAGCTCAGAATACCAGTTGTCCTGAGGAGCACCTCTCTTACTGTTGAAAACTGAGGAAAATAAGGTGTTAAGTACCTCAGACTTTTCCTCGCTTTTGGTATCAACATTCACCCCCTCATTCAATAAAGATGAAGGCTTTACTTGCCCTTCCTTTTGTTATTAATGTATTTATAAAAACACTTTTTATTATCCTTTACAGAATTGGCTGGATTAAATTCGGACTGTGCTTTCACCTTCTAATTTTCTTTCTGCATGACCTAATGACATCCTTAAAAATCTTTGGGGTTACCTGCCCCTTTTCCCAAAGGTGATGAACTCTCCTTTTCCCCCTAAGTTTCTGTAAAAGCACCCTGCCCAGCCAGGCCACTCATCTTCCTTGAAGGCTCATCTTTTGGCACATTGGGACAGTCTGCTCCTGAACCTTCAAGATTTCTTTCTTGAAGTATGTCCCTCCTTCCTGGAACCCTTTGTTTTTCAGGGCTCTTTCTCAAGGCACTGTCTGAATCAGCATTCTGAATAGGCCTAAGTCTGCCTTCTAGAAGTCCAGCATAAAATTGTTGTTGATACCCCCCTTGTTTCACCAGGTATTGAAAACTCCATCATTTCATGGTCATGGTGCCCCAGAAAGCCTCCAATGCCCACATCTCTCAGCAGCCCCTCTCTGCAAACAGCAGGTCTAGCGGGGCCCCATCCATGTTAGGTCCATTCATCAGCTGCAACAGGAAGTTATCTTCCATACACTTCAGGAACCACCTAGACTGCCTCTTCTCCACAGTTTTGAGTTCCCAGCAGAAATCCGACAGGTTAAAGTCTCCCACAAGAACAAGGGCCAATGATCTTGAAGTATCTGCCAGTTGCTTATAGAACAATTTATCAACCTCATTATCCTGGTTGGGTGGTATATAGCAGACTCCTACTAGGGTGGTGGACCTGTTGGCCTTCCCCCTTATCCATAGGCACTCAACCTTATTGTCACTGCCCTCAAATTCTAGAGTCAAGAGACAGCCTAACAAACAGAGCCACCTGTTCACCTCTCCTTCCTCAGCTATCTCTTCTGAAGAGCATGTAGCCATCCATTGCAGCATTCCAGTCACGTAAGTCATCCCACCACATTTCTGTGATGGCAACTATATCATAACTTTCCTGCTGTGTGATGGCTTTCAGCTCGTCTTGTTTGTTGCCCATACTGTGTGCATTAGTGTGCACACGCTTCAGTTGGGCTGCTGATTTCACCCCTATCTCTGACTTATCACCCTTAGGCTCATCTCTGGAGAACTTGGTTTCATTCCCTTCCCCCTTCAAACCTAGTTTAAAGGCCTCTTAATCAGCCCTGCCAGCTCATAGGCTAGAGTTATTTTGCTCTTGCTAGACAGATAAACCCCTTCTGACTCTAGCAGGCCTAGTGTCATAAAAATTGTGCCATGAACAAAAAAACCCCAAATTCCACTGATGGCACCAGTCCTTAAACCTCTTTGATAACATGGGTTTTTCTGTTCGTTGTTGATCCCTTCTACTGCAGGAACTGAGAAGAACACCACCTGTGATCCTGTCCCATTAACTAACTGATCCAGAGCCCCAAAGTCCTTTTTAATTACCCTGATACTCCTCTTAACAACTTCATCACTGCCAATCTGGACAACAAACAGTGAATAATAATCAGAAGCTGGATCTAGTTCAAGGAGTCTCCTGGTAATATCCCTTACCTGGGCCCCAGGAAGGCAGCAGACTTGTCTGTGGGATGGGTCCAGGGGACATACAGGGCCCTCAATTCCCCTCAGAAGGGAGTTGCCTACTACAACTACCTTTTTTTTCTTCTTAATACCAGAGATTGTGATCTGTCTGGTAGATTGAGTGTAACTGGGAGACCCTGCAGAGTTTTGCATCTATTCTGTGTCTATCTAGGAGGAAATGGGAGTTGGGAAAGGATTCTTTTACCTCCCCAATCAGGGACCCATTTCCCTTCTCCCCTGTCTCCTAGGTTTCCTCCTTCTGCCTTATGGCAAGAGGGGTGGGGCGTCTCTGACTCCTGGTGAGCTGCTCTGAGTGTTGGAAGGGTGTGACTTCACCAGTGTGTTTTCCTTTCACCCTCCCTAATATTCCTTAGTCTTTCCATGTCTTCCTTAAGCTCTGCCACTAGACAGAGCAGATCATTTACCTGTTCACACTATACAGAGGTATCTTTTGCATTGTTCTTTGGTACTGCCAGGCTCATACGCGCCCTGTAGCAAGTGACCTGGACAGCTCTGTCCTTCTAGGGTGGTTCTCTCTGGGTAAGCTCCTTCATTTCTCCAGTCAAGGAGGAGAAACTAGCTGATTTGAGAAGTAGCATGGGCCTTGTCAACTTCTGTAGTCTTACCTTGCAAAGAGCATCTTCAGCCTTGGCGGTACCATGGAATAAAGCCCCAGACCAGTACACTCCATGGCTTCTGGGGAATTATTGTGGGTTAACTGAATGCCAGCTGCCCACCCAGGTGCTCCACCCCTTTCCTTCCCAGCCAGACAAAGGAAAGAGTAAGGCAGGGGAAGGAAAAGAATGTAACACAAACCATGGGTTACAATACAGGTGGTTTATATTTATGCAAAAGGAAGGAATACTAAAAGAGTGTGCGCATGCACAAAGCAGAAGACAGCAGTCAATCTCCAACTCCCACAGGCAGCGATAGTCAGCCACCCCTCCAAGAAGCAGAGCTCCAGTATGGCAATGGTTGTCAATATGGCAGCCATTACGAGAGAGAGAATGCTTTCTTCCCCACTCCTTTATATCTGGGTTGATGTCATATGGTATGGAATATCCCCTTGATCAGTATGAGTCAGCTGGCCTAACTTGTGTCCCCTTGCAGGATTTCAGCTCCTGGCTGAAGAAATACTGCGCCCAGCATAGCAAAAACATAGGCCCATTATCAACACTCCTCTAGTTACCAACGCAGAGCACAGCACTGAAAGGGGTATTATGGGAAAATAAATTCTGGCTTAGCCAGACCTGCTACAGGAATTCAGCTGTGTGTTTGGGCTCTTTCATATAGGTCCATTTCACACGGGTGTAAAATACCTGTTGTGCTTTGGGCACACCAAGGATCAGCTGAGTGGCCCTTGGCTGTTACTGAGCTTGGAGCAGGCAGGGGCCTACTACAGAGGTGAGAAGGGAAAGTTTCTTTTCCAAATCCTATTGCTCAGAAGGGATGAGAGATACAAGGACATCTCAGTTCTGCTACCTGTGCTTGGGAGAAACCACTTGGCAGCTGGAATTGTGTGAGATGCTGTAGTAAATGTATCATTGCCTGCACCAGCTGCTGACAAGGAGTGCACTTTATAAGGAAGTGACTGCAGCAAAGACCTTTTTTAAGGTCTCTTATTATGTTTCTGAGCATAATCCAAAAGAATACAGCTATTCTGCATATGGGCAGAGGCAAAGTGTGACAGACTGGCAAACTCTGAAGAGGTGTTATCCAAAGAGACTCACCTGGGTAATAGGAATCGGAGAACAGCTGTGGCTTTCAGCATTTGCTGCTGATTTGAGTATCTGGCTATAGCCACCAGCAGCACAAAGTGGTACCTGGTGAAAGTTATGTGTCACCAAGATGTAGCATGAAGAAGGTCTGAGATGAGACTCTCATTCTCAAAACTTCCATCAAAAAATAAAGGAATCATTCTGTAAATGCTTTCCTTATGTATTTGTTTTTATTTCTCTCTTTCTGGGTAGAGTGTGGTGTTTCTCTCATCTTTGAGTTCATTACCCAAAAACTCTAAGGAAAATATTATAGCTTAAAAGAAAGTGAACAAAAGCAAGTGTTATGTGCCCAGTATTGAAGGCTGCTCTGTACCTGGGTGGGAAGTTACTATGTCTCACAGTGAGCTCCCAGTTTTTGACTTGGGTACTGATGAAATAGAAATATTCTACAAGATAGTGTTTAGACATCAAAGCACTTAGTGTTAGCAAACTTCCACTTACTTCCCTCTTCACCGTTTATACTACAGCTCTCCTTGAATAGGAACTGTGATGAAGAATGTCACACTCAAATCCATTTAATATCCCCTTGAGAGCCTTTAGAAGGCAGATTCTCAATTGATATAATAGTTCAGTGTGGCTTGCAGGAGCTGACATTTGAAGTTCAGTCTCCACTGAGCCTAATTAGATACTGCATTAGAGTAAGTTCGCATGTTTTGCTGTATGGAGTGAGATCTGTGCTGCTTTTCATAAGAGAAAGCTGTGGTAGAAGCTGATGGCTGAGAACCAGAGGCAAGTCTGACAGGCACCCTCCTGTGCATGGAAATCCTTTTGGCTTCTTCAGGATTCTCAGAAATGAATCAGTGAAATTGTAAATGTTTCCATTTTGCTCCCTCCAAGGCTC
Organism: Pithys albifrons albifrons; assembly: GCF_047495875.1. Lineage (NCBI taxonomy): Eukaryota > Metazoa > Chordata > Aves > Passeriformes > Thamnophilidae > Pithys > Pithys albifrons. The sequence continues at coordinate 63,487,220 of NC_092497.1, read as the reverse complement.
ACTATGGGCTCAGAGGTTTCTTAACCAGTCTGTGAACAGAGAGGTAAACCACGCCCTCTGCATGAGTCGTCAGTGTTGTTGGTCTCTCCGGCTTTGCTAAGGTAACCAGATAAGAGGAAGGTTAAAGCTCTCTTGTTTCGTAGAAGTTGTCTGAAATCAAGAGAGGACTAAAGTCTCCAGCCTGGGAATTTCACAAGGTAGCTGATAGGCTGACCAAAGCCAAGCTCAGCTGAAGCTTGCATGTTACAAAGCTTTTAGAGAGTGAAATCTTGGGCTGGCAGGAGCAAGGCATGGTAAAAATAAAGCACTAATAGAGTTATCTATTTTAAGCTTGTTGTGCATGTAGAAAGAAATTAAAAAAAGTAGCATCTGAGATACTGATCCTATTTGTAACTGTTTTAACATTAACTGCTGTAACAGCTCATGCAGGATGAAGCCATTCTAATGAATATTCTTCCATAGAAAAGTAGTGTTTTTCTTCAATATTTATTGTCCTTTGGGCTTTGAGTTATTTGTGGTTTACTCTGTCTTGCATATTGTATCATTTTCCAGTTTGATTGGCATTTTGCTGAGTCATACCTTTGTTTTTAATTTCCCAGTGACTCAGGAGCTGGTAGCTGCTTTGTGGGAATATGCACTGCACTGCTGGGCAGTAGTGTAGCTCAGAATACAAGGGGCATTGGAGAAAAAAAAAAGAGTATATTATGCTGTAGTGCTTGGATTTAGGTATGAGCTTCTCATTACTAGGTTGTAGTGAATAATAACAGAGGAGAAAAGTCCCACCATAAAAGGTCCTCCACCTCTTGCTTCAGAAATATATTTTATCTACAAAAATTTAATTTTCCACTAAGTGTAAGAGAAACTTCTGGGGAAAAGAAATCAAGCTATTGATTTACTGTGTTTCTGCCATGGAAGAAACAGCTTTTCCAAAATACCACTACATCTAAAGCAGGAAAGGAAGGTCTAAATTTCTACTTTAGCTTTAGAGAAGGTAAATAAAGCAACTGCTACATCAGCTGTAGTCTTTGCCAAGTTGTTTGCTAATAAATGAGGGGAGATGTTTTAATGCCATGATTAAGTAACTCTCTCAAACATCACACTGTCCATGACTTTTCTTTGAGTGAAGAAGTCTATAGGAACATGGTTGTTGCAGACTTGCTGACTCAAGTCCTTCATGTTCCAGGCTCAAGTATGAGTTGCTAAATACAATTCTGACTAAGCTATTCAAAGACATCCCCTTCAGGGACACGTTTGGAAAATTCAGTCTGGGAATAAAGATGAGTGACTGTGGTTGTGATTGCTATGGCAGTGAGCATCAGTGTGGGCCCACTGGAAGGAATCTCATAAAGGGTAGCCTGTCATAATAACATTTGTATGGAAAAATGACCCCTTGTCTATAAAATCCATAAATTAATGAACTATGTCTGCTGGCGACAAATAGTGCTGTCTCAGAAAGAGTTTTGTGTTCTGTCCAGAAGATAAGTGGAGGAGTGTTCTCCTCTTGTAAACTCTGATGTGTTTTTACCATGAGTGTAATTATACACTTAGAAAGATCACAGTTAAAGCAAAATTCATGGAAACACTCAAGAAGCGAAGTTTGCAGAGGATACAAATTTTACTGATTCTTTCATCTGGAAGAAATGTAGAGGTATCAGTTGAGCACCCCAAAGCCCACAAGCCAGGTCCACTGCTGTTATTGGATATCTATTAAGCAGGTAAACACAGGGAAATATTTTCTACCAGTTCCATCTCTTAGAACCCAGTTATTGCCCAGTATGATGTCTTCAACTGCTGTCACTGTACAACTAGGGCAGCATCTTCTGGTTCAAAGCAAGATGTTTATTCCGCAGGGTTTAAGGGTAAACTGGAACATGCCACCTGAGCATACCTGATACAGAAAAGGTCTGTACAGACATGGAGATGTTCCAAGACAACAGTTTGCAGATATCCCAACTGTCTCGGGCCTCCCAGCAGGGTGTACTGGGAGAAGATAAATGAGAAGGATTCATAGCTGAGGGAATATGCTGTTGATGCAGCCTGTGGCTGTAGCGGTAAAGAGGGGGTTAGTTGTGGCGGTCAAGAAGAGGCTCAGGCACAGCAGGCACAGGACGCTTGATCGGAAGGCTTGAACAAAGAGCTTAGAGCTTTAATTTTAGTTACAGCTTCACCTTTTATCTACTCTTGTATATAACATGTCATCACACTATTGGCTAGTCAGTTCAGCTAAGCATACATGGAAACATTCTACTGGCTACAAGGTAACCCACATTCTGCAGGTGGCTCTCTATTACTTAATGGTGCACTCCAAACTGCTTTACTCTCAAAGATGCACCCTGAACTCCCCAAGATCAATTCCCTCACCAATTACCTCAGACATCAGAGGATGTCACCTGCACATGTGGGGTTGCAGTCTGTCTTGTGGAGGAAAGGCCACATACCTTAGCCAAAAAAAGGGGTACCTGATGTTTCTGGGGAAAGAAAAGTTATCATGGCCTAATCTCTACTTTGGAGAGGGAATTTTGTGTTCCTACTGTAGACTGCCTGAATTCAGATACGTCTGTCCTGGATGCTGAGTACAGCAAGTGCTAAAGGAACTGAGAAGCGGATGGTCTGTCAGATACCCCTCCCACTGAATGCAGTGGGATGAATGCATATATTTTATGTCAACAGTTCCAAGGTAAATTCTTAATTCTTCCTTGCTGTCTGTTCCAAAATACTTCTTACAAAGCATACTCTGTGCTCTTCAAAATGAAAGTTCAGTCATTGTAATTTTTCTATTGCTATTTAAAATGGTACTTTGATGGATACAAATGGAGTAAAAATCTTAAAAGGTGCATATGTAAACACTACTGTTCCTCAGCCTACAGTATTTTTTATATAAACAAATGTTACCTAGCCTGATGGCAACTTTAAGATATTGAAGTGCCAGAAACTTTATCTGCAAAATAAAATATAGGAAAGAATAGAGAAAGATTAACCTGTTTCAATTGCTAATTCAGTTCATAAACTGCCATCAGGCCTGAGATTCAATATATCATACAGTGAAATCATTTTCCAGTTCCCTGCTTGACTACAGGATGTTCCAAGGTGAATACTTTCTTTGCTATAGAGCAAATGAATTAGCTGAACCTAGCTTTAGGGTCCAACTTTTTCTTCAAGGAATGCATTGTTTGTATATGTTGGTGCATGTAAAGCCAGATTTTTCTAGGTGACCTGATATTTATAAGTAAAATATATTACCTGACACATATGTTTAGCCTTTTAGCAGTCAGATGTAGGCATAATTGTCTTGTGAGAGGATGCTTTGGTACTCAGCCATGTTCACATTTGACAAAATGAACTCTGTATTATTCTGAAAGAGTTTTGGCAGATTAATAAAAGTTATTCAGAATTTGTTACAGTCCTTAGGATCAAATTATCACTATCTATGATGTATTTTGCTGCATAGTTTAGTATCTAAATGGAACAATTACCTAGAAGTAAATTTCACTCCACTTTTCAATTCATCTGTAAACGGATAGTGTTTCTTCATGCTGTGTACTGAAGTTATCTGTAAAAGATAATATGTTGTCAAGATTCATGCTGCTTGGCTGTAGCACACTTTTGCAGATAAAACAGTTCATAATGTAGTACTTCTTTCTCAGACAGACACTAAAACAAAAAAACCACCAAACCCTTGGATTATTTATTTTTAATTCTGTAGTGAAAAACAACTAGAAAAAAACTTGGTTGTTTCCAGAGCTTCAGGCAACTGTGCTCATAGAGACAATGATGTGCACCTGGCCCAAGGCTCCAATTTTCTCCTCTGCTGAAAGATGGAGTACTATAGTACAGGCAGTATGAGGCATTTTTTAATTATCAAAATGTATAGCTGTTGTGGTTTCACCTGGCAAAATGCCAGGTATTCACCACAGCAACATAGCTCCCTGCCCCTGAGGGAAAAGGAGAAAGAAAAAACCCTGAAACTGAAACTTGATACAGAAAGGCGTATATATTTTACACAGAAAGGGGAAAATTAAAAGCAAAATGCAACATAACACACACACACAAGGGTAAAAGTAACAACAATCTTCCACACTGACCCAGGCACCAAATAAGGCAGATCCCACCACTCCAGACCCACATAACACCCCAAGATACCTCCCAAGAGATACTCGAACAGTGGAAAAGGGAAAAGCTAACAATAAAAATGTTTACTTTCCCAAGAGAATGTAGTGGTAAGTGATGTGAGGCCTAATCCTCCTAGGACAACACAGCACATCCTCTCTGGAGAGTGGCCATGAGGAAGAGACCCAATCACCTCCCTACACTCTCTTTTATACTTGATTTGACATCAGTTGGTATGAAATATCTTTTTGGTTGCCTAAGTCAGGTGATACCTGTCCCTTCATATCTATGTAGCACCTACCAAGGCCTGCTATACTAAGGACTACTAACACTAACGCCTAACTAAAACTAAGGCCTAATTAGGGCAAAACTACCTCATAGTACAATTATATGTACATCTTGACAAAACTTACTTTATATATCACCAGGGGTATGTGTATGAGTAGCATTATAATCCACTGTTTCTGCTTGAGTCCCTTTGACATCATCTTCTGCATTTTCATATTCCTTAGCAAGAACCCATTCACCAGCTTTGCTAGAAGCTAGGCTGGAATATCTTTTATGATCTGGTTCATTTTCATGGCACCTTATGATTGTTACTGTAAAACCTTATGGTAGTTACTGTTCTCTCCATGGATCTGTGCAGAATCACTTTTCTGTGCCTTCTGGGAAACCCAATATCTCTTTTAAAGGGGCTGGTTTGAACCGCTTATTCTTGACTGTCACAGTCAAGATGTACACACTTGAAAATATATAAATAGAACTTATGTTTAACATTAGGTCATTCTCACTCTGTCTTTTCTCTACATCTAACATACCAGACTAATACTGGCTTAATACAAGCCATATGTAAATCAGGATAAATGCATAGGATATAACTAACCTGAGATGCTGAAAGGTGAAATTATATAAGTTAGTCTTTGTAGATTTATTTTAGTCAGGTAGCAACTATTTGAAAGATACTTTTCAGGTATGGATTATGGAGGTTTTTGTTTGTTTGACTGGGAGTTTTTTGTTTGATTTTTTGTTTTCAATTTTCTTTTTTTATTATTTTTTTTTCATATTGAAGTTATTTCTGTAAAAATGTGTCCTTACCTGTTTGTGATCCTGGCACCATCTTTGCCTGAACCTCACCAGAGACCTCTGCACACACTGAAACTGGTCCCCTGTGCGCCAAATTTGTCTTTGATGTCCAGCAGTAACACAGCAATGTACCAGGACAGCAAGGCAATGCAGAGAACCTCTGTGGCTCCAGCTTTCCTCTGCTTTTTGGCTGCTGCACCTGAGCAAACCTTTGCATTAACCTCTGGGAAAGTCTCCCTGAAAGCTTGTGAGCCTACTGGAAGCAGCTGGCTGCCTGGGAGCCTTCTCTCAGAGACTATTCCTCTGAGTGCCCATGTCTGCAAGTCCCTGGTACTTATAGTGACCCACCCTATAAGTCTTCTCCTCTGCATACCTTTCCATTATGAGCATTATAGGTGGGAAAGCACTGGTACCATGTCTTAATAACCTGTCTTGGGTTAGCTAGCAAAATGCCAACTGCCCAACACAGAGAGGTGTGAAGTTTAGCTCTGCTCTGAGAATTAATTTCTTATCAGTGAAGAATTTTCATCCTAAGAAATAAATCAAAGAAATGTGAGACAGTCACCCAAGACAAGGGATGACTCATTTGCCAATGGAAGATCAGCTCTAAATACTTCAAGCCAAGGAGAATTGTGTTTTAGATGCAGCATTAATGTCTTCAAATTGACATTTGGTGTGGTTTGCTTTGTGAAATTCAAAACCAGCTATGTTTATCATGTGGTAAAAACTGTAAGAAAAATATTTAATGAAAATTATTCCTGTACAGAAATAGCATTCTGCAGAGTTAAAAGGACCTCTAAATATTTGACACCTGTAAGAATGCAAGTTAATTTTTTGTATGGTAGAAATACTAAATGAAACCCTGAGAAATGTTTCTGAAGGAAAGCTGTTTATAGAGGCTTTGTGCAGACTACCATATATTCAGTTTGAGCATTTCTCATTGTGGTCAGATACATTAACAAACACATTCTGTTTTGTTGAACTTATCTGGTTATTGCCCATTTTTGTCAGTAGGATTGCTAGCATTAAATTCTCAAGTATCAAAGAAACTGTGATTTCTGCTGCTCCACACTTTTCAAATTTCTGCATAGCTGGAGATTGATGTACAATAAATATGCTCACACATTTTCTGTTAATCTCATGTCCAAAGTAAACATCTTGTAACAACTATATCACTAATAACATGGGTTAACATTTGATTACCTAGTTAAGCTACTAAAGTAGCTTCAGTTGAAAAGGACTTTCAGTGTTGACTAATATCTTGAAAATAATCTCCCTGTTAAGGAACTGCATGCTGGGATGGACAAACTTTCAGGACAAAGAAGAAGAATTTATTGGCTGGGTATATAGTTACTAATGTGAGCATGTCAAATATGTAAAACAATATCAGTTTCTTTAAACAGAATCTAAGCTGGTTTTACATTTCTTTTTGTCATATTAGTTTGGAATAGGAGCTTGGAAATAATGATGGTAGATGAGTTGTTGATCTAACCCAATATTCAGCAATAATGTCAGAATCTTTGAGACACACTTGAAAAGGTTTTGAAATGGTCAATCATAGATTAACCTTTCCAGAAAAGAAGTTTATTTATAATCCCATTAGATATAAAATCAGCATATGCACTGAAAAAATGAAAGCTTATATAATTGTCAAAACTCATGACTCTTTAAATTAAGTATTTTACTGTAAGAGTAGTTCACAATATAGTTCAGTTATGGTTTTGGATCCTGCAAAGTTCTGTCCATTTTTGGTGGAGGAACACATAGCTCCCAGATACTGCCTTTTTAAAGTAATTTTCAAAGCAGTTTTATAAAGGTCACTGTAATTAAAATACTCTTCTTTTGACACTTAAGCTGTGTAGTGAGTTTCATGAGCTAAACTGTGCTTAAGAAATGACTTCACAAGTAAAAGTATGCCATTCTTCATGCAAGCATATGGATGAAGAAGCAGAAAATCTACCCTGCTTTGTTTTCAGCCTTCCCTCAGTTCTTTCCTATTGTCCATCCCTTGTTTTCGGTTGTTTTTCCTAAGATTTTCATCATCATCTTATATAAAACATAGAGAACGAATTTGGTGTATAAGGCATCCACAGAAGTATTTGAGTCCATGTGTTATTGACAGGTTTTGGGTCTCTCTTGTGGGTGACCACACTCCATATCTGGCCTTCTGATAATCTGGGATCAGGTAGATAGGAGCAGAGTTTCACTGTTTCTCAGTGTTGGGGTCCAAAGACACCCTATTTCTTCAAAGTGTCCCCTGAGCTGAGCATCTGTGCTTGGACTTTCCTGTTGTTTGGAGACAAACAGAATTGTGTTATCCCTCCTATTCTGTGACTATCTGATGAGCTTTGGGATATCTGTTCAGGGAATCAGCTGGACAATTCACAGCCTTTCAGCCATTGCACTGGCAACACCATCTTCTGTCTGTCCATCTCCAGCAGTTCCACTTAGTTCATCAAGTGGAGGTCCCCAGTGTGGGGGGCAGCAATAACCAGGTTGTGGGCCATTGAGATGAGCTGGTGTGGCTTCTCAGTACTGGTTCTGAGCAGCACTGTTGGCTCTGAAAATGGATGTTATGCTCTCAGTTGCAGATGTGCAGGGATTATGACCATGATTTGCAATGATTTGGGAAACTTCATTAATTTTGAAATTACTAAAAGAATGAATTTGCTACAGCAATGAGCCTAAACCTTGCCCTAGCCTAAGCAATATGGGCTCATTAGCCAGATGAAACACAGCAAAACTATTTTGAATGCCAAACAGCTGTTGGTGAGAACAAAGGTATTTTGCAAAAATTACTTTAGGAGTTACTTCTTAATAATACATATTTTAGATGACTGCTGGACTCCTTGTCAACAGCATTAAGGATAAATGATACTTCTGAAACACTTAGATGTATGACCTATGTATTTCCAGACTGAAGATATCCTTAATATGTTCTTCTTCATCCTCTTTTCCTGGTATGACAAATCTTTGTTGACAGGTGCCAATCAATTATATATTCCCATCAAACATGAATTTGTATTTCTCAATTCTTTTGTGTTACTGAGCTGTACATTTACTTTTCAGATATCTTTCTTGCCCTCAGGTAGCATGTAAGTATCAAAAAGTGTAATCTTTCACCCTACATGTTTAAGTAAATCTCTGAGATGCAGATGCTGCTGTTTGTCCTTGGGGAGACTCTAGCAATCAGTGGCAGGAAAGAAGTATCTTGTGTTGCCCACACTGGGGAAGCAGCAGGGGAAGCAGCAGGGCCTGTACCCTGGCACAGACTGGTCCATCATTGAACATTTAGTGCAGATGTCATTCTCTGGCCAGGACTTGCACTTGGGATTAATAAATGCTACTGGAGACATGAGCCTTGAGCAGCAAGAAGGGTCACTGAGCTGATGCATCAATCCTGTTGAAGACATCATGCCTTATTATGCAGCAATCTGTTTTCCTTGCCCCCAACTCTTTGCCAGAGTAGTGCAAGTCTGTGCATTAAAATAGCAACAATGACAGTATGAAACTGTTTTCCAATAATAAAAATGCTGAATTAGGCAAACTGTGAATGAAAGGAGAAGTCCTGTAGAGAGAAATCCTGTGAGAAATCAATGCTCTGCTCTGATAGCAAACATATGGTGTCTTAGTTTAGAAGAAACTAAAATATTTATATGGACCAGGAAAACAGGAGCTTCCCCCAAAGAATCACCACTGCTTTGAAATTTAGGAGTTTTAATCAGAAAAAAAACCAAAACAAACAAAAAAAAAAAACAACAAAAAAACCCCAGAGGATAACAGTTCTTAACTACAAAGATATATATATAACCAAAACTAGGACAGAACAAACTACACTGTACCCCCAAAGAAAAGAACAACTAGGGAAAAGAACAGCAAACCAGCTGTCTGTTCCTCACCTCCACCCCACAGTTAAGTTGGAATCTAGAGTCATCACACAGACCTTTGTTCTTGGTCTTGACACTTCAATCCCTAAGCCTTTGTGTTGGGAGGGAGAGAAAAATTTCTCCCCAACACCCCACTCACACTTTTTGTTTGAACTTTTAACATATGGTTACTTTGTATTATATTTATTTTTCATTCTCCAGTACTATAATTCTGACTTAATGTTTGGTATCTAATGCTTTATTAATTTTCCACTCACTTTAGTGTAAAAGCCCATTTATCTTGGGAGAAAAATAGAAAATTCTTTCTATTGTTCACAATTTTTATTAACCTCCCCTCTGCCCTTTGACAATTCTGTTTCTGAGACTTCTTATCATGTCAGGCAATTTTTATTTTCCTTTTGATGAAGACTAAGGCATATTTAAAATACAACACTCCAAAAGTGTGTTTGCTCAAGTACATCCAGCCAACAGATGCCAGACACTATAGCTCCGTGGTACAAAACAGTTTGGGAGATTGTTAAGATCTAGTAGCCAAGTCAAGCAATTATCTGTGACTGTAGACTTGTGTGTGAGTACCAAAAATTATTTCCATAGCTGAGCCTAACTTCTCTGGGGACACCCCCTTGTCGCAGGGGAGAAGCTTGCGTGCCCTCATGAGGTTGAGAGCTATGCTGGAGGTGGTTTGTGCCGCCGGTAGGGTCTCCCATGCCAGACAAGTCTCAGCTGAAGGGTCAGACAAAGTGTGTCCATGGGCAGGATGGGCTCACTAGCCGTCTGGCAACCGTCCTAGGAGAAGGACAACTCCAACCCCAAACCCGGGCAGATGGAGCTCATTTAGCCCTGTAAGGCCATCCATCTAAGAGAAGGATACTCTAACCAAACCTACGTCCTGAGGTATTCGCTGTCACTGTCCAAGCTCGCTCGGCCGTGGCAGATGAACCTTAGGTGTACAGGGAGGGGCCAGTTCTGCGCATGCTGTGCCTCATCTAAAAAATCCATTGCGCAGGCTCGAAGGGTTTACCCACATTGCAAAGCCCTGCAGCGACAGGTGAGGATCGAAAACGGCAGGTGATAGGAAGCAGCTGGAAGCCGCAGACCCAACCCTGCATGCAGGCAGTTCAGGATATGGGTCATTAGAGACTTGACCCCGGAGATGACATTCTCTTGCGGCACCATCCTGAATGACCAAGCAGCCTTTTCTAGGAACAGCACTGCTTGCTCCACACAGAGAGGGGCCTAGCAAAGGTGGCCTAAACAAAGCTCATCTCCACACTCGATTGGATAACTGCGGCCAACCGGCATCTTCCATGCGGTCAAACAAAACCAAAGACAATTTAAAGGCATACACCTGCCTGCAAAGGTGTGCTCAAACTAACACTCGCATGTTGGAACATCAGAACCATGCTTGATACTGGGGACAGTGGACTTCCTGAGCGTCATTCTGCTCTAATTGCCCATGAACTGTCACGGCTCAACATTGACATTGCTGCTGTCAGTGACGTTTGTCTTCATGAGGAAGGCAGCCTTAAAGAACGTGGTGCTGGCTACACACTCTACTAGTCAGGCAAACCCAAAACTGAAAGACACCTTTCAGGAGTTGGCTTCATGATTAAAAACTCCATTGCCTCCAAACTTGAAAATCTGTCATTCCGATCGCATTATGTCCTTACGCCTCCCTCTACACAACAAGCAACATGTTGTTCTTTTTAGCGTATATGCCCCAACTTTCCAAGCTGACCCAGAGGAAAAAGACAAATTCTACACAGACCTGCGCCGCCTCACCCAAAATGTTCCTGCAGATGATAAGATCATAATCCTTGGTGACTTCAACACCAGAGTAGGTAAGAATTCTGAAGCCTGGAAAGAAGTCCTGGGCAAGCATAGCGTTGGAAACTGCAACGACAATGGACGCCTCCTGCTAGTGTTTTGCGCAGAATGGCAGCTCACCATCACCAACACTATCTTTCAACAGAAAGACATCCTGAAGTCAACCTGGATGCATCCTTGATCCAAGCACTGGCATCTCACTGACTATATCTTAGTACAACAGAGAAATATCAGCGATGTCCGTCATACTCGAGTGATGCCGAGTGCAGAATGTCAAACAGACCATTGCCTTGTATGTTGCAAACAGAACCTCCACTTCAAGCCCAAACCTAAGAGAGGTGGCATTCCAAGGAGGAGGCTCCAAGTCATCAATCTTCAAACAGCCACAGTGAGAGACAGCTTCCAGGTAAACCTTCAAACTAGACTTAAAGATGATCCCATAGATCCCTCTCCTGAAGCACTTTGACAACATATTAAGTTGCATCCTGCAGTCCTCTGAAGAGTCCCTAGGGTTCTCCTCCAAGAAAAACAAAGACTGGTTTGATGAAAACAATCAAGAGATCCAGGAGTTGTTGAAGAAGAAGAGAACTGCTTACCAAGCACACCTTGCTCAGCCATCTTGCCATATAAAAAAAGCCGCCTTTCGTCTTGCATGCAGCAAGCTCCAACAGAAATTTCGAGACATCCAGAACAAATGGTGGATCAGCCTAGCAGAAAGGACACAACTATGCACAGATTTGGGTGACCAAAGAGGATTCTAGGAGGCCCTGAAAACAGTGTACGGACCCACACACCAGGTTCAAAGCCCCCTACTCAGTGCAGATGGTCAACTGCTTCTCACAGATAAAACCTCCATCCTGAACCGATGGTCTGAGCACTTTCAGACTCTCTTCAGTGCCAGCTGTGTAGTCCAAGGCTCAGCAGTACAGCACATTACACAACAACAGGTGAAAAATAAGTTGGATACTGACCCTACTATGGGAGAGACACTTAAGGCCATACAGCAGGTGAAAACTGGCAAGGCAGCTGGGGTTGAAGCAATTCCACCTGAAATCTGGAAGCATGGAGGTCAAGCACTCCATGCCAAATTCCACGAGCTTGTTGTGCGTAGCTGGGAACAAGGGAAACTACCACCAGATCTCTGTGGCACAGTCATCATCACCTTGTACAAGAAGAAAGGAGAAAAATCAGACTGCTCAAATTACCAAGGTATTACTTTGCTCTCCATTGCTGGTAAAATCCTTGCAAGAATATGTCTGAACAGATTAGTACCCACTATTGCAGAAGATCTTCTACCTGAAAGCCAGTGTGATTTCAGAGCCAATAGGAGCACCACAGACATGGTGTTTGTTCTCAGACAACTGCAAGAGAAGTGTAGGGAACAGAACAAAGGTCTCTATGTAACCTTCGTTGACCTCACCAAAGTTTTTGACACTGTGATCAGAAAAGGCCTGTGGCAGATCTTGGAACGTTTAGAATGTCCCCCCAAGTTCCTCAAAATGATCATCCTGCTACATGAGGATCAGCGTGGACAAGTCAGATATGGCGATGTACTCTCTGGGCCCTTTCCAATAACCAGTGGTGTGAAACAAGGTTGCGTTCTTGCACCAACTCTATTCACAACCTTCTTCAGCATGATGCTCCAAAGAGCCACAGCAGACCTTGATGAAGAAAATGGCATCCGCATCCAATATCATACTGATGGAAGCCTATTCAACCTAAGGTGACTGAAGGCCCACACCAAGACCCTGAATCACCTTGTCCGTGAGCTGCTTTTGCTGATGATGCCGCCCTCATTGCTCACACAGAAGGAGCTCTGCAGCGCTTAACATCCTGCTTTGCAGAGACTGCTGAGCTTTTTGGGCTGGAAGTCAGCCTGAAGAAGACAGAAGTTCTCTACCAACCTGCACTTCAGGAAGTCTTCCATCATCCTCACATCACCATAGGTGAATCAGAGCTTAAGTCAGTCCAGCAGTTCACCTGTCTGGGAAGTAACATTTTCTCAGACGGTAAGATTGACAAAGAGATAGACAACAGGCTAGCAAAGGCATACAGAGCCTTTGGGAAACTCCATAAAAGAGTCTGGTGCAATAAACACCTGAAGAAAAGCACAAAGATCAGTGTCTACAGAGCCATTGTACTGTCTACTCTTTAATATGGGTCTGAATCCTGGGTCATCTGCCACCACCTGTGGCTTCTCAAACGCTTCCATCAGCACTGCCTCCATACAAATCCTAAACATCCACTGGTCTGATGACGTGACCAATGTGTCTGTTCTTGAACAGGCAGGGGTCAGCTGTATCGAGGCCATGCTGATGAGAACGTAGCTGTGCTGGGCAGGGCAAGTCTCCAGAATGGAGGATCACTGCCTTCCGAAGATTGTGCTCTATGGTGAACTCGCCACTGTCTGCCGCAAGAGAGAAGCCCAAAAGAAGAGATACAAGGACTCCCTGAAACAACATCTCAGCCTTGGCCATATTGACTGCCATCAATGGTCCACTCTGGCCTCCAATCAGGATTCAGGGAGACACACCATTCACGACGCTGCTGCTTCCTTTGAGAATGCACAGAGTCAGTCTTGAGAAGAAAAGACAACGCAGAAAGAACCGTTCCTTGCCAATATCACCTAGGGAGACGTTCCGCTGTGCCTTTTGTGACCGGACCTGCCTATCCCGTATCGGCCTTTTTAGCCACCAGCACACCTGCAGCAAGCGTGGGTAGTGCCCTTCTTAAATCTTCGTTTCCAAAGCCTAGCCATGATGAGCTGAGCCTAAGTATAAAAAGTCTGCAATGTGCCAGATTTCTGGAAGACAGTCTTTCCCCCTGCCTCTCCTTTCCTTTTTCTTTATCTTTAGAAAGGCAATGCTTAAGAACAGAGATAAAGGGAAGAAAATTGGGACAGATACTACAGTATCCTCTGAGGTAAAGGCCTAATCATACGGTTTCTCTCTGTCTATGTATCCTCATTATCAATCTGTTGTTGAAGGCAGCACATGCAGAGGGAAATAAGTAAGTGATTAATTTGCATGAATAGGATTAATACGGATCATTGCACTTGACAGGACTAAAATAATTGATTTAGGATTTTTGAAAGCGTCAATGGAAACAATAACTGAACACAACAATTTGTCAGTGAAAAACTCTTGCCCTGTCTACAGTGGGAAGCATGTGTCGCTTCTCTTGGAAGCTTGTTCAAGATGCAGTGTAATGGATGAGGGGCAGAGGGTCCTGGGTATGGCACTGGAGGAGGACCGTGGAAGAGGCTAGGTATCTGGCTTTCTTGATGGCCCCATATCATGATTTAATCCCAGCCAGCAACCAAGTCTCAGGTAGCACCTCGCTCACTCCCTCACCAGCAGGACTGGAGAGAGAATTGAAAGGATAAAAGCCAGAAAACTCATGGGTTGAGATAAAGTCAGTTTAACAGGGAAAGCAAAAGCTGCCCACACGGACAAAGCAAAATAAGGAATTAATTCACTGCTTTCCATGGGAAGGCAGGTGGTCATTCATCTCCAGGAGATCAGGGCCCCATCACATGTAATGGTTACTTGAGAAGACAAACATCATCACTTCAAATGTCCCCCCACCTCCTCACTTTTCCCTGCAATTTACATACTGAGAATGATGCCATATGGTATGGAATATCACTTTGGCCAGCTGGGGTCACCCGTCCTGGCTGTGTCTTCTCCCAGCCTCCCATGCACCCCAGGTTTCTTACCAATAAGAAAAGCAGAAAAGCCTGCTGAGAAGACTGAGTATTGCTCAGTAACAACTAAAACATCTTTATATTATCAACCTGTATTCAGAACAAACCCAAACCTTAGCCCCACTGTGAAGAAAATTAACTCTACACAAATCAAAACCAGTACACCCAGGATGAAGGTATTATTTGTGTGGCAATATGGATCTGCAAAATCATAAAGACAGCTTTTGGTCTGGGGAAATGGTGACATAATTTTCATACTGCCAAGGTATAAAATGCTCTCCATGCCTCTGCAGTTATATACTAACTTCATTCTTCAGTGGCTGATTGAATACCCCAGGGTCATGAGCCCCTTGTGCCATTCATTCCCTCCTTCCTCTACTGGCCAGAGCATTATGCCATGATGGTGGACCTGGTGAGACCACACAGACTGTTCCTGTCCAAGGCCTGCTTCTGCTGCTGGTGGTTCCAGCAAGGGACTTCATTGGAGGCCACACAGCAGAGTCCTTCAACTGTAGAAAAGTTGTGGGAATAGAGCAGGACTGGACAGTGTCTGCTTTTACAGCAAAACTGTTGGTAAGAGGTGTGGTGATTGGAGTGAAAACATTATTCTTGAAGATAACAGAGAATTTCTCTGCCTCTGGAGCCCTTTACCCTGCTCAGAGACCTGAGTAAATTGGAGCCTTGGCCTCAAAGGTCTGCATGGGTGAATAAGAGATCTCCTCTGGTTTTGCTTTCATCTCATGGTGACACTCTGATCCATCATTTCAGCTAGGATGGGCCAAAGATGAAAACCTGTGCTAGGGTACTCCCCATGGCACCACCATGGTCCATTCAAAAACCAGTGCTCATTCCTGAGCAAGAGAAATTTCAGTCTCATGGGGGTAACACTTACGTTGAAGTGACTCTGAGGCAATGTGTGATGCCTTCTTCTTCCCAGTGTTAGTCTGCAGAAAGGCAGATCTCATCCTTAGCAGTCTCTAACTGCTACTTCTGGCCTCTTTGTGTTGCCCAGGTGTCATAACTCCTTTATTTGACTTCCTATTATCACCTGTCAAAGAGCCATACACAGCACCACAAATGTGCAGAAACTTTGACTGGGGCTGGATATATAGATGTGAGGCTGTGAAAGTCTTTTATGAAGGTGGGAGATTATATAGGCAAACATCAATGAAATAATAGCCTTCAATAAGAGACTAAGAGTACCTTTATCCATTTGTACCTATTTCCTCTTGGTTGGCATTAATGAAAGAGATGCAAATTTTACTTTCACAGCTGTCACTGATCAGGAGACAGCCATGCTCCTATGCCACAGGGTAAGGCATCAGTAGTCTGTCTCCTGGGAAATACTGAATCATAAGGCAGGAGGATGAAACCTGAAATTATAAGTACCGAGGTTCCCCTGGATGCTTCTTAAAGTGCTTGTCCAATGCTATTTCCTTCCTCAGTAAAGTCAGCCGTGTAACACAACTTGGACCATTGCAATATGTAGGTGTCAGAGAAGAGATGCTGATACAAAGAAATCCATAGGAAAAGGGGTATTTATTCCATAATGGTTCTTTCCTGCACCTAACACAATCTAAATGCACCATGCCACCTTGCTCAAGCATTATATCTGGAGCAGAGAAGATCTTTTATTTTGATCAATCCAATCTTAAAAGAAATCGTTGTTTACTATCCTGTCTCCAGTGATTAGTTCATATTTGCTGTTGCTCAGTTCTGCAAGTCTGCTCTCATCTGCCCCTGAACTTTTAGTGTCTCTAAGGGAAAAGCTGCAGCATGAAGTGTAAAGACCACTGTGCCTCTTGTGAGTAAACTTTCGAACATTTTGGACCAGCTGGAATGTTTGATTTCTTTGCAGTTGCAGATATTGCATGGTACCTGGGGTTGGGGAAGGAAAGACAATATTGGAAGCTGGTATGTGTAACTTACATGGAGGCATTATTAACTTTGTGGGAAGTAAACTGTTAAAGTGGAGCAAAATGAACATTTGATTTCTTGACCAGGGAAAGGTTTTCTGTCTCCCAGTAATTCACTATTTCAAAACTGAAGCTGGTTGCAAGTATTAATCATGAAGTAAAAGTGAGTGGTGATCCAGGGGGTTGATGAGGATTTTGCAGAATACAAGAAGATAGAGGAACCCCAAGGTTTATCTCTGAACCCATGGCCTCTAAGATCCTGGATAGGGTTAGAATTGCTTGATTTGGTTTTGTCTCAGTGCAAGTTTGTTTTTTTCTTTCAAGATTTTTTTTCCCGGGCTGAGCATCTGAGCAAGTTGGGGGTGCTTGTGGGCTGAGACTCTCTTGTCCAGAGGTGATTTCACACTTCTGCTGTGCTGGGGTCTGCCCTCTCTC
The DNA here is from genome assembly GCF_047495875.1 of Pithys albifrons albifrons. NCBI lineage: Eukaryota > Metazoa > Chordata > Aves > Passeriformes > Thamnophilidae > Pithys > Pithys albifrons. Next base: position 63,470,259 of record NC_092497.1, on the reverse strand, counting down.
CAAATACAGCACTTGGCAAACTAAGTCTGTGGTGAAGCTGGCAGGGAGAACTCTCAATGTACAGTGTGTTTGCTTTAGAACTTATTGGGATTGGGGATGTGTATGAGTCTGCAGTTGAAAGCACAGACCATGGGTTCACCAGTAAACAGCAGGGAGCTGTGGCTGCTCTACAGTCCCTTGGCACATCTTCCAGTCCAGTTTTAATTGGCCACAGCTTGGATTTGCATTCATCTTTTCTGACATTAATTATGTGTGTAATAGATGCACACACAGTCTGTCCTAATACACCAAAGAAGGTTCAGAGCTTATTTAAAAGCACTCATGAAAATTCCAATGTCAGAGAGCTTATTAAAACAAAAGCCCCCAAATTGCTATGTGTAGTTCACTGCAATGAACATGTTGTTGCTGAGATTCACTCATCTTACCACAAGCTGGTTTTTGCCTTTCTTCTACATACGTGGTTTGTAAGGGAAATGCTGCCATAACATTACACAAGCTTTCCAAATGCTTTGTGTACACAGAAATATGTGTTTTGTATTTCAGGTTTTGACCTATCCTTTCATATAGTTATTCTTTCAGTTGTTGGGTATATTTTCCCCATGGCAAAATATTTGTTTAGTTTCTTTCTTTCAGTTGCTGTGTTATTTGTCCTTCCATTTTTAATTGCAAAAGTCAATACAGTAGACCAAATTCAGCTTTGGTGTAATTATATTGGATTCAATGTGCAGCATTGTCCCATTTTTATATTGCCTTTCAATATTAATTATTAATGTGTGTACCTAGCACATTGATTTAAAGGGCACTGCGTAAGTTAAATGCTTGTCTATGAGATTAAAACCATTTCGCCCATGCTGGGTGACATTGCAGATGCATTGTGCTGCTCTCATCAGAATCCTTGGCAATTGCAACACTGATACAAAAATGCTGCAAAACAAATAAAGCAAACTCAGGAAAGAGCAGTGAGAATAAATGTAGCTCTCTTTGCGCTGTGGAACTTGTTATGTGTGTGTAACTATGAAGCAGTGGGAAGGAAATCAAACCCATGAGACAAAAATGGACAGAAATAAATATTTTCATATACAAAAAATAACAATTATAAATGTAACTTTTTTTTTTGTACTTCTCACTGACCGTCCCTGATTTTATAATCTGCAGAAAAACAATTGCATGGAATTATCCATGCTATCCAGCATGACCTCGAACTCTTAAAAGAATGGGGCATCCACAGCTTCTCTGGGCAGTCCCTTCCAGTATCTCACCACACTCACAGTAAAGAATTTATTCCTAATATCAAATCTAAAGCTATCCTCTTTCTTTGAGGCCATTCTCTCTCATCCAATCACTGCATGCCCTTATAAAAAGTCCCATGCAAGCTTTCTTGTAGCTTCCTTTAGGTACTGGAAGGCTGTTAGAAGACCTTGCTAGAGCCTGCTCTCCTCTAGGCTAAACAACTCCAGCTTTCTCATCCTGGCCTTACAGGAGAAGTGCTCCACCCCTCTGATGGTCTTCATGGCCCTTCTCTGAACTCATCCCAACAGGTCCATAACCTTTTATGGAAGAGGCCCCAGAACTGAATGCAGTGGTCCAGGTGGGGTCTCCCCATAGTGAAACAGAGGGAGAGAATCACCTCCCTCTACCTGCCAGCCACCCTTCTTGTGATGCAGCTCAGGATACAGTTGGCTTTCTGGTGTAGTGACCTTTTACAATGTGGAGAAACCTGCATGCTTATGAGAGGGCTTTTACCCCATGTGTGTTTCATGAAGGGCAGGACGTGAAATGTTTGAGCCCAATTCCTTGCTTTACCACAGCTTCACTGTGTGCTCAGCAAGCCTTGCTGAGGGATCACGTGTTCAAGGCCAGCCTTTCTGAAGGCTGTTCTGCAAGGTTCAGTATTCACTCTCTGTTTGGGTGACAGACCCTGAGATCTGTCAATTGCATTACCTGAAAGGGAAAAAGGCATTAATTCCTCAGTGAGAAGCTGCAGCAGTGTTGGCAGCTCTTTGTGCAGCCGCGCTGGAGGAGCAAAGTCCCCATCCCTTGTGCCAGCTCCAGGCTCCTGAATAATATCCTTTAGCAGTCTGTGCAAATCCTAGTAATTTGTTGTCAGCATGAATTATTTCTGAGATGCTCAGTATCTTTCTGATGCTGGTGCTTGTATTAGTAATAGGGATGTTGTCACTGGCACTAGAAATCAATATTGTAGAATTCTTGTTTGTGTTTATTAGTAAAATGTCTGGGAATGTCTGAAGTGCTAAGGCTTAGCCAGCAGTACCAACATGGTGCTCCTCAGGAACTGATGGACTGAGGCCATAAGCTATGAGTAACATAAAACTGTTGTGGTTTTTTTTCTATTTCCAGGCCTAGCAAACCTGTGGAATAAAGAGTTGGTTTAAAACTGTCTGTTAGTATTGTTGTCAAAAAATTATTTAACACTTCACTAATACATATTCTGCAAGGAAAAAAAAAATCATGGCTGCATTTGGCAGAAGGAGCTTATTTTTCTACTGAATTGCCCAAGACATGAGACTCCTTTATATAGCTCAGCTGGTATGGGAGTGATGCTTTGCCTGGACTCTTCAGCCTGTACAATAACATGTGCAGAGCCCAGATCCTGTTCTTGTGAGTGGCAATGACTGTGGCTTGGGCCATTAAACCTTCAGCTGTTGGCTCATGCTGTGTGCTGTTGAGAAAAAAAGTCATGCAGATCAAAAAGCCATATGGTAAGCTGGCATAGAATTCTGTGAAGTTTCTCTACACTAATTTTTCCCTAGGGTTTTGTATACAAAATACAGTTGTGCTGTTGAGATAATATAAAGATGTGAAATGTCCTTTCATTGCATCATGTGTGACACAGTAGAGAAAAAGAAGTTACACTCATGCTTGTTTTTAATGCTGTGCTTTTCCTTTCCCTTCACTGCATTGCCACATTTTTCATGTTCAGTTTCAAAGAGAAAGAGTGTATTTACATTTTCCTCTGTGATAAATAAAAAGAAGCCCAAAGACAAAGAGAAAGAGTGTATTTACAATTTCCTCTGTAATGAATAGAAAAACCCAAGTCCCAATACTTCCCTTCTCAGAGACTCTAATTTGTACCAGATGGATTGATATACAGGAACACAGGAGGTCTACTATGCATAAAATATGGGACTGTCACAGCTTGTGATCAGAAAAGAACTGATCTACAAATTATATGCCACATAGCAGAAAATCTTTTTAAAGTTTTGTGCTTATGGCTGACCAATTAAACCGGTTCTGTAGCTCTCTGAAAGGCTGCCAGGGACGCCACAGCATGCTTTACCAGCAAAATTGCTTGAGGTTCTTTAAAGGTGTTTCTCTTTTCCTTATATGTCTGCATATTGTGGATAAGTTATACATAACACTTTCAGTTTTTTCTCTAGAAGAATATATGGAGCAAAGTTTGTGAAACTGATGAAGGCAAATAAGATTTTTTTGCATATATACAGATGTAAAGTTTGCTGTTGCGTCTAGATATGTATTTCCCTTGTTGCACTCATGTGCTCCTTTACGTGTATTTGGGTACATAGGTAACATCCATGTACACGCACATGCACTTTTCTGTGTGGATATAGGGCAATGTGCACTTTATGCTGCCAGTATACCCTCAACACATTGCCTGATGCATCAGAACATAACATGCATTTCATACCTTTTCATGTAGTTTTTTTGAACAGTACTGTGCAAAAAAAAGAGACCCTCATTAGACTGTTAGGTAGGGTCTTGCTGTTTATAGCATTATTTTCGTTTCATCAAATTTTAGGAGGGCAAAACCAGCTTTGAGTGCTCTTAGTGGCTTCTTCTGACAGACTATGAGATCGTTAAAATCAATTACATTTCTAAACAATGTATCAAGAACTTTAGTTGCATTTCACTACAGGGCATAAAATAGTTTGGAGAGGTCAATGCCTTGTCCTCAGTCTCAGATCAATGCAGCGAACCAGACGTGACCTGAGCTGGAGATTTCTGACCCTTAGGCCATTTTTTCAGCCATTAAACCCCTTAGTCACCAGAAACTGGGACTTAGGCAAATGCTATCAGCTGTAAAACAGATATTTTGAAAAGAATGGAATGGGAGGTCTGGAGTATAGTGATATCTTGCTGCCTTCAGATACCTGCAAATTCAAATAGCTGTTTAAGACTGATTTCCTACATCACTGTGAGCAAGGCACGGATGACAACATTTTAAAAGAGTGTCTATATTTCCATTTCCAAAGAACTGGCTTCCAGGGAGACAAAGATCTGGTTACAAAGGATGTAACTCTTTGAATTTAAATCTGCTGTCTGAAGTTGAAGCTTGAAATGGGATATTCATTTGTGATTTGGTTTGAATACTTTAGCAAAATGCCAAGTATAAACAAAAAGACAAAGCTTTCTCCCCACCCCACTGAGAAAAGGGAGAAAAAAACTTCTGGACACTTAAACTTGAACTTAACTAGTTATGTATTTATACAGAAAAGAGAAATTTAAAAGACAACTACAGTATAACACATACCTACACAAGTTAGATATAATAAATATTCTTTTACCTCCCCACTCAAAAGAAAACTGTACCCTTCTGAACACAAATCCCACCAATCTAGCGACCAAACCACTCAAGAGAACTGAATCTCCCAAGGGAGAAAACTAAACATTTTACTTTCCCATAGGTAACATAGCAGTGAGGTGCTGCTGGGCCTAATCAGCAGAGCAGCACAGAGCATGTCCACTTAGCACTACAGCCATCAGGAACTGAGAGAACTCCTCTTACTCTACTGTATTTACATTTGAGATGATGTTGGAATATGGTATAGAATACCACTGGCCAATAGAAATCAGCTGACCACTGGCCTGACCCAGCTCAAGTCAGCTGATATTTTAGGAGCTACTCCAAAAACTAAAGCCTAAATTTAGGCCTGGGTAAACCCATAACAACTTGTAACTAAGGGTCTTCTATGTCTAAGTTCCTCTAGTAGCAGAAGAGAATTAATCAATGGCCCAGTAAAGATAGTGTCACCAGATGCCATGGTGACTGTGCATACATCTGAGGAAGGGAAGAGAACGCTTGGATCATCCCCAGCACAGAGAGGTCTGCTACTAAATAGAGCAGGAACCTCTGCAACTGAGGTTGTAGAGAAAGCTGAGATACCGAATGCCTTCCTTGCTTCATTCTTTACTGCCAAGGCCAACCCTCAGAAAATCCTGACCCAGGAGAACAGGGAGAAGACCTGAAGAAAGGCAAACTTCCTCTTTGGTTGAGATGGATTGGGTTAGAGACCATTTAGTCAAATTTGACATTGACAAGTCCATGGGCCTTGATGGGATGCATTCATGAGTGCTGAGGAAACTGACAGACTTCAATACTGGACCACTCACTATAATCCTTGAAAGGTCATAACAGACAGGAGAGGTGCCTGAGGACTGGAAAAAAGCAAATGGCACCTCAGTCTTCAAAAACGGCAAGCAAGAGAACCCAAGGAACTACCATCCAGGCAACCTTACCTCAATCCCCTGAAATGTGCAGACATGGCTCATCTTAGATGCCATCTCTAAACATGTGGAAGACAAGAAGGTGACCAGGAGTAGTCAGCATAGGTCAGTATGGCTTTAAATCATGGCAGCCAAAAACAAGAGGGCACAGTTTGCAGGTATCACACACGAGATATTTTATTAAATCACTCCATAAAAGAAAAAGGCTAGCAAGAAAAAAAAGAGAAATAAAAAAAGAGATAAAAGATACATGCTACTACAAGTTACACAATATATATTGTAAAATCCCACCCATAGCCAAGTTCCATAGGTTGTATTACAGTGTCCATAAACCTCATTACAACTTCTAATTGGATGTCACTTTCTGCACAGATGTTCTCTCTGCCGTGAGAAATTTATCTCTTTAACATTCCTTTCTCATGGATAGCTTCTCCCAAAACCTTCTTATCTCGTTTTGGTTTTGCTAGCTTCCTGGTTTTTCTCACAGAACTAATTGAGTTCTCAGTGCTCACATCCCAGTACCAAAAGGTACCAACTGTTAGGCCTCTGACACTGCCTGCAGCTCCAAAAGCCTTTTCTCAACTCAAAAACCTTTTCTTATCCTCACATCAGCATTGATTCATCAAAAGGAAATCATGCTAAACCGATCTGATTGCCTTCTATGATGAAACAACTGGGTAAATGGATGAGGGAAGAGCCATGGATAGATGTCTGCCTGGACTTTTTGTGCTGTTTCCCATGTAACATGTTCTGTTGCCTCACATGGCAGTGCTGCCCACATCTCCCAGAGGAGCTCAACATCTTTTCCTGGAAGTCATTTGGCAGCATGACTGTGGAGATCTCCTGAACCAGACTGTGTCTCCCTGGTATTACAGTTTTGGAGATTTGCATCTGGTAAGGAATTTGTTCACAGCAGATCCTGTACCTGTTTGTCTTTCAGAGTTTCCCACTTGTGAGCTTGGAACTTTCCTGCGTTAGGAAAAAAATTTAGACTTTGGAATTCACAAATTTTCTATGTGCTTTATCCCACTGTCTGAGTCTGCAGGCTGATAATACCGCAGTGATTGGTTTGAAGGGGCATAACAGTGAGTTTGGCTCCTGTGTGCTGTCTTTGGATGAGATGTTCCAGTGTCAGGAAACCTAGACACTCACCTTGAAAAGTTAAACTTTTAGGAGAGATGTAATGAATGCTTCAGTGTCTCATGGTAAATAGTCCAAAAATTGTCAGCTGATGCCAAGAAATGGAAACTTTTGAACACAACTGAGATGATCAATCATGTATTTGCTTCCAGAACAAGGCTGGAATTATGCAAGAACAGTGCAAAATACATTACATATGCAGTCATTATAAACTGCTCATCTCAGACATAAAATTGAAGAACACTGTCTTCTTTCTTCCTCTACCTTTAAGCAAATCATTTGGCACAACTTCCTGCTTTGGTATCATGCACCTTTGGCAAAATCCTGGTGCTGTAAAAATTTGATAGTGCAGGTGAAAAAAATTAAAGGCCATAAAAACACATAAAGGTGACTGTTTAAGTCTTCTGCCTGTTTTTTAGAACAAGGTTGTCAGACATTGACTCACACCTCCTTCTTTTGTTATTTCTTTTTCTTTTTACAGTCCTGGAACTAGAATTCAGTTCCCAGCTTTCAGGTGTCTGCTTTCCCTCTTGAGTGCCATGTATCTCAGTGCTCCAGATGACTTGGGCTGCAGCAAGAGTCAGAGCATTTTCCCACAACCAGGTCTCAGTGGTCAAAAATCCATGGGGAATGATTCTGCATCAGCAGCATAAATGCAGAATTGATCTGTTTTGTAATATGGCCACTTAGACTTTTGGCATATTTTACCAATCATATCTACACCAATTACTAAGTCTTAAGTTTTGTCTTCTCTGCATTTCTCTGCCCCTGAAAGCTGTCAGCCTTCCACATGGCTGTTATTGTAGGAGCTGGGCAGTAGATTTCATTCTGCCCCTTGATACACCTCTTAGATAACAAAGTAAACATACATTTTAAAAATATATATTGCTTCTCCCTTTTAGTATCAGGAAAAAGTGGCAATTTTGTAAAGCAAGGACCATAAAGTAACGCAATGTTAAAGTACTGTGGCAAGAACCATACTTTCAGCCAAGATCCTGTGATACCAGTGTAGAACTGGGTTTGTGAATTCTTCATGTGTTTGCCACCTGCTCTGATAATCCATGGCTCAACATCGTTTATGCATTTAATTTCTGTAAAATCTGCAAAATGTTTTCATCTAACTGAAGTAGAGTGCTCATTGGCCAGAAGGGCAAAATTGCACTCATCCCTGGGCCCAGTTTTGTCTCTGCTTCTGCACTGTGCTCCTTGCCAACTGCCCTGAGACCAGATCAAGGCTGCTCCAGTGTTTGCCCCCAGGCTTCCAGTGCCTGCTGTCCTGGGTTGAGCTGGCCAAACGCCAACTGTCCAGGACAGAGTGAAAAGGGTTCCTCCTCCCCCCAACCAGTTAAAGGAAAAAGCAGAGGGAGAGGGGAAAAAAAACAAACCCTCAAACCAGGTTTATGCTGAACCTAACTACATGTATTTATACAGAAAAAAGAGAAAATTAGGAGAAAACTACAATATAACACACACTTACACAAGTTACATATATATAACAAGGAATAACTTCCCACTCCCTAATTAATACAAAACAAAGTCCATTACACTAGATCTGTAAGTTCTCTAAGAGAACATAGCAAGAAACAGAAAGAGTAACAACAAAAATGTTTCTACTTCCCTGAATGCAAACCAAATGCAAGCAGAGGCAGCAGGGGCAGCAGCAAGGCCTGCTCCGAGACAAAAGCTGGATCACGTCCGGCTTGTACCTCGTTCATAGCAGAACTGACTAAGCCACTCCCACACACTGGATTTTACACCCTTTGAGATGATGTAGTATGGTATGGAATACAATATTATTGGCTGGAAGAAGTCAGATGTTAGCTAGCTCAGCCCAGCTTAAATCAGCTGACAATCCCAGGCCTAGCTGAACTTTAAAACCTAAATTTAGGCCCACCTGGCCAAACCCATAACACTTGCCTTCACCCGGGAGTGGCAGTATTGCCATTGCCCTCCTCCTCTTGAAGGACAAACATGCATGGGCTCCACAGTCAGGTACAGAAGCTGTGAGAGTCTTTGCCTCATCTTGGCCCTTGTACTGTAAATAATCGTAAATGAGCTGCTTGGGAGGAAAGAGGATAACTGACTACTGACCTACTTGAACAGTGTTAGCAAACCCTTGCCTTTCAGAGGATACATGTTTTGGCCTGAGAAAATAGACTTGTTCTGCTTGTCTGAAAAATAGTAAGCCTGTTTGACAAGAGGATCCTCTTTCCAGGATATGCCATTAGCACCTGGGAAACAGTTGTCTGGAGAGTCTGTTTTCCTCATCCTGGTAGGCTGGAGATGGTGCAGACCCATAATGTGGAGGGCTGGCTCTGCAGCTTTCTCCAGGGAACCTGGGACAAACAGAAAACTATTGAGGCAGAAACAAAACTTTTCTGTGCCTTCTAATATGACGTGAAAGTTGCTATTTCTCAGAAGGAGGTGATTTATAAAAGCCCCTGCAATATCCTTGTGCTGAGAAAGGCTGAAGACAGTGGCACTGGCAGCCTTGTGAGAAGTCAAGAGGTCAAAGAGGCTACCTAGATCTTGAAGTATCACTACATGCCCCAGGCAGGGAGCAGGAATCATGGCATTGCCACACACCTTCACAGCTTTTTAAGAAAGCCTGGTTTGCTGTGAGAGTGTATACTTTACATCTGCAGCAGCAGCTGCAGGGCTAATGGAGTTACTGTACCAGAAGATGTTGCTCAATGATACATAGCGTTCTTTACCACTCTGACCAACGAGTATCAAGCAAAACTGCAGAAGCTCTTTCAAGGAGAATAAAAAAAAAAAGGGGTCAATCTCCATATAAACATAGAGATGAGAACAATTGACATGGCAATAAATTCAGTACAACTTCTGAGAAACTCAGTGCTACTGGATTAAATTCTTATTATAATCAAATGCCTTGTAGGAACTGCTAGAGCCAAACCTGATTTCAGAAAATATTAAAAAATATAAAATCCATATATGGATTTAATAGTAAAGAAAGAGTAGGGAAACAGGTTTTCATTATGCCTTTTGTTTCTACTTATCAGAAGGGCACCAAATCCCTGAGAGCTATAGTCTGTAATATCAGTTGCATTTCTCTATCTGTGTGATACATAATTGCCCATGTGAATGGAAAATTACCCGTTACATAGATGCTGTCAAGGTAACTGAACAAAAAACAGCCATGTAATTGTTCTGTATTTTTTTGAAAGTGACCTTTTGATTTCACTTGAGATTTGGCTCATTATGTTTAAAATGGAAAATATGGAATTATATTATTTCTGGATGTTTGGTTTAGCAGAAGAAAGAAATAGGTACAAGACTATACATTTCACGGACTTGCATTAACAGCATAATAATCTTCCATTTGCAAAGATGTGTTAGAGCAAAGCAACATTCAGATCACATTTCAATTCTTTGTGTTTTAGGAGACCAAACAGGTTTTGTAATTTGACACTTGCTTCTAGATCTATTTGCCCTAATTTACTCTTACCTCAGTCTCTACCTGTTAGTCTTCTTATAAACTAGCAAGGGGTCTGCAATCTTCAGGCATTGTGGGACCAATATTAAACCCACTACATATCACCTACCCTTTTCCAGTTTTTGCATGAGTAATTGCTGATAAGTACTGCTTGTAGACTAGAAAAAAGTGCATCGCAGTGATTGCAATAATGAAAAGTCTGGCACTGAAAAGCACTTGCATACTCTTCAGAGCTGTATACTGTCTCACACTTGGGCAGGCAGAGAAAAGGCATTGGAGACCATCCTACCACCATCAGTGGGCTTAGTGCTGAGCACTTATCGACTTAAAGCTTAATCTTTACAAAAGCTTTTAAGACTCCCACGTGTCTCAAAGGTTGAAAACAAAAACAAAACAAAAAAAAAAAACCCAAAACCAAGGAAAAATTTTGGTGTGCAGCTGGAACTGTAACAATACACTACAGTGCCACAAAATCCTTCTACTATGCTATCCTTCCTTTCTCTGCTTTCCTGACCTTTCTGTCCCTCACCTACACAAACTGGGTCCTTCCCCCTTGCCCTTAAACAGCACTATCTTATTTTTACCTTGGCATGAGTCCATAATCACCTTGCCTTTGCTATTCTGGTGCAGCTTGGCATATTTGCCTTCACCTAATATATCTCTTGCTTTTTTCTTGCTGTGGTTCTCCTGGGGGCTGAGCTGTCTTGTTTTGTCATTTTGCTGTACTTGTGGGCAGCCTTCACTGTCTTACAGCTGGAGTGTGCTGTGGGATGCTTAGTTATTCCTTAAAAAGAAAGAGTAGTCTTGGGGTGCATTAACTGATGGCATCATGTGATGCATAGATATGTGTCTCCTGGAGGAGTATTTTCATGAATAACCGAGAACAATTAGTGGTCTTGGGGTGTCTATTCCTGTCTGTGGCTTTCTGTGATTGTTTGAGTTTTTAGATTTGCATTCTGTTTATTTATTTTACCCTAAAACTGTGCATTGGGTTCATTGGCAAGAGCAGGAATGGTAATAAATGCTGGCCTTCCAGCTAATTTTTTTTCCTCCCAGCTTTTTGTGGCTTTTGCCTGATTGCCCTCTCTATTGTTCTCTTCCTGTCACTAACTGTTGCCCATCTGCCCTGCAATCCTGTAGAGAAAACAAGTTATGGGTTATTGAATGCAGTGGGTTATGCTCATAGCTGATACTGACCACCAGCAACATGGGCTAGGCTCAGTATCTGTGTCCACTTACTGAATCATAGGATCAAGCCATGGGAATCAGACTGGGTGAGAGCTGGCCTGAAAGGAGTGATGATGGTGAGGCAAAGCATTATGGACTTGTAAAATCAGGTAGTCAGTTTAGCAGCTAACTAGATAAACACTTGACTAAAATCAGTTAAAAAAAACAAATGGAGAGACTTGTGATGATGAAGATAGTTATAAATACAATTTAGAAATGGATTTTAGCTTTCCCTCTACCATTTTATAGTGAGGCATAGAACAGAACATCTACAAGCATATGCATGGAGATCACAAACCATTTCTATAGGAGTTACCTTTAAATTAGCCTTAGAACTGAAAATTCTGTGTCTGCTTTCTGTGCATTGATGTATTGCCTCCAGTTCTGGGGCTTGATCCAAGAACTAATGTTTTATTACCACTGTGCAGAAACAGAAGAGGTCTAGAAGGAAGACTATTCATTTGCTTACTGGGACCCAAGTATCCCTCCAATGACAAATGATTATAATTTATCACTTTCTTTATCTTCTTGATACACTAATAGTAAAAACATCAATATTCTATTACTTCTTCCAACAGTGTCACTATTTTGAATCCATTTCAATATATATTGTTGGTGGCTGAACTTTGAATCCTTGTTCTTTCAGTTAAATGAAGCATTTTAAGGTCACAGCCAGTGTTTGCATTTGGCTGACTCTTTTTTGTTGGTTTTGGGGTTTTTTTGGTGCATAGGACAAAAGTATGGAATATGAGATAACTGTATTTCTCTGCCATAATTGTTCTTGAAATATGTAGAATAAAACATCTATAATGCAAAATTTCTAGTGCAGTTCCTTGTAAAACTAATTCCCTTTCAGAAACAGGGGAGTTTGAGATTATTGTGATACCTAGGTTAATGAAAATCTAACTGGAAGCTCAATTTTGAGGAACATCCTCCATGGAGTACAGATGATCCACTATAGCAAAACATGACCAGAGATAGTTAGAAATTTCTACCCTTGGATTTTTATTTTTACCTAATATAATTGTGGTAAAATGTTTTTGGTTTGAATAACTTTTTTTTTAAGGAAAGATATCATTTTAGGGTAATAAAAGAAAATGGAAATGGATAGCACTTGATAAACTGTCATCTTTCACTATTTTTGCATCTGCTTAATATACTGCTGTGTTTGTTTAAAGGTAAACCAGCAGGAGAGATGAACACACAACCCCCAGAAGTATAACTCAGCACCCCGGGGCATGAACAGGACAGTGTTTGTTGTCCTCTCTGCTGAGCCTCACATGGCCCTCTCAGCCCAAAGTAAAAGGAAAGAAAAAACCTGTTGGGGAGGATGATGGTCACAGCCCAGTCAAGACTGGCAGCCGCAGTCCTGTTGAGGTTCTGGTCCTCCTCTGGATCCAAGGAGTGGTACCAGAAGTCCCCAAACCCAAAGATTATATATTCTCAGGTTCAGGTGGGAATGCCCAGTGTCTCCCCCAGGGTGGAGAGTTTCACAATGGGTGATTTAGTCCGTGAGTCAGGGGATATTTCTGGAATCTTTGATGGCTTGTTATCAGACCTCACCCCTCAGGCTGCGTGTGAAGGTGCTAATGACTCCCTGGAGGGGTTATCACAGCTCCTAACTCACAGGACTCTTCAACACCCAGCTTACATCCCAAGGGGTCAGGTGTGCCCTGGACAGCTGCTGCAAATGGTCCATTGTTAACAATTTGTCTGAAAAGAATAGAGGGTATAGAATACACAGTTTTGGTTACACCCACATAGTAATAAGCTGGTCCCAGACACTCTAACTAGGACAACTGCTATTAGAATTTACTCATAAATTAAGAATAACTTTTGGAATTGCAAGGAAGGTGAAAAATATGTATACTGTCCATCTAATTTCTATGGGGACTGAACTGATTGTCAGTGATTATTTTAATTTCTTTAGTAATTGTAAAATGGACTCATTATTTATGTGATATCTAATTCAGAAATATGAATAATTTAGAGAACTAGTCACACATTTGAAGTTAGTCTTGTGCCAGGGAATCATATAGAACCAAAGTTGTAAAGGTAAACCTGTAACCTAATATTTTTTCTCACTAATAAAGTATTTTCTATGGGGGATAAAAAATTGTGCAGAAATACTTCTTTACTTGCCATTGCTTGAATTACTTATAAAATTTGAAACAGGATTGTTGGTTTTATTTACAAAAGCTTTCTCTGAGAATTTGTTCTCATCTTATCTTGTTTCAATGTAGAGATGCTAGAATGTACCAAGAAAACAAAGCTGTGATATTTCTGTGTTTCTAGAAATTAAGAAAATGAGATTTTTGATTAAAACAAAAGTCAGGGTTTTGAGCAGTGGTAGACAAAACATGTACATAAGTATCCAAACTCTCCATCCAAAGTTCCTGTGACGTGCATTCAACAGAACATATCAAAGTTCCATTTTATTAGTCAGATTCATTATTCCACTTTGTCTAATTTCTAAGGAGGTTGTAATGAGCGAGCTCAGACCTGGATCCATAGCATGTTATTCTATGAATTCCCTGTATTACACCAATAATAAACTGAACAATGGTGATGTCAGGTTTTGTTAAGATATTTTTTTAAATCACAAAAAATAGCATTTTAGTAATCTACTTCAATAATCCATTCTGTAAATCAATACCCATGCCAGAACTCATGAGATTTAGAAATTCATGCTTTTCTACTACCTGCACAATTGGCCCAGAAACAGTCTGCAAATATGTCACATATAGGCACAACATACACATTATTTTGATTTGATAACACTGTATCAATTAACTACTCTAAATTAAGTGACCAGGTGACTATGACCCTGCAGTACTTTCCTCATTCAAATAACTGCTATTGTTAACAAAATCTCTGTATTTTGAAATATTTCTTCATTGCTTGCTGTTGCTGACAGCTGTCTTCAGGTTGATTTTGAAGTATTCTTTTAAGTTCCTAGCAATTGAGGAAATGTGAGGGATTGGATATAACCAGATGTGTCAGACCTTAAATTCCAAAGCTGATTGATTGCTTTTTATAGCACTAGAAGAACTCAGAAGCACAAGTTACAAATATGTGATCGCATTTATTACAAGATCTCTGTTCAGCGAGACCTCTTTTATTCTTTGACATTTTGTTCCCAAGATCCTGTAATTTGTTAGTACATTAATTGAAATTAAATGCTGTATGTTAATTGAAACTAAATGCTGTCAGATACTAAGACTTCTGCCCTATTTTCATGGTTGCCTGCAGTTCTTCCTTACTCAGCTGGTTTTATTTCGTCTTCTTTCACAATTTCAAATGGTAGTTTTTAGCTTTATCTCTTTCATGTTTTGTTTAAAGAAAATGATAAGTTACATTTACTTATCTTGACTCCCTGGCATATCTTGCAGGAAGAAATAGAAACTGTAGTGCAGTTCTTCCTCAGTCACCTCCTACAGAGTGTTTCAGACACTTGCACATTTCGATGCATCTTTGAGAAATGGTTGCTCTTTATGTGTACCTGGTTTGTGTGGTAAGGATTTGGTAATGGGAGTGGCTACAGTGGCAGCTTCTGTGAGAAGATGCCAGAAGTGTTTCCCATGTCCAGCAGAGCCAATGCTGGCTGTTTCTAAATTAGGTCTGCTGCTGATCAAGTTTTGGTCCACCAACAATGGTGGTGGCACCTTCAAGATTACATATTTTAGGAGGGGATGGAAAAGTATTGTACAACTGAAGGCAGAGAAAGAAGTGAGACTGAGAGAAACCACTCTGCAGGCACTGAGGTTAGGGAAGAAGGAAGGGGAAGAGGTACTCCAGGTGCTGCAGCAGAGCTTCCCCTGCAGCCCACAGTGGAAGACCATGTTGAGGCCGGCTCTGCCCCTGCAGCCCATGGAGGCCCATGGGAGTGCAGAGATACACCTGTAGCCTGTGGAGGAACTCACACCAAAGCTGGTGGGAGCTGGAAGGAGAACAACTCTGTGGGAATTGTGAGATGATGGCCAAGGAGCCAGGCAAGGGCTGAGACTTATTGTCTACAGCCTACACTATGTATGCTGCACGTTAATTTTGAAGACAAAGATTTTCATAGTTTTTGCCAAGAACTGAAATTAACTTCTCTTTCTGATATTGCTGCATTCATTCACAGCACTATTCAAATTAAGTGACTACTGTGTACTGATGTCAGTGGTGAGTTTTCTGCCATGGCATGTGGCAGTGTTTGCTTTCAGATGGCAAACAAAAAAATACTGTCCTGTGTAGGGCTGCTATTCTCCTTCTTGGTGTGGATCCTGACTTCATGTGGTCTCTTACAGTTGGCACACAGTAAAAAGGGAAACATATGATGAATTATTGATGAATAGAAGAATGTAGTCCTTCTTCTAAAGCAGAAAAATGCATTGCCTGCTTTTCTGTGTTAAAAAATAGTCACACGGAGATAGTTAATAATTGTTATTACTAGGACCTCACATTGTGTCCTAGATATTTTGATGGCAGGAGTGTCCTGTCAGGATCAGCCGCTGCTGCTTTGTCTTTATCCTCTGCAACCCCTGCTCCTGTCAAACAGCTGATGTCCCAGAGCTTGGTGGGGCTGGGACTGCTTCCCATCTGGCATTCCCACTGAGCAGCTGGGTGCCTTTGCCCATGGCTTGGCAGCTCCGCTGGCATGCAACCTCTAGGAGGAACCAGCAGAGGAAAGTTTTCTGGTCTTCGAGAAGCAGATGAGGAGCTTTGCCATTGCCCATTTCACAGCTGCACCTTCCAGCCTGAGATTCACTATTGAACCAGAAGAACACCAGGTACTGGGAACATCCAGAAAGCATCTACATCTTTTCCCTTGTGTCCACTGCACTATGAGATATCATTGCATTTGGCAGCAATATTAAACTCTGCTTTTGGCTTTAGGGTTTTTAGCTTTTGATAATTGAACCAGCTACTGGCCACTTTTTTGCAAGACTTGTAATGATTGAATTACATTCGATTTTTAAAAAAAACACTGGAACTATATTGTCATCATTGTAGTACCTAATGTTTATGCCCCAACAAACTATAATTCTGGATTTGATAACTTAACATTCAGGTGATTTTCAACCTGGTTATTACAAGCTCTCTGATACAATATCGATAATCAACACAACATCATTCTTGCCATTTGGTCTGTGAGTTTCTGATGTCTAGTTAACTTAGTCTAAAGCATCACTGTGATGTTTCATCTTAGAGTTACTAAGTGAATTACTTATTCTTCACATATATGCTTCTTCACATGTAAGTGAAGATGAAGTTAGCTATGGAAATAATGGCAAAGGATAAAGAAGAAAACAGTACTTGAAGCATAGTATTCATAAGAAATTGAGTTAAGGGTGGTAAAATACTCCACTCCTCTCTTAGATCCATAGAAGCTGTATAGCTGCTGCTGCACTGGTGGCAGAATAGCCAGTTATAGCAAGAATATTGCAATGGAAACCTCAGTTTTACCAAAAATAAATTCAGTCTGTGTGTATCACAGTTTTGCATTCACATGATGGACTATTTCTCTGCTATGAAATATTCAGACTGAAGTGCTTACTTTAGACAGTCTGACACGTGCCTTCTACATGCCAGGCTTTCTTGCTTTATAACTTATGTGGGCAACTAATTGTCATTAGTTTTCATCATTAGTATTGCATCATTTGGGAGCCATGCCAATCTTCTGTGTGAAAGAAATCCAAGCAGGGTAAATAAAAGACTACATAGTTTCAGCAGGGTAGTTACACTGATGAGAATTTGTGCAACTTAATGATTAACACTGAACAAATAAATTAAGAGTTAACAAGGAAAGATTTTAGCAGGTGAAGGCATTCAAATATTAGTGGTACCTGTGCATTAAACCCATCTGTCTGGAATTGTAAAAGCTTCTGATAACTGCCTTCTTCAAGTTACCATAGGAAACATGTCTGAGAGTAGTTAAACTTCTGTCCACATTTCTTGTTTCTGTCTTGATCCAGATACTGTGGGAACAAATGAGTCAGCGCCAGTATAAAGGCTGACAAATGGCTTGTGAATTTGGGTGCCTCAAGTGGCCCAGCTCCACAGATTGCAGAGGTCTGAATTTTCATAGGACAGTTATGTGATGACTCATTTTTGAGTGAGACATCCAAAATGATGCCTAGTCCTAGAAGACTAAGGTAAACACTCTCTATTTGCTCAGAGGAATCAGGTGTGGACTTGTCCCTGCAAGACAAAATCCACCCAGTCAGTGGCACAAAAGTTCACATAGCTGGAGAAGTGGGTTCCTGTCCTTCTCGGCAGCATCACTCTACAGCATGAGATCTTAGAGCCTACTGCAGGGTAAAGTGAATGAGGGAAGGCAGATTACAGAAGACCACAAATGGAGAAACCAAAAAACAAGGAGAACAGCTGTTCTTCTGCTAAACCACAACACTTTTATACTGGAGCTCTATGCACCCATGTGATTAATAGCTGAATATTACACCTATCGTGTAGATCACATCCATTCCTTCTGTATTTCCATATAAGGTTGCAGAGTGACAGGACTTTGGCACTGGCATGCAACCTGCAGTCTTGACAGCTGCTGAGTCAAACAGTCCTGAGTCATCTGATTGTGCCCAGCTAGTGAGCCTGTGGTGAGCACAGCAGAGCTGTTACTTCTTCTGGGGAAGAAGCTAGACCCATAACAATGGGTTAATGTCCAGAGTGTCAGCAAAGTTTTTTTTCCACTCTGCCTGACGGTGGCTTTTTTATTGCTGAAAACACATCTCCTCTCCTAGTCAAACCATTTTTCTTACAGTCACTGGCCTCCCTATCATGTAATTCTGTTTGTCAAATGATCTGGTCCTTCCTTGCTGCCTCTGGAGATTTGGAGCAGGGAAACTGCTTTGTGCACCACTATCACAGGAAACTGGAAGTCCACCAAAATCTGCATGCAGTTGGAGGAGCAGGTCTGAAATTTGAAAAGGACAGCATCTGTTATCCCAATACTCCACTAGGAGGTAGGCCAAGAATCACCAGGTCACCCCCTCTTCTTACCTCTTTTAATTGGAGTAAATTAAAGGAAGCATGAAAGCAAATTTGTCAAGAAACAGTGCATGAATTCTGCAAGTTTTGTAGATACTTGTTCTTCTCACCTCAGTTAATTCATCTAAGAAAAACAACCTGAACTCAAAAGTGAGGCTTGCCCAATGTGTTGACACTAGTTCAACTGCCATGAAGTTTTGCTGACTCCACAGTCCTGCTGAAACCAGAATTTTATCACCGCAGTCCAAGAGGGGTTTCCTTGGGGTTTTAGATTGTTTTATATTTGACACAGTTTAAACACCTATTTGCTCTTGTTTTAAACAGCTGCTTTTATTCTGCTTTGCCTTATAGCCATGGCTTTCTGACTTGTCTTTGCTGCTACATGGGTTTGTATGGCTTGCAGTGACATCACCAAATGAGATCAGCATGTCCTTAATATGCAACCTGTATTTATAGGGCTGCTTCAGATTGTCCCCACACCAGTGCGAACCTTGCCATGCTTGCTGGCAATCACCTTGTCACTAGCAATGGAAAGCTGCATTTAAAACACCAAACTCATTAGAAATCTGGAATGAAAGTCTTGCTACCCTTGTTTCAGAATCAAGGATACCCATTTTCAAATATGATCTTTTCTGCTATGGCAAGAGGTTAAATTTTATCTGCTGATTCATAGGAAAGGTATTACAACAAAGTATTTCCAAGATGTTTGGGCTTTTGCCAGTGCCCTGGTGACTTGGAGTCACCACAGTCAATTCCAGCCAGACTCACACCTGAGCAAAAGGATTTTTTGGAGATGGAGAGTGTAAGTGTTCTTTTGAGAGTTGATTTGTTCATGGATATCAATTTGTGATGTGCCCCATTCTGCAGTAGAAGCAGTTGCACGCTTTTCAGAAGCAGCTGTACCTACAGCAAGAGATGTCTATAAACAGTAGGAAAAAATTCCCTGAAACATACAGTTGCAATGAGCTCTTGTTCCTTTAAAGAGAGATGAGCAGGGCAGCAGAAAACTTTGACGAGTTTACTGTGTATCTCCAACATGTTCTTGAAATATTTTATTTTCCGGTTTACATGTTCAACAATATCTTGATTTCTTTTTGGTCTATATGGGTGCAGTTAATAAACATTCAGCAGGTAGTTCCATAAGGAGTGTTTAGTCTCTGACTGTTCTTAGGGCTAAGACTGCTTGTACACCCCAATCCTTATGAGTTTCAAGGATATCTTTCTGCTACACTTAATACCATAGTACAAGATACTTCAAAACAGTTTCCTTTATTGTGGATTGAATTCTGCATGTGCAAATTCCTTAGTCATGAAAGATTTGCTTATGAACCCTTGCATCCCAGAGTGCACCAGCCCAGCCTTTACTGATCAGCCTGATGCTTGGCTCATTCACACATGTGGTCAGTGGATTCTGCAAACTCGTCTTCTTCTTCTAGATGTGTGACTGCATCCAGTAACACCCAGACCATGTAGTAATAGAAAGTGATATGCAGATATCTGATCCCATGAAAGCTACAGTTATTTTGGTTGGATTAAGAAATGAACATTCTGCATAATTGCAGAGCAAACTCTGGCTGTTTTAAAAGATCTGAATTGTGTGAACTCCCTGATACAAAACAGATGAATAAGGCAGTCATAGCAGATGAGGAATGAATGAAACCACAGACAGTGGCAGTAAGTCTTTTGTAAATAGCTATGGCAGTATCTTTTAGAGGGTCTTCATCATACTAGAAGCACAGCAATAGCCCTAAAAGTCTACAGCAATGATATTTGCATGGAAACTTTCAGCAAGCCATTCAATAACTATACCGTGTTGTAAATAGACTATTCATTATATTCAGACTGGTTGCTCTCTCACACAACCATGGAGGTTACTGGGTATCCCAAAGGAGAGGTCTGTGCATCCTTGTGTCTCACTGTCAGCCAAAGAGCAAAGGCTAGAGAAGAATGTCAGCTGTCAGGATTGCTTCTGGGAACTGCTAGGATCTGAATACACTGAGATGAAGTATATGGGTCCTATTGTAGGCAAGCACATCTGCACTGACACACAGAGATGCCAGGACTATACAGCAGATGGAGAGAGCAGATGTGTTTTTGTCTTTGCCACTCTGAACTTCAGAAAGTTTTGAACTTTCCACTCCAGCTCAGAAATCCCATACTGTAACATCTCTGTCTGGGGTGATATGGGAATGAACCAAGACAGAATGATTGATTTCTGTTATGTGGAGGGCACAGGTACTGTGCCTGGGCTATAGACACAGATCTCTCATCTTTAAATGCTGTTGGTTGCCCATTTCTTCCCTTCATTATGAACAATAGAATGTAATTCAAGCTTGAATCCATAGATGACAGGTGAGATAAGGAAAATGAAAACTGTCTTTCCTCAGGCAAATCGGAGCCACTACTAATTCAAAAAATGTACAAAGATGTATTCCAGCAGTTAGGGACAACAATTAAGCTTGACTGCTTTGTGTGTGATTGCCACAAGCACAGTACATTGTGGTGCTGTACTGCTGGGCATGTCTGCAGAACTGAGAAGTGTTACAAGGCCAAGAACAAGTGATATCCATTTGAAGATTCATACCCAGATGTTCCTTATTTCCACTTCCAGACTTATGATTGGTCAATAACTTGTTCTAAAGTTTGCTATTCAGCCAGAGAAAAGAAGCCAGATCGTGTGACTGCCATGATCAACCACATCCTGGGGAATGAAGGGTTGGCATAGACTGATCTTGTGGTTGGTACAGAAAGTGAATCACTGCTCTTCAGAGAAACAGAATTTAATGGTGGTTAGCACCTGGGTGGTCCTGCAGGACTACAGAATGTTAATGACCTTCACTGGGACCTTGGGCAGAGAGCACAGAAGGGAGGACTTCATACTGCTTCCTCCTTTAGAAAAGATGTTTGTCATCAATTGAATATTCAAGTGAAAAATAATGCATTTTCTTTTTTGATTTGAAACATAATCTAATTTGTGCAGCAATATTAATTGCAGTAAAAAGCGTAAACACAGAGAATACCTGAAATACAAACAGAAAATATGTACAATGATGGAAAAGAAAAATGTTTCAGTTGACATAGATCAAAACAGTTTCTGGAGTTCCAGTTTGGGGAAGCTTGTGAGATTTTAATTTTTGGCTTGGAGAAAGGTATAGCATCGCTAATGCTTAAGAGACAGGAAAAGTTATTCCTTTTCCTTCATTCCTAGCATCCCATCTGCTTAAGATCTGAGATGGCTCTGGAACCAAGTAGAGTGACATGTTCCAAACCTCCGACCCCACTGAGCAGCAGAGAGAAGCAGGCTGTCCTGCAAGCATTCCCTGTGTTTCTGTGGTGACCTGTTTGGTAATAATACCAGCATACAGACAGGGAAGAGGGGTTGTGCTGGCCTTATTTTTTTCCACAACACCTCAGAGCAGAATCTAAGTAATATGAAGCTTCTTTGCATTTTGGTGCTTGTGAAACTGTATTTGATAGGCAAGAAGATCATAACCAGTTTTACAGGACACAAGAGAAACTAACTGAGACTCAGCCTTTTTATTTCTTGCTTATCACAGGTGGCAAGGTCTGTGATACGTGGGAATGATACAAACCAGAGCTGCTCTTTTGTTTGGTAGATAAACTTTATGTGGGAAGTGGATTTTTTCTGCAGCCAGTTTGACACTGGCAAAACAATAGGCTGTTTGTTTAACAAGACTAAAACCATGTCTGTTTCTCTGCCCAAAAATATCTCTCACAACTTATCTTGTGACTGAGGTCAGCTTCAGATAACTGAGTCCTTGTCTGTGCCCTGCTATGACACAAATGAGCAGGCAGGGAAGAAGGTTTACATTTATTCCTGAAGTTCTCTCTATGCCCCCTGTGGCCCATGCAAACCAAATTTGTTATGTGTCCCCAAACACAATGGTGAAATTCTGCACTACACTTAGTCACCTAAGACCTCCCTTAATTTCAGACATCACTCACACTGACTTCAACAAAAAGCAAACACAGGAAGCCTCTTGCCTCATGCCTTCTAACAGTGCTGCAGTGTTGTATTATAAGCATGGTGAAAAATAAGGTACCAGGAAAATACATTGGCTGGTTTAACCGATCATTTTCAAGAAGTTTCACCTTTGAATTTTTACATGTACTTTTTTTACTTTCATACTCAATAACAAACAAATTCTGAGTATATGCTGTAGAGATGTAAAAACACAGCTTTCTTTTGAACACAAGCATCTAAGCAGAATATATATGTAGATAGAGCTCCCTAATAAAATTCCTTCACTGAGCTATGTAAGAGATAATAATTATACAGTTCTGAAGCCACTGTAACCTGAATAGTGATTATCTTTTCTCGTGTTGCAATAGCAATAGCAATAGCAGTAAAGAATAAGTCAATGTATGGGTCTTGGCTACTATTGAAAGAAATCACGCTTCAGGTAGCATGCTTTGCCTAA
The DNA here is from genome assembly GCF_047495875.1 of Pithys albifrons albifrons. NCBI lineage: Eukaryota > Metazoa > Chordata > Aves > Passeriformes > Thamnophilidae > Pithys > Pithys albifrons. The sequence continues at coordinate 63,447,519 of NC_092497.1, read as the reverse complement.
CTACAAAAAGTTTGCAAACTTAGGACAGAATTGTAAATAATTTAGTAGAGCGCTTCAAGTCTTTGGAAGCTTGAAAATAGCTTGAAAGACCACTGAAGTTTTGGAACTCCATGCCTTTCTTATCCTTAATATTATATCCGATCATCTAGTTTGACAGCAGTTTTGTTAGCTATGTATTTGAGACAGTCACCAAAGACATGGCAGAGTATGCTTTAGTTGCCTGTACATTTTTGTTGCATCCTGGAGGTAACTGTAGAGAAATGACATCTTAAAGCTGGATCAATAAAGAGGAGGAGTCTTTTCCTGTAAGAGACAATAAGCAAAGTGGCAGTGGTTGGAGAGGTCTTTGCCCCAATTATTAGCCCTTTCTAGCTGCAGACAGATGTAAAATAATTGCAAGAGAGATGCCCTGGCATACCTTAGACTGCTCTCCTCATTCACTTCTTCATATAGCTAGTGGCATCTGCATTTTGCTCACAATGAAGTACGTCTGCAATTTAGCACCCACATAAATTGGTACAGCACCCTTGGCTCTTGTAGACATACTGGCAGGGTGTAGTCCTTGGGACTTAAACACTATTATTTTTCTGTTAGATATGATCAGACTGCAACTTGAATTGGTGATTACACATTGAAACACTGAAACAGTGCTGGGCTGTGTTCACTGCTTGACAACAAGAAGTGCAGGACAGTATCTTTTAATAGTATGTGTACTGATCGTCTCCTAACTAGCACACATGTTCAGGCAATATGTTTCTGGTACTGTATGAATCCGTTTGGCTCAGCTTTTCATGTCCTTTCTTTCTTTTATGATATAATGTTCATTCATATGAGGATGGAAATTTCTCTGAGGAGATGGAATTTATCAGAAAGGGACAAGGTTATTCCTGGGATTTAAGGGGGTGTCTAGAGCTTAGTTCACTCCCTCTTATTTCAGAAATAAAAGTAATTGTTTACTTTTATGAAGCCATTTCTAACTTCTCTTTTGCACAGCAACTGTTGACCACACAACTTTAATTCTGCACAAGGTGGAAATTTCTCTGAAATTCTTTAAAGACCTCTGCATCAGAATGTTGTTCCCCGAAAGGCTATTAAAAATACTATGAAGGCTTCAGGGTTTAATCCATCCTTTCTTAATGCACTGAAAATGATAAGCAGAGAACCTTTAATGGATCAAAGGGAATGTTTCAAACCTCCCTCAATTCTATTCACAGAGAGTTTGGAAAGATACATACATAGAGGCTTGCTACCCAGAAGGCTACATGCCCTTATTTCTCTTATAAATTTGCCCAGAGAACATTTCACAGGATGCCAGCCTGAATTATATTGTTCTTGACAGTGATGTCAGAATGAGCAAATGCTAAGGTCATCTACAAGAAGTGCTGTCAACATGGCACACCAGTCTTCAGCTTGTAGACCCATGCTTTCCTTGTCTCATGAAAAAATAAATACAGCATTAAAACTACCTTTTAGCTGCATTGGCTGATTTCATGATTTCATGACTGCAAACAGACAGGGCTCACTGGACACCTGCCCAGGATTGGGGCTGCTTCCTCTTGCCTCTGCCAAAAGACTCAGCTGCCTGTGGGGACAACTGGCAGGGATGGGGGCAGCCCACAGCCCTGGCAAGGCTGTCTGCAGCCCTGAAGTCTGCCCTGCCTTTCCTGAGGTTTCCTGCTGATCCTGCTGATGTCTTATGTCTGCAGGAATTGAACCCACAGTCACCTCCTTTGGTATTTTCTGTATTTCCCAGGTACTCTGATTTCCCTGAATTTCAAAGAAATGCCTTCTTTGATTTTGCTTTGACATGGGACCCTGCTTTGTAAATGACCACTGATAAAGGTGAAGTTTGTTCTTCAGGCCAGACCTCAATGACTTTAAAGTCTTTTCTTCACAGTACCATACTCCAAAAAGTACAGATGATAGCAAACAGCCTAAAACAATGCATATCCATACATAGCTGGGAAACCTGGTACTGCAATATTCACAATTGAGTGAAGCAAAAGCTATGTGAGCATCCGGGTAGACTGGTATGGTCACAGGCACAGAAAGGGCTACACACTGACTGGTTCCCATCAAGCCATGGCAACATGGAAGAGCAGGGTGCCTTGGCTGAGTGAGATGTGATTTCCCTGCGACATGGCCCACAGTGGAGCAGGAGGTCCAGTGGGGTTCTCTTGTTAGCTTCAGGGAACGCAGAGCAGTGGAGGGGAGGAACCATGCAAGAAGAGAGGAAAGGTTTTAATCCCTTCTTCCTCAACCTCTGTCTGGCCTGCTTGGGAAGGGTAGGTATGTATGCTAAATTTGGGTGGAGTTTTTTTCATTGTCCCAGAAAAAAGAGGACTTTTCATTATAAAGGGAGAGAGTGGACTTTGTGAGAAGTGCATGGTAAACACCACCGGCCGCCACTAGCTGCAGTGAAAATGCTCAGCATCTCTGATTGACCTGCTTTGCATGTTTCATGTTGCATGTCCCAAACCTGTGACATGGAATTTTCAACTACCCACTCCAATGAACCAGTTACACTCTTTCCAATAGTTTTTTGGAGTGATTTTTTACACTTGAAAGATTTTATCTCCCTCCTGTAGTTCTTTGTTGTTCAGCCTTTCCAGCATTTCCTTGCTGCTTCCCTAGCACCAGGGCAAAATTATTTCTTATTTCCCCTAATGCAAAGCTGGTCCCTGAGAATCCCTTTGTTTCTCCATGCTTTTACTGTGCAGTCCTGCATCATGGCAGGGTGTTGCTATTTTGATGTAGGGGAAAGTTAGAGGCCTTGTCCTCCTTGGTGAGTCTGGCACTGCCTGCTGTGAGTTTGAGACTTACCTAGAGAGGTTCTGAAGAAAAAAAACTATTCATGTATAGCATTTGCAAGTAATTAAAAATGCTCTTAGGGAAAATAATGTCTAGAATTTGTAGAAGAAACAAGAGTGACTATATCCCTAGGTTTGCTTCATGCTATCAGAGGTGTGAGAGAAACACAGGTTTAGGGACCAAAGCCTTCTCTGGTCTGGTGAGATTAGACATCTATCACAGCAAAGGAGAAGCAGCACTTAGCTCAGGACATGCTCTCTGCAGGACTCTACAGACTCTGCGTTTGCTGCCTGTGCTAATAAGCACAGTGTTGTGACCACTAGTAAAAGCTCAGAAATTAAGACATTTATGTGTCACTGTGCAGTGCTGGGACTTTCTGTTCTGGATCTGTAAACCACTCTGCCACCAACTGTCCCACTGATGTCCTCTGCCAGAAGTCACTCCTTGCCTCCATCCTCAGGTAAACTAACAAACACAGGTATGGTAATATTCTGCTTTATATGGGAATTTTTATTTTCTTTCTTTTACAAGACAGTGACACTACGGTGTTGAATATCCTCTCTAAATTTAGCACAGGGACCTGGAGTATAGTGTTTTACAGTTCTTTGAACTGAGACAAGTCTTGTTATTGAGGATTCATGCCAAAATAAATCTGCTGCTGAACCAGAAATATTGAGTGTAATAAATAACCCCACATGGTGAAGTCAAATCCACTGTCTTCCATTTTCTTTGTTACAAATAAATGCAAAAAGTCGTGGAGAAAAATATGCTGTCCATGCATATCTAAAGTGTTGCTGAATTGTTTCATAAGACTGTTTCAAATTCATTAATGTAGAGGCATGACACAACAGAGAGATAATCACTTCTGTTTCTCTTGATAAGATACACACTGAGGCACCTAGTTTCTCATGACATGGTGGATCACCTGTGACCTCCAGCCAAGGTCAGGCTCTGCTACCTGCTGTACAAATACATAGTAAGTAACAGCATCTGTTCTGATAGATATACAGTGTAAATAAATAAGGTCAATATAAGATTTAGAATGAGAGCATCATTTTATGGGCAGCTATCTGAGGCACAGAGGAATTCAGTTACTTGCCCAAGGTCACACTGGAAGTCAGTAGGAAGGTGAAGACTAATTGCAGCTCTCCATGATACACATCCAAATCCCCGGGGAACACCCAACCAAGGCAAGTGGCCAATTTTGCTACATCTGCAGTCCCTATTGGAATTTTTGATTCTACATACAGAGACTGCTCATAAATTGTATGATTTTTGAGTACTATGAACAATATAGCTTTGTTTGTTTGTGTGTTGTTGGGGGAGGGAGGGGCATTGGGAGGAGGGTTTGTTTGTTTTCTTGGGTGTTTGGGGTTTTTGTGCATGTGTGTTTTCATTCAGAACTGCGTGTGCATGCAAAACTCTTAGTTTTGCTTTTAAAGCCCAGAGACCATTAGCAGTGTAAAGTCAGGTTTTATTTCTATAGGTAACTGTAATGAGTATGGAGTTATTGATGAACCTCAAGATCTCCTTACATTCTTGGTATTTGCTGTTGTCAGCTCACAACTAGGGCCTAGTAAGTTAGTAGGTGACCTGTAGAATTGCTGTGTCTCCCAAATCTGCAAATAGCACTTAGCATTTCATAAGCCATCCACCTCTTGCTGACACATTTGGCACCTTTGCAGCGCGGAGCATTCAGTATTCAGTTTTCTGGAGTCAAATGAAAGAAAATACTCCGTATGCTATTTTCCATCAAAAAGCGTCAAATATTATGCTGCCAATCACAGAAACAGGTATGAAAACGGAAAATCATCAGTACTGGAGTTACCAAGAAGGATCTTCCTCATCACACTGTCTATTCCCTGCCCCACAAAGTCCAGGGGCCAGACGGGTGTAACTCTACATCACTTTTCCTGTACTGTTTCCAAACAAGCTCCCTTCAACACAAAATGGCATTTCTCATTCCTGTTTTCCTTCTAACTGGTTGTGCTGTTTGGATGCTGAACAGGCATTTCTGCTTAATTTCTTTAGGTTTGCATAGTGAATATATCTATTGATTTGCTTACTTATTTTGTTCCTCTTTGGTGTCTCCTAGCACTGTCATCTGATGTCAGAGACCTCGTTTGTACATTTAAACATTTCTTTTATAAACGCTGCAGGTTTCATTCTTATACAAAGTTTACATAAAATATAATGTGAAATACCTGAGGGTGAATTTGGGCAGCTGCTGTATTGCATAGTTCATATCTTAACAGGGAGGCTTCCTCTGGGACCCTGACCAAACACACTGGGAAGAAACTTTTCATGGGAACATTTCTGTTCAGGTTGAAAGATCATTTCTGAAGCATACCTAAAGCACCCTGACTGCAAAGTATACTTATGTGGTTAAGGCCTTTTTCCATCCTCATGAAGGCCTCTGAACGCCTACTGCCATCAATGAGTCTGCTTATCTATACTGTAGTAAAGCTTGAACCAGTGATGGCAGTCTTGGTAATCTTTTCCAAAATTGCACTAATTCAAAGTCAACACTGACATGTAGCCCCAAAGGACCTTGGTCTTATGGGCTGACAGGTGGGTTGTCAGCAGCATTGCTTTCCCTCTCTCCTTTTGATGATGTCTCCTCCAAAATGTATTACTTTGTTCAACAGGTAAAGCTGAGAACAATCTTTCTTGCTAATGTCATGCTACAGGTCAATGTAATTATCTACAAAAGAAGCAGAATCAATCACTTGTCTGCCTCCCGTCACAAGTTGCTTAAAGAAAGATGATAAATGATCTGACTCCATCTGGTGTAGATGTTACTTCTCTTTTTCATTCAGGTTCATCATGTAAGTGCAGAAAATAAACTATTTCAAAGTAATTTTGCAGTTTAGCTTGACTATATGAGATGTGAAGAAGTTCCTTTGGATCCAAGATGAAGCTATCTCTTACAAAATTGTCAGTTTGCCAGGTCCTGTTTTAATGTTCTGTATACTAATTTCCTTCAGCATTACTGCTTTGCCATGCCTGATCTGTTGCACTGATGTGTGTCAGGAAGAATTTTACTTACTGGTGTTACTATTATTAATTCATAATTGTGTTCTAGAAGCAGTAGGCATTTCCAGACATCTACCAGGGACCACCTCTGCTCTAGAAAATCTGACAGGTTAAGGGAAGAAAGTCAAGTCTGTGATACTAGGTGAATGATGTCAGCAGATCATATACAGTGTATAAGTTGGCACATTTCATGAATGTGTTCAGCTGTGTAGAAATACCTGTGTGTGCTGAACAGCATATACCCATTGGCATAGGCACAGCAGCTAACACTACCAAAGTGTGCATTTCAATGAGTCTTAAAATTCACAGTCAGGGAGGTCTTGCTGAAAAATAATCATACATTTCAGTCTGGGTTCAGTAAATAAAGCATCACTCTGGGAGAAATTTAGCAATGATGAGTAGACTTCCTATTAAAAAAAGGGTATATTCAGTGAAGTACATATTAAACATACCAGCTTATGGGATAAATATTGAAATATCAATCCTTTTGGACCCACAAGGGAAAGAAAGATATTGCTGTCTGCTCCTGTAGAATAGTTTGGACAAAGGTGACAAATCAGAAAAAATACATGTATCAGAAGTGTATGTACTACACAAATGCATAAGAATTGCTAGAATTTTATGTTCAATCTTCATGATATGTACTTAATTATTAAACTATGCATTTTGTATCTGACACAGCATGTTGCAGAAATGTGTTTAGACATGTCAACTTACCTGTGCAAAGTGGATCACATTCATGATGCACATCAATATAAACACAGACACAGAGCTAAGGAGACAAATATAATATGGCAGAATGACCGCAATGACAGACTATTACAGAAATATCCAAAGCATTATAAAAAACAAAGCAAAAATGTAAGTAAGACATTACAGGAAAGTCATAATTGCCTTTTATTTCTGCCTTTGGAAGCTGAATGCTGCCTTGCTCTGGGTCTGTTTTTCCCAAAGGCCAGTGAAGTGCTAATTACAAAGTGTGAGAAGCAATCAATTTCCTAACAGATTTTATTTTGAAACCATTTTTAATCTAAGCTTCCTATCTAATGTCTCTACAATTTACCATCTTCAGTGTTATTCCTTCTTTTTTTTTTTTTTTGAAACAGGTTTTCAAGGACCAAGAAAGCTCCAGCAAAAGAAACTTACTCAGAGGAAGGGTATTTCTGAAGTACAAAGAAACAAAACATTTCTGCTCAAAGAAACAATCAATTAATGGGTATGAAAACCATGGTAAAAATAGCCTCAAAATAATTGTGTTTTAAAAGAAACTTTCAGGAATTGAACCAATCCTTGTTCATTTAGGTAGCAGATTTTGGTGACTGAAATAGGAGCAGAAACAAAATCAAACCACAACAGTGAATGAAGGAAATATCTATTTCTACTGATCATAGGAGACACATTTTTAGCCTTGAATGAATGTTCTAGTCTAGAAAAGCTCTCCTTCAAAATCTACAAATTTAAATAAAGTGACAATATTTTGCAAGCAGACTAATAAACCTTTTTAGGTTTTTTGTTTGTTTGGGGTATTTTTTTGTTTTGTTTTTGTGTGTGTGTTTTGGTTTTGTTTGGTTCTGGTTTTTAATAGGTCATAGAATATAAAGTGAGGTTGGTGAATCAGAGGCAGTCTGGTCTCACGAACAATGTTACCTGTATTGTGTGTCACCTAGGGAAGTGATGCTCTGTGGCACCCAGAGAGGCAGGTGGAATTCTCCAGGGACAGCAAGTATGCACTCAGTAAAAGGAAGGAAGAAACTGTGGTCTTAAATACCAATCCTAATTAAACACTGAATGCTGTAATCATGTTATTTATTATTGCTAACAACAGTAACTAGAGACAGTTGACGTGGTGATTCACATATGATGTGGAAAATGATGAGTATGGGATGAACAACAATGAATAAGCATGTGTAGAGCAAATGATGTTATCCCAAGGTTAATTGGGAATACTGTGGAAATTATTGAAAATATGGAACAAGCACTTACAGAAAAAAATCATTCAATTATTGAAGACGTGTTAAAAGAAGACAGGATAATATCAAAAAGCTTTCAATTATATACACTTTACTGCACTGAATCTGTAAGCAATGTGCCGTGCTTTGTTTCATACTCGGGCTACGTAGAGAGAGCAACCACCAGAATAACACTCTCAGAAATTTGTCTGCCGTAAAATTTATGGTTATATATATATATCCCATTCCTCATTTACAAATGAGATTTCCCACAGGAACACCTTACTGAGAAGTCACCTGCTGGGAAAATCTGAGTATGCATAGGCACAGCAGGCCGCTGAAAGAGTGTTATTCAGAAATATCCTCAATTATTTAAAGCAAATGAGTTTAATGAAATCTTTATCATTGTGAAAAATGGTATTATTTATCTGACTTTTAATTTTTAAGTAGTATTCTGATATCTTGTTAGGCATACTTCATTCTGTTGAATTGAGCTATGATTTATTGGACTAGGACAAAATGTCTAATTTTTTCCACAGATAGTTCTTACCCATATTCTTTCCCCTCCTCCCCCCATCAACTGAGAGGTAAAACCTACAAAACTACAGCATGGCAGTGATGTTTGGCTTTGCATAGGGAATGGCATATTTCATTTGTGTTTCAGAGATTTTACCCACTTTAATCATCTGCATTTTACTGATATATTTATATGTGTGTATAGATTAGACTAGAGAGCATAGTTTATTCATTATAGGGAAATCAGAGCTCAGGTGTGATATTTCAGTTCTTGCCTGGAGTCATGGTGTGTCTCTTGGCTATTTGCTTCTAGTAAGGTGGATGCTAGCCTGGGGGAATACCAGCCAAAAAGTCAGCACCTAGTAGTATTCCTCCTCCAGTCCTTTCTTTACTCTTTACCAGATCTCAGGCCCCAGTTCTTTCATACCCTGAAAATATTTTGGGGATCATGTGGCTTCACTGTTCTGATGGAGGCAACAAAAAGGTACTAGTAATACAAAATTTAAATCACAGTTCTAGCAAAATTTAAAATATGTTTAACAGTCTATTAACTAATGCTTGGCAATGCATGGGGGGTTGGACCTTATGGCTGTCTGAGCATACACACTGTTGCACTTTTATGAGTCCATCAGCAAGCTGCCTGACAGCATAATGCCTGTCACAGAAGATGAAAGGCTGTTATTATCCATATAGATTGGTAAAGATGATTTCTGAGAGGTAACCTGCAGGTTATAGAGCCCATAACTGATACACAAATTATGCCCATAACAGTCTGAGTATCAACTTATTATGTACTAGTATGTTGCACCTTGTAACTTGAAAATATTGTGAACTCAGAATGAAGGTTTTATAAAAACAGTGAGTGTCTAAGTGGAATTCTCTTTTCAAGAAAGCACGAATACTCTGATTTTTTTTTCCTTTTATCATATCAGAATCACAAAATTTTACATGCCCTTGTCTATTTCCTCTGAGTCACAAAAAATCCCAGCTTAGAACTAATTTTAAAAGCCTCAAGATATTTCACTCTAAACATACATTTCATTCAAGCAAATAATCACTTTCTTCCATGCAGTGGAGAACAGAGATTCAGCTGTCTGGACTCACTACCTTTTGCAAGCAGCTCTAGGTGTGCCTGCAGAAAGGCAAACACCTACTACCATCAGATGTTTCCTATTTCCCTCAACAGGTGACAGTGGAACATCCTGATCACTGGCCATGACTTGTGGGTATGCCTTCCTCATTGCTGTCCCCAATTTTTCTTTTATTTTCTCTTCTTTTCTCTCCTTTTCTCTTCTTTTCTCTTCTTTTCTCTCATTTGCCTTGCCTTGCCTTGCCTTTCTTTCCTTTGCTTTGCTTTGCCTTTCCTTACTTTGCTGTCTTGCCTTGCTTTATTTCCATTTGTCTTGCCTTGCCTTGCTTTGCTTTGCCTTGCTTTGCCTTGCTTTGCTTTGCCTTGCCTTGCCTTTCTTTCCTTTGCTTTACCTTGCTTTGCTTTGCTTTGCCTTGCTTTGCTTTGCATTGCTTTGCTTTGCCTTGTCTTGCTTTGCCTTGCCTTGCTTTGCTTTGCCTTGCTTTGCTTTGCCTTGCCTTGCTTTGCCTTGCCTTGCCTTGCCTTGCCTTGCCTTGCTTTGCCTTGCCTTGTTTTGCCTTGCCTTGTTTTGCCTTGCCTTGTTTTGCCTTGCCTTGCTTTGCCTTGCTTTGCTTTGCCTTGCTTTGCTTTGCTTTGCCTTGCTTTGCTTTGCTTTGCCTTGCCTTGCTTTGCTTTGCCTTGCCTTGCTTTGCTTTGCCTTGCCTTATTTGCTTTGCTTTGCCTTGCCTTGCCTTGCTTTGCCTTGCCTTGCTTTGCTTTGCCTTGCCTTGCTTTACTTTGCCTTGCCTTACTTTGCTTTGCCTTACTTTGCTTTGCCTTGCTTTGCTTTGCCTTGCCTTGCTTTGCTTTGCCTTGCCTTGCCTTGCCTTGCCTTGCTTTGCCTTGCTTTGCTTTGTTTTGCCTTGTTTTCCCTTGCCTCGCTTTGCCTTGCCTTGCTTTGCCTTGCTTCGCCTTGCCTTGCCTTGCCTTTTCCCTAATTCATCCTCAGTGACGAAGGTACTTTTAGAAAGGAAGTGACAATCTAAATCAGTAGGAAAAATCATCTGAAGAGACTTCTTAAATTGTGCAAATTCATTTTCTGAACTGTGTGAAATCTTACTGACATGTCTGAGGAAAAAGAAACCACAGATATGAAATTCTGAATGTGAAACAATCACAAAATTACATTTCATTCAAAAAGAGGTAAACACATGAAGACGAGGGTTTCAAGTGAAAGTGACTTTCTTTCTTCCCCGGAAACATTTCTGGTGGACCTATAAACTTGATGTGTGCATGTATCCAGCAAAAGTTTGCATATGTGTACATACACATGCACCACACACATCCCTGCACAAATCAGTAGCTGAGAGCCTTTCATTTCTGACAGGTAATATCAGACTGAATACAGAGCAATTGTGACATGCTCACATCTGGCATGCAGGTCTGGGCAGCTGACATGATCTCCACATTCTGTTGGAATGAGGAATGAAAGAAGAGATTTTTTGTTCCTGTCTTGAGGAATTATTTTTTGGGGGGAGGCTTTTCTTGTGTGTGCTTACTGTATGTATGTATGGCCAAACTTCACAAACGAAGGTTTGGGAAGGGCTCTCCCCAGGTGGGGTGTGCCTTTCGAGCCTGTGCAGTGGATTTTTTAGGTGAGGCACAGCGTGCTTACTGTAACTCTTAGCATAAGCTCATACCTGAAAAATACTACAAAATGTTTTATAACTTGCTGCTGGTGCTCAGGTTTTCCATAAATTCAAGTCCTGTGATTATATCACATTTGAACAGCACCTGTACATCAATCATGGCTGCTGTTCTGCCAAGTAAACACAAAGGTCAATCAGCAATGCACAGGAATAACAGAATTATCATAGAAATCTTCATGAAATATTGTTGAAAATAATGATACACCATGATCTTTTCCTATCATGTGTGTCATATTAGTTGGAGAGATGTTGGGACTTCACAAAGTTGTAAGTATGTCTAAGGCTGACACATGCATGAGATAGCCAAGTTCTGACTTTGAGAACAACCTTCTGCACTTTCAACAGCCCTGTGGCTATGCATTTCAAACTGCTTTCCAATCTCCCTTTATTCATTTCGAAAGCTCACAGTTTCTGCAGCTGAAGTAATTCATCAGCTAGGGATCATTCACTAGTAAAAATACTTTGCCATACCAAATCTTTTAAAACAATTGTAATGCAGTATTTTTGCTTCAGCTGTGCTCATAATTCCCATGCCCTTGAAATTTGGACTCTCCTGAGCCCTGCCTGGTTTAAGAATTTTGCTTTTTCAAAGTCAGGTCAACACTCAATGATGGTTTAAAAATACAACAGAAAGATAGCTGTGAATGGCTTTATCTGTGTTCTCACTAGTCTTAGAGGACTGTGTACATTCCCACACTCCTATTTACTTCTGTAAAAGCAGTTTGTTGTCTTTGTCCTGTGTCTGGTGAACGTTGGGAAGAAAGTAAGAAACAGCAGCAGAAAACATACTTGTCAGCAAGTAGTGCTTGCATGAAAAAAACTCTTAATCCTGCCAAATAAATCCATTCTCTCAGATTTTTCCTACTGCATATTTCCAGTGGCACTAAATGATGAAAGCACATCATGTACTGGGTATTATGGCCAATTATGCATGATGGGGAGTTGTGAACTCCATCTCCATGGCCCTGGGTGAGTCTGCATTTGGGGTGCTGTGCAAGGAGCTTAGTCTGTAGCACAATCTAAGAGTTGTCTGCAGTTGTGCAAGGGATGACTGCCAAGATGGTAGAGTTGAGACCATCTGGGTAGCACCAAACAGTGAGATGAGGCTGCAGGACTGCAGCTTGCAAGTTCAGAACAGCCATCTCACTGCATAGGAGGTGTTGAAGAACCACACAGAGGGGTCTCCAACTTTAGACACTTTAAAGTTTTGGCGCAAATCCCAGTCAAACTGTCAGAGGGATGGAGAAAGTCCTGCCTAAAATGGGAGGGCAGAGGAAAGATCTCCAGGGTGTCATCTCAGCCAACAGTTCTGTGATTCTCTATTTGAACCTATGAACCGCAACATGGTGTTTCAGACTTAAATGCACAATATATTTCACTTTCTTATTTAAAAGTTAAATTCACTCATGCTTTCTGCTTAAATTCACAAATGTTTTCTACAGTCCTTAGTGCAGGAGGTGTACAGTAAACTGATCCTTCTGCCCCCTCCCAGAATTGTGTGTGTTCCAATTCCCCTGACGGAGGCTTCCTGGGGGTGAGGTTTTCTGTCCATTCAAAGTTCTTCCTCTCTCTCTCATTTTTCAGCTCAAAATTGTGGATCTGGATTTTAACAGTTTGAATGCAGCTGAAGACAAATCATGATACAGTGTAGGTGCAATTTTTGCTTCAGAGTAATAAGATACCTGCAGCAGCTAGATGCCTCAGAAGCAGAATTCAATCTGATAGTTCATGGGGCTGTGACACAAGGGTGATGAGACTGAGTTTCTAAAGCAGGAATGAATCATTTATGTGTACTAAGGAAGAAGATTTCTTCATTAGAGTAAGGAAAGAAGATTACAAAACCATGTTTGCAAAAGTTTTCTGAGATGTAGAAATAAATTTACAGGGAAAGTGAGGAAGCAAGGTCACACTGACCACAGATGAAAATACCACAAATAATAGCACAGAAAGAGTATGTCTCTTTATATTTATTTATCTATCAATCATATAACCATAATACTTTCATGACAACATCAGAATTACATCTGAAATCAGCCTACTTAATGCCTCCTGCACCTTGGCTGCTAAACATCACTCTCACTTAATCAATCAGCCCTTGGAACTACCACTGGCATGAATCACATAATGAACACAAGCCATCATGGTTGTCCACATGTGAATTTCTCCATCTGACTATACACTTACTTTTTTAAAAAAATTTTTCTTTTTTTCTTTTTTTTTTTTTTTATCATGGTAGAGTCCTCTGTGAAGACATATTAGCTAAGGTCACAGCAGAGAGAGGAAAAGTGAAAATAATAACTAATGGGCAATATTTCAGTTTCTGTTGTAGAAAGGTATTAATTCAATTACATTAAATATATGGCATACAAAAATAGGGGTCAGGGTCAGTGGAAGGAAAAAAGCGATGTGCGATGATCTCTCGTTAGCATAGCAGGGGTGACAGAGAGAAGAAAAACCTACTAGCAAAGGCACAGGAAATAAAAAGTCTCCCTTCAGGGAAGTGTTTGGGTCTGACCTACCTTTGGCATTGTCACTGTGTAACCTTCTAATTTTTAATAACTTAAGGATCTCCCACCTTTGTTATCTTCTATTGTTGGTGCTGTTCTTCAGCTACCTCCTAAACTGATTGTTACCCTTCTTGTTTGGTACTGTTTCCAGTTTATATCTTCTTTATCATAACTTCTTTTCTTAATAATTGTTAGTAAACACAAAGGTTTCAAATTAGATCCATGTAGCCTATTGATTTCCATCCTTTCCAGTAACAGTAAATTTAAGTCCATAACTTCTTCTCTTAAAACCTACAAGTACCTCACAATGGAAGGTAAAAATAACCCACTGTGATTAATATCTGTGCACTTTTCATGCATGATATATATGAACTTAAGCAACTCCACCTACATTTTAAATAGGTAACTGTCATCGCAAATTTTAGCCAGTTCTGCAGGAAACTCCAGAAGAAAGAAACAAAGTTCTTTCTGTTGTTACAGTAAAATCAAAAGTGAGCAGCAAGGAGCTCAGCTGCTGCTGGCTGGTAGGGAGATGGTTTGCTCCCCAAGAATTCACATAGTAGGAATTCACAAGACTGCAGGTGCACGAAAATAGCCAGGATGAAACAATATAAACATGGGACTCATGAGAGATAGGTCCTAACCAATTGAAGTATCTAGCGTGGTGGTGTGTAACTCTTTTAGCCAATAAGCTGTAGTCCTAACCCGATATAAACTGTGTGCTTTGTGTAATAAAATGTCTTCACTATGAATGTCATAGATTGGTGTGAAGGCCAGATCCTCTGCTGTTTATTTTTAGTTTACTTTACCTTTCCCCCATAGTTTACCTCTGCTAACTTCTCTTGCCTTTTTCTTCCTTGTTATTAGCTCTGACACAAAGTGTTATAAAACTCTAGACTGTTGCTTAGAACTCACACCTTTCTCAGAAAAATCATCCTATTACCTTTCACAGACTAAGACATGTGGATTCACAGCATCAGGCTTTTGCTACAAAATTTACTGTAGCAATCTTTTTCTAGAGAAGAAATATCCCAGATAAGGCATAAATCCACCTTAACTTCAACCTTGGTTTTACCTGAAGTTACTCTCCATTCACCAGATAGTTTTCTCTCCAGCTTTGGGTTACACTTCTTGTCCACCCCTCTCTTTAAAGCAGGAGTCATCACATTCTTTACAGGGATGTGATTGTAATGAGACACCTGCATTTTCTGCATAGCGTGTGGCCTTGAGATGAAATTTCAATATGTGCAAAAACCACTGTATCAGTTGAGGGGTATGGAAAAATCTCCCTTACTTTTAAGTGCATGGCTATTTTAGCTCTGGCTGCTGTCACTAAAAGGGTTGAGCAAATGTGTCTCTAAAAATACAGAGATTATTTTTCAGCTATAAATAGATGCTTTGAGAAATGAATACAAACCCCAGAGAAATTTCAACCATTGCAGACACATGTAATGGCTTGCTTGTGGTAGATGTAAGCCACCTTGCACTTAGAGCAAGCAGTAAAAATGTGCAGCTGGGTGATGGATAACCACTGATGAGCTGCATACTCAGCCCTTTTGCTCAGTATCATTTGTCTGTGTGTCCGGCCTGAGTCTTTTCAATAAAATAGAGCTACAAGCTTCCAGTTAAAGATGGTACATTAGCCCACTTGGTGAGCTGGTGAGGGTTAACTCCACCAGGCCAGGAGGGTTCAGGCCCAGGGTTTCAAAAACTACATGGAAGTCTGGAGAAAGCACAAGGCCAGTGCTTGTTGCCTGTTCTGTCATGACTCCTTTATAGAAGAGGTCAAATAAATCACCCAATCATAACCTGAGCTGTATTTGTCATCTCTACTGTGGTTTAGAAACACACACAAACTTTCATAAGCATATATATCCAAGGTAATAAGCAGTGTTATCTCTTGAGCATGAGAGATCTCAAATGGCAGCTTAGTATTTGTTCATTCTGTTTTCATTTCTCTAACAAAAAGAAAACTGAAAAGAAAACTAATAATGCTTCTCTTTATAGGAATTGAAATAACTAAAATTCAAAAAATGACGATGGTCTGCCATCTTAACACAAAAATGAAGATGAGGCAGAAACTCCTGAAAGAGCATGCAGAATTTTGCTAAGACTTGTTGATTTATGTAGAAAGCAACAAAATGGTAAGGCCTTGAAAATGTGTCAGATCAATACCAAGCTTGGCTTGCTGAACTCACATGATACTGAGGCTAGAAATCAAGAGCTGCTAACTCCTCTGTCTGTTGCTAAACTGTTAGCTCATGTCTTTCTATTACCATCAGTGGTATTTTTAGTAATGTTTCATGTTACTCTTTTCACTCACCCATTCAAATACATTTGTTTTCTCTTGACTGAACTGTAGTTACTGTTTTCCCCTTTTACAGAAAAAATTATTGACTTGTGGAGATACTGCAGCTTTCCTCTTGATATCTGCTGGCTGTAAACTAAGGGCTTGCTACCATAAAAATGGCATCTGCTGTCATTCTTCTGATTATCATGGTTTCTTAATCCCTAACTTTCACTGGGCCAATTAATTTTCTGTGTCTTGTTTGGTGTAGTGTACTAAGAGAGAATGCTTTATGTTTATAAATATTTTAATTACAGGTTAACTCAAATATCAGGGTTTAACAACCTCTAGAACTCAATTTACAGTATGTTGATCTACCTGACCTGACTAATCATGCTGTCAGCTAATTAGCACCATGATAGGCACAGTGCTAGTTGGGGGCATGATCAGAGAGACAGACGCTGCAGTCTGTCTAGGGAACCCATTTTGCTCGGTGATACTGGGGAGAAGCACAGCTTTGTGTGGGGTAGAAGGTACTGTTGCAAAAGATCAGATGACAGCAAATCTCATACCTTAGTCTGATGCCTGTGAAAGTTTCTTCCCTGAACCACCTGAGATTTTTTTCAGCAAAGCTTCTACTATTTTTATGAATATCTGTTGGATTGACAAAAATCTAAACATTTCATAGGGAATGGACTGGTTTCCTTAGTTTCTGGACTGAAGACACTACTGCTATATCCACTTAGAAATGAGACAGTGATATTGTACTAGATCAGTGAAAACAAAAAAATGCAGAAGCAATCCAGAAAACAAATTTAATTACTAGGAAGGATGATAGGAGATATTGACTTCTGATAATGTGTAACTCCCTGGTGTGCCCATGTGCAGGACAGTCTGTGGAATTCTGTTTCCATGTCTCAAAAGGATGTCGCAGAAGTCAGAAAAGCCCAGCCTTGGGCAGGTGATGACAAGAGGCAAAGCACAGTCTCTGTCCAAGGAATGAAAGGGTTTTACCTTGCAGAGGAGCTGACAGAGTGAAAGGGCTCTGTACACTCCTGAAAGTTGCAGATTTGTGGTTAGAGGAAAAATGTCTCAATGCCTTTTTCATCAGATGCGGTGCTACAGGAACATAGACCTTCATGTGACATGCAGCTGAGTATGGGAGCTCCTGGGCACAGATATAGCAGCAGGCTGGTGCTAAAATTCCACCATAATGTAAAAGGCACTGAGCTGCTCAAAGCAAAAGTCACTGAAAGCTGCTAATGAGAAACCCAGGTGCCCTGGCTGAGGTCATCCTCATTTGACAGCTTCTACCGGGACAGTTCAGGGTCAGCTTCACAACACACTTGCTCTGCCCTTCCCCAAGGACTGGCTTTTGGCAGCTGCCAGTGATAGGACACAACATGGGACGAAGATTTGATGTAACCTGATACAGCACTTCTTATGCAATAACTTCTTGAAATTCTTTACCTGCTTTGTTTTGATGCTTTCTCAGCATCTTTCTGGAGAGATTTTGTTTCAAAGAATAAGACAATTTCAAAGGACAAAAACAAATAATAGCTGAAACCTCAATGAAAGATTTAGACTTTATTCTTTGCAGGCTTTCCTCTCCTCCATCAGGGAGATGCTTTGTAACCCAGTTGAGCAGGGCTGGCATTGTGAGAGCCCTCATTACGTGATCAGTTAAGCAAGCTGGAGGTTTTTCAGTTCCTAAACACTTACATTTTACAAGCCTATTAAAAACTGTTCTAACATTTCTTAGTAAGAAAGGTTTCTGCACCAAGGACTGTAGTTTGTTTCAACAGAAATTGGAAACAAACAATTCCTCAAAAGAGCTTTTTCAATGCACTTTTTTCTACATGCACAGTTCCAATGGCTACTAGCTGAATTGCCCCTTAGCCATACAAGTGTAAAACACAAGAAGCATTATATCAACAGTTGTGTAAACTACAGAATACAAGGTCTGTATTTTTCTCAAAAATTTGAACTTATAGGATAGACAGTCACAAAGTTTGCACTGACTGTAAAAAGAAAGATAGAAACCTGCCAAAATGGGAAATCCTATATTAGTCATGGTATCAAATCCTTTTCTTGAATCCAGCATACACAGAGAGGGTAAGGCTCTAGTCTGCTGTTAGAGTGGGGTGAAGAGAGTTTACTATAAAGGATGCTAACAAAGCTATCAAAGGTGCAGCCTCATAAAGCCACATCAGGCTACTTTTTTGGCAATGGGCACAGCTCGGGATCTGACATGACGTGCAGCCAGGTAAGGCTGTTGGAAGCAGCTGTTGGAAGCTACCTATAAAATGCAACTTGCTAGATTTAGCTAAAACATCGCTCAGATTAATAGGAAAAGAGAGAAGAGATGGAACCAAATGCTCATATCCACATCAACATGTTGTCTACTGGCCTGGTTCCAGGAGGCTGCTGTTTTCCTTTTGGAAAATTCCTAAGGGAGGGTGAGTATGGTAAACAGCACCTGCTTCACCAGAGGGAAAGGCAAAGCAATCCCTATGGACTACAGCCTGCAATTAAAAGCCTGTGTGACTGGTGAAGGGGAATCTAAATTGCACTATCACGTGCCTCCTGTCATCTGTCTGTACCGTGTACCCTGCTTCCACAGACTAAAAGAAGCAGGACCACTCATCTTTTCATGGTTGAAGGATACTGCATGGCTTTTAGCTTCAGGATGCAAACAGCTGAGGTTGTTGATTGTCACTCACATGAGGTAGGCTCTGGTGGCACATTCTGACAGCAGCACAGTAGCTGAATAGAGAAGCATTAGGCTATAGTCTGCTCACTGAGATTAATGGTCTTAACAAGATGTGCTTCTGAGCCAAAGATAGATATCTGCCAATTGCAAAGGGGAGGTGAAATGCCCTCCTTCCTAATGGAGGTGGAGTTTTCTTCTGATAATGTTTTGCAAGAATAAATGACAGTTCCTGTAGACGAACCTCTGGTGCAGGTACCTGCTCTTTTGTGACCTGTACAGAACATTTTGTTACTCAATTAAATGAATGTCCTGATAGTGTTTCAGCTTTACATGCACGGAATGTTTGCTTAGAAGAGCTAAGGTTTATATATGGAAAATGTAAACCTTTAGCTTTCCTTGTGAAGGAGGACATTCAACTATAATGTTTCCCAGGTATGTTGTGTGACCACATCTGTAATCCTAGTAACTGCTAAATGTTGTTATCTACAAGATCTGTTTTTCCTTAATGGTAAATCCCTCTTCCCCATTTTGCTGGCTTGTCAAATGTTATATTTTTTCTAACATAGCACTTGTTGTGAAACTTCTTTTTTTCCCACATGAATTTATTTTTACAGCACTGGATAATTTCAAGTTTCTTAGCCCAGGAATTGACTATACTTTTTATGTATTTCTATGACATTTTTTATGTTAGAATTTTGGAAGTGCTGTGCTAAATTTTGACTTTTGCCAAAAACCCCTGCTGAGAAGACTCTAGTTGGAAACACTCCAGCTTCTTGAAAGAATATGACTTTTTCCAACAGGGATCTACCCACTTCTGGTGGCCACAAAACAGGGACAAGTTGTTCTTAAGGATTTGCATACTGGAGCCTTCATCACATTGCACATTGCTAAGAGGAGTGGGGAAATGAGAAAAAACTGGGGAAAGGGACAGTGATAATCAGCAGGAGGAGGTTTAATGAAGGAGAGCTGATAGGTGATAATGGCTGGTATTATTAGAGCATCAATCAAGAGATTCAGGAATTGTTGAAGAGAACTGCTCATCAAGCACACCTTGCTCAGCCATCTTGCCATGCAAGAAAAGCTGCCTTTCATCTTGCATGCAGTAAGCTCCAACAGAAACTTTGAAACATCCAGAACAAATAGTGGATCAACCTAGCAGAAAAGACCCAATTATGCACAGATTTGGGTGACCACACAGGATTCTGTGAGGCACAGAAAGCAGTGTACGGACCCACACACCAGGTTCAAAGCCCCCTACTCAGTGCAGCTGGCCAAATGCTTCTCACAGGTAAAGCCTCCATCCTGAACCAATGGTCTAAACATTTTCAGACTCTCTTCAGTGCCAGCTGTGTAGTCCAAGGCTCAGCAATTCAGCACATTACACAAGAACTGGAGAAAAATAGGTTGGATACTACCCCTACTATGGGAGAGACACTTAGAGCCATACAGCAGGTGAAAACTGGCAAGGTAGCTGGGGTTGATGCAATTCCACTTGAAGTCTGGAAGCATGGAGGTCAAACACTCCATGCCAAATTTCACAAACTTGTTGTGTGTTGCTGTGAACGTGGTGAACTACCACCAGATCTCCGTGGCACAGTCATCATCACCCTGTACAAGAAGAAAGGAGAAAAATCAGACTGCTCAAATTACCAAGGTATTACTTTGCTCTCTATTGCTGGTAAAATCCTTGCAAGAATATGTCTGAACAGATTAGTACCTGCTATTGCAGGACTTCTACCTGAAAAGCCAGAGTGGTTTCAGAGCCAATAGGAATACCACAGACATGGTATTTGTTCTCAGACAACTGCAAGAGAAGTGTAAGGAACAGAACAAAGGGCCTCACCTAAGCTTTTGACACTGTGAGCAGAAAAGGCCTGTGGCAGATCTTGGAATGTTTAGGATGTCCTCAAAATGATCATCCTGCTACATGAGGTTCCTCAAAATGATCATCCTGCTACATGAGGATCAATGTTGACAAGTCAGATATGGCAATGCACTCTCTGAGCCCTTTCCAATAACCAGTGGTGTGAAACAAGGTTGTGTTCTTGCACCAACTCTATTCACAATCTTCTTCAGCATGATGCTCCAAAGAGCCACAGCAGACCTTGATGAAGAAAACGGCATCCGCATCCAATATCGTACTGATGGAAGCCTATTCAACCTAAGGCGACTGAAGGCCCACACCAAGACCCTGAATCACCTTGTCCGTGAGCTGCTTTTTGCTGATGATGCCGCCCTCATTGCTCACACAGAAGCAGCTCTGCAGTGCTTAACATCCTGCTTTGCAGAGGCTGCTGAGCTTTTTGGGCTGGAAGTCAGCCTGAAGAAGACAGAAGTTCTCTACCAACCTGCACTTCAGGAAGTCTTCCATCATCCGCACATCACCATAGGTGAATCAGAGCTTAAGTCAGTTCAGCAGTTCACCTGTCTGGGAAGTATCATTTTCTCAGATGGTGAGATTGACAAAGAGATAGACAACAGGCTAGCAAAGGCATACAAAGCCTTCGGAAAACTCCATAAAAGAGTCCGGTGCAATAAACACTTGAAGAAAAGTACAAAGATCAGTGTCTACAGAGCCATTGTACTGTCTACTCATTTATATGGGTCTGAATCCTGGGTTGTCTACTGCCACCACCTGCGGCTTCTTGAACGCTTCCATCACTGCTGCCTCCATACAAATCCTAAACATCCACTGGACTGATTAGGTCACTAATGTGTCTGTTCTTGAACAGGCAGCAGTCAGCAGTATGGAGGCCATGCTGATGAGAACGCAGCTGCACTGGGCAGTGCACATCTCCAAGATGGAGGATCTCCGCCTCCCGAAGATTGTGCTCTGTGGAGAACTTTCCACTGGCTGCTGCAAGAGAGGAGCCCCGAAGAAGAGATACAAGGACTCCCTGAAACAGCACCTCAGCCTTGGCCATATTGACTGCCATCAATGGTCCACTCTGGCCTCCAGTCGGGATTCATGGAGACACACCATTCACGACGCTGCTGCTTCCTGCTGCTTCCTTTGAGAACACACATAGAGTCAGTCTCAAGGAGAAAAGACAACGCAGAAAGAACCGTTCCTCACAAATATCGCCTAAGGAGACGTTCTGCTGTGCCTTTTGTGACTGGACTTGCCTATCCTGCATCAACCTTTTTAGCCACCAGAACGCTTGCAGCAAGCATGAGTAGACCCCTTCCTAAATCTTCGTTTGCAAAGCCTAGCCATGATGAGGATTAGCGCATGAATGAGGGAAGAGCAAAGAAATGAGGGAGCATCTGGAGACTGTCTAATATCTTTGCAGCAGCTGGGTGGCTGGAGTGATGCTAGTGTGGTGCATAGAGGCTAAAATCTTGCTCCGCTCTCTTAGTCCAGCTCTCTTCAGGCTGGTTCCTGACACTGTCAAGAAAGGAGTCTGTGGAGGTCGTCCTGTGGAAGCACTGTGCTGTGCTCAGTCCCTCTCACAGCCTTTCCTGGTTACTTGCACTGGCCCCTCTTGGAGAGAGATGTGTTACTTGGACCTGGAAGTCAGATTTTCAGCTGTTGTTGTCATGGTTTGTAACTAGGCCATAGGAATTAACTGACTTATTCCTACCTCAAGGGCTTAACTCCTGACATATCTTTGGTAAAAAAACAAGGAGTTTTGATATAAAACATCTAAGGGAGAACATTGGCCTAGAAAATTTCTTTATTGGTTACTGTTTTTTTAACAGTAGGGTTGTTTTTTTTTGCCATGAATTCAGCTAGCTTCTGCCTTTAGCCATTTGATCTTGTTAAGCCCCTGCCTGCTGAAGAGTTTTCTCCTAGTAGTAATTACCTGCCCATGCAGCTACTCCTGGACAGGGAGCAAGTCAGAGTCACCTCTTAACCTTTCCTTTGTTAAACTGACTAGACTGTGCTTCTTTGTCAATAGCTTTTCCTGGACTTCTTGTCATTCTTCTTGTTCTCCTCTGAGTTCTTTTCAGTGCTGCATTGTATCTATCACAGTGATACCCAGCAGTGGTGTGGGATTCCATGGTGGGCATATAAATACCACATATAGCTATGGAGTAGCAATTCCTTCTTTCATCTGCTCATAGTTGTATGCCTATTATTTGTTTTATTAAGCATGCTTTATTTGTTTTATTAGGCATGCTTTATTATTTGTTTTATTTGGGTAGGGTCAGTGGGTTCACTAGAACCTTTTTGTATCTTGGGTTTCCAAAGTATGAATGTATTTGTGTGTCCTATACCCCTCACTCCTACATGTACAGGTACAGACACATTGCAATATGTTAATATGAAGTTGTCTTACCACTGGGATACAGACCTGACAGTAGTCATAACCTGATCTATTCAGCAGTCCACCAGTTCTGCCTCATCTTACAACTTTTCCAGTTGTATATTTTTCATCTAAATGAAAATATACCAAATAGCACTGGACTGTGAACAGACTCCTTTGCCCCATCAGAAATGCTTGCATTTATTATCCATCTTTTTACCTTTGAGATCTAGCAGCAGGCAGACATCTCAAAATGAATCTGTCAAGCTGACACACAAATGTATCAAATGGCCAAGTTTATGCTGGTGGACAGATTTTATCCACTGACTTGTTCAAAACTGGCCTGAAAACTCACTGAAATAATGCTTGGCAGAGATCCAGGATCTGTGTACTTCATGATTCATTCCAGAATTCAGACTATGGCCAGTCCCCTGTGGTGGATTAACAGCAATTTTCCAGGAGTTAGACTTTTAAATACGTTATGAAAGCATTATATATTTAAAAAAAAAAAAAAAAAGAAAAAAGAAAAAAGAAAAAAAAAGAGAGAGAGAGGAGGAGAAAGAAATCAAAAGAGCCCTTTATGGGTTTGGTAACAGTGAAGTGAGAGCTGTGGTGGCTCTAAGGAAGGCATGAAAATAGAAATGCAAGTTTGCTAGACTTGCGTCTCTGTACAGGACAGAGACACATTTTAGGCCAGTTGGTCAGATCCTCTACAGATCTGAGCTCCTGGCTCAGCTCCTGAGACTGTTGCCACTCAGGTAGCTGGAGTCAATTGTGGTAGTTAGTTTTGTCCCTGCTGTGCTTCAGCCCCACAATGTGGGTATGAAGCACTCAGTCTGGCCCCAGGAATGCTTCTCCCTCTGCCTGCTGCTGTCTGTACCAGGCACAGAGGGTGCAGATAGTGACCTGCAGACTTGGATGACAGTAAAGGCTTGGTTACTCTGGCAGAACTAAGCAGGTAAAAGCCTCCTCTGAGGCAAGAAGAACAGCTGGTATTCCTGGAGAATTTCAGGTTAGAGAGGGGCTGGAAAACATAAAAAGGTAGCAATAAACATGGTGACAGTGACCCTCTGAAGATGAGCAAGGATGCTGTGTGTTGGCGCAGGAAGACACAGGGCTGAGGGAGCAGGCTGGAATTGGTGCAATAGGAAGTTTTGAGCTGGAGGCTGTGCTGAAAGAGTGGAAAACACCCAAAGCATCTCATGAAATAATCCCCCATCTCTGAATACGTAATTATTTATTCATGCAAATGTCCCAAGAAACATTTCAAAAAAAAAGAGGCTTTCACTCTGGGAAAAGAGAGAGCCCAGGCAGCACATCACAAACTTCAGACAAAAGTACTCCATTCCTTTCAGCATGGAGAAGTAAAAGAAAAGCTAGACCTGGGAACTGAAAGGTGAGAATTTGAACAAAGGGGAAGTTCAGTGGGTTTGAGCCATTGAATGACTGACAACTTCTCAGCTCTGCCATGGTGAAGATAACAATTTAGAAATAGGTCACCATATATTACAGGTAAATGATCATTAGGGGTTTACATGTACTCTGTTTTTCCTAATGTATTTACAGAGAATTTCACTGACTCAAGGTATTTTGCACATATCAGTGGTTTTTGTGAGTTTTGCCTTTCATGTGACAGCTCAATTATCTAAAAAGTCAGCGTAAAGAGCTAGTGCCTTTTTTTCCATAGAAACTTAATTTTGAATTACTGACCATCAAACTGGACCTGCTGGACTTTTGTGCTTAAGATCTCTTCACCTCTCCTTCCCAAAGAGCTGTGGATTGACTGCTATTTTTGTCTTCAGTTTTACTACACCTATTTGTCAGTCAGATCTTTCACATTAGTAAGAACTCATGTTGCTACTTAAATGAAGCTCAGACAGTCTGAAATGACTGATAATTTATCACTTGTGGAAATGAATTCCCAAATAAACCCTTTTATATTGTATTCCATTCAATGGTGAAGAAGCAAACCTGAATAAATAATAATAACTAAAAAACCCACACACACCTACACACAAGAAAGCCCACCTATTTATTGTAGAGTGTTTTCTAAAGACAGAAAAAGTACAAATGTCATATTTAAAAATATTCCACATCTCAGAAGCAACATAAACAACAATATGTTGTGGCAGTTTCTATAGTGACTCCTCGCTTTCCTTTGGAAGTTCACTGAGCAGTCAGACAAAACCAGAGTGACTGGCTGTAGTGCTGTGTATATTTCCCTTCATCCTTCCCCCTAAAATACTGAATACACAGATTTTCTACCCTTGAATGAAAATGACCCTCCTTGTAAGACAGCCTTTGTTGCATGAGAGAAAGGAGGGTGGGGTGTCAGAAACAGCTCAGCAGTGGTGTGGAGTGCAGGAAATTAGTCGTCTAGATGATGTGGCTTCTGGATTGTGGTCTGGCATATGGCTGGCTCCAGCAGGACCTTCTGTGGGACTGCTGCCTGTCAGGCAAACTGTCCCTGTCCACGAGGAACCATTGCCATCTCAGCCTCTTTGTCATTGGAGGCATATCACCAAGCAGAGAAACATCAACAGAAGCACAGTGTTACACTTGGGCTTCCTGAAAATCTCTGGTCTGTGCTGAGGAGTGGCACAGAGCACAGTTTACAGACCTTGAGAGAGAGATACATGCTGGTAGTTTCAAGGAAAATAAAAGCAGTGCTGGCGTATTTTTCATTTTTGTCTTTTTCTTTTTCCCCTAAGCCCTTTGTTCACTTCCAGCATCTTTGTCCTACTTTTATTTGATAGGCATTTAACAGCAACACTTTTCTGCTTTGTGTTATGAGCACTTTTATGGTAGAGAACTAAGTGAAATCACACACTTGACTCCTCCTCTAAGTTTTCATCTGACTTTCATGAATGCCTGATGGAGCACTAATTGCTAAGGAACAGAGAATCAGAGGTGGGCTCAGCAGAAGTTTAATTTTTTTCCCCAATGGCTGGTCCTGCTGTATAAGTAGAGTTCCCCTTGATGTTGTCACTCAACACTTTGAGACCTGACAGACAATCCCCTGTGGTTGATTGACAAGAAGGCAATATAAGCACTTTAGTTGTGGGGGAAAAAAACCCAAACCAATTGGTGTCCAAAGAAATATGACACACCTGACAGCACAGAATACAGTAACGTTGAGTTTAACTTCATGTCTAAAGCAACACTGTTACAAGTATGTCCTGGCTAGCTCTGAGTAAATAATTCAGTGGTGTTGATTTATTTGATTCATTTCAATTCTCACTCTTCTTGGAGAATGGTAGTGAGACAATCTTGATTCCTTATCTTTGAGTTTCTCTGCAAAATTTTTCACTTTTTCCTGAACTCTGGATTTATGGCAAACATTTTACTATGAGAATTCAGTGTTAAGACCCAGACATGTTGACTAGACAATCAGATGGCCCTCCTCTGTTGTGTTTAGAGTTTCCTGCCTTTTCTAGATGGATATAGTTTGTGATATAATACTAACAGTGTATTCCAAGGAATAGTCAGAGCAGAATATGTGCACACCTTTGGCTAGTGGTACTTTGAAAAATAGGTTGGCACACTTACCATGAACTGTTCTTAATTAGTTTCATTGTTACTGAATGATGTTCTGGTGCTACAATGGAGTACAGTTATGCTCTGACTTTGGAAGGACAATCTTGGTTTTGATGTATTAATTTTCTAATACAGATTAAGACAAAACCTTTGAAAAGGAAAAACAATTATTGCAGGGTGAGTTTGTGGCAAGAGAAGCGTCACTAAAATTGTTGTTTTTCTTAACATAAAATGAACTCAGATAACATTTTAATTAGAAGAAAAATAGTGTGCTATCAGAGTAGATCTTACCTCCCTTTAAACTGAGGAAAAGGAGTTGTGAATGATATGAAGTCATTAATCCATTTTCAGCCTGATGCAGCATTTTACTTTTGCCCCTGTAACAAACCCATCTTTTTTTAGATGCACCTCATAAAGAGACACCATAATTTAACATGTTGTCCACATTTAAATACTGAAGACTGGGTGACAAGCTGGTAAAAATGGGAGTTGCAGCAGTGCTCCAGAAATTAGGAAAGCCACTTTTAGCATCTGACTCTGCTACAGAGTTTCTTTTAAACCTTCAACAGACCCTTGAAGCCAGGTCAACATAATGCAGTCTGTGGTGCATGGTCTGAGCTGCCATACTTTCACTGATGTAGCCATCCATAGCACAGGGTCCGGAGTTAATCTGACATAAGGTGATTTATATTTGAATGGCTTATTGCCTTCCCAGAGGGTAAGATACTTTGAAGGTACAAATAATAGTGTTTGTGACTTGGATTCTCAGTATTTTTCAGAGCTGACCTCATTTTCTTCTGTGGAACACAAATCAAGGTAATGCAACCCAGCTTTGAAAATCTAGCCTTACAATGTCTTTTGAACATTATTGATAGCTTCAACTGATTTGTTTGCAGCAACAACAGAAAATGACACCCACATTATCTCTGTGATTTCTGTATTGTCATTTTAAGGGTGTTGGAAGAATAGAAATAAATCATTTCATAGCAAAGTTAGTTGGTTTACTACCTGCTAGGGTTTGTTAATAGATCATGAGTTTATATGATAAAAGAGAAGTCAGCCATGTGATTTATTGAAACATTCACCACCTTAGCTGATTTTGCTTGAGCACAGATATGTTTGTGGGATTTCCATGCAGGCTGGAGAGGAGCTTGGAGAAACCTCAATTTTTTCTTTTTTTCCAAGATGCACGTGCAGGCTTTTGTGTGAAATACCATGTTTATTTCAGAGGTCACCTTCCTGATACATATCCAGTCTTCTCAGGAGACAAGAGCAGTGACAGACCTTGCTGCTATGACTCATGTGACAGCTCTGTAACCCCATGCTTTCCACAGCCTGTGAGTGAGCTGTCACTTTAGCGTTTTCTGCAATTGTAAGAAGTTGGATTTCCTGGCTTCTTCCCTCCCAGGTCTCAACCTGAATCCCTGTCACTCAGTGAAGTACTCCGTCACCCACCAGGCCCAGGCAAACAGCAGACTGGATTAGTTTTCCTCTTGCTATTTGACCCTGGCTGTGCTGATGACAAAGGTGTCTACATATTTCTAACATGTAAGGGATGAGCATCTCCCAAGGTCTGGCGTCTGCTTTGTTCCACCCCAGGATGACTCGCCCATTACCTTTGCACATCATGCACATTTCATTTTGCACAAACGCTTGCTTTCAATAAAAGCTCAGTTATTTCCCTCTTGCAGAAACGGGTTTTGAATCACTGGCAAGATTTTGTTATCATCTGAAACCAGAAAAAGGATAACAGAATTTTTCAACATACGAAATGCACCTTTGCAGGTTCCGCTTTGCAGGTATGGCCTTTCACAGGGGGTAAGACTTTTGCAGTGACCTTACAGGAAGATCAGATAGGATGCAAAACAGACAGCACTTGTTTCAGGCAAGGGCAAATGAAGGTTGTATATACTGTCTTGACTGATGTATGTCTGGCAAGGGGGAGGAGGATTCATTATAAGAGCACTTTCCTCAGATGGAGGTGAGCAGTTGGGGCCACTCTGGGGTAATTTCTGTGCCATGTTGTACATCACAAAAAGGAGCCTGGGGCCTGAGAGTCATCAAATGATAAACTGGTAAGAAACAGAAGGCACACCCACTGCTATGAAAGTTCCCACCTCATGCTGCCCTGCTTTGGATGCTCTCTAATAGCTTAATATCTTCCTTATATTGTAGTACCCAAAACTGCATGCAGTTTTCAAGGTGAGGCCACCCCAATGCTAAGCAGAGCAGGACAATCCCCTCTCTCGACTAGCTGTTCACAGAATAAATTACTTTTTAGTAAAATAGGAAAGCAGAAATATTTTTCTTGGATTAGAGGGAAAGATGCATCTGAAAATATTCTTCTAACAAAAGAGGAAGTTCCCAAATTGTTAATGAGATATCATGTCTCAGACAATAAAACT
This sequence comes from Pithys albifrons albifrons, assembly GCF_047495875.1. Lineage (NCBI taxonomy): Eukaryota > Metazoa > Chordata > Aves > Passeriformes > Thamnophilidae > Pithys > Pithys albifrons. Next base: position 63,418,730 of record NC_092497.1, on the reverse strand, counting down.
GCCAAAAATATTTATACACTGAATTAGTAATATAGATAACTCTGGTTCTCTGTAGATACTTTAATTTTCCTTGCAATGAAACAGTATTATTCTGTACTGTTGGAGATATTGAAAGCTTGACTGAACATGGTCCAGGGCAACCTGCTGCCCTTGAGCCAGCTGGGGCATGGGGTGGGACTAGGGGATCCACAGAGGTGTCAGCCAGTCCCTAGAATTTTGTGTTTCTATTTTGCCTAATGTTAAAGATGTTATTAAATATCCCAGTCTTCCATCCATCTCTGCGCCCTCCCACTCTGCAACATATTCGACTGGTGCATCTGTCATCTCTTTTTAGTGAGCTATTATTAAATAGAAAAATTGAGAAGGGATAAATTGCATTTTTAACTTAAAAATACAGGATCTAGAAAGAAAACCAAGGCTGAGAACGGGTTAAAGTAAAAAGACCCAAAATGACGCTATTTATTCAAGGGTTGGACTTGATGATCTCGGAGGTCTTTTCCAACCCAATTGATTCTATGATTCTATGATTCTTTGAAAACCCCATTGGAACATTTGAACAGTAAGTCAGGGGAGACTGAGACAGTGCAAGATGGGCCCAGTTGGTAAAGCTGAGGCCAGAGGTCTGTTTTTCAAAAAAAGGCAACATCCTCACATGGACACAGGGCATCCTACTGATCCCCAGTCATCTGCTTTGACTGTCATCATCTGAATTTTTGAGATAATCACCTAACTGTCTGGTTTGCTGTCTTTCATCAGCTTGTCAGATTGGCCACACCCATATGTGGAGGAAAACCCTAATGTCATATCATGACTGGAAGTCCACAACAGGTGAACCTTGAAGTGACAAAGCCGCTGTTGGTTGCAGGGATCTTTCCTCCAGTAGAGGCATCAGTGGGATAGCTGGAGGAAGGGAGGATGAGTCCCACCAGGCCATCAGTTAATGAAGTTAATTGTGTTTTTGCTTTGCTCAGCTGCTGCTAATGCTCAACTAGCATTTGTTGGGACTGTACTATGCCAGATCTTAGCCCAGATGGTAAAGGCAACCAAAAGTAGAATCAGACATTGCTTTTAATTCAGCATTTTCTGCTGTCAAAAGAAATGTTTAATAATTCTTCATGAGTAGATGCTGTTTACAGGACTTGCAAAGGAAAAAATGGTGCAAGATTTCTAAGTAATTTTCCTGATCGTTAGAGAGGCACATTCTCACAGAAACACTTCTGAAGTCACTGGGACCAAGGATCAGAGATTAAATATGTAACTTGTCTTACTAACGGCACTGGTGGAACATAAGATCTTTCGTGTTCCTTGTGGTATGAATAAAAGACAACAGGCCTTGACAGTCTGATTAAAATCCCACCCTGAAGGAAGAAGGTAGGATTCAGACACTTGAATGTGTGATTTCATCCTGTCCAGTCTGCCTGAAAGGCCATCAGTTCTTTTATAATTTCTGTTATTCAGAATATGTTGGCTGTGTTGGCCACATTAGAAATGTCTTTCCATGCATCTTCTGTATAGTGAAAAGATGCAAAACTGAAGTAGTTGTGGTAACTGTAGTGAAACTTCATCTCCAATTGCTGGAAACAGATCCATGACCTGGAATAAAGGCTGCCCAGGATAAAACTTCTGTGACCAGTTGTCCCTGGTAAAACAGCTAGAAAAGTCTAATACAGTAACATGTCTTGCAATGAGATTTTGTCGTGACCAGGGGTCCATGGTAGTGATTTTACAATGAAAATGCATGAAAAGAACAAAAATCTAAATGGCACTCTGTTGTTCTTTGTATTTAAAGGGCATTTGCAAGAAAAAAAATACTTCGTGGGAATTAAAATAGGAAACAGTGACAAGCATCACTAAATTTTAACAATCAACCCTAATAAAAAACAGAATACTAAAAGGGATTGCGCAAGTGATTGATGCAGGCCTAACACATCCCAATTATATTAAGACAGCAAGATGCCTGCTAAGTCTTATGTGGTCTTTCAATACTACTTCAATTTAACTTGCCAACTCCAGCCCTTCTCTTGCTCTGGCATCCAGAGCCTATTCTAGTAACCAGAGTCCAGAGTGGTGATGCTGCTGCCATCAGAAGAACAATATTGGTGAGTAGTGTGAAGACTTGGTTCATGACTATTCCTGTTGCACACCCAGATGTTCTGCTTCTCTCTGAAGAGGTGGGTGGGAAGAGGAGGGGAGGCAGCAAAAACTCTCATCCGTTCTGATAGCAAGATTTATTGGTTCTTGAGAATATTACATTTTACAGTGGTCTACCTTTTCCAGTTAATGCAACTTGAATCTGAACCTGGAAAATTTATGATGACTTTATAGATCTATACAAGCCTGCCCAGAAGTACATTATTTATTCAGTGATGATAAAAGGGAAAAAAGACATGGTTAGGTGTTTCAGCTGCAGAGCAAGGAATAATAAATAGACTTTAAAGATGAAGCCTAATTTTGCTATGAAGCCATCCAGGTGTCTGACACATGAAGAGATCACAAAATATCCCATAGCCTACAAATAATCTTGTTTTACTGTAAACAAAAATTTTGAGTGAGGACAACATTGACATAACACCCTCTTTCATGCAGTGCCAGAAAAAAATCTGCATTGCTTTCTAAAGAAAGACAAGCATTGGCCCTTAATAGTACAGCTGATTTCTGAGAATGAAGTTTCCACATAAACATGCAGTTTACACATTTTAGAAACTCTTGTCTGCTATTTAGACCTCAATCCTTCTTTGCTAATGGGCCAGTCTAGGTGACTTGCATAGGACTCTGCCAGATGTCCCTTTATATTCAAGGCTGTAGCTCAGGATCTGAGAGGTAAGGGTACATGTACCTTTAGGGCAAGTTATATCATAGCTGTCTATTATCTTTTGTGGTGTGTTCTTTTTTTAGGGCATGGGCCTTTAGATCAGAATGTTGCCTGAGGTAGCCTGCTGAGGCAAGTGAGAACTCATATGAACAGCTAGAAGAGTTGTAGATGCAGCCTTTTAGTAGTTAAAAGGATCATATAAAAAAGATAGAGAGCACTTTTTTTAACATGGGCAGAGAGTGATAGGACAAGGAAGAATGGTTTTAAACTAAAAGAAAGGAGATTTATATTTTAGGGGAAACATCTTTACTGTGAGTGTGGTGAAGCATAGTAATAGGTTGCCTAGGGAAGCTGTGAATGCTCCATCCCTGGAAATGTGCAAGGCCAAGCTGGATGAAGCTCTGACCAACCTGGTCTAGTGGAAGGTGCCCTTGACTATGGCAGGAATGTTGAAACTACTTTTAAAGTCCTTTCCAACCCAAGTCATTCTAAGAGTTCCAAGGGCTCCATACGCTTTTTAGGTTCAATTCCCTTTTTTCAACAGGGTTTTCTGTCTCCCCAGCCCAGCTTAACCTTGATCAGGCAAGTTTCTCTGAGCCTCCAATAAACTCTGGTAAGCATGGATTGTAGGTTTTACTAGGATGCCAACATAACTCTCAGTTGTATGGACCACACATAAATACCACTGTCATCTTTTTCATTGTGGTTCTTCTTGTTTGTTTGTTTGTTTTCCCGAGAAATGTGTTCCAAACATACTATCACAGAACATCAAAGCCTCTGACTTATGACTTCCAGGTTTCAAAAAAGGTACTGTTTTTGTTCTGACCAGTGCCAGGGTCATTAGAACTCGTATAAGTTGTCAATACTTGGCATGTAGCTAGCAGGACAGCCTAAGCCCCTGTTCAGTAGTCACATAGATAAATGAAAGCCTGCGCCACTGACCTTTGGTCCATGCCCTTTGCCACTCTCAGAGGCTGTATCAATTTAGGGGAAGTCACCACAAGACATCCATTTTGCTGCATCCAGAGGAATGAAGATATCCACCTGTGGTCTGAGATGGGGGCAACTGCACATGGCTGTGCCACTACATACTTTCAGACCATTACCAGTAGGGTGGTGGGCAGCAGGCAGATCTGTTTAGCCTGTGGTAGCCTTCTACAAATTACTTAATCCAGTGTCAGCTTCCACCTAAAACCCAAGAAAAATTGTGCAATCTCCTGAATGGTGCTCTCAGCTAAAACTTCCTTAGCTCCAAGGCAATATCATCAGTAACAGCACACAGGTACAGAAGTAGTCTCATGACCATCTTCTCCTGCTAAATCCCTTCCCTTGTCGGGACACTCATGCAGAGCTCACTCTGCTCCTCTCTGAAGACAAGATGCACATATTTTTTAAATGGAGAGCATCCTTTAGGCTGCTTGGAAACAATGCAGATGTAAGATCCTGAGTGGCTGGTGTTTAATCAGTTGTTGAAACAAAATCAAAATGGCTTTTTGCCTCTGTTTTGTAACATGCCATGTCTCAGCACTGCAGTTTGGACTTTGTTGCCACAAACACTGCTGAGTTCTGGAATTCACCCAGTCCCCATTTGGCTTCTGAAGGAGTTCACGCAAGCAAGCACTCAGGATCCACTGAGGAGGACTGTGAAATGTGAGCAGTAAAGATATAAAGAAAAACACAGAAATTCTCTTAAAAGATTAAAAAAAAAAAAAGTGCTAGGTAAACATCAAGTAGGCCATTCCGAACAGGTTTTTCTTTTTATTTTGCTAAGTGAAATGTGCTTGGCAATCCAAAGGAAAGTTAGGGTCCTCCAGAATAAGCTAATCTTACGCAGTTTATAATTTTCCATCACTACTTCCCCAATACAGCTGCAGTGGATTGCAAAGCATTTCACAGATGCCAAGCCCCTGTGGTTCAACCCTTTTGCCTGGCAGTCTGCAAACAAATGCACTCATTTTCAATAAAGGTCATAAGTTAAAGGGAAGCAGGAGAGCTATAAAATGAAAATGTATGCTATCTGAAACACTGTGACAGAAACAATTTAGAGCAGATATTGGTAATGCAGTGTAAACATTGGATGCAAGCCCAGTAACAAAGATAGAAAAACAGCCTCTCAGCTAACAAAACCCTGAAAGAAGAACTGGAACTACAAAAAAGGGTTTTAAGCTTGTCAGTCTCTGTTTTGCCCCAATGGTTTGAAATTGCAGCAGCAGGGGTACTTGTTTACAAAGGACATCTTTCATCTCCATGCTTCCAGGGACACTAAAAGGCACCACGCACTCATTTTTTTTCCATGGCCATTTTGAACAGTGAGGCAAATCAGAAGGGAAGGTGTAGCAAGGGCCTTTGTGAAAGTAAGGATTAAATGATGGGGGATAATAGATAGTGAGCTGAAAATGAGCTTGCAAGCCACTCCCTACAGAGCCAGACCTGCTGCATTTGTTGCTGCTTTGTGCTGGAGGGGCAATTCCCCAGGGAAATGTCACACGTATGTGTGTGTGTGTCCTTGCTTTTCTTATTCAACTTTCTCAGGAGCAGCCCGCAGATGACAGCTGAAGCCCCTGATGAAAAACCTGATTAGTGGACCCTATTTTAATTGGGGACACTCACTCACCAAGTTTCAAGTTTCTTTAAAATTTTATCTAGAGATTATTTGCTTTCCATTAGAAGTTATTTGTGGGTTATTACAGGTTAGACCCTATGAAGTGAGCTTTTTGACTCAGCTGCAAAAGTTTTATGTAGAATTCTTAATTGCCCTTGGTTTGTAAAAGAATGTTGGCAAATCTTCAATTTTACTTCTCCAAATGAATGGTAATTGTGTTTGCTCTGTTTCATTTGGGATTAGTAACAGTGCTTTCATCCAAAATCAATCTGAATTAGCTTCATTCTCTTGGTGACTAAATGATTGCCCAATTTCAGTCATGTCACTTACTGCTCATATATTGGATGAAAACAGAGCTCCCGCTTCTTCTTTTTTTCCCTCATTTCTGAGTTTGAGCTGGTGAGTGAAAAAGGACAAAATGCCAGCGAGATACAAACTGATATTTGAGATCATGTGTACATATTCTGAATCTTCTTTAATATCTGCTTTCAGAATTAGCATTTCTGTCCATATGCAAAGGCCAGCTTGGAAGTATCTAACAATAAATACATGAATTCGAATGAATGAATGAATGAATGAATGAATGAATGAATGAATGAATGAATGAATGAATACCCACTTTCATGTCTATATGTTTCACATACAGTTTTAGAGGTGGGACTTTAAAAACTAGTACTGCAAAAAGAACCCTAGGGTAGGCAGAAGTGGCAAGAGAATAAAGAAACTTAATGTGATGACTATAAAGAACTGCAGAGCTGTCATGAAGCATCATCTATGGTACCAAAGCTCACTTGCATCAGGGTGAGTGATAGCAAAATTACTATGAGTGGTTCAGTGTGTAGTGAATTCAAGTTTTTAGTGCTGTGTCAGTGATGGAATATACTATTACATGGCCAAAGGGGGCTGATATGAACAGTGATTAAATCTCATGACCCTTTAAGCAAATTCAATATTAGATTTGCAATGTGCCAAATCTGTCACTGAGTGTTATGTTAATCTCCCATTGACTTCTGCAGCAGTTCCCCTTTCAAAGTGATGGCGAATGGCCAGGGGCTCTGAGGCAGGTGCCAGTGTCCCAGAAAACATTACAAATGGAAAAATAAGAAAATTTTCTTATCAAGCAACTTTGGGCATGTTGGGATTTGAATTGTGCTGTTATCTTTTAATGAGTCTTTGTGAGGGATGATCTGGGAAGTACTTCAGCTTTAAGACTTTATAGCATTAGGAAGTCAGAAAATAAAAGATTCTGGGAGATGACACTAAATACTTTGATGGAAAAAGAGACCAGGACATCAAAAGTTAAGTACAGTGCTTCTGAAATGAGAGGAAGTGGCATTTGAGAAAACTTCAGAGGTCAAGGCAGGCAATAAGAATAATTCTCCTGTCACTGCATCCAGGCACGTTGTGAAAGCTGCCTGGGCAGTGTCTGCTCTGAAGCCCTACAATATGAAGGCCCGTAGGTCGGAAAATACTGCAGCAACACACTTAAGATCCTCCCTTTTTATTATTTTGGTTTTTAAGCTTGCCCTGAGATCCTATTTATGTATTGATTTTGTTTCATCCAAGTAGGGCTTCCATCGCCTTAATTAGCTGATTTAGTAGAGCTCAGGTGCTTCTCTCACACAGCATGCTAGGGTGGAGGGTCTTGTTTCACTACAAATCCACTGTGACTCACAGTTTCCTGTTTTCTTGCATTGCTCCTGAGGGCTGTATAGATAATTATTTAAGTGCCCTCTTATTAGCAAACATTCTCTTGAATTGAGCAAACAGATATAAGCTTTACTAAACATGAAATCCTCTGTTTTTGTAATTAGAAAGCCATTAGAAATCATAGACAGCAAAAAGTAAGTTAAAAAGCTCATTTAGCAAAATGGGAATATTATGGTAATGATTATGAAATAAAAAGGAAAAATTTGATCAATTTTGAAAGTCACTGATTGACTGAAAACAAATGTTTTTGTGCTCAAATTCTCCCCACAATAAAAATGTAAGGAAATAGAGGTTGGAAATTACAGTAAAGACACTTTGAAGTGTCTAGTTAGGAAAGAGAAAAGGGAGGGAGAGAGGAAAATGGCATTGAGAGGATATGAAAGATGGAGTGAACAAAATTAAAAAATCCAAGGCAGCCAGCCAGAAGAAACCAGCAGAGATGAGAAAGGTAGCATGTGAGGCTTTTCTCCAGGCAGAGGCCATCTAGTTGGCTGCTGCAATAGAGGGGTTCATCCCTGATATCTACCACAGAGCTCACCTACTTATATGCAAGTGATGAATTCTGCTCCTCTCCTGTTGTTAAGTGATGAACAAGAGGACCAGCCCCTAACTCCCTGAAATCCACACAGGCCTGTGTGGGTATTGTGTTCCCTTAAGTCTTTCAGATCTTGATATTTTTTCCCATGCTGGATTTTAAATGAAATCTTTTTGGACATGGAAGAATAGCTTGGAGAGTCTAGTGTCAGGGGCAGGACATCCTCAATTGCTTGTAACAGTAAAACTGGAAGTAGCATCTTTGTGACCTTACATTTTGTGTGACCTTTGTGAAGCCAAAAGCGTTCTTTGAAGTCTAAATCAGCAGCAAAAAATATAGATGGGGCCATTTCTGAAATGTAATAATAAACATATGGGACCTGAATTATTCAGCTCTGTGTTTTGCCTTCAAAACTCACAGCAAATCAGCATGTTTACTTACAAAAACCCTAAAGCTATGAGAGTGCAAATGAGGAGCTGGGGTATCATGCACTCTTGAAGACAATTCATTTTCACTGCTGCTCAGCCCATACAATTGAAAGCAAACCTGGGCTACTAAGTTTGGTATCTGCAGAATGGGGGAACCCTAATATGCCCTTTCAGTTTATTCATGTTTTAGAGGTTAGAGGATGCTTCTCTGTGCTTGGAAAAGTATAGCCATTATAAAAGCTTTGTGAGCTGGTAGAGATGTGTGGGTGGAAAAGAGAGAACTGGCTCTTCAGGGTAGGAAAAGAGCAGTTCTGGTCCTTGTCTGCCTTTTATCTCCTGCCTTCCAAGTTACCAGGATGCTCCACTCCAGGGACCAACTTTTCCAACAAGTTTTGAGATGGATGGGGACAGTGTTCTTCAGATCCAGTTCAGATGGGTGTGGTCCCCACCCGAAATTACATGGTAGTATAAAATATTCATCACTGAAAATCCTTCCCATTTAACTAAAACTACAACAATCATGCAGGTTAGGAGGAGGCAAGTGGTGAGTTAAACTGTGCATAGCTAATCTACATGAATGCCCTCTCAGGTTACACTTGCTTTATTCCTCTCCTCATACATGTATTTGTTTGGGCAATCGTTGAATTTCTATTATTGGTGGGAAAATGTTGCCCTTGAATACTGCATAGTTCATTCTTTTGCAGGAAGAGCCATGGCAGAGGCAGAGATTTCTGCAATATTGCGCTGGTTTAAAGGTGAACCAGCAGGGGAAATGAACTCACCATGAGAGAGATTATAAGTCAGAGGCTAAAATTTAATAATGATATTACAATAAATACACTGACACAAAGGGAAATTGCTTTCAACTCACAAAACCCAGCAGTATAACCCAGTGTCCTGGGGCACAAACCCAAAGGGGTTTGTTAGCCCTTGTGATGAGACCCGCGTGGTTCCCCCAAGTCCAAAGCAAAAGAAAGTGAAAAACCTGCCGGTGCAGGTGATGGCTGTAGCCTGGTCGAGAGTGGCGGTCGTAGTCTGGTGAGAGTGGTTGTCTCCTCCTGTCGAGGTCCTGCTGCTCCTCTGGATCCAACAAGAAGTTCCTGAGGTCTTCTTACTCACCACTTATGTACCCTCAAGGAGCACCCAGTCCCTCCCCCTGGGGGGGGGACTCACACAATGGGTGATTAACTCTGGGAGTCATGGGGTATTGTTGAACTGTTGATGGCCCTTAGCAGCCATGCCCCCTCAGGCTGGGTGTGAAGGGGCCAATGACTCCCTGGGCAGCTGCTGCTAATGGTCCATTGTCCTTGGGGAATGAATAGAGGGGGTAGAATACACAGCTTTGATCACCCCCACACAGTGTTAACTGGTCCCACCTGTTAAACTAGGACAAATACTCACCACAAAACTGTTCATCCTGGAATTGAGCTAGTGGGTAATGTAAAATGAATAATGATAGTAATGATAAAGTACATCTGAGTGCAGAAGCAAAACTGAATAATTCAACCAGAAAATATTTTTTCCCAAGGAAACTTGGAAACTTTTTCCAAAGAAGCTTTGAGCCAGGTAAATAAGGGCTTGTGACCTCTGTGTGAATGTGTCTCAGCTATGTATAGCACAATATGCTCTTTTCTTCCATTACTAATCTGTATCTTCTTTATCCTGGCAGACTTTCATGAAGTGATGCCTTCAGACCCTGTACTCCTGTGAACAGAGACACACTGAAGACAAGTTAATGGAGAAAGATATAGGGTTTTATTACTGGAAGCTTCCAGGGTTCAAACCCAGAGGGTTGGACCCCAAGAACAGGAATTTTGCAGGTTTTACACTCTTTATTAACATCCAATCAGTATTCTTATTTCTCTTGAATGCCCACCCAAAAGGCCTGTCCCTCTGCCCCCTTCTTCATGGGGGCCAGTTGGGCCTTCTCCTGTTGTTTGTCTTCTGTTACTTTGCAGGTGGCTGCTCAAAAACATTGTGGCTTTGATAGGGCCTGAAAACAGCTCCCAAACTCGTGAGAAAGGCACTTAATATGCACACTTAAAATCAGAGTAACTCAGCAAAGCAAAACTAATTCTAAAACCTTCTAAAATTACATTATATTCTTAGGCATCAGAAGAATGGGAAATTAGGAGTTTTGTGACTTTGGCATGCCTGAACTTCACTGGGAAATTTTATTCTCAGTCCTTTTGCAGTATTTTGGGTGGATGGATTCTCTGAGATTTCCCAGAAACACTGAATGGGCGGCACCCACACACATATACACATAAGACTGGGAACTGCCTTCAAGCCCCCAAAATACTCCAGGAAAACACTGCTCCTTGACATGTGTGGTGTTAGTGGGCATGGACTGCTTGGACGTTCAGTAACTCAGAGAGCGTTTCTACATCTCCCCCTCCACAGCCCGTGCAACAAAGGACACGCCTGACTTTAGACACATAGCAACCCAGAGAGTGGGAAAAAAGGATATTCTTAAAAGGATGTGGAATAAAACATGTCTAATACAGAAAATCAATGTGCAGTGGGAAAAAGGTGCATATAGAACTGCTATTTTTCTTATCTTTGGAGCCACACAACCTATTGTAAGTTAGTATACTGCATATAAGATCTAGACAAATGACTTTGCTCTTTTTTTTTTGTTGTTGTTGTTGTAAATGAGATGGTTTCTATGCTATGGAAAGCACTTTGAAGTTAATCATACTGTATATAAAAGGCTGGCAAGTGTATAGTTTTAATATGTTATGCTATTCTATAATTACAATACTTCACATACAGGAGGCAGGATGGTGATCTCATTTCTACCAGTATAAATCCAAAATAACTTCATCAGCTTTGATGTCAACATATGGCACTGAAAGTCTGACAGTGCACTGTACTCATTTATTAACCAGCCATCACCTATTATTTGTTGGTCACACACTTTGTAAAACGCTGCTTAGCCTTAGGAGCAGCAAGGCCATTCTAGTCAATCCTATGTCCTTGGGCCCAGGTTATGCACATTGCGATGTCCCATACATGCAGCAGTAGCTCTGATGGAACGTCTGTGCCTACGCAGAGCTGCTCTGTCAGCTTCTCTGCGACAGCTGGTTCTGGGTAGCACATCAGACTGAGCTGCTCCACCCATACCAGGCTCACCAGCTCTGTCTGCTGTGGAGGTGCAACCATCATCAGAGCAAAAGCTAGGTGATTGCTGCAATCCAGCCTTCAGACTGTTGGGTGGGGGCTTTTGGTCAGACTGTGCACAGAGATAAGATGGCATAGAGTAGAAAAGGCTCCTTACCAAAGAAGAAGACATTTAAACAGAGAAGACAAATTGATGTATATTTTTTGGGTTCCAAAGGGCATTCTTGTCCGAAGTCCTTTAATTTTGAACAGCAGAGATCAGTCAAATCTTCAGAATCTCAAAGTCAGTTCAGAGCCCTTGAGACCTGCTCTTTAAAGATCCCAGCAGATAGATTTTCTCTGCCCTGTATCCTGAACTTTTCTGAACCACTTTTGGCAGCTCAGTATAGTCTCAGAATAGCATTACAAAGTGGAAATTCAGCACTGTTTCTTGTTTCATGAATAAGGATTTGACAAATGATGCAGATACTAGGATCAAATCCAGTCACATCATGATTCTTTCATGAATTTTCTGACCTGACTGCTAGTAAACTTTGTCTGAGTGTGCAAACAAATAATGCCTGCTCAGGGGATGTGATTAATAAATTAGCATAGAGCACTGCAATGTCTTTTGAAAGCAGTGCCCAGTCTTATACTAATGCAATTGGCTCTGGATAATAAAACAGTGGGAATATTTTTTTCTGACAGAATCACAGAACCACAGAATATGCAGAACTGGAAGGAATCCAGAAGGATCAACAAGTCCAACCCTTAGCCCTACACAGGGCCATCCCCAAGAGTCACACCATGTGCCCGAGTCACACCATGTGCATCCTCCAAATGCTTCTTGAATTCTGTCAGACTTGGTGCTGTGACACTTTCCTGGGGAGCCTGTTCCAGTGCCCAACCACCCTCTGGGTGAAAACATTTTCCCGCTATCCAACCTAAACCTACCCTGACACAACTTCATGCCAGTCCCTCAGGTCCTGTCCCAGGTCACCACACAGAAGAGATCAGTGCTTGCCCCTTCTCTTCCCCTCACAAGGAAGTTGTAACTGCAATGTGGTCTCCCCTCAGTCTCCTCTTCTCCAGGCTGAACAGACCAAGTGCCCTCAGCCGCTCCTTACACGGCTTCCCCTCAAGGCCCTTCATCATCTTCATTGCCCTCCTTTGGACATTCACTAAGAGCTTAATATCTTCCTTATATTGTGGTTCCAAAAACTGCACACAATATTCAAGGTGAGGCCGCCCCAGTGCAGAGCAGAACAGGACAATCCCCTCCCTCGACCAGCTGGTAATGCTGTGCCTGATGCCCCCCATGACATGATTGGCCCTCCTGTCTGCCAAGGCACTGCTGATTTATTTTCAGCTTGCCATCGAGCAGGACCCCCAGGTCCCTTTCTGTGGCACTGTTTTCCAGCATCTCATTTTCCAGTCTATACATACAACCAGGGTTGCCCCATCCCAAGTGCAGAATGCAGCACATGTCCTTGTTGAACTTCATATGGTTGGTGATTGCCCAGCCCTCTAATTTGTCAAGGTCTCTCTGAAAGGCCTTCCTGGTTTTGAGGGAGCCAACAGCTTCTCTTAGTTCTGTGTCATCTGCAAACTTGCTTAATATCCCTTCCAGTCCTGTGTCCAAGTCATTTATGAAGACTTTGAAGTGCACAGAGTCCAAGATAGAGGCCTGTGGGACCCCACTAGTGACAGGTCACCATTCTGATGTTACTCCATTCACTATTACCCTCTGTGCTCAACCCGTGAGCCAATTGCTCACCCACCACATGATGTGTTTATCCAGCTGTGCTGGACATTTGGTCCAGAAGGATCCTGTGAGAGACAGTATTGAAAGCTTTACTGAAATCCAAAGAGATTACATCAGCTGGCTTCCCTTGATGAACTAGGTGAGTTATCTTGTAAAAGGAAATCAGGTTTGATAAGCAGGAATTTCCTCTCATGAAACCATGCTGGCTGTGACCAGTGACTGCATTGGCCTTCAGGTGTTTTTCAATACCTCCCAGAATAATCTTCTCCATAACTTTACCAGGCACTGAAGTAAGACTGACACACCTTTAGTTTACAGGGTTCTGTTCCTTGCCCCTCTTGAAAACTGGGACAATTTTCACCAGCTTTCAGTCAGCTGAGACCTCTCCAGATTCCCAGACTGCTCAAAAATCACAGAGAGAGGTTTTGTTATGACCTCTTTTGTGATGATTCTGGGATGAATCCCATCAGGGCCCACAGCTTTATAGTGATCCAGCTGGAGCAGCAAATCCCTCACAATTTCAGTGTCAGCTGGGAGTTCATCATTCTTGCAGTCATGGTCCTCCAGCTCAGGGCACTGAGACCCCTTTGTTCTGTCATCTGTGTTGAAGACAGAGGCAAAGAAAGCATTAGTCACCTTTGGAAGAAAGACTGTTCTGTGACTTTGCCCCCTGTGTTTCATACTAGTGAATCCTATGTTCCCTGTCTCCTGCATCCACTGAAAAACAGGGGTTTTTTACATAACTCAACAAATAAAATATTTGGTCAATACTTTGGAACCCAAACATTTTCCTTATTTTCTATTCCTTTAATCAAGAAGCATGGTACAGGAGCTGTACCAGCTGTGCATCACTCTGTTATTACTGAGATATGAAGCATATGTGTCTGTGCTTTGAATGAAAGCACACTTCTTTGTAATGTTTTCCTTTCGTGAGTTAAAGTATTAAAAGAATATTTTTAATGCATTTAAATATGAAAGATAAACACTATGTATCAGTGAAACACAGTATGATCATCCATTCTGACACCCAAATGATGTATCTTATTTATGGGAAGTTCTCTGTATGCATCCAACTTACTTTATTATTGCATTTCCATCATGCCAGCTGAGGCAGGAATGTGAACCACAGGGAAATGAAGATGTCTGGGTTCTGACAAATCCCATGGAAGACTTTACTACATTGATGCTGAATAAAGAATGATACCACTGAAGAGTCTGTGTTAATAGGCTCCTTTTCAGTGAAGGTAAAAAAAGTCTGTAAGAAAAGAAATAAGGAAAAAGAACAAATACTTTGGTCTTCTCATCATTCAAAAATACCATGAAAAATGGACAAATAGTCTGTCTTCTTTCTTAAAAGGAAAGAAAAAAAGACACTCATAAAGGGAGGAGCATGCAAATGTTCCTTTCCAGGACCTTAAATCATAAGATCATGACTGCATGGTATAAAAATCAAAACTGCAAGGAGTGCCATGCCACAAACATAAGAAATTCTAGCATAGCCTCCAGGGATATTGTAACACTGATGGTGGACAAGATCAAAATGATCTGATAGTCTTTTTCAGAGTTGTACTGATGACATCCATTCCACCATCTTCATCATCACCCAGGTTGCATATTAAAAAGGAGCTGTCAAAAAACATCTTATGAAATCTTGAAAGATTGTTTTGTGTTAAAAGCCTATATTTATACGTAGTAAACTGTATGTCAGTTTATGATGAGTGCAGTTGTACACATATATCAAGCATGCAGACAACATTAAACCGTACTTAGCTCATCAATCCCTAACAATTCCTATTTTTTTAATTTCAGTGGAAGAGAAAGAATAATGAATATGAAGGATTTAAGTGAAAGCAAAATTATACCCATGGCATATGCCCCTTATTTGGCAAATGCACTCTTAACAAAAGAAGGAATAGAGTATTTCTTCTATATTTATATTGCTACTGTAAAATAAATTCTATAGTATATGATCTCTAAACATATTAAGAACAAAAGGAGGCTAAGAAGAATTTCCATCTTTATTGAATGTGGGGAGAAACAATCACACTTCAAATCCTGTGTTAAGGTTTGGGCCACTCACTACAAGAAATATATTGAGATGCTGGAGCATGTCCAGAAAAGGGCAGTGAAGCTTGTGAAGGATCTGGATCACAAATCTTTTGAGGAGCAGCTGAGGGAGCTGTTTTAGCCTGGAAGAAAGGAGGCTCAGAGCTGAGGTGAGGGGTGGAGGGTGGCTTATCTCATTCTATAACTACCTTAAACAACATTGTATCAAGGTAGGTGCCTACAGCTTCTCCCAAGTAACAAGTGATAGAACAAGAGGAAATGGCCTCAACTTGCACTAGGCAAGGTTTAGATTGGATATTAGGAAAAATTTATCTACTGAAAGGGTTGTCAAGCATTTGAACAGGCTGTCCACCACAGGGTGGTGGCTGAGTCACCATCCCTGGAGGTATATAAGATTTGTAGGTGTGGCACTTAGGGAGGGACATAGTTCAGCTGTGGACTTTGTAGTATTGGATTAACAGTTGGATTTAAAAATCTTAAAGATCTTTTTTCAACCTATCAATTCTATGATTCTATGATAATTCTATTTTTCAGCTTCAGGTGTATTTTCCAGCAATTAAATGTAGACTACTGAATCACTATTCTGGATATCATGTGTCCTGATTTCCAAATAGCGTGCTTGGGCAAATGATTATAAAGGTAGATGCTGGGTATCACACAGGAAAGTATTAAAACAATACAGAAACCATCTTGGTCATTTATCTAATAAAAAACCATTTCAGTTATGTCCCTCTGTAATGTTCCTGCCAAGCCATTTCCATCTGAAGCAAAATAATTGCATTGATCACCATGGCATCACTCTTGTTCTCACTAATGGACCTGGAAATAGCTCTGGTCCTCATATGCAGTTGTGCTTTAATAAGCCTGCAAAACTATTTCAGAAACTCAAATCTATTACTTTGTCAAAGCTAATTCTTAGCAGAAAGTAAATTCATGAGAGAGACTGCTGTGCTTTGATTAGAAAAAAATAACAACCAATAACTGAAATAATCCAGGATAAGAGATTAGAGTTAAAAACCTTTTTGGGAATGAAGAGTCCATGATAACACAAAAAAAAGTTTCCTTTCTTTATATCTAGTCTCATTCTCCTGTTTATTTTGGTGGAATTTAGTAGGTAGTTATCCTTTAAGTTCAAGATGCCACAGGAGCATTAACAGATATCTGGACCCAAACAGATGGAATATTCTCAAGTGACTTTATGCACATATATTTTGGATGGGGGTGCATAGATTTGAGATTTTTTTAGAATACTGGGTAATTGCACATAATCTTTGCTTCATCTGGAGTATTCATGATCATAGAAGGGTTGAGGCTGGAAAGGACATTAAAGATCAAGTCTAGTTCCAACTCTTCTGCCCTGGGCAGGGACACTTTTCAGTAGGACAGGTTGCTCAAAGCCCCATCTAGCCTGGCCTTGAACAATTCCCTCAGCACATATTCTTTATTGCTGCTGAGTAGCATATGGCATCATGCAATGTGAAAGCTGTGCAGTGTCTCCTTAGGTACAGAGTGACGGTCACATTCTGTTGTGGGGCTATTCCATATGGGACAGTCCCAGAACAATTATACTGTTGTGTGCATTGTACAGGATTTCTGCTTCATCACAGAGGTGTTATAGTGACTCTTTCTATTCTAGCTGCAATAATGAAAATAAAACCACTCAACCTAAAAGCATGTGTGAGCTGTGAAGATGCATAACACTGGGTTTCAGGGGATAATATAACAATGTTGGGCTGAGATTTCTAACACAGCTGGGGACTATTGAAAATCAGAAAATAAACTATTTTCAGTGAAGTAGTGCAATAAATCATGGGAATTGTTCTAGCTATAGAGCAAACAAGGAACAAACTTTACTATCAGGTGGTGTGAATGTTCTTTGACAAAAAAACATAGCTTGAATTAGAAAGCAAGCCTCTTTTTATGGTAAGCCTGATGTCAGGATTTCTTTGATTTTTCTCATCTGTTGAAATAAACTCAAAATCTTCCTTTCTGCTAGTGACTGTGAGGGAGCTATAAGCTCCTCATGTAAGTCTTCTCAAAAAGTCCTTTGTCCAAATTCTGCCATAGAAAATGACATCGAATTTAAAAATTTAATTAAAAAATTCACTGTTTCATTTGGTAGTCTTTAATCTTTCCCCAAAATTTTGCTAATTGTTTGGCTTTTATTATTTCTGCATTACTCTGAATGTACTATTTCTGTTCTTGAACTTATTGGCCACCTTACTCTTAAAGTCATTCTGACTTCTATTTTGCCAGATTGACCCTCTGCTATGTTCAGAAGTAATTGGGGGCTGCTCATTCAATTTCAGATCAACATTGGTGGAGGTGGTAAAATTTACCACTATTGTAGCACTTCTAAGAGTTTTTTAATCAATGTTGAATTAAACTGATAGCACTGTAAATTTATGACATTTGAAAAACCAAAGAGAAAGGGCTAAAAAAATTGGTTCTTTCAGGAGAAAATCTGTAATTCATGGCAATTTTTTTTTCATTCAAAGTATAGGATAATAGGGCTTAAGTTATCATCTAGGATGCACCTAATGCATTTACCTTCACAATTAATTTCACGGGGTGGGTATGTTATCTTTGTATGGAGATGGATTTTAAATTGGTTCCTGTGTGACAAATACTATACAGGAAAGGGAGTTGGGAGACAAAGATAAACTGTAGTTCATCAACTATTTATACTTTTAAAGACTACACAATCAGTGATTCACTATTGTACCTCGGAGAAGGGCTGAGGATTGGCTTTCTATTACACCTTCCAGGTCATAAGTGGATGCTGACAATAATCAGCAGTCAGTGGGTGTAGTTTCTGAGCATGCCTAGTGGAGAGACTTGTTTATTTCAAAGCACAGTTTCTATCTTGAGAGAAGGAGGAAGTTGAGTTGTGCTGCATCACTCTCCTTGCAATCTGTTCTGGCACAACTCCCTGTACTTTGCGAGGGAGTTCAGCCATTCTCCAGCATTGCCTTTGGGTAAGAGACAGGACTAATGAAGACTGAGGAATCAAAGAACTATAGCAGAAAAAGATTAAAATATTGACATGGGTTTAGGAGGTGAAGGATAGAAAATTTGAAATATATAGCCTCCTGTTTTGTATGAGACTGATGCTGGAACACAATACTAACCTACTTTCATAACAAGGTATACGTCAGAAGTCTCAAGGCTCCCCATTTCTCTAATCCAGATAAAATAGAAGAAAAGCAGACAATGCAAAGAAAATCTTTAATGCAGCTGTTTGAGACAAGCAACCTTCCTCGACTACATCAAAGAGACTACTCACTGTCTAGCTTAGCTGATTGTTAGCTTTGCTTCATCATCACTGCTGAGCCTTCAGTTGGATGAGGTCCTAGAGCTAAAAGCCTGAAGCTTCCAGAGAAGGAGCACATTTGGCAGCAGTTGCTGATGGTGTAGCACCTTTAAGAGCTACTTGCTTCTAAGCAATCAAATTGGAAATTTCTTCAGAGGCAGGTACAGACTGTGTTTGCCTTCTGTAGCCACCTGCAGAGCTCTGGTTTTAAATCAGCTTTTGAGCCTATCACACCACCAAGGAGAGCAGCACAGAGGAAAAATCTTCACTCGTCTTCTTTTTTTCCCAACACATTCCCCATTTATGTTTCATAGAAAACTTCATGGATAGCATTTTCCCTTGGGCTTACAATAGCAAACTAAAACTTGAAGTACAGGTTTTGCTGTGTTTGTCTGTGCTCTCCATTGATACACATTGTGAGGAACATTTTGATAACAAAGAGAAGTTTTGTTGGGCTGGCAGCAGTACAGTCACAGGCTGCATTTCTTTTAAGCTGTCATGGAAGCAAGAAGCAGCATAGCTATTCATGGCAGGGTTAAAGCTGGGAAAAGAAGTGCTGTGATAGCTCCAGTTATCTGTACAGCTCTGCTCTTGGAAATATGGTTCATAAACCTCTAGTGATGGTGTTACCACAGAGATGATGCTCTGTGTCACTCGCCCTTTCACTGCTGTCATCAACTTGCATGAATGAAGTTTGCCAAAAGATTTCTGCTAAGTCTTTTCTCTACGATGGAGGGTTTATATGACATGTAAATATATATTAGACACTCTACTCCTTACTTGTTACACAAAAGTTATTTAGATTCCTGATTTCCTAAACCACTTCCATAATTTTTCTCTTTCCCAAAGTTACTTAAATGATAGGATAACACTGCATACCGCCAAGCTGTGTATGGGCTCACAAATCTCCATGCCTGCAGTACTTACCTGTTTTTTCTGGCAGTCCAGATACTGACCAGTTATGCCCATTTTTTCCTATTTTTTTTTTAATGACAGACCATATGGTCACAGATGAGAATTCAAACAGCATTTTCTGTCCACAGGTGGTTCCTCTGCTTTAATCCTCCCGACCAGAGCATGTGCAAGTGCAAGCCATTGTTAGACACCACCTAAACCAGTCTGCCACTCAGCCAGGCAAACGAAATTACCATTAGATGTTACAAATTTCCTTCTGTTTTACAGCAAATTGCAAAGACATGTGAAATTTGAGCTGTGTTGAGATAGGTTTTGAAGGGCATGGGATTATCATGATCACACTGTCTGTCTGTCTGTCTCTTTGTCTGTCTGTTGATAGACTTCCCTTCCCTGTGGGGACTTATGGATTGGTTTTAACCAAGCTGGAGAGAGTGGATGGTGTCACATGGACAATTAGGGATAAATTAATGCCCTGTTTCAGAGAAAGGCAGTAAAATGTGACAGTATATGGTGTTTGGCAGGGATCTGTGATATTATATGGTGTTTGGCAGTAGCCTGTGGCAAGCCTTTGGCTGTATCAGTTCAGCTGTTTGTGTAACACTTGGCTATACTCAGTAAGTGTACTCAGGTGCCAGTACTGTAGAAAACAAAGGAAGGGAAAGCCACTCTCAGTGTAGCGGTATTGAAATAAAAAAGGAAAGACACCACCAGGGGCTGAAATCACCTTTCTTGGAATATTTAGCATCCTGTAAAGAAAAGTCCCCATTTCTGCAATTCTGTAAACAAGAGACTCCACTTTCATTTAACAACAGTTTCTACCTTACCTGTTTTTTGAGGAAATCTTATAAATAAAATATCAGCCTGATAATTATGGTTACCAAATACTACATATAGATGTAATAATTAACTAAAAGACTAGCAATTTCAGCTTTTAAGACAGAAAGAATATTCTACAATATTTTAGCTTCATTTTCTTAGATGTAGGCTGCTTTTGAGCTAGAAATTATAAAACTGAGTTACAATAGTGTGTTAAATAAAAACAGAAGGTGCTGAGAAGTGTATGTCTTCTTTATAATTTTAACTATGCTTAGAAATAGAAAGCTATAAAAGTAAAATACAGGAAAGTTCAGAATCAGCGAAAAAATATAATTTTAATATTCTTATTGAAATGTGAGATTCTTATCAGTATATTGAAGATGTGTGAATTTGATTCACAAATCACTGCAGGTGCACAAACCCCAAAGACGCAAACTGGTTGCCACATTGTTCACTGCTGTTCCGTTCACAGCTATGGTTGTGCAGAGCTTTGTCAGTGACTGCCCACACTACATGGTGGGTTTCCCCCTTTAGCTTACTAACAACACAGACAGTAAAGCACACTGAGAATGTATTAGAAGACTAGGGCTTCAGGCAGCAACATAGAACTTTCATAAGTTTTCATATTATCGGTTAAACATCAGGAGGGTATACCCCAATGATGACAAGTGCAAAGATGCTCTGATGTTTGGGTTGAATATATGGCCAAGAAATTTCTGGGACCTGTGAGGGTTAAAAATTTGCTGTGCACATTAGTTGCATTGGATTATGTTTCTCTACTATCTATCTGGGAATTATATCAGAACCATACAACCATTCAGATTGGAAAAGACCTTTAAGACCACGGAGTCCAAATGTTAACCTGAAACTGCAAAGTCCACAGATAAAGCATGTCCATAATCACCACATGTAGGGGTCTTCTAAATTCCTCCAGGGATGGTGACTTTAACCACTTGCCTGGGCAGCCTGTTCCAATGCTTGGCAACCCTTTGCAAGGAAAGTTTTCCTAATATCCAACCTGAACCTCCCCTGAGGTTCACATTCAAGGGCATTTCCTCTTGTTCTATTGCTTGTTACTTGGAAGAGGAGACCAACGCGTACCTTGCTACGACCTCCCTTGAGGTAGTTGTAGAGAGTGAGAAGGACTTCCCTCAGTCTCCTTTTCCTCAGGCTAAACAACACCAGCTCCCTCAGGTGCTCCTCATAGAGTTGTGCTCTGGACTCTTCAACAGCTTCATTGCCCTTCTCTGAACACACTCCAGCACCTCAATGTCTTTCTTGGAGTGAAGGGCCCAGAACTGAACACAGGATTCAAGGTGTGGCTTATCAGTGCCAAGAAAAGGGGGATGATCACTTCCCTGGTCCTGCTGGCCACATTATTTGTGGCACAAGCCATGATGTCCTGGGCCTTCGGGCCACCTGGGCACACCTCTGGCTCATGTTCAGCTGCTGTTGACCAGCATCCCCTGTTTCTTCTCCATTGGGCAGCTTTCCAGCCACTCTATCCCAAGTCTGTAGGACTGCCTGTTAATGTTGTGACCCAAGAACAGTTCCCAACATTTTACCTTTTCCGGCCTCACACCACTGGCCTTGGCCCATCAATCCAGCCTGTCCAGACCCCTCTGCAGAGCCTTCCTACCCTCCAGCAGCTCAACGCTCCTGCCAAAGTTGATGTACTCTGCAAATCCAATACCCTCATCCAGATCATCAATAACAACATTAAACAGTACTGAGCCCTGGGGAACACCACTGGGCACTGGCTGCTAGTTAGATGTAATTCCATTCACCACCACTCTCTGGGCTGGACCATCCTAACAGTTTTTTGCCCAGTGCACAGTGTAGTGTGCCTGTCCATGCTATGAGCAGCCAGGAGAATGCTGTGGGAAATGTTTTCAAGAAAAAGTCTTGATTTACTACACATTCAACTGTGGATCCATGGCATACCTATTATTGGTCAGTTACTTCATCTGTGCTCCTTTAAATCTCAGTAGCATATTTACACAACTACAGGAACAAAAGAGATTTGGGACTATAAAGCAGGGAAACAACAGCATTGTCGGCTGGAATTATTAAATGAAGCATCTTTTCTGCTTTTAGTGTCTATAACTTAAATATGTGTTGGCATATGTACAGACAGCAATTTTTTTTTCATATAGATGTCTCCAGTAAGATTCCTTTGCCTACAGGAAGCCAGTAGGAAAACTCCACTTAAAAACAGATTATGCCCTTAAATACAGGTATGGGTCTCTGGTTTCAGGGGCACATCTCTCAACATGTGTTCTCATGCTTCTGGAGTTAGACACAGGCATGACTTGCATCAGTTTATAGCAGTATTTTCAGAAATGGTACTTTTTATGCTGACACAAAAGCACAGTAAAACCCCTTGGCACAAATATATCTATGGGTGTTCACACACATACTTGGGTTTGCAGATACTCAGCATTTTTTGGGGACATTGTGCCGGGAACCAAAAACCTTACATAAAGCAGGTGAAACGTTCCCAGGAAGAACAAATGCATTATTTGGGTGTTTGTGACCGTGCCTGAATACCAACCCCATTAGCCTGAAACTGGATATAAATGAAACTTTGTACACTTTGTCTGAAATTGACTACTTCAGTATTTTGACCTTACAATATAACACTATATTAGGACTAGCCAGCAGGACTGTCAGGATTAGAAATAATGAAGAAAAATGATGCAATGAGTTTTAAAGACTTTCCCACAAACTCTTGGGATACTTTTTAAAGATGGTTTAGTGAACTGCTGATCTAAAGGGCTTGGCTTGATGTTCTGTGAAGTTCAGGAAATAGGTGATGAACCTACACTGCATAAGGAGCAGAAAACTGACAAGACAAAAGTTTACCATGTAAAAAGTGACTAATTGGCAAGAGTAGTTTTGAAGCTCTTTCAGGAATTAGACAGCTTGTCTAAAGGCTTTTCTCTTCTTTTATATCCTGCTCTGCTCTTATCATCAGACTGATCAATACATTGTTTTACAGAATCTACCATATCCAACCTCACCTACAGACTCACAAAGGGAATAACGTCAATATGGGACACAGTCAGGCCTCCTGGGTGAGAACACTCACTGCTCTCATTTAGCACTTAGCATAAAAATGGGAAAAGAGCAAGACGGGTTTTCTGAAAGGGGTAACATTGTCAAGAGGATGACAAGCTGAACTGCGGCTATTTGCATAAGCATGAACACAATTTATAAAATATTTCCATTCTAAATTTAGTTAGAAACATTTTTAAGGAAAATAAATCTCATTTGTAAGTGGTGCATAGAAATTTATGTTATTGCATTTTCTGAATTTGCATTCTGAAATGTTGAAAAAGTAGTACAAAATGATGTTCCAGAGCCAGAACTCAAGGCAAAACTGTTTAAAGGTCCTTAACTTAAAAAGAACAGAAAGTCAATTTTCCTTCAAACACCTTATTGGACAGTTGAGTTTAGATGAAACTCAGCAATAAAACCTCTGAACAAATGGCAAACCATTCACTCTCTTCAGCTGGGTTTCCTTTATGTGTCCTAATTTTGGCCAGGACATGGCCAGGACCTGGAGGTTATTCTATACCACCTCAAGAGAATCTCTTCCAGGGAGAAGGGATTCCTCTTGGTTGAGTAAGTGTGGCAGAGAGGGTGATGGGGTAATGCTGGTTCCAAGCCACAGAGAGCAGTCAGGTTAATGCCACTTCCGAGCTGAAGAGAGCAGTTGAAGTAGCATGGCTGTGGTTGGGGTCAGGCTCTGTGGTGAGGATTTTGCATGACAGTTACTCTCTTCTTTCTACTGTTGCTGTTACTGTGCATTTTCTTATGTTGTTTCTGTCACTATTCTTTTTCTTATCTCACTGCTGTTTCCAGTAAATTGTTCATATCCCAACCCATAATCTTTACCTTTTGTGCCTCCAGTTCTCATCTCCAGCCCACCACAGGGGGGATGGAGTGATCAAGTGGCAGTGCGGTTTGGAGAGTTTCAGTGGGAGCACTAAATTGAGGAGTACCATTAATAAACCACAACACATTACCACTGATGGATATGCAGTATCTTCAAAGAAACAGAGATGTTATCAGCTAAGCAACCAAAATTACTTTAGCATTCATGCAAAAACTATTAACTGAGTTACTTTCATACACAATACAAAATTTTAACATGATAAGCTTAAGTTATTGTTGTTACGGTAAAATCAAAAGTGAGCAATTCAGATCTATAGAAAAACCCTGTGAGACTTAGCTGTCAGCCAGAAGCAGCAAGGAGCTCAGCTGCTGCTGGCTGGTAGGGAGGTAGTTTGCTCCCCAAGAATTCACATAAGTAGGAATTCACAAGACTGCAGGTGCACAAAAATAGCCAGGCTGAAATAATATAAACATGGGACTCATGAGAGATAGGTCCTAACCAATTGAAGTGTCTAGTGTGGTGGTGTGTGTAACTCTTTTAGCCAATAAACTGTAGTCCTAACCCGATATAAACTGTGTGCTTTGTGTAATAAAATGTCTTCAGTATGAATCTCATAGATTGTGTGGAGTCCAGTTCCTCCACCGTTTATTTTTAGTTTACTTTAAGTTATCATATTTTAAGTTATATTTTTAGGCATCTAATCTAGTGTCCTGAATGGTTCAGCTTTCTCAGTCCCTGCTGCAACAAGCAGACAAAATGAGCTCTAACAGAGTACTTCTCACTGTACCAAGTTAGGGTTTTGCTCTGAACACCACTTCATTCCCTCCTGACAACCACACAATTCTCATTCCATGAAAAAACTGAGATTTTTGCTGTGACTTCATTATGACCCAGGTTAGACCCACTGTGAGCAAAGGCTTGGAAAGGTACACAAACAAATTTGAAAATAAAGGCAATAATTGATTAAATTGGACACCAGAGGATGAGGTGTCTCATTTTCTGGTAATGCAACCTTTTGAGACAGGTTAAGCCATTCGACTGGAAAAATTTTAAGCAATTAAAAAAAAAAGAAAAAGACTAGAAGCTACTCAGATTAATTTACATATATTTATAGCTATGAAATATTAAGCACACATTTATAACTGTGGCTTATGTACACCATAATCATTACGCATACCCTGTGCTTAGCCAAGGATGCTGGCTTTTCTTGCCCTTCCTCCAAACCTGAAACACGTGCAATCAGTCTCAGCTTATAATAACATCCACAGCTGCAGTTGGGGCTCTGCCTGGTGACTAAGGTCCTGTTGTTTTGCCTTGGGCCATGTATTTAGCCTGATCAGTCATCAAACCAGCAGCAATATTCATCCCCGACCATTATCACTTAAGCCAGTATCGGTCTAGTTTTACTGAGGAGATGAAATCTTACCAGTATGTTATGAGTGTGATAACTGCAGATTTGCAAGCCCATCAGATCATTCCCTACCATCCACAGTATGTGTAAAAATAATTCTTCCAGGTGGTTCAAAGCAGTTGGCCATGTGCCTAACAACTCACCAAGGCATTCTGGGATTGCATAATAAAACACTACTTGTCATGTAGTATTTTAATTATTGTTATCAGTTTCCAGAATTTCAGTAAACTGGGCATACTGCATAATGAGTTTATACTAAGCCAGAGGCATTGTACGACAAGTAGAAAGAGAGCTATGCTACTGTATTGTACCAGATATACTACTACTCCAACATAGTAAGCTTTTCAGTCTCTCTGGGGGAAAAAAAATCAATTTACTGTAGACTTTTCTTCAAAACACCTGGATCTTAAACTCTGTGAGAATGATAAACTCTTGATACGATACACTCCTTTTGTTAATATTATCACAGCATGCTTAAAGTGTATCTGGAGAGTAGATGAGAAAGCCCCTCCAGCTAGGAGACTGCAAAAGGAGAACAGTCATCCTCTCATACTATGTAAACTCACCTTCACTTCCTTGCATATGGACACTTCCCTGCTTTTGGAATCAATGACATCAAGAGCATAAATGCTTGAGGTGAAAAAACCCAAACAACTGAGTCACATTAGCAGAAGATTTCTTAAAATCAAAATATATATGTGCATTGAGCAGAAGAAAATGAATGTGAACAAAAATCCAGAGAAGAAATATTTCTTACTTTGCTGTTCTCTAGGAACTTACATCTACCTTTTTCTCCTGTGTATTTCAAACAGATTTCCAAAGCCAAGCAAACCTGTGGTTTATAAATGAGAAAACAGAATAACAATGAAGGTCAACTACATGATTTAATATAAAGACATGTATGTGACAAGACAAGTAAGTAAAATACATGGTTTCCCCGGGCAGGTGGGTTTCTCTCCTTCTTTCAGAATTATCTAAGATTACTCTGCACACTAAAATAATATTTATTTTTACTATCATTAGCAGTAGAGAAAAAATTCAGCTCTTGGAAGATGAGGTGGATTTTATTTGGCTTTATTTATCATCCAAAGAACTGTTAATTAAATTCTCAGTGCAAAATATCAGTGTAGATTCATCTACACAAAATAATCCAGTGTGAATTTCAGCATTTATTAGATTTTTGTGAATGTTTTCCTGCTCATGATCAGGAAAAAACAAACAAATAAACAAACAAAAAACCCCACCAACCAAAAAACCCAACAAACCCCCCCCAAACAACCTCCCAAAAACATACAAAAAAATCCCCTCCAAAACCAACCAACCAATCAAAACCCAGCAAAACAGAACAAAACTCCTAAAATAAGCTTTTAAATGGAAATTTATGTAGAAGACACTGGAAAACAAATCTTATGGAATGAAAATGCTAGTGGTTACCCTTGTCAGACAGCAAGGCAGCACCAATCTGGAAATGTGTTAGATGGTTCTTATTAGTCCTTCTGTACTTGCTGCTGCTACAATAGTGGATGGACTGGTCAAGCCACCAGTGGCACAATATAGAAATAAAAGGAGGAAGGGGTCTGCAAGCAATCCTGAGAAACTTCTCCCCGAAGATGTGCAGTTCAGGGAGATCATAGGGAACTCAGTCCAGGAAATGCTTACTCATGAGAGCATCCCATTAGCTTTTGGACTTGGAGTCAGAGCATGTTGGCACTGCTTGAAAAGAATTGAGCAGCAGCATGATGTACAGCAATCCTGTGACATGGTGCTGTGTGCTCTTTTTTTGGACAAACAGTTTTGCCCTCTGTATGTGCATGAGAATCTTCAGATGCCCTCTGAGGAGCTGCACAAGGGCAACTTGGAAAATCTATTCTGTTGTCAATAGGTCGAAATTCTCACTATGGTAATCTGCAACTACACGGCATAGCCCATGTATTTGAAAAAGTCGAAAATTGTATTAAAATAATGAATTGTTCCGCTGAATCTTAAAAATCCTGGAGGCAGTTGGGGAGTGTAATCAGTATTGTTCATAAGTGCCCAGAGGAAAAAATGAGAGTTGTTGCAGGTATCCTGATAGTCAGGAGACACCAGATGTGCCTACTGCATGTCCACTGTTATATTCTATGAGGAAAGTAGACAACCATTCCTGTAAGAAATCACTCTGCTTGTCTGAGGGAATGAGGGGACTCTTTTGGCCAGTGTGTACCTTGACTTACCCTTTGTGAAATGCCTTGGGTTTTGCAGGGTTAAGACTGAAGGGGAATTGTGCCAGAACCAACCCTCTCCCTTTTCTTCCCCAAATCATGAACTCCCATGCTGATACTTCCAAGGAGAATGCATGGTAAGAGAAGTGATCCTGTTTAAAGTTTGTTTCAATTCCTACTGTATCTGTCCAAATCTCCCTCTACATATGCTCATCCTTTATTTATTTAATTACTTTCCAATTTCAATTCACAATACCATGAGCCTCTCGCTCATCACCTCTTTGCTCTTACTCTACTTTCCCTGCAGTGCCAACAGCCTGAAACAGGTACAAGTATGTATTTTAACAGGAAGTTGCACAGTATCTGGGGCATCTTTTCCAGACAAAATAAACATGACTCTTTCTTGATTCCACGTTGTATTTATTCAGAAACTTTTTACCTTAAAAATATTTCACAGTCCTTTTTTGTGCTGCATGCTACCAGAATATGCCAACCAGCAATTCCCTTTGGAGCCAGACCATCTTGCTAGCCACTTAATTGGACTTTCTGAAATGGCTTATCATCAAACCCGACAACCCTTGGAGCATAAAACTAAAACCTACACTTCAGAGAATATTTCTGAGAGAGAAAATAACTCCTTCTCCATTTTTTTAATAACTTCATCAATGTCCTTTGCATTTCATCTCTATCATGGTTTCATCCTGGCCAGTAACTGAGCCCAACACACCTGCTGACTCACTCCCTCATCAGCAGGATGGAGGAGAGAATCAGAATGGTAAAAGTGAGAAAACTCATGCATTGAGTGTAAAACAATTTAACAGGTAAAGCAAAAGACTCATGAACAAGCAAAGTGAAGCAAGGAATTCACTGCTTCCCATGGGCAGGCTGCCTCCAGGAAAGCAGGGCTTCATCGTGCGTAACAGTGATTTGGGAAGACAAACACCGTAATTCCAAACTCTTTCCCCAGTTTTATGTGCTGAGCATGAAGCCATATGGTCTGGGATATCCTTGTAGTCAGCTGTGTCCCCTTCCAACTGCTTGTCCCTTCCCAGCCTCCTTGCAGGCAGGGTGGTGAGAGGGGTAGAAAAGGCATTGGCAGTAAGCACTGCTCAGCAATAATGAAAACATCCCTATATGATCAACACTGTTTTCAGCACAAATCCAAAATACGTCCTCATACTAGCTACTCTATAGAAAATTAACACTATCCCTTCCAAAACTGGCACAGTCTCTCAATCTTTTCTATTTATTCCTCTTCTCAGCACTTTACTCCATAAGGTGGTTTTAGCAGTTTTCTTCTAGATACGGTTTTACTGGTCCTTCTACCACAGTCTTAATTTAGTTTTCTATAAAAGAGGCCATGGACAGCTGCTTTACACTCCCTATTGAATTTGTTACTCTCACATGAGATTGAGACACTAATTGAGCCCAAGGAAAATGCTGTGGCCAAACTGAAAGACTGAGCCTACAGCCTTGAGATGTCCAAAAATTAAAAGGTTATCAGAGAATTCTCTGAAGATAAGAAAATATTTTCATTGCATGAATCATCTATAATGACTTTTTTTGCTGTTAAAAATACAATGTATAAATGCTGGAATATAGCAATGAACATTTTTATGACCCAGAGGTCATAAGGAATTGTTCGAGTGCTTTCTCTCAATGATAACAATATTTACTGTGACTCAGTGCAAATCCTCCAGAGAAAACATGCATAGCTTGTGGTAAGGATGCCCAGATAAATAAAACTGCTTTCTCAATTTATTAGGAATCATATTTCCTATTACAAATTTGATACATTATGGTTTGTGGAACTGGGATTTTCTCAGGGAAACATGAAAAAAAAGGTCTGACCATGTGTTGCTAAAATCCAGTGCCTTTGCATTACCCAAAAATAGAGACTACATTCTATCTATGCAATGTATTTCCATGACTTTGCTTGGGAAGGATATACTCACTCACACCTTTTCAAAAAAACTGAGTGTAATCGTGCTTTGTGTTATCTCAGAAATAGCAGCATTTCAGTACTGAAAAAAATATTCCTGTAAGCAAAAGACAGTAGTTGCAGAATTGCATAGAGGAGAAAGAGGTTTTTCCTATATCATTTACATGATATACACAAATACATACTATTGATACACAGAAAAGCAATATAATAGCTGCTATCTCAAAAGTATGTATGCAGCGTGACTGCAGCAAAATATGTCAGATCAGTTTAACACAAATCTTGCCTCCCTGGAGTTTTGAAGACTAAACCATAACCTTCAAAATTTGGAATTCAAGAAGTGTTGGGAACCAGAATAAAGAGAAGTTGGAAAAAGCCCCACAATCAAAGAAGTTCAAGCTATCTTGAGTAAAACTGAATGGAATATTTAAGCGAATTATGGAATACCTGACTTGGAAGGATCTCACATGAATCACTGAATCCAACTCCTGGCCCTGTACAGAACAACACCAAAAATCAGACCATGAATATTTAGAAAAGCACATTTTAAAAAAGCTCTTTCCTGCATTTTCTAATGTGCTTGATCTATATTTTTTCATTGGAAATCATGCTTTTCGGCAATGGCTTTACTGCCTTTGCAAGTACTGAAAAAGAACAAAATTTCTCCGTATTTCAGAAATTTGATAACACCATTCTAGCATTACCCGAAGAGGTTATAATGCAACTTCTGGCAAGCAGGATATGCAAGCAGGGCAATTATTAGGAGGAAGTCATGGCAGACTTTGTCATGTTGCATGGCAAGTCATTGTCAGTCGCATGGCATGGTTCCACAAGGACTCCGGGGGCACTGTCATGTCAGGACTAGAAGGCACTCCCATGGGCACAAGACAAACACTGACAGTGATCCCTTATCTATCAGCATGCACAGTGGTGGCAGGCTCTGCCCACTCCCCAGATAGGGGCCATTTAGCAAAATGCTTGGCTTACCACCCTTTTTGGACACCCCTGTTGCACCCTCTCCACTCAGGTCATTCACTAAATTCTGCAGTGCAACTCCTAGTCAGCATATCCCAACCCACTGCAAAACACCAATGACCAGGAATGACTTACTAAATTAAAGAGCATATAAAGTAGAAAAAAGACCAGAGGAAAAACATCCTTAAATTATCTTTACTTTGTGTCAGCCTATTATAGTGCATGGGACAGACAAACAAATAGCAGACAGAAAACACAGGGAAAACCAAGAAAGCCAAAATGATGCTGCAAAATTGCACAAGTAGTAATGTTACTATTAAGCCAAAATAATAGAGTAAACAAAAGGGGAAAGGAACCAGATGGCCAATCTTGTAGGTGGTCTGAATGAGCAACTCTGCAATTTGTTTTGAGAGACATATAAAATGAAGTTAACCATTCCTACTGTTTATGCTGTTTAAGTATCAAGTACCATACAAAAAGCACGAGATTTTGTGGTAGCTGAAAGAGCTAAAGGATGGAATGACTGCAGCAATAAGACTAAAGGTAACATCAGTAGAATGGCTAAACCCTTTTTATGCAATATCAGAGTCATAAACTATTCTCTCAGGAATAGGATGCACTGTAACTTTCTGCATAGCAAGAGAAATAGAATGAAAGGACCCATTAAGATCCTTGCAGGAATACAGTTTTCTTGCACAAAAAATCCTGGGCAAGGGTGCAAAATGATGCACTGCCCTAGCTGCAGCTATGAAATACATGAAATAGCTATAGTCTTGAAGACTTGTGATGTTCCCAGTGCAGAACTAGGGTCTGTTGGACCTTTGCAGTAGGAAGATGGAACAGTCTGCCAGATTCTGTGTTCAGAAGCCTGTCATTGCACTGTATGAGTAATACTTGTCTGGATTTCTTGCTTCCTATTCTCTAAGCAATTGCAGTAGCAATATGCTATTCCTATTGTACTGTGCTCAAGAGAACAGAGAATGGACCCTTGTAAAATAATAAGCAATTTTAAATCCTACAGAAATAGAAGATCTAGCAGGCAACCTCAGCAAAGTGTTTTAAGGCATGTCTTAAGACTAGATGAGACTATCATGTGAAATATCTGCTTGCTGTTGGGTTCCCAGAAGCAGCTTTAGACAATTCAATTTGGAGAGAAAACAAAGAAAAAAACACCAAACCAAAACTGGTTTTGCTTTAGAGCACCTCAATGTGCTTTTGTCACCTGAGTAGCTAGGTATGAGTAGCCACATGTGGCCAATAGCCCAACAATATTTTTCTCCTCTGTGCTTGCAGAGTTACAAGACACAGTTACTTGGCATACAAGGCGGCTGATGGTCTGCCAGCAGGGCCATTGTCAGCGTGTGACGCCAGGGCAGACAGACTTGAGGCAGCCTGTGGCTGAACATGTGTGTCATGGCAGCCAACAGCATGGTACAGGAACTCTCAGCTTTCTGCTGCCCCCCAAATTAAGCAGATGATGATGATGTACATAGAGTTATTCTTCAGAATACATGGCTTCATTTGCTGCCTGTTTTAAATCAAGAGTGAGCTCTATAGCCAGCTTGAAAGGAGGCATATGTGGAGACTCTGGACCACAGGACTGCTCAGGTTGGTGTGTTAGGACATGTATTTTACCCCAGTGAAGTTCTGTAACTTGCAGTTGTTCACTAAGAATTAAAAACTTGCCAAACCCACCTCCTGAAACCTAAACTATATCCCACACCAAGAGACCATTCTCTCTATTCTTCAGAAGGGTTCAAAACTGAACCCTGAGCTCAAAGAAAGCTCAAAACTACTGCCTGATGCCAATTACTTTCTCTCATCAATAGTTTTGCATCTGGTAATGTTTTATTTATCCATCCAGCTTTGTGGTACAATGTGGTACAACGTGGTACATTGCCTTCAATGTTTTTATAATAATTTATTATTGAATTTTAAGTTTCATTCTATTTAGTAAATATAAGTATTTAAAAGCTCTCTATTTTGCCTTCAAGAGTGGACAAGCAATCACTTTATTGTCATGTAAAGCTATGTGTTCTTTTCATAGCAAATTTCAGGATAAAATTATGCAAAAACCACTATTTTCTAATTTATCTCTTTTTAATAGTCAAGAGGATTTTTTCAATTAATTCTCATTGCAGTTAAATAAAGTTTTTTTTTCCTTTTTTACATCTAACTTCTTTTTCCACAAAACAGAAGGAAATTACTCTGATAAAAAATAATTAACTTTTTCAACTAGGAACTAAAGCAAAATGTTACTTGGTGTTATTTTTCCCTCACTTCAAGACAGAAAGCTGAAAGTGACAGAAAATGCTATTTTTAGAAGCAATGGTGTTGCTTTCTTCACTTCTTTTAAAAAAAATTTAACTTCACTTTTTCTGTGGGGAAAGTGGGAAGAGTAGGAAACAGATGAAATACCAATTGAAATGGATATTTCAACATGAGCAAATAAAAATTTTCTTTCCTTTGCAATTTAAAAAGTAATCATTAAAATTGAAGTAATATAATTTAAAATGCGTGAATGATGAGCAATTTTTATTTTCTATGTAGTTCAAAATAAAGCCCGCCATCTTAAAACATAAAGTATTTCCCCTCTTAAAGAGTGTCTCATGGAGTCCAAATCTCTGGCTGCTCATTCAGGTACAGCTCTCTCAGCGATCCTGGCTTTTGCCATATCACTGCTGCACGAGAAGCTCACCCTCCAATGCCTGCTTGAGGATATTAGAGATGAGGATGCTTCTCTGCCTGAAAAAAATGGGGGAAGGCAAGAGCAATTGCCTTCATGAACCACATATCCAGACGTCTGACGGGACATGAAGGGTTCATGACTAATCATATCATGGACAGCGGCTGCAAGGTAACACTTCTGCTGTGGTAGGGTCACGGTGACATCCTGACTGTCCCTCTGCACCTGTGCTGCTACTGCATACTGAGTTGCCCTAAAAGAGCATCATGTGGAAGAGACTCTGGGAGGTAAAGGCTGGACCATATGGGGAGGGTAGAGCTGCTGATGGCAGGAAATAGGGAATGTGGGGTCACACATTGGAGAATGGGACTATTGAGAGTTATGGCCACGTTGGGAAGGCATGATGTAAGGAACAGAATGTTATAGGTTTTATCTGCTGTAATGCTAGTGGCATATTCTTGACTTCATCAGGCATCAGGAAACACAGTGAGAGTGATGGAGCACTGGCACAGGTTGCCAGGAGTGGTGGTGGAGTTACCATCCATGGAGATACTCAAACCCCACTAAACACAGCTCTCAGAAATCTACTGTAAGTGGGTCTGCTTGGGCAGGATTAGACAAGATGACCTCCACAGGTCCCTTACGCTGCCAGCTCTTCTGTGATTCTGTTACCTTTGTTGTAGGCTGGCAAAGCTCCATCTCTAGAAGTTAGGCCTTCCTCCCTAACCCTATGAAATTCTACCCACTTTAGGAAAGCACTTTATGACACAGTGTGCAGTCTTCATACTGGAAATTTTCTCAGTGAAGACAGCCTTCTGACACTTATTCTTACATTCAAAGAATCATAGAATATCCTGAGTTGGAAGAGACCTGCAATGATCATGGAGTCCACCTCCTGGCCCTGCACAGAACCACTCCCTTCAAGGGTCACATCATGTAGCTGAGAGTATCATCCAAATGCTTCTTGCACTGTCAGGCTTGGTGCTGCGACCACTTCCCCAGGGAGCCTGTTCCAAGGCCCAACCACCCTCTGGGGGAAGAACCTTTTCCCACTATCCAACCTAAGCCTCCCCTGACACAGTTTCATGCTGTTCCCTCAGGTCCTGACACTGGTCACCAGAGAGGAGAGATCAGTGTCTGCCCCTCCTCTTCTCCTCCTCACAAAGACGTTTTAACTGCAATGAGGTCTTCTCTCAGCCTCATCTTCTCCAGCCTAAACAGAACAAGTTCCCTCAGCTGCTCCTCTTATGGTTTCCCCTTAAGGCCCTTCACCATCTTCATTGCCCTCCTTTGGACACTCTCTAAGAGCTTAGTATCCTTCTTATATTGAACTGCCCAAAACTGCACACAATAGTCAAGGTGAGGCCACCCCAGTGCAGAGCAGAGCAGGACAATCCCCTCCCTCAACCAGATGGAAATGCTTTACCTGATGCTCCCCAGGACACTTCTGGCTGCCAGGGCCCTGCTGACTCTTGTTCACCCCCAGTCCTTTTCTGCAGCACTGCTTTTCACCCTTCCATTCCCCAATCTGAATGTCAATTGGTCTGAAGTAATCCTTATGGGTATGTAATTCTTTTATGCTAGTACTAATATTTGGCCTCAGACAAATGGCTAGCCTAAGGGTTTGTATATCACTGAAACCTCATTTAAAATTTGAAGACAGGACTTGAATGAAACCTGAATATTAGTCAGTAACAAATGGCACATACACCCAAGAATAAAGTTTTAGACTTCAAGCACTTTATTTAAAACTGCCTCTTTGCTTTAAAAAACACTAGATCTAAAAAATACAGCTCTGCATGTAATGTTTGAACATATTCAATGGTGCGACTTCAATTTGAACATACTAAAACAATAAAACCAATCTTAACAGAAGTCAAATAGGTGACAGTCTCAATCATTGTCTCTTTGAAACAGCAAGACATATTCCATTATCTACAAATTTTGCTGTTACTTCTATTGAAGGGGAGTATTTGTGTGATTTAGCTGCAGCAAGTCAGCTGGTATCGCTTTCAAACAGCAATGGTCACATCACAGGATACTAAGTCAGCTTTATGCAGCACATCTCCACATTTCACCCAGTAGCAGACCAGATGTTATACTCCATACCACATAATATAAATGGGCTTCCAGATAAGGAAAGATGATGACAAACAAATTTACCTGACTGAGATACCAACAGGGCAAGTCACTGTATGAACACGGGCCATGAAACTGGGACACTACAGCTTCCTCAAGGACATTTTCTTGTCTACCCTCCATCTGAGATGATGTGGCATATGGTTGTGAATAGACAAGGGCAGAGGTCTGCATCCCTTGAAGAGTTTAGCACAAGGCCATTGTCTTCCAAAGAAAATCTCTTGTCTTTAGTATTTTAATGTGTGACACATCTCCTATCACTAGACAGTTTGACTGTAACAGTTCACCTGTTTTCATACTGTGTTCTAGCTGCATAATATTTTACAGTCCCGTAAAAAATGGAGGACTAGTTGAGCAGGCTACTTCAAGCATAACTGTATTACCTACCTGTATGTAAGCATTTTCTTCCCTGATAAAATACGTTCTTTTCACCTCTTACTTTCCAAGTTCAGAGGCATCTTTTCAGTTATGGATGTCTTCATTTTTCCTTAAAATAAGAAAGTGCTTAAAAGCACATACAATGCCTTCTGAGTACTGGTGTGAATTTCTCAGAGGTTCACATTCAACCTGCTATGCTTTGTGAGGCAAGTAATCACTTTACCTTCCTGTCCAGAAACCATTATCAGTCTGCTCTGCAACCAGTTGGCAAGTCTCCTTGGCTGGCAAGCCTTTTCCATCTTCAGAGACTAGTTGCTCTTGTTGGTGATGGAAATAAAGGCATATGCCAAAGCTACGTATTGCAGTAGGAGTAGTCTGAAGCTGGTATTCTCCAGTGGGCACCATGTGGCAAGTCTTGAGGGTATCTATAATTAGAATAGATTATTAGGAAGGGGGTCATATAGGACGTGGTCACTGCGGGTGGACATTATTTCTAAGTAGGCACCTTTACCACCCCATGGAAACTGACAGGATCAGAAAGGAAATAGTAAAGTCCCAGTGGGGCTCAGATGAACAAGGGTATTCAAAATGCAGAATGCTGTTCTTTTGAATACCTTGCAAACTTTAAAACTGCTGCTACTTCTTCTGCATCTCTGTCATTGCATTTGTTCTATCAGCAGTGTTAGCCGTAAATGAGCTCCGATGCTCTTTACTACTGTGTCATCTCAGCCACCTGACGTGGCTATGAAAATGTTTGTCCATACTCTATAACCTTCAAACTAATGGCAGTTCAGAAAAACAGTCTACTTCGGACGCAACATCCAAAGGATTATGCCATATAAACCAAGGCTCTCAGTTCTGTAGTTACACAGAGGAAGTAGTCATACTAAAAACACCAGGTGCTATAGACAGATACAATGTTATGGACCAGAAACTCTAACCTGGGTGTTTCAACCTTTGTGGTTTGAAAGGTTAGCCTCTAGGCTAGTAAGAAAAAAACACAACTTAGTTGTGACAACCTGAAATGCATGTTAATGAGTCCACTGTGTCCTGGAACTAAGTACAAATTAAACAGGGCTGATATACTGGTTCACCAGGCAAGCACTGTTTCTGAACAGCAGCCAGTGAATTTGAGCACCCAGTACTGGAAGGAGCTTCACACAGAGGAAGCTTCTTCTCAGTCAGGCACCAGAGGCCACCTTAAAACTCAGGCTGTAAAAGTTTATATCCTTTCCTAGGTCACAATGAAATTTGTCCCATATCACTTCAGCCATATAAACAACAGGCTTAGTGTAAACCAGCACCTTGCTTACGTCAGTAAAGTGAAAGGAACATCTCAGAGAAGATGATATATTTGACTGCTCTAACCCATTTCAAGAGAGGCTAAAACACTTTTAGGAGATGAGTATCTCTTCAGTGGGTCTTGAGTTTCGGGAAGCAGATATGTAACATCCATGTGAAGAGGAATGAAACCTTCGGTTGTGTTGTTGTAGAGGTTTTCCGCTACCATGGCTCCCTGTAGTTGCTTGAGCCTGATTAAAATTAGTTACCCAAACCCCTTTGAACTTCTGGAGCTTTAAGAATATGGGTTTCAGCAGCTTGTCCAAAACCAGGTTTTTTTCTGCTGTCTGTCATGTATCTATGGGTATTGAGTATGTACAGAAAGGCTATGTTTGAAATATTTTACTAAGTGAACTGCTTTCAAACGGCAAAGTTAGCAAGAATATTTATATTGCTGGAGGGGTGTGTGTGTTTAAGCATTATTCAAATTTTGCTGCAGTCCTACTGCAAGATGCAAGACAGGACCTCTGGCCTTGGGCAGAGGCACTGATTTTCATCTGGAGTCCCGATGCTGACCTTCCCAGATGAGCTCCCCAGGTCTGCCAGGGCATCACCTGCGGCTCCTAACCTCTCTCCTAGAAGGCTGGGACCCCCGACGGGCCTCGGGGTGAGCGTCCCGGCGGGGAGACGCCCCAGAAGGGCACGGGAAGCCAGGGACGCGAGGGGCGCGGTCCCGGGGCCGGCCGGGGCTGTGCGGGTTCGGGGTCCCATCGGGCGCGGGGAGCAGCTCTTGGCGTCCCCTCGGGGCGTTATTCGCCCCCCACGTCCTTCCTGCTTCCGGGGGCCGCCACGGGGAGGATTTGCCGCAGATGACATCAGCTGTGGATGCTGGCAACGCGGCGGCGACGGCGCGGAGGATGCGCCGGCTCCCCCCCTTCCTCCTCCTTCTCCTCCTCCTCCTTCTCCTTACCAGGTCCCTGCCCTGCACAGTCTCCGTATAAAAGCGCCGCCGTCTCCCCGCCCGCCTTCACTCCCTCCCTGCCGCCTGCGGAGCCGTCGCCGAGCGGCCCCTCTCCAGAGCCTCAGCGCCCCGGAGCCGCGGGGCGGAGGCGATGGCCACCGTAGTGGTGGAAGCGGACTCGGAGCCCTCCTGCAGCATCCCCAACCCCACCTCCACCTCGCCTAGCCTCTCCCACCGCTTCCTGGACAGCAAGTTTTACCTGCTGGTGGTCATCGGTGAGCTGGTGACCGAGGAGCACCTGCGGCGGGCCATCGCCAACATCGAGCGAGGTGAGGCGGCGGGAGCCGGGGCGCCGCAAGCAGCGCCGCGACGTCCCTCGCCGGCACCCAGCCCCTCCCTGGGCGCGGCCGACATCGCCCCCGGCCACCCATCCCACGCCGGGGTCTCCGGCTCTTCATTCCCGGGGGTCCCGCCACAGTACCCCACCTCACATCGTTCCTAGGTGGGGTGCGGGGGCTGCGGAGCGAGAAGCCGCAGCGAGCCCCCGCCCGCCATCGCGGGGCGCAGGGGCCGGGGCGCGAGCGCAGCGCTGCCGCCCAGCCCGTCTGCCCGGAGACACCGGCGGGTGGGCGTGGCGCGGTCCGCACTGCGGTCCCGATGGCAGCCCGGGGCGGACAAAGGGCGGCTGGGGATGCGGTGGATGGGCTGGGTTGGGCTGGAGCTGCGGCGCTGCTGCCGTCCGCAGTCCCCCGTTCCCCGCAGCTAGACCAAACCGGCGGGGATCAGGGCGTTTTCCCCCTCGGCGGAGGCTGCGCGGGCAGGAGCGCAGCCGCGCCTTTGTGTCTAACTTTGGGCGGTGGGACTTTTCTCTCGTCTGGAGAATTTTTCAGGACCCAAGTTCTATATACACAAATATATATTTCAATAAAGAAAACTCATGAGTAACAAGGCTGTTACCTGAGTGCTCAGCC
This sequence comes from Pithys albifrons albifrons, assembly GCF_047495875.1. Lineage (NCBI taxonomy): Eukaryota > Metazoa > Chordata > Aves > Passeriformes > Thamnophilidae > Pithys > Pithys albifrons. Next base: position 63,379,819 of record NC_092497.1, on the reverse strand, counting down.
TTATTGTCTGGCTGCGGGCTGCTCTGTTCCCGCATTTGTTTGTCCTTTTCTTTTAAACAGCCATGCAAGATGGTATCACAAGTGAAATAACAGTTTTATAAGTTTTCTTTGTGGTTTCTGATACAACCGATTGCAGTGTATATGCAGATAGGGGACCCACCCCACGCCCGTTGCAGTGTTAGTGGAATGAAGCACAAAGAAAATTGTTGCCAGACCCTACAGTCTGTTAAACTCAGTTGATACCTGATTTTATATCCTGTATTTTTTGTTCTAGGCTGGAGAAATCAAAGATTTCAGAAACCTGCCATTGTTAGAGGGGAGAAAGAGACCCCGAAACGGGGAATTGTAGCTGCCTTGTCATGTAGGTGTGGTTCAGCAGTACAGCCAGGACTTCATCTGTCTCTATTGTTGCTTTCTCGACCATTGTTGCTTTAGTTCGCCTTTTCTCTGGATTCTTTTTCACGACTGCTTGTGGTAAAGGGCTTACTCATCTCAGCTAATTAGTTTCTTCCATGACCTGTTCATCTTTACTGCTGCCATTGTCTCCTAGGGAGAGCTACTGAGGCAGTTGCTTTGTCACTCAGAGCCTCTTCAGCTTTGCACTTTCTTAATTCTATCTAATTTTCAGTTGTATCAGAAGTGAATTTGCTGCATTTTAATTAAATTATTAATTATAGAGAAAATGGTTAAAATTTCTTCCTTCAAAACAGCTGATACTCTTCCTCTGAAGAAATACTCTTCAATCTCTTCTTGAATCTTCTATTGTACAGTTCCTGCTGCATAGCTCAGTTACTGCTACCTCCTGCCACTAAGTGCAACGCCCACTTACAGGTTTAGCTGTTCAGAGGGAACATTTTTGCCTTTTAAGTAAAAATTTTGGATTAGAAGTCACCTCACTGCTTCTACTATCAGACCAGCTGATTGAGATTTTTGTCTTCTAGAAGAAATCCTCTATGAAATTTTGAAATACATTATTCTGAATGAATGCACTGAGAGTCTCAAGCTCTGTCTACGTGAGGCAAATATGAGCTCAGCTAATATCTTTCTCTCTGAATAGTCTTCTGTAGTCTGGAAAAAACCACCTCTTTCAACCTTTGTGCTCAACAGAGCTTTAAATACATTTTAGTTCTTGATAACTCTGCCTCACTGTCTTCTCTTGTACATCTCCTGAGCACCATCCTTGAAAATTGTGGATTCATGCGCCAAACTGCAGAGCAACGTGTCAAAGAAAACATCTGCTGATAACACATCAGTGGCGTGATGCTACGCAACCTGGTGGAATGCAGAGTCATTTCTTAATATATCATGAGAAGGGAATGGCATGGCAAGATGCATTTTCATTAATTGCATTTGGGATGTGACTGTCATAAGGGGACAATACTCCAACCTGCTGTCCACCAGAAGAGAAGAAGGGAGTGAAGAGAAAGCTTCAAGATTTTTCTACTGATTTAGTGATGCTACTGGGTGTGCCCTGCCTGCTGTCTGATTAATCCTGTATCTAGTGGCATTGCACCCTTAAAACTGCAGAAAGAAAGAAATGGCTCCAGTTCAGCCATGTTTACAGCAATTATGTCCATGATGTTAATGATCTACATCATTGGATTGACCTTGGATTTTAGTTCCAGATTTACCTTCATTCTACTCCAAACCTTATTTTGTTATATCATGTATTTAATCCATTATACTACTCTGTAATGTATGTGCATGATTTTTGCGTCCAGACTGCTGAATCATGCAATTGCAAATTTGGAATATCCTATCCAAATTACAGCTTTGGCTTCTGAGATTTGGTGTTCTGAGATTTTTTGGACTTCTGTGTGCATAGGGCATATAGGCTTTTTTTTCCCCCTCCTTTTCTTTTTTTCCCCTCCTGTATGAGTCCCGTTTTTGAACGTTGCCTGACACAGCATTTTTGACTACATCTAGTCAGAATCTTGTCCCTACAGCAAATCTGAATTCACAACAAAAGCACCTAGGGATGGTGGACAGGTCCTATCATTAGCAGCATTGCTGAATCATAGTGCGTATTGCTTAACTGACCTCCAGAAAGCTTTGTAGTCTCTCCACACAAGCTTGGTGTCATAGGCCAGCAAGCTGTTTATCTTCAAGCTTCTTGAAGTTCAGAACTCATTCATTCAGCGTACTTCAGCTTTGTGATCAATGTTGGTTTAATAGGTTTAGTTTTCATATGCAATTTCTGTATGGGATTATATCATCTTTGTAATCTCAGATACTCCAACAACTGGAAAATATTAAAGTCCGTTGAGCCGTACTAATCCGCCAGAACTTGCCTCAAAAATGCACCATATGGTCAAGAGTTTTTTGATAAAAGAAAATATGGAGACTCGCAGAAGCAGCTTGCTTATGCCTTGGAACAACGATGCATCAGTCTGAAAGTGGAGGTGGCTCGTTATAGCTGAGTTATTTTTCTCAAGTGGTTATGAAACACACCAGACTGTATTTTCAAATTGTTTTAGATAGTTCAAATGGCAGCTCCTTAATAGCTAGTAGCACAATACAGTAGTGACATGATTCTACCTGGACTTGGATACTGACAAGGAAAAGCCCTGAATGCATTCTCCTTGAAGAGACTTCAGGCTGTTGAAATGTAAATGTTCATATTTGCATGGAGAACCTACTCAGAGCTGCAGTGGGAAACTGGCATTGTAGATCTGGTTTCTCTGCTATTTCTCCTCTTTCTTTACCTCAACATGGGTTCTGCCATCTAAGCCCCGATGTTTCTACTGCCTTGAAACAGAATATATGGCATGGGGAGTAGCATTGACAGCAACATCCTGAAACCCTGACAGAGTTACCAGCAGTGTTAGTGCTAGACTGATGGTGAGGAATTGTCCACACACCTCTCCAGGCATCCCCTTGTGAAACCCCAAAGTGGTTTAACTCAACAATTTCTTGCAAAGGCATGGTCAAGAATGTGGGAAGGGGCCACCACGCACTTCCTCACCAGCAATCCCTTTTAGGTTTTCCAGTCAATTTGTGAAAATTTAATGATGTTCCTTTACAACAAAAGAAAATCAGTAATTTTGGTTTTCAAAGTTGAAACAGTGTCTGGACTTACATGTAGTGCTACTGCCTTATCCTTTTTTAAGATGAGAAGATTTTTCAGAGTGATTTCAAAACAAGAAAATTCTAGAAAAATCTCAAGTGTGTTGTGAGATTTTTTTGATTTTTGTTTGCTTTTTTTTCCTTTTTTTTTAAATTAGTCATCAAAATCTTACAGAGGGAAACTAGAAACTTGTCTTTTTAAAATTTGTCTTTTTGCTGCAATGACATTTTTTTCCTGGTCACATTTCAATCCTTAAAAATATATTTTAGAATAATACTTTTTTTTGTCATATATGTGTCAAATGTCTCACTTTTTAAGTAGTTGGGAGGAAAAAGCAGTAGTGATCAGAGGTGTGCTGTTTAGTTTTTAAAAGAAAAAGATCAAGCATAGCATTTTTAAATCTCAAAACTAGAGTTTTGACACTTCATAAATAAAAGATCACATAAATTTTATTTTAAAATATGAGATGCTTCAAAGCTTTTGAATGAAGAAAGCAGAAATTTAATACTTAATATTTAAATATTAGTAACATGCTAGGTGATACTGTTTTTTGTTTTTTGGTTTTTTTTAACTGCATTGTGACTAAAGTGTTCCCTGAGTGATTCACTCTTTCACTTCTGTAACCCTGTGTATTTCTATTTTAAAGTCAAGTCAGGGACATCAATAACTTCTTGTAAAGTGACTACTAGGATATGGGAGCCACAGTCCTAAAGGTGGGGTCTTAGAGGGTGGTGACCCTTTGGAAAGGCAGATTTGCTCTTCCTGAGCACTCGCCATGTTCTAAAACATAGGAAGTCAGGCTGGGTTTGGCATTTAGAAATATGCAAACAGCATGAATACAAATGGGAGATACTCAATTAAAACTTCCAATGTTTGTGTTTCAAGATAGATATGTTTTTTATTTTGAATTTTAGGAATCCGATCATGGGACACAAACTTGGTCGAATGCAACTTGGATCAAGAACTCAAACTTTTTGTGTCTCGCCATTCAGCTCGATTCTCTCCTGATGTTCGAGGTGAGTTTTAGAGCAGAAGTAAGAAATTAAACTTTGAAAATGCCTGACCCATTTGTTTTAGGGCCTTATTAAAATTTAGAACTCACCTTTTTGACTGAACAGTTTCTTTATGTCACACCAACTCTTTATATAGCCCTGGAGACTGAAGCTTATTGTAGTAGGTAGAGTACATACAAAAAATAATCTGAAAGGTTTGCTCTGCATTTTGATAGAGCCAGAACTGATGTCACAGCTGTTACACAAGTACAGCTCAAGCCTCATATTTCTTCACAAAAGGCATGGACTTTTCCTTGGTAGGAAAAGCTGAGTTGAGGTGGGTCTGCCTTCACTCACAGGAACTTTCTTTGGCTTGTATGAGCAAATCAGAAATTTGTAGGGCTCATAAGATGAAAACTCCTTGGCTGCCTTTTTTTCAAGCCTGTCCTTTGTGTAGATGATTCATACAATAAAGTGAAACATTTGTTTTCCAATTTTGTGAAGTATAAAATTTGGTTTTGTTCTGGTTATATTGGAATCAAGTGTTTGCTAAGTTTTATGATCTCATTACTCTAACACAAATGCTGAGTGAAGATGGATGAAATTAATCAGGGTTCTCAGGTAAAAATATATGACCTTCAAAGAGTAGAAAATCTTGCGCTTGGTGAAATCATTGTGGCCATATTGGCTTATAGAACTTAGTACTGATGAGTTTTACCAATTCCAGCTTCAGAGGTATCTCTTCAGTGGTGAAAAATGGTTATGAAATGTTATATCTTTCTACTACATCACATTCCAAAAGTCATTCATTGTACGTTGTTGACAAAGAGGTCCTAATGCCATGCTAGTAGGACAGCATTGACCTGATGGCTTTGAATAATGCGCGAAAATGTCTTGTGTAACTAATTTTTCTTCTTGCAGCACAAGTTAAATCATTCTTTGCTGTATCTCCCCATATCTATAGAGAGTAAAACATTGCTAGTGTTAAGAAAGCAATTGCATACTGTTATGATTCTTCCTCTGGTTTGAAAACCCACTGAACTAATACAACAATACACAACATGAAGATTTTCAGCCAAGGGATGTAGTTCCTTATTTATATGGAAATAAACTGGGGCCTAGGATACATGTCTTGTATTTCAGTTTAAATGTCATGAAGCCATTCATTTGCTCGGTCACTCTAGCTGCTTTGTTTTTACAGAGAGGAAATCTATTTTCAAGGAATGCAAAATGCAATGCATCCCATTTTTGGCATGTATATGTTTTACTTTAAAACTTCAGAGAGACAAAAAAATCCTGTGTAAGTCCTGTAGCGAAAATATTACAATATGTCTAATATTTTTACCATGTTGTTTAGATGACATGTTCTGATACCACCGCATGAATTAAAATAAAGCAAATACTTTGCTTTCATTTAATAAAAGATTATGTATCTCCTTTTCAACAGAAAGAAGGTAGAATTGTTTTGGATTTTTTTCTCTAGGAATTGTATTTTGGTTGATTTTTTTCCCTCTGTTTGTCTAGACTTGGCTGTTTAGTCCATCATTGTGTTGAATTACAGCTTAATTGCATGTGACTGGAATTCATCAGCATCTCTGACAAGCAGAAACTAATGTGTTTCATCACTGCTCAATCTTTAAACAATAAACTGCCAAAATCTGTGTTTAATGAGCATTGAGGGAGCCTGAAACTTGAATAAAGGCAATATCCAGGCATAAAGCTATCCCTCTTGACTGACTTTGTGTCTAAAGTTTTGTGGAGAAGCCCCTCCTCCAAAATCTCACTGTTCAGATCAGAGGGTCATTTATTTTAGTTTCTCTCTGTTCTCTTATGTTGAGTTAGAGAAGCATGAGTCTCCTTTGTATCCTCTCTGCTGTTTGTCAGAGAGAAAGTCTTTTTGTTGCCATTTTTTAGTAATGTTTCAGAATATGTGATTTCTGTTATACCAGCCAAATGTTGAATTCAGTGTGTTCAACTGCTGAAATGGTGAACTTTCATACTAAAGAGATAATTGTAAGTATGTATTCCTTTATAGTCTCAAACTTAGAAATTCTGTTAAATTTAGTTAACTAGGTGACCTTTTGTCCAAGGAAAGTGTTCATCCAAGGTGATGGGGTTGTCTGTGGAATGTAATTAAACAGCCTTTTTTCCAGCCCTTTGAGGCTGAAGTCTTTGTGTGACTCACACATAGGGACAGTTTACTCTTGAGGAAGGCTTCTCATGTAGTCAGGTCTGACTGCTGACTGATGCCTGTTTAATTATCATGTTTAATTATGGTAGTTGCAGTGCCAGCTCAACACATGCTTATATGCTTTTTAGAAACCCAAGGATACGCACAGAAGCATGTGAAGGGTAGGACTCATTCATCAAAAGGAAGCTTGGAGGAAATGTGGCCAATTCTGTCTTCACGTTATATGCTTGTGTTGCTAAAGGAGAGACATCCCAGAGATTGTCTCTGTCAAAGCATTCATGTGTTTTCACATAAAGAATTTAGGGTCTAATCCTTCTCCCAGTTTAATGAATAGCAATATATATACTGATACTGCAGGGAGCATGACTGGATCCAAATATCTTTTTATGTTCTTTTTCAGGGAGCAGGTTGTCACAGTGGTGTCTGTGCACATTGTATTCAGCTGTTGGGCAATTTATGGATGATTTATGATTCCTGAAAAGTAGGATTCAGATTGGAAATGCCAGCAGATCTTTTCTACAATCTTGTAAAGCAGCTGAGTTAGCAGATTCCTTAATAATAGCAAGTCTTGGAGAGATGATGTCAGGTTCTGGTGAAAAATGAGTAGCACAACTAATTAAGTGGTTGCCAAGACAACAGGCAACATGACTTTAAATGGGGTACCCCAGTGGTGCCTCTGTTTTCTCTGTCATATAATGATAACTTCCATCTTATGTTAATATCAAAAGGATAAAAAATGCAAACAATGAATTGTAACATGTATAAGTTGAAGAAGGAACTGTGCATCTGGTAGTGGGGCAGAGCAAGTGAAGTGTCTTAGAAAGAGCTCCATTGAAATTGCAGCTGTACCTACCAATCTTTTCTTAATTCATGAGAAAATTTCCACTGCATAAAGCAGCTTCACAAAAGACTAACTAAGTGGGCTCAGGGGTGGGGGATCATGAAGCCATTGTGGGCCCTTCTCTAAGACTTCCACACTGCCGTTTTGTCTCTCAGTTTCTGCCTGAGGATATTTGACTGTTGGTTTGGTGCATGTTCAAACCCTTGTCTAGATGAAATCCATTTAATTTAAATGACTGTTCAGTAGCTAGTCACCCCTAGCCTTCTAAAAATACTGCTCAAGCCTTGAGCTTTGTACTTTGTACTTTGTCCTGTGGTTACCAAAAATATGTATGTTTCCTATCTGAACAGTACCAGAAGGCCTCCTGTTACCCACATATCAGTGCAGACACCAACTGCTGACTTAAGTGAGTCCTTCCTTACCTGTGCCTAGGACTTTATTACTGGCAGCTTGCCTGCGACCCGAGGGGACCTTAGCAAAGTGCAAGACGTGTTCAATTTTCCTTTTGGCAGCCACAGCAGCAGCAGCAGCAGAAGCAGTGTGCTTGCTTTCTTCAGGCTTCCTAAAGAAAGGTCATGATTCTCTGAAATCATCATTATCCCAAAAAGCCTTGACAAGTTCCATTCTGAAAGTTATAAGTTCAAAAGTTACTGTTTAGGACTGCTAGTAACCTGTAGAAGATAACCTGTGGAGAATTTTTGGATCTGGGAATTTTGGTCATTAATGCCCACAGCTCCATACTTGGTCAAAGTGGTGCATCATTCCATTGCCTTTGTGAAAGCCGATCTACACCCAGTCAACACCACACCTAGTATCTTGCAATGTGAGCTCATGGAGTCACTGATAAAATCCTAAAGGGCATGGATTTAATGCTGATTTACTGAAAACTGCAGTTTGCCTAAATTCATCAAATCATCAAAAGGACATGCGTACTTGAGCAAAACCTATCACTTAAAATGAAAGAAAGAGAAAAAAGACAAGAAGTCAAGACCAGATTTCTCAGGTGGTATCAGAGTATCATCACTGAGTGTCTAGGACTTAGTTTTGCTTGAGATCTCAAGTAGTCTGGTATGTATTTTTAGGGATATGATATAAATATGCTTCAGGTATTAGAGAGAGATTGGGATAGCTGAAATAAATATGGAGTGGAGTAATTTTAGCTCATTATGTGTTTGGAGAGGGTAATTTTAGTTGACTAGTAGACTTGTTTTGTGTCTCTTTAGGATTTGCATCTTAGAAGAAAGAAAATGGAGGCAGACTAGGACATGAAAAGTGAATTGAGCTGACTCATGCTGCAGTGGCTGTGAATGGTATCCCTGCAGGGTGACCTGCAGCTGCCAGTGGTCCAGGGCTGCAGCAGTCGAGCTGCCCAGTGGGACCAGGTTAGGGAGCCCCTGGGTCCTTATTGAGGCTTTCAGCTGGGGAGCACATGCGGTGCTCTGGACTACCAGTGAGCTTTTTTGGAGGTGATACTAGGACTCTAGTGGTTTAGGAGAGGATTACAATGTAACAGCCTATGTGTTTGGATACAAGAATTGATAAAACCTTGTTCTCTTAGTAGAAATAAAAAATCAAGAGAAGGGCTAATAAGTGACTTCATCATCTTTTTTCCGGTGAGTAAGTTGTTGCACTTATGTGACAAGCATTCTGGCACTGACTTCCATTTCTACTTTTTTTAGGCACTATCTCAAAGAAAATTAGCATGAATTTATATTGCTGCCAAAACACAAGTACCTGCCAATGCTAAGCTGAGTCAGCAAAATTACCGAGATGTTATTTTTAAATGCCTTGTATCACGAGTGTATACCATGAGTTCAGAGGTCTTAGAATAGCGCAGGCTTTATGGGAACAGGTTTTTGACCTGTGTGAGGCAGCTACTGGAAGCATGGGCTTAAGTCAGTTATGAGTAGTGATAGCATTTTAAGCACATTATGAAATTTGAATTCCCATTCCTTTTTATCAGAATGATAATTAAGCATACCTAATGGTATATTCACAAAGGTAATTTTATTAAGGCTTATCTTACAGAATTATAATTCTTAATTTGTCCCTTTTGAGGTTCCTCAATCTTCCTTTCCTAACATTTTGTCTATGTGGGATTTCTGAAACTGTAAACTTCAGCATGATCTTATTTTTGATTCCTGCACAGCATCACTTAGGTGACCTACCTCTCATCTCTTCCATCATGGATTTATATTAAATGTATAATCAGAATATCATTACCACTTTGTAAATCTTATTTATGTCATGTGCAACATTTTTCTCAGATGTCTGTTTTTCTTAATTTTTTTAAGACTTTTTTTGTTTTAATTGTCTGGTCTTTTTTGTTACTTTCTCAGAGTTACTTTCTCATAGTTATTGAGAGAAACATTAAATGTTTTAATTGGACTTTATAATGAGAAAATACTTGATCCAAAGGCCACTGGAATAATTGGATCAGATTTTGGATTAGAGAAAATACTGTCTAGTGTTTTGAAGGTAGAACAAGGACCAAATTATCACAAGATGAGGAAGAAAGAAAACATTTTAACTTCTTTATTGCCATACAAAAGTATTACTTTATTTGCAGTGAATTGCATACCACTTTATTCAGAAATACGACTAACCTCAGGTAACAGCTTTGAGACACTCCTTTTCTCTGGACTAAGTGGAATGGGAAGCATATCATTATCCCCACTGCCAGTTGTAGAATGAGAGTTGTTGCTGTGGCTGCTGCTATCAGCCTTGCAGCAGCATGAAGAGTTCCAGCTGTCATTTGCTTTTTAGAGACAGGTGCCAGAGATGCATTAGTGTGATGCCTTGAGAGACCGCAGAAAACTGGACACTGAGCCAAGTTAGTGTGGGATAAGATAAAATGGTAGATTCTTTAATGTCTAGGCTTAGGGCCTTCAGGAATACATGATGATGTGTGCTCTCCTGAACCCTGGTTTCCATGGTTTTTATAATGTTGTTCACCCAGTCTTTTCATTACACATCTCTTTGGTCCAGCCCATCCTGCCCCCAGCACACTTCATCAGGATTTGAGTCTGGGGGACAGTGGGACCCTCTTTTCATCATCTTCATCTTCCTCAGCACACGTTTGAGGTTTTCCAGTGTTCTGATGTTGAGATCACTCTGCCTCTGTTTGTGTCTCATGGAGCAGGGTTTAAGATGTTATTCAGCCTTCTATCTTGAAAAGAAGTCTGCATGACTAATCGAATTTTAGGCATTGATACGGGATAGGGGTTAGAACATTGAACTTAAGCTGTTAAAGATATTAACATGCTAGATCTGCATTTTCACTACAGTTATGAGTACTTCTAAAATCTATAAAAATGAAAAAATCAAAAATCCAAAAACCCTGAGGCATCAGTGCTGGCTGCAAATCCAGGTGATTCTGACTGTAGACTGCTGTGAATATCCCATAGTATCTCACAGTCCCTATGAGGGTAGGGAAGTTAAGCACTTTGATTAGTAAAAGTCACAAATAGAAAGCTGAATAATTCTATAACAAAGGTTCATGCTTTTGCTTCAAACTCTTAGATGGCCCTACCAATTAGACAAGATGGTTAGTTTTGGCTTGTAGTTGTTGGTGGCAATCTGTTCCTAGAGTTGAGAAGAAAAGCAGTGCTCCTGGTGCCTTGGATTTACAGCACAGATTGGATTTACACTCCTATGTGTAAGGACGTGACTTCTAGTTCCTGGCTTTCAACTGTTTGGAATTAGTCTGATTCAAAACTATTTGCTGATACAAGAGAAAATGAAGTGTAAAAAAAAAAATTGAAATAATAACCAGTTCAGAAACAAATTTATGTGAATTTCGGTATTAATTCGATGTTGCAATTTTATGTATTTCAGTACTTGAACACGTGTCTGTAGTGGTGAGATGAGTCACTGTCCTGTATCCCTATGTCCCTGTCCCCTGCATTGCTGTGTGTGGGACATTCTGCCTGTCAGAACTCTGGAAAGCTTGCGGTTTTATTTAAAACAAAAAATCCTTCACAACCCCCCCTGAAAACCAAGCAAAAAACCCTATTCTGAAGAGATTAACCATATTCTTAGGCTGTGTAGTCTCTGATTTATTCCAGTGAGATACGGAAACTTTCATTTGGAAGTCAACTCCTCAGTGCCAAAGGCAGCTTTTGGAAGTTGAACCAGTTTTATGGCGGTTTTGTATCTCTTCTGGAGAAAAGACTGATCCCTGCTTTGGCTCCCATGTCCTGAGACACAAACAAGCTTTTCTAGGTCTTATAAGCTCTTTATGGTGGATTGAGTATCCTCCTCACCCCTGAAAGACTGGATAGAGCAAAAGTAATAAAACTCATGCATCCAAATAAAGGTGAATTAACAGGTGATGAAAAAATAAGATATAAACGAAAAACAGCAAAAGCCAAAACAAAATCAACAGGTAAAGTGAAGGAAATTGTTCAGCACCTCACCCAGGCAGACCAATGCCCTGCCAGTCTTTGAACAGCCACCACCTTGCTAACTAAAAACCCCACCTTCTTCCTCTACTCCAACTTTTCTTGCTAAGCATGGTATCATATAGTATGGAATATGCTTTTTGCCAACTTATGTTATGTCCCAGCTTTGTCTCCTCTGAAATTCTTGTCCACTCCAGCCTACTCACTCGTGGATGGAGTGGAGCAAAAGAAAGGTTTGATGCTATGTGGGCGCTGCTCAGCGGTAGCCAAAACACTGGGATGTTATCAACACTCTTCTGGACTCAAATCCGAAATCTGGCATTTTACTGACTGCTGTGAAGAAAGTTTTTCCATCCCAATCAGAAACACTAAACTCTGCTATAAAAGGTTGTTTATTAACATTCATGTCTGTATCCATTAACTGGATTAGTATTCCAGTCCTTGATGAGTCCTTTCAAAAGACCATCAGGAGGAGACTGAAGTTTCCTGGATCACAGTAAGTGTGCAGAAATTGGCTTAATGAAAACTGTCCCAGACACAGGGACTGACAAGACAGACTAGAAAAAGTTTAAAACAGGAAGGAGGGAAGCCTTGGTTTCATCTTTTTTAATGTATGTTCATGTCATGCGTTTTTGCTGACATCAGTGTTGAACCTCTGGGAAATAAATGGGATGAAGTTTGACAGAGCCCTAAAAGAACACAAGCTAGAGGGGTCTTTCTTCTGATCCTAAGGCTTTGGGACATCCAGTGCACATCCTGTCATGAGTATTGTGGCCATCTAGCATGCTTTCTTAACCTCAGGCTATGTCTGAAGTTTTTCTGGTCTTCCAGAACTTGCATAGCACTTAGACAAACTTAAAAAAAATTAATATAAAGTTATTTTCAATATGGACAGTACTTTAAATAGTTATAGAAGGCAAGCCTTCAAGGATATCTCAGGATAGGATTTAATGCTTGTCTCAAACTAATAATTTAATGACATTATTCATAATAATTTGTATAGTCCTATTGATTTTTTTCAAACTTATTATTACTAGCTGCAAAGCTCAAATTCTAAAAGTTCATTAGACATGGAAGATTTAAATATTTTTCAATACAAATTAGGCTTTCATATATTTAACATTTTCAAGAAACTTCATAAGTTTTAATCTTCCTGTCCACTGTTTAAATAATTCCACTTTTATTACATTTCAATCCACTCTATATTAGAAAAAAAACCCAATTTGAAATGGTATTTCATTTGGTTTTTTATTATGTCCTAAAATGTGAATTGCTGAATCAGATGAAAACATGTGACCTTTCAACGTAACATATGAAAGACATTGAAGTCACCAAAAAGAAATTTGTCTGGAGATGGTGTATTATTTAAGAACTCTTTAAAAAGTAGGGATTGGCTTCTTTGATTGTTGCACCATCTGTCCAAATAGTCTGACTGCACCAGTTATATTCCTGAAGAGTCCCTAGCAGGACTAGTTGCTCTGCCCCTAACAACTCTTGTATCTGTTAAAGCCTGTAATTATAACAAGAATCACGTTTTGTGTTCAGCTTTGATGGGATAATGTCATTGTATATCAAGTAGGGAATTATCATGTGTAAAGAGACCTTGCCAACATTCTCATTTTGTGTTGAATAGGAGGATCTGATAGTATTAATCTGTTATGAGCCATTGAGTGGAGGACACCTGTTTACTGTGCTGTGCTGATCAGCGTGGGTTGTGGGTTCTCCATAACCATTTATAGACAGTAATCACGGAAAAGAGGTAATGCAAAGAATTCAGAATTCCTCAATCATTATAGACTTACTATTCAGTCCATTGAAAAGTATAACACAATCATGTGTTAGAGTTGTACTTACCTAAAGAGGTATTGTTATGACTTCTGTACTGCTTGAAGTCTTGTGTGCTCCCTTTGAAATTAAATTGCATTAAACTCAAAGCAAATTCAGGGCCAGGGAATTGAGTTCTTTTGCAAAGAAACTGGAAAAAAATTAGAGAATTACTTTCATTTATGGTCTCTACTTTTTTGAGTTTCACACGGCATGTCATATATTGGCAGAGCTGATGCTTCTCCAACTTTCAGTCTATTCCCAAGTGGAGTCTGTTTTCCTGCTGGTCTTGGAGACAGCCGGGCATCTCTGAAATTACTTGTGTCCTCATGTATCTTTCAGGTGTTCCTAGAGTACTCTGAGAATCAAATGAGTTTTTAACGCAGTGCCTGCAGCTCTACAGGGGAGCTGTATAGTAGTGTGGTATATTCAGCACCGGGCAGTATTCCAGTCCTGACAGAATTAATGCTTTCTCTCTTCTTGTCTTGACTCATAGTCACAAAATGTTAAAAGGGCCACCCTAAAAGCTTTCCTTCACTATAGGAAATGAATGAGTGGTGGTACGAGGCAGCCCTTTGTACGCTACCCTGGCAGCTGCAGATGAGCTCGTACCTCTACCCAGTGTAGTGCAGCCCAGTGCAGGTGCAGCCCCAGACTTCAGTCCCTTGGACATTGCTGAGTGATCTCAGCAATGATGGGCCTCTCAGAAGACCATCAGGAGGGACTCACCACATCAGTATTTAGCTTTGCCACATCTGAGTTAAGCAGGGCTTTGCTGCCATGTTTCAGAGACAGCTTTGGTGACCCTGCAAGGGTAGTTTTTGCATGGACAAAGCATAGATCAGAGACTTTTTTTTTTCTGTGACACTAACGTCTGTAACTATTTTTCCCGTTTTCCTGATGTTTTATTTCTTGAGCTTACCTTAACCATTGTATGCCATTCCCTTCTGTTTTCCTGAAGTGAGTGAAATGCTGAGTTTTCAAATTAGCAAGCAAATTAACAGATGTTTTCAAGATTTCAGAGAAGCTTATGTTGATCCTAGGTGACACTTTTCTTTCTTTACTCATGCCATTCCTGCTGGAGTCTTCCTATATCTCATGGTAATTCAGTGGTAAAATGTGAATAGCTTCATGTCAATATTGGTTCTTCCAGGTTTGCTGCCTTTCTTGTAGCCGCACCACAGCTGACAACAATTAAATATTTGCTTTTTAAGAGATGAGTTTAAGAAGAGCTGTGGTCAGAGATGACTCTGCTCACTAATGATGCTTTGTAATTTTTCTTTTTACTTCTAGCTTCCCTCTGTTATTAAATATGTTGGAGACAAATTCTGTCACTTCCAGTTTTTTTGTTCTTCTTGCTTTTGAGCAGATTGATATCTCTTTGTCAGTCTTTGTTAACTTAACCTAAGCTATATTCAAATTATATTTAGACCAAAATCCTTGCTGAACCCCACCAAATGTTACTCCCTGTACTATCCTATGTTTGTTACTCACTTGTACAGATGGGACACTCTTAAAAAGTATTACAGCAATATTAGACCAATTGTTTTTTGTTAGATGGCTGTGGACTGGACACAATAAAACATTTCATCAATAGTAATTGAGGGTGAAAAAAGGGAACATATTTTCAAACAATGTTTTCTTCAGAAACCAGCAGAGATATAGCTTCTGTGGATCTGCCTTGCTAGAGTACTATGGCAACAGTCATTATTTTTTAAAGTGGAGTTGACAGAACAGATATTGTCCACTATTTGTGGTCAAATGACAAATGGCTGCATAAAGCTTGGAATCACAGTTGCTGGAGCTGATGGCACAATAACAGAGTCTGATTTTTTTTCAATTTTTAGTGTCAGAGGTATTCTTACCAAATATTTAAAAAATCCTGATAGTAATTTTTGAAACAGAAGACTCATAGAATGTGCCGAATTGGAAGTGACCCATGAGGATCATTTAGTGCAACTCTCAGACCTATGCAGGACACCCCAAGAATCACACCATATGCCTGGGATTGTTTTCCAAATGCATTTTGAGCTCTGTCAGGCTTCGTGCTGTGACTACTTTTCTGGGGAGCCTGATCCAGTACCCCATCATCCTCTCTGGGTGAAGAAGCTTTTCCTGATATCCAGCCTGAACCTCCCCTGACTCAGCTTCATCCCCGTTCCTTTGAGTCCTGTAACTGGTCACCACAGAGGAGAGATCAGTGCCTGCCTCTCCTCTTCCCGTCCCAAGGAAGATGTAACTACAAGGAGGTTTCCTCTCAGTCTCCTCTCCTCCAGGCTGAACAAATCAAGTGACTTCAGCTGCTCCTCAGAAGGCTTACCCTTCAAAAAATAGGAAAGTACAGGAAACCTTAGTCTTGCAGCTCTATTCATATTTATTTGTTATTCCTGGTGTCTTTTAAATTATTATTTTCAAATGTTAGCCTTTTTCAATACAAAATTAAGGTGTAATAATATTGTTCCCATTCAAAATCCATTCCCAACAAAGTTTCTGCATAAAATTCAGCATTGTAGCATGCATAGCTACTGTATTGAAAAACTTTGAATGAGCTATTAAGAAAAAAACCCAAACAACCAAACACACTAAAAATCCACATCATGTTTCTTACCCTTTCCTTATTTTGGAAGTTACTCTCACTTGTCTTTTTTTTTTTTGCTAGTAGATGGCATTCACAATGCCCATGTTCACTGCTGTGCAGTAAATGACCACACACTAAAGTCAGGATGAATACTTCTGTAATGGTTTTAGGTCTTATTTCTTAATGTTGGACATAAGTTTCTATTTTGCTTTAAGATCTTCCTTGGAGTTTAAATTTCAGGGACTTCTCTGTTGACTGAGAGATGAATCCCTCAACATGAAATGAACTCAGCAATCTTCAGATCTTTCACTGTCAGTGGAGGATAAGCAGAGTATACTTCATGCAGGGCAGGAGTTTTCTTAGTTTGAAGACCACTGATAGTGATCATTTTATGAAAATGATTAACAATGCATTAACTCTACAGAACCAGTAGGATGACAAGCAAGATCATTACCCACACAGCTGTATTTTGCATAAATTAATGCATCTGTAGGGATAAGAAAATTTGCTTTACAGATTACACATTCTTTGTATTTTCAGGATGTCTCTAACAGACCTGAGCTTCCCCTATTTTGAAGCTGCCATGTAAACCACAGCAAGACCTACGGTAGGGCCTCTCTCCCATGCTGAATTTAGAGCACAGCATGAAATAAAAGACCTGAGACCTAAGCAAGTAGAATCTGACTCACTTGTCAAGTGTACTCTATCTCAGTTTTTTTCCCTTGTCTCAGTCTATGATTTGACTGTCTGTTAGGAATACAGGAGTACAGTAGCAGGTACCTTGACAAAGCAGTTCAGTACTGTCTATTTAAAAATACTTGCTCATGCAAATGAAATCACAGTGTGGTATTTTGCATTTCTTAGAGATGGGAAAAAACCCCAATCATGTCTTTTTAAGTGACTATAAGGCACATGATATATCATAAATCAAGAGATCTAAATTTTACTTCTTAACTTTGCCCCTCAACTTTGGAAAGACTCTCTGTGGCAGTCACACTCAGATGCTGTGGACAACCCATAGTCTGGATTATTCAATGCAGTAATGTAATGGGATTTAATTCTTTTTGTCTTGCCTCAGCTTCTCGTTGAGGACTGCTCTGCCAAGTGTGCCAGTAGGGAATCTAACAACAGTGATTTATGCTGCGTGGTCTTCATTAAAATTCAAAATGAAGCCACTAACTCTCTTCAAGAAAGCTACTAGCCAGATGTTAGAAAGTAAACACTGCAGGAATCACTCAAATTGATTTGAAAATAAGAGCAAAGATGAAAAGCTGAGATTAGCTGTTCACAAAATTCTGTAACTCCAGATTCCTAAGCTGTATTAAAAAACCCCCGCAAACACGTGTGGACCTTTCTATGAAAGGGAACACCTGCATACATCTTCATGGGCAAAATCTCTTCAAATATGCAAATACTGGTAAATAGACAATCAAATACTTTTCAGTAGATTTAATTGTGGAGTAGCGGGCTTTGGATGTTCGCTGGGACCAGCTGTCTGTTACCACTTATTTAAAAAAACAAAAAAAACAAAACACAAACAACAAAGAAAAAACCCCACAGCCAGCAGTTTATTTTACACTGTGATTAACAAAACATTTTGACAAATTCTGCTTTGAACAAGTGTAAGGTATTAGGAATTTTACTGAACACAGGAGGGTCTCTCCAGATCTACCCAGTTACATATTAGGGCAGCATTGGAGTGCTATTGAAGGATTGCAATTTGTAGATACCATCTCTAGACAGATCAAGGGAAATGCCAACTATTGTTTGTAACAGGTTTCCACTATAATAATGTGCAACACTGCTGGGTTGCTGTGGCACCACTTGAAATAAAACTTAGCAATTCTCTCCTGTGGTTTCCATCCAAATCTGCTCACTGCTAGAGTTGGCAATAAGTCGTCTGACTTCCATTACACTTAAACCTCTGTAGGAAGCTGAGTGTCTGTCCACAGCATAAGCCAAGGTGGTGAAATACTGCCTGCCACCTCTAACAAAGCCCCATGTCAAGTGGGAGTGAAATGCTTTTAAGTGTTGCCACATGCTTGTGGAAATGTGTGTTTTGTGATTGCTAAAACATTGTTACCAGTCCTAAATCCATGAAGGCTTACCAGATAAAAGTCAAAATGCCATGGGGAAGTGAAATAAATGACATTTTGATTACCCCTTCAAATTTGGCTTCGTGACTGATGCAACCTTCAAATCCTAGGGGAAGTGAGCTGGCCTTTTGTCACCTCTGTAGTGCCATCCCCACCTCTGCATGACTGCTTATCTCATGGCTGAAGGTCAGTTAGAACAATCTGAGGCTGAAGATGTGGAAAGAAATTTAAATTACGTTTGTATGGATTGTGATCTGGTGGCATTCATCAGCATGCAGCACAGTTTCTGTGCCTTTCTGCCTCTCTTCCCAGACCTCACAGCTTCCAGGCACTTACACACTCCCTCAGATCTGTTGTGCCTTATGGGCTTGGCCCACGTTTTCATATTAGTGCAGTTTAATTAGGCAAGGAGAGAGTGCTGTGACTCCAGAATGATCTATGACTATGATAGATCAATATTTATTACAAGGATTTTTTCAAATAAACGTCTGCTCTGTTAGGTTTGCTCATTCAGATGCCTTAGAGCCTTTTAAGAAACAATTAAATCCTCTCTGGTAGGAAGTGGAATATTAAAAAGGATTAACACTGACATGGCAGACCATATATTTTCATTTGCATTCCTATGCCTTGCTATTCTTGTCTGATACTTAAGTTGGATAGAGGGAGTTGGGTTCAGGGACTACTGCCCTGCCCTTGCAGCAGTGTAGAGCCTAAGGGAGGATGTAAAATGGGTCAAGGCATCAGTGAAAAACTATCAAACCCAAATGTAAATATGTAGCTATGCTAGGGATAACTTTCAAGAGCTTAATTCCATCAAATTTATCCTGGCTAACCAAATATGTTGTGAAAGGCCAGTGTGAAGTGATCTAGTCTTCTAAACATTTACCCGGGTGTCCAGGCTTACAGAGGCCATGCAGTAAATGTCACATGAGGAGAGCTTGCATGATCAGGTCATTGTTGATTTTCTTTTCATGATTTTTCTTTTCAAATTAATTTTAGTATTCTCTGCAAAGGAGGTGTTTTTCCCCTTAGAGAGCATGTTAGAATAGTATGTAAAACATGCTCATTTGTGAGCATTCACAAAGATCTTAAAACAGAAGCCATAAATCAAAACTTTTTAACAGAAAAAATCAAAGTAAAGGACTTACATTTAGTTCATTTTCCTTATAGCTGGCTTTATTTAATGCATGTTTATAATACTATATAGTATAAATATTTTTATTTTAAAATATACATTTTTTAGGTTAATTTCCCATGAACTACCCAGTAATCTAATGTAACTTTGTAGAAATGTGGCCACCTCCAAAACATAAAGACCACAATCACAAAGTTAAAAAGTATGCTCAAACTGGCAAATACAGCTGATTTGACTAGTTCAGCATAATTGAACCTCATTTTTCTTTGCTGGGGTCTTCAAATATAAAGTGAATTTGTAGCAAGTTTTGTGTATGAAATTGTCCATTTGGAAATTAGTCAGTATTTTGCCCTTGATCCCAGAGAAAGTAGGATCAATCCCTTCGTTATTTATTATTTCTATTCTTCTCCATGGGTAAATAGTTTTTTTCTTAAGAAAAAATACTTGTGCACTTGTGCAGCTTAGAACTGTCATCAATCATAGGTTAGTTCATCAACATCTAGCAAGAGTTGTCCTGTTAGTGTAATATCTGTAGACTTGCAGTTCGTATGGAGAAAAGGAAAAGTGCTGTAACTCTGCCTATCATAGAAGACAGCAGAAGCTTCCAGTGGAACTCTAATGGCAATCTTCATATTTCTTTGTCAAGAAAATATTAAAAGTCATGGAATTTCTATTCCCCAAAAAGGAGAAAATAAATTAAATGCTGTGTTGTTTTAGCCTTTGGGGGGGGAAAAATGCAACTATATTGTTATCATGTTCCTTAAGCATCCCTGTGTTGTTTTCTTCAAATTACGATGATTCTAAAAGTGTACTTGAGTTGTGTTCATTTAATACTGACAGGATTAAATGTCTCACCAGTGCCGATGCTTTGTCATTATAATGAAATACAGTTCACCAGTGTCTGTAATTACACAGCCTGTGTGCAATCAGCAAGATTTCTAAAGGGAATCTATCACATCTAAAATAGCATTTTCTTCATTGCACAGTCTAATTTCACCTGACATTTTGCCAGCCAGGCCACAAACTTTCTGCATGAAACAGCAGAGTATCCTTGGTCTCCTTTACAGAAAAGAAGATGGAAAGTTAAGTTATCATAAATCTGCTTCTGATTATGTTAATAAATATTACATTGTGTAGATGGACCTGCTGTAGATCTTAGAATTTTTTTTATTGTTTAATAATTTGCTCCATTTGTTATGCATGAAAAATGTTTTTGATAACCCATGTTGATCATACTTGCTAATGAACCAATGCCTATAATTACTGCATTTAAGGATATATCTTCAGAACATGCAATGTTTGAAGGTTACTATTGAACATAACAGTAGTTGAAGACACTAATTAATTTAATCAGGGTTATTTTGCCTGCCAAAGTACAGGAGGATAAATTATGTGACTGGAAAATGCTGAAGCATTTAACCTGTGGCTGTGTATTTAAGGGGGAAAATCAGTCAGTGTGTTCCAGAAGCATTGGCAATACAAAATGTTTTCTCAGTTATAAAGGCAATAGATATTTACTACCTTATTCATATTAATTTATTATGAAGCAGCATGGCATTTTGTACTGTGAATCCTAATAATGCCCAGAGACCTTCACATGGAAACTGCTCATTTAATTTTCACTGGATTACTTTTCTTATTTAAACAACAATAATGTAAAGTTAAGTGTAGAGCTCCAATAACTTGGAAGGGTGCTTTCTAAATATTGTTAGCCTAATTTTAAAATCCTGATCTTTTAAAATGCAGCTTCAGATTTCAAAGGTCAATTTAGTTTTATTTTTTGTTGGCATGTGGAAAGCCGAATATAGTTATTAGTTCTCTTAATTCAGCCAAAGCAGTGTGCTTATCACCAAAGCATACAGGATGTTTTTTGAGGCAAAACTTCTGTCAATCCTGCTGCTTGAAGGAAGGTAGGCAATAAAGACAACTTGCACTAGGTCAGTGATTTTCATTGCCAGGAAAAGGAAGCCAGAATAATACTTAGATCTATGTGGTTTGAGACCAGACATGTAAAAGATGTACTTTTCCTTGAGATGGATATTGGTAACAGAATTGCCTTGTCTGCCAGATGAGGAATAGATCAGCACTAGCACAGCTTCTCAGAGGCTGCAGATCTGTCCTCTAAGGCAGAGGAGGAATGATGTGTTGGTGCCAGCAGTTCTCAGGGGAGGAATGATAGAGACTGAGGAATATATCAAGGGGAAGAGCAGTGGTAGACAGACTGGATGGCTTTTACTCACCTTCTATGCAATCTTTTGATGTGCCTGATGGTTATGAAAGAGTAAAATGGCAGAAATTTAGTATCCTTCACTTTTACATGGGCTGCAAGAATGTCTTTCAATTCCTTTGGATTTACTTATGTCCAGTTTTTCAATATTTTCACATCTAAACACCATCACAAGGTTTGGTTTTTTCTTGTGGCTCAGCAAAAAGAAACCCTGAAGAGGGAGAGCAGCATTTTTTCCCTATTTTTCCCCTTTCGTTTTCTGCTCTTTAGTGTGCTCTTTCAAGCAAAACATCCTCAGTCACCTGTCCAGGGGTTTGGGGCTGTGATCCACTAAGAACTTTTGTGGTACCTGTTCACATGTCATCTGACAGGCTCAAGCATTGAATGAGAATGGCCAAACAAACTAAGATGTAGTTGGCCAGAGACAGCCTCAGTTCCCACAGCTGCCAGGTACTTTATTGCCATGTCAGTGATAAGTACAGAACACAGAAGCCAAAGTCAACACAGGCATTGAGAGCCAAGTTTGCCCACTATTTTTATGCATTCTTTTCATTGAAAGTAATCCAGGCAAGTCTGCAAGATCAGAGCTCCAGAATCACTCAGGATGTTTCAGAAAAGGTGTGGATTTGTTTCTGATGCAGGGTTTTTTTGAGATAGCTTTTAAAGTAAGACCTCCGCAAAGTTCTAGACTTTGGACATCCATCCGTGCTGCAGCCAGCCCTAGAAGAGAATTGGTCTAATGCTAACTGAGAGGAAGAGAAGCAAGTAATGCGGGAGACTCGAAGAAACTTTCTTTTCCCTAGTGTTACTCAGAGGCTCACTGAGTGGGTTTCATTAATTACTAGTGAAAATGTTTTGTTGGTTATATCAAAGTGCAGTGTGCCTAGTGTTGCCTTAATTTTCTTTTTTTTTTTTTTTTTAAAAAAAGCTAGTTAAAAAAAAAATCTAGACCTTTAAAAAGCCTATAATTTCCCATATCAGCTCAAGGGAAATCTTGCTATTTCCAAAGTAATACATTTTTTCCCCTGGAGGCAATACTTATTAATAGCCTATACTGAAATTCAAACCTGGAAGTTTATTTTGTGTTCCCATGAAAAAAAATGCAGTATACACTTGGTGTTATATGTGCTCTTCAAACATCATTTCCATGTTAATCAGTGCTAAAGGAGAAGTCTTGGAAAGCTTAAACCTTTAAAATTTTACCATATGAGGGACACTTCATTCACCAGATGACCAGTTCAGATTAGTCATCAGCATAAAAATAATTGAGGGTAGGAATTCACCATTATTGTGTTTCTTTCTAGTTTCGGGGGTTTTTTTTATCTTACTCCTTTGCTAACAGCTCTATTTTACTGTACATAGCTGATAATTGAGGATAAATTGCAGCAAATCTTGACATGGTCATATAATTCAGAACTTTAAATGGTCAGTTTAATTATAAGGAAAATCTGCATTTTTTAACAAAGGAATAAAATGCAGAAATATGGAATCAATCCCCAAGTGAGAGACATGTGCACAGGAATGCTTACTCTGCATAAGTAGTCAGTAGTTTATTTGTGTATGTATAATTTGTATAAACAACTTAGAAGTTGCCACATCACCCTTTGAAAAATTATTTTAGAATTAAAATTTCTTTCCCTTTCTCTTTATGGAAACATAAGAGATGGGAAGCCAAATCCTTCCTTTGTGCCTTATTTAAACAGATTTCCATTTTGAATTTCTGTAGAAAGAAGGATGAGAAAATTGTCATTAATATCAGAGGAATCTGATATAGTCCATGCATTATCAAATGCAACTAGTCAGTGATGCTACAAACTATTACATATACAGATAATTGTGCTGATGCCACATCAGTTAAATGGCCCTTATGGTTGTGTGGACCACAGCATAGTGCACAATAACAGAAATGAAGGTATAACATGAGAGCTGACTCCTTCCATGGAGCATCCAGGTGTACCCTTGTTCTGGATGCAAGAGTCGAGGAACCCGAGAGCCTGTGATGTGTGCTTGACATCTTGGAAACCCTTGGTACTCTCAGACTGTTGGATCATTCTCCGGACAGCTGCCAACCCAGTTCCTTTTCTGAGGATAAGGAACCCCAGTCCAGAGTGCTGTCTCTCTGTTTCCTCTCTCACTCTTCCTTTGACTTGCTCGTGTGTTTCTTATGCTACTCTGCTTTTTTGGGTTTCCCATCTAGTTAGACTTGAAGCCCATCAGCGTAGGAAATATATAATTTTCATGAAAGAAAAGACTACTGGATTGCTGTAAAGGTCAGAACTAGATGATTCACAGGAAATTCTTAAGCTGAGGGAGGCAATTTTAAATGAGGGTTTGTATTTTTCTGTATTTATAGAAGAAACAAAAACAATTTGATCAGAGAAATGTAACTGAAACTGAATGTTTTTGTGAACTTTCATTACTCAGTTCAGAATGGTACAGTAGACTTTTAGCTTCCCATGCTTTTTTCTAAGGGAAGAAAATTACAATAGTCACATTATAAAGCAGTCAAAACAAGTAGCTAAAGTCTTGAAAATGTCTTATTTGTGTCTGTACTCTTGGGCCATTCTGGTGACACGGTTACAACCTAGATTTGACTGGTATACTACATATGGTCTTATACTGTCAGATAAATTCTGAGTAGAAATCTAGCCAGATCCCAGAAAGAAATACAAGAAAACAATTTTTTGGTCAGGAAATTACATTATGGTTGTATCTTGCTCTACTGATTTCCTTTGCTAGACCACTTCACATATATTGCCATGGATCCAGATGTTATCTTACAGTTGTTCCTGCTTCACACAGAAAGCAGAGATGGTGGTTCTATATAGGTCTACATTCAAGTCTGAAACTGTTTAATATGTTATTATAAAAGGTAGCCAGAATTTGTTAGAAGAATCATGGAGTAATGTGACACAAGTAAACATGAGATAGCAGTGCAGGAAACTCCTCTTCAGATTTGTGCTCCAGGCATTTTACCTGCTCTGTTGCCCTTCTCTGTACTTGCTCCACCATGTCAATGTGTTTCTTGGAGGGAGGAGCCCAGCACTGAATACAGGACTCAAGGTGCAGCCTCATCAGTGCTGAGGACAGCAGGATGATCACTTCCATGGTCCTGCTGTTCACACTATTTCTGGCACAAGCCAGGATTCTGTTGGCCTTGGCTACCTGGGCACACTGCTGTCTTGTGTTCCTGTCGACCAACACCCCCAGCTCCTTTTTCGCTGAGCAGCTTTCCAATCACTCCTCCCCCAGCCTGTAGCAGTGCCTGGAGTTGTGACCCAAGAACAGGATCTGACAACTGGTCTTGTTGAATCTCACCCTGTTTGCTTCAGCCCATCTATCCAACCTGGCCAGATCCTGTTGTAGAGTCTTCCAACCCTTCAGTAGACTGACACTCTCACCAAACCTGGTGTTGTCCACGAACTTACCGAGGGTGCGCTAAATCTCCTTCCAATACGAAAAAAAGAACTGGTCACAGTACGGACTCCCTGGGGAACACTGCTCTTAGTGCATCCATCCAAGCCATGAGCAGCCTTTCCCTAGAAGAATGCTGTAAAAAACTGTGTCAAAATCTTTACTGCCATCCAGGCAGATAACTTTGTTTGTTTGTAAACAACAAACAACCTTTCTGTCATTCACTAAGTGGGGTGCTTTTTCATAGAAGGAGGTCATGTTGGTCAAGCAGGGCTTGCCTTTCACAAACCCATGTTGGCAGAGCCTGATACTCTGGTTGTCATGTATGTGACATATGATGGCACTTGAGATGATCTGCTCCATGATCCTTCTTGGCACCAAGAGGCCTGTAATTCCCTGACTACTCCTTCCTTCATGTAGATGGGTGTCACATTTGTCAAACTCCAGTCAACTGAGTCCTTCACGGTTATGCAGGTGTCCTGGGTTGAGCTGGCAAAACACCAAGTGTCCAGGACAGAGAGAAAAGGGTTCCTCCTCCCCCCAACCAGCTAAGGGAAAAAGAAGAGGGAGAGGAAAAAAAACCTCTAAACCAGGTTTATGCTGAAACTAACTACATGTATTTATACAGAAAAGAGAAAATTAAAACTGTAATATAACACACACACAAGTTATGTATAGTATAACAAGAAATAACTTCCCACTCTCCAGTTAATACAAAGTGTATTACTCTAAATCTATAAGTACTCTAAAAGACACCCTGCAAGACAGAGAAAGTATAACAACAAAATATTTCTACTTCCCTGAATTCAAACAAAATATGAGCAGCAGCAGCCAGAGCAGGAGCATAGTAGAGGGGCTGCCAGATGTCCTCCTCTTAGTGCAGTCATGATGGAACTGACCAAGCCACTCCCACACACTGGATTTTACACCCTTTGAGATGATGTAGTATGGTATGGAATAACATATTATTGGCTAGAAGAAGTCAGCTGTTAGTTAGCTCAGCCCAGCTCAAATCAGCTGACAATCCCAGGCCTAGCTGAACTTTAAAACCTAAATTTAGGCCCATCTGGCCAAACCCATAACATCAGGACTGCCAATAAATGATGGAAAGTGACTCAGTGAGCACTTACACCAGCTCCCATTGAGTGGATCCCATCCACCCACATAGACTTGTGCAGGTCTGAGTGGTCTAGCAGATTGCTGACCATTCCCCTTGGGTTAACGGGGTTTCACTCTGTTCCCTGTGTCTGTCTTTTAACTCAGGAGTCTGAGTAGCTGGAGCACATCTGAACTTCTTGTTAAAGACTGAGGCAAAGAAGCATTGAGTACCTCAGTCTTTTCCTCGCCATTTGTCATGATGTTTCCTCCTATATGCAATAAGGGATGGAGATTTTCCTTAGCGCTACTTTTGTTGCTTCGGTATTTATAGGTTCATTTTTACATTAGTAGACAAATTAGGTTCTAGCTGGGCTTTTCTCCTCTAATTTTCTTCCTTCATAACTTCACAACATCCTTGTAGTCATTCTGAGTTGCCTGTCCCTTCTTCTAAAGGTCATAAACTTTTTTTCCTGAGTTGCAGCCAAAACTCTGTTCAGACAGGATGGCCTTTTCCCCCACCATATTGTCTTTCGGCACATGTGGACTACCTGCTCCTTTGCCTGTAGGATTTCCTTCTTGAAGAACGTCAAGCCATATGGAGTCCTTGGACCTTCAGTACTGACTCCCAAGGGACTCTGTGAAGCAGTGTCCTAAATGGGCCAAAGTCTGCCCTCTCTAAGTCCAAGGTACTGTGCCAGTTTTGATACTCCTCCTTACTTCTCCAAGTCAGAAACTTATTTCATGAGTGTTGTGCTCTAGACAGCCTCCGACCATCATATCACCTACCAATCTGTATCCATTCACAAGCAACAGGTCCAGCTGGGCGCATTCCCTGGCTGGCTCCCTCATCGGATCTGATGGGACAATTATCTTCCACACACTACAGGAACCTCCTAGGCTGTTTCATCTCTGCTTTGTTCCATTTCCAGCAGACATCCATTAATTTGAAGTTCCCCACATCAACAATGGCCAACAATCATGATACTTCTTCCAACTGCTTTCATTTCCTTATCATATTCATTGAGTGATCTGTAACAGACTCTTACCAGAATATGTACTCTGTTGGCCTTCCCCTTGATTATTACTCATAACCAGTAAACCTTATTATGACCATGATTAAGGTATAGATAATCAAAAGCCCCTAACATGCAGGGCTACCCAAAAACATCTATTTCCTTGCCTATCCCTTCAGAAGAGTTTATAGCCTTCCACTGGTCACTCCAGCTGTACAAGTTGATTTTAAGGTTATCTGTGTAGGAATTGATGCCTTTTTTAATCTATTGACCTTCAAGGCGTCTGAGAACTAGACTGATTACTAGTTGCTAGAAGTGCTTGAGACGGTGCTGCAAAGAACTTGAGAGATGTCATAAGCAACAGTAGTTATCCTCAGGGAAGAGGGTAGAAGTCTGACCAGGCAGTTTCTTTATATTTAGTAAATCCCTCTGTCTGGTCTTGTAGAATATTTGTTATACATTTATTTTTGTGTCAGTTGATAAGCCGTGTGTGGTACGAAAGGAGATCACAAAAGACAGGCATGATTAAAATCAGACTTGCTAAGAGGTAAGAGAGGGCAGTGAAGTAACTTTCCTTTTCATCTTTCACTTGTTCTTAAGTTGTCACTGGAAGAGTATCTGATATGATAGGATTTATCTTCAACAGCAGAAAAAACCATAAACTAGAAGGTACTGTTCATGGACCAAAGAATGGTGGCAATCTGCATGCTGATTTGCACATAGGCTTAGAGAAATAAACACCTATGAGAGTTTAAAGGTAATGGTTTAAAATAATTTGCACCTTCACAAACATATTTCCTAAAAATGCATTTTCAACATTAACCTAAGTCACAACAAAAAGCTAATATATGCAATGAATAGATATGAAATCAAGAGATTGATATTTTTATAATAACTTTAGTATCACAAAACTCCAAAACTGTACTACTACATGGCTACTTCTGAACTTCTCACTCAGGTGACTCATTCAATGCACTTATAGATTTGACTGAATCCTATCCTTCTAACATTTAAACACTTGCTTGTATTTTTATGTTTTGGGGTTTTAACAGAGATGTGAAAAATAGCTCTTTCAAATGTGGAGTTTTTTAAACTTTCCCTTTGTCTTCCAGTTGTCTCCTTAGTCTGATTTTGCTGAGAAGAGCTTGAATGAGATGGTAAAAAAGGGACACACATATCTACAGATCCCTGGACCTAAATTAATGAAACTGGACCAAGGCTTTCAACTTAAATTGGTTTTAAGCATTTTACTGAGATACTGTTTTTGTCTGTTTACCGTTTACTACAGTTCACTACTGTTTACTACAGTTTTTAATCCATCTGGTAGTTGAACCAGAGAGTTTATGCTGGGATCACTGCTGTACACATATGTTATAAAACTCAGTCCACAGGAGCTCTTTACTTCCTGAATACATTCTGAAGTAAAATTTCTTAGGTCTCTTCCTAAGTGCATGCTAAACATAGGGTAACTGTGAATCCACTGTTGCCGTGCCAATTTACGCTAGATGGAATCTGCGCTGGAAGTGGCAGTGGGAGGTAATTTCCATGTAACTTGGAAGATGGGATATAGAAGTATATGAGAGAGGATGGATAATTTACATCTGAACTCACAATATTACACTGACAACCAGCTCACAATTGACTTATTCTTGAAGTCACAGGAAAATTTACATTGTGGTGCATGGTGAATGTATTAAGTCATTAAAAATCTGTCACCATTAAGTTTCCTTGGGATTGCTAATTAGCACATTAGAATTCTTTTGGCAGTGTGAAAAAATCCTGTATTTTTGTCTTGTAAAACACATTTTCTACACTGTTGTTTTTAATTGATCTGGTGATTTTGTCCAACTCCCACTGAAGTTGGTGGAAAAAGATCTATTGTCCGAAGGCTGGTTGGATCTGCCATTAGTCGGTAACTTAGAATGTTTCTTCTGTTTCCAGCATTTGTGATAGATGGTGCATGAGAAATATACAGTCAAATTATTTCTGTACAGAGAAATAATATTGAAGGAGGTGATTCTGCCCCTCTACTCTGCTAGAGTACTGTGTCCAGCTCTGGGATCCTCAGCACAAGAAAGACATGGACCTCTTGGAGTGAGTCCAGAGAAGGGCCACCTAAAGTGATGGATCACCTACCGTACTAGGAAAGGCTGAGAGAATTGGGTTTGTTCAGCCTGCAAAAGAGAACGCTTTGGGATGGCCTAATTGTAGCTTTCCATTTGCTCCTGAAGGAACCCTTCAAGAAGGATGGAGAGGAACATTTTACGAGAGCATGTAGTGACAATACAAGGGGGAATATATTCAAACTAAAGGAGATTACATTTAGATGAAGTATTAGAAGGAGGTTCTTTGCTGTGAGGGTGGAACAGGATGCCCATAGAAACTGTGGATGCCCCATGCTTGGAGGTGTTCAGGGCCAGGCTGGATGGAGCTCTGAACAAGCTGGTGTGGCGAAAGGTGTCCTTTCCCGTGATAGGGGGTCTGGAGTACTTCTGTTCTTTCTATTGCAAGTCATGTACAATAGTCATAACTAAAACAAAGATCCTTCTGCACATCAAGTTATAAAATGCAAGTATTTCCAAAGTGTTCATTAAACAACTTTACAAACAGAAATGCAAACACTAATAAACAGATGTTGCCTTATTTGAAGTGGAACAACTTTTTGCACAGTACCCAGAAAATTATAACAAAAACTAGCAAATATATTATCCAGGGAGATACTACCGAGACAGAAAACAAACTGCTTTTGAGTGGGAATTCAGTTGTGACACACAGACTATTCAGCAATATCCAAAGAGACACCTGTGGACAGAACCTTGATTTTGTGTCTAGCTGAGTCACCACAGCTCTAAGTGCATCCAGACATCTACAAAGACATGAGATGAGTGCCTGCAGGATCTGGCTATCCTTTGAACATTTTTCTCATCAAGCACAGGAAGGTAAAAGAGTAACCTTGATTCTGCCACTTTTTTGCAAACATTATTTATCTAGCACTATCTCAACTCTGAAGAGGAAAAAAACCGGAAAGAGGCCAGAGAAGGACTATGCCTCTTTGTACTGAGAATGCACTGAACAACCTCAGATGTCCATTAAGAAACAAAGTACTCTCTAGCTATTAGTGTCAGCCATCAGCTTAAGAGGCCTGATGTCATAGCCACAGGATCAGTATAGCCAATTCAAATTCTAATACTCCCTCACTGCCCTGCTCCCCAGGGAATAGTTGTGGGGGTTCTTTTTTTTTGCCAGAAATGTTCTCCAGTATTCAGATGCAATGATAGGTATCATTTGGAGGTACAACATGGATGAAAATGCGATTTGGAAGTAGAGGAGAATGAACAGGGTTAGAAGACAACTCAAGACAGCTACAAGGTATAGGATTGAATGCTGCCTTTATGGCTGGAGTGGCTGAAGTGGTTAGTTGTTGTGAAGACGGGAGGGTGCTCTTCATTCTGCTCACTACAAACGTGCTAGTGCAGTAGGAACATGTTGCAGAAGTGCTGCCATACCACATTGAAGCATATAAACTGGGTTGTGTTTGACTATTGTTATAGACAACATCCATCAAGTTTGGATAGGGATTTTACAGCTTCTTTCCTGTCTTTCTTGCCTTTTCTACTTCCCTCCAGAATGTGGATTTATAACTGCCTTCAGTTGCTCTGTTATATCTGACACCAGCCTTCAAAGCAAGTTTTCAAATTTTGCACCAATGCAAATGAAAAATGACCTAAAGGACACAGCAATAGGGCTGAGATAGGTATTTAATCTGTGAATTGCAAATCGAAATTCCAGGCAGGAAATGTGGACTTCTATAGCACGTGAAACATTTGGTAGAGCAGCATAAGATACTTGGGGAAGAAAAGGGGAAGACTTATTAAGCCTCAATTTGTCTTCTATTACACTACTTTTGGAGCTGTATTTTAATGTAATTTAGCTGGGTTTTATTCACATAAGTGATTATCTACTGAAAACTAGGTTACCACCAGCTGTAGAAGAAGTTTCCTTTTTAAATTACAGTTTTGGACATGTAAGTACTGCTGGTCTCACCTGAAATGGTACTCATCATTAGGGATTTTGCAGTCTTACCAAGTTTATTGTCTTTCAGGACTCCAGCAGCTGAGTCAGAGTAAAGAAAAGACATTTATTTTCTCTGCAGAACTTCAATTTGTTTTGTAGTTCATTGATTCAATTGATTCTGTTTGAAATGCAAATAATGACAGAAGCGATAGGACAGCAGATGCAACTGTGAGACGCAGCACTCCAAATGTAAATGTAGCATACACAGGACTAACCTCCTGTCCTTGTGGCCTGAAGGAGTTTTGTCAGGAATAAAGCAAGCAAATTCTCCCAGAAGCTCAGGAAGTGAGCTGAAAGGAATGTTGAAAGGAAACCAAAAGTAGAATTTTGAACTTCTTCACTAAAAAATAAAGATTGCAAAGCTGGTCAAAGGTTTTAGCTAAGAAAATTTTTATTGAAAATGCCCTTTCAGTAGAATTCACATTCTGCTAAACTGTCTAATTTTTCCTTATATGAAGGATTTTTCAGATACAAATAGAATGTGTCAAAGCTTATCTTCCTTTTGCTGCCCCCAGAGTTTCCAAATCAAATATGTAATAAAAAATGAGAACAATTTAAAAACTATTAAAGGCATTGTTTCCCAGACTGGCATTATGAGGGCCATTGTTACAAAGGTTTACTTCAGCTCAGTCTGTTCAGCAGTGGGGTGAAGGAGAGAGGTCTCCACAGCTGAGGCACAGGCACATATTCTGATTGTAAGTAGTAGCAACAGCTGTGGCCTGATGTGCTGATAGTGCCCACATTCACTCTGCTGGGGGATTGCAGGCAGAGAATGTCCCACATGTCTCCTTTGCCTCAACACATCTAATACATGCTGGGCTCATGGGCACCACATGTGCCTTTCGTGTTACTTGTTTATACTGCACATTTAAGTCAGTTCACATACTTCTCATGTGAATTTTTGCCCCTGGAAATTAAATTTAGACAGAAAGGAGACAACATGAAGAGAAAGGAATGAGTGCAGAAATTATGGTGGTTTTGTAATTAATCAGCAAAAACATATTCAAAATCTTGCAATGCTGGTGGTCCAAAGGAAATTAAAGTTAGTGGTGTAAAGTAGGGAGAGCACACCTCATCCTCATCATACAGTCAGAAAACCAAACCCTTCCAGTGGATCTTGTTTCTTACTGCTTTCCTATTTACTTCCCAGTTGCCAGGAACTGCAGGTAGCCAGTAGTGGATTTGGCCAAGTGAAGACATCCTTGCAAGCTGATAGACTGTACCTCAGTGGTGCAGTTCATCTGGCTAGAGTGTCCAGATCTTGGCTTTACAAACAGGAAAGAGGCAAACACTGGAACTAAGTTTTTCAGAGCCAGAATTAAGACCTTTTTGTGATTCAGAAAGGTTTAGAATTTACTGCCATACAAACTGTGATTATGCACTGCAATCTGTAAATTAAATGAGCCTATTGTATAATGTATTATCTAATGCTAAAATCAGCAATGAATGTTTTCCTTGAAGATTAAAATCACAGAAAGGAGGGCACTGTAGAAACTGTGAGTATGTATGTGGATGAAGAATGGCATATTCAGTAAGTCTGATAATAGCAGGGTGATAAGTTCTCAAATATTTAGTATAGATTGGGTAAATGTGGGCATATGAAAGTTGGCATAGATCAACATTCAGACAAATGAGACTGAAGCACCATCTCATGGGTATGGTAATACATAGGAGTGTTAATACACATAAGTCAAGTGAGGGAAGAGAGAACTATGTTGGTGTAATTAGAACTTCAGGTCAGACCTGCTAATTAATTTTATGCTCCTGAATATCCTTTCCACACACAGTGTGCATACACAACTGATGTGGCTTGAAAACTGACATATGCTCTGAAAATATAAATGAACCCTTAAGAGTCCAGGAATTTTCTTATCTAACTTGAATGTTGTGTTTTCTGCATTAAATTAAATGTTACAATGCTAGTTGAATTCTCAGAATCCCTAAGTAGATCATGAATGCAATTTATTGCAGTCAAAGGAAAACTACATGGGACGTTTTACAAATATTTTGAAATGAGAGCAAACATACTGTGTCTTGATGATACAAAATATAAGCCCACATGCTTTTACCTGGGGGAGCAGCAAAAATGTGTTCGCAGTTGCAGATCAAGATCTAATATTCAGTAACTGCAAATAGATTAAATCTCTATGCAATAAGAGTTATGCCAAGGAACTTGTGGGTTTGTTTTATAGCAATCAATCTAAGGAGAATTTATAAATAATTGTGGCAATTTTCTTGAGATTCCCTCATATTTTTTTGGTCTTTGGCATATGAAAGAGAAACCTTTTCCCTCAATTGTAACTATCTTTATGAGGATTTTATGGATGAACAGATCAAATATTAGTGTCAGGGACTAATACTAAATACCAGACAATATCTCTGCTTACAATTTGATTGGACTCTACTCCATGTTTCATTGTCATCTAAATTAAAAACAGAAGCACAGATACTGTTTCACATTATTTGGAGGAAAAAGGCCAAAGAAGACTTGTTGAAAATCCATGAATCTTGTTGAGACCTTAAATCTGGGAGTCAAGGGGTGCTAGAGATGGGGTCAAAGGCATTGTTTTGAAGTATAAATCTAATTTATTCCTATCCTGTTAGTGATTACTTAAAGCACTAGAGAGCATGGGTCTCCCACCAGATTTTTTCTGAAAGTGTTGGGGAAGTAAATTCACCTCAGCAAATCTGCCCATCATTGCAGAGAATGGTTCCTAAAACTGGGATACAATCTCCCTGTGGATTTCTGATGTGAACTATCCTGAGGGAGTGACAAGGCCCTTTCATGTCCGGGTGGTACCTGTTCGCCTTGAGGGTAATCTTGAAGTGTTTCTAAAATTGTCATGCCTTGCAGATGAGTAAATGGGTCTTCTTCAGGTTCTCTCCTTTAACCGAGTTTATACAAGCTGGTTTAGGATTAGTGCTAAATGTTTCCAGTAGTGCAGTCAATGATAAACATACATAGTTTTTTTCATTTCATCTCTCATACCTACATGCAAAGAATATATAAACCTCTATATGGAAATATACACTCTCTTACCCCATGTCTACCAGCAGTCATATTAAGTTTTAACTTTAGCCTTCATTAAAAATGAATGAAATTTTGCCTAATGACCTATTAAAAATTGAGTAGCAGCACGAGGGATATAGCCACACTGTTAGGCTTATGCGGGAAGGCCACTGTAAAGCAACAGCTCTCTTTATAATCACTGGGGATTTTTTTTTCCAGGAGTCTAAAAATCAGCTATTTTGGTGCCCATTCTTTTCAAATGAGGAAGGTACAGGGTCTCTGGGCTGGCTGAGGTTTTCATCAGTCTAGGTAGGACTGTGTACCTATGAGGAAAGTGGGATATGGAGCGAGTCTTGTTGAACTCTGTGAGCTAGAAGCTGAATGAAAGTACTTTTATATATCAGCTGTGGAGGTGTGGGGGAAACCAAAACCAAAAACCTGTGCACTCACTGTACTTTGAAGAAGAGGTCTCCAGAAATTACATTTAAGTTAAGAAATGCAGGCAATATAGAATACTCTTTTTCTTAGGAGAACACAGTGAAATCTCACCCTTTGTGCAAAGGTGATGTTTCCTTGCTTCCTGCCGCCTGTGCAGACCTAAGGCATACTGTTCACTGTAAGACAGATGTGGCTTAATGCTCATTCATTCTGAATTTGTACAGTGCTTGACTGCCCTAATGCTCCTTTTAGACTTCATTTACCCTGTACATTTCTGTTCTTAGAAAACATGGAACATTACACCATCATATATGAATCAGGAAGATGTTTTTCTTTTGCTTTTTCTAGAGGTCTCCTTCAAAGTACCTTGGAATGGGCTTCCTTTTGTGTGTGGCTGTCTAAAGGCACACTGTTAAAGCTTACTAATGTTCTTGGGCAGTCTTGCCAAATGCTATAAAATTCCCACTTTTGTCACATTAAATTTTGCAGAATTTTTG
Source organism: Pithys albifrons albifrons (assembly GCF_047495875.1). Classification (NCBI taxonomy): domain Eukaryota; kingdom Metazoa; phylum Chordata; class Aves; order Passeriformes; family Thamnophilidae; genus Pithys; species Pithys albifrons. The sequence goes on along the minus strand of NC_092497.1, from coordinate 63,344,921 downwards.
AGGGGAAACCCTGCAGGAACAGAAAAATCAAAATGAAGATATTGGTTCTTGATAGATTGTTTATCCTTAAAAATTTTCAACAAAACTTCTCTTTATCTACTGAATTTACCACACTTTCTCATTCTCAACTATATGAGAGCTGAGATTTTTTCTCTGTTACCTGGATCTTCTTTAAGAAACTCCCAAGACCTGTTCTTTTTTCTAGCTCCTGTGTTCCCCAGTTGTCTTACCTGGGGAAATACAGGCTTAAGATAATTTCAGCAATATGACCCTTGCAGCTAAAGGTGAGAGCCTCCAGACTTCAAGACTCCTGGAACGCATTTGCAAGGGCAATCCATGCACAAAAGTAAAGGCAAAGCCTGAGCTTGCTGGGGGGAGTGGCCTGGGACTGGGAGGAACCATCTTTATAAATGAGGCTCTCTTTAAAAATCTGAGGAGTTCTAGATCCCCTGATTTTAACAGAATCTTTATATCTCTAGGATCCACCATGTTATTGCTTAAGAGCTACCGCTGAAATAAACTTTCAGTGTTATGAAATCCCTACATGGAATTTGGACATCTTTTAAAACGTATGACATGAAAGTACTGTATTTTAATTGCAGACCTCTTTGCTGTATATCTGTATCAACACATGAGGTCCATTAAAAATATTGTCCCAACTCATCTATAGATTTTACTTTTGACACTTACAAATGTGTAATCTTAGCAATCCATTGCTGGAGGCTACTTGGTGTCAATTGACAGAAGTAATAAGGAAATGAAATTTCTTTAAAAGGTTGATGATTACTGTTCTTTGTGCTTCTACCCTAAAGCACCCCAACAGGATGCAAGCCAAAGGAATTACTTGTCATATAGAGCCTAGTGTGAACAAGTTTCTTTTTTTCAGCTTTCCAGATTCAAATAGAGAAGGAGGGGTTGCCAGAGGGGTATTTTTTTTCACAGCATGATGTGTTATCTGTACGATAAAACCAGCTTTAATTATTCACTTGGTGCCTGCGAACATTTGCTTAGTGATGGTGCACTTTCTGTTCAAATGTGAAGTAAAACTCATTTGATTGCTAGATTATTAGCTGGTTTAAATCAGCATGACTGATTTAATTGGTATGCACTAAGAAAACCTAGTAAAAAAAACCTTCTATAATACTTATATGGGCATAACAATGCTGACCAATACAAGAGATATCTCATTTGGTTTTCAGTGTACTGGTTTCTCGTTTATGGATGTCTTTATTTTCACTGATGGCTGTCCTGAAGAGTATTTAAACCCGGTCTTGCAGCAACTTTACTTTTGGAAAGTACTTGGTGAAGCTAATCAAGTGGTAACTCAAGAAGACTGACCTGTGTGAAGTTTGCACTGAAAAGCATTCACAGTATATTCATGCCTAACTAAACATCTTTTCTTTTTCAAGGATTTGTGTAGTTAAAAATTACTTTTAAGAGCTCTGCCATTTACTTAAAAATATTCAAACTGAAAATACAAAACACATGTTGTTCTCAGTAGGAGAGAAAGTGTCAGGAGAATAAATCCATAGCAGCTTACAGATTAGTCTCCCAAGCAGAGCCTGGTCTGTGCATGTGTTGTGGAAGCAAATTTCTAGTTATAGGGCACCAGGTGGTCGCCTATGGTTGATTTAAGAAGCAAACACTGCCACAAATGCTATTAGTAGTGTGTAATGAGATTAATTCCATATAGTACTTGCAATATCCTTGAGGGTTTTTTTCCCTAAAGCAGCAGAGGGGTGATGGTGCCCCTTAAACAATGCAGTTTAGTCTTTCATTGTTGTATATGTATAACTCTCATCAGCATTAATAGGAGTTAAGCATTCACAAAAGGGGAAGAATAGACCTTGAAGTTTAAGCAATCATAGTATGCTAGAGGTTTCCAACAATTTCACAATGGACCAGACCAAAATTGTACTATTCCCACTGGGTGGCTTTAAGTGTTTCCAGAGATTTGTATTCTTGAGGCATAAAGGGGTGGTTAGGAGTTCCAAAATAACAATGAAGATTGTCAAAGGTAAGAAGGCTTAGCTGTGGGAGACACAATCCGAGGCAGAGCTTATATTTAATTAAATGTTTTGCTTTCTGTGACAGGGTGAACTTTTGCTTTCTTTTCCCTTTTAAAGTAAATAATTTTGATATGTACTGAGCATTGCTGTGGGCTTTCTGGGAGTTTGGTGGATATTTATTCAGTTAGAGATGACACAGCTCTCCAGAGTAGTTCTTGAATGTGCAGTAAACTGTTTCACTAGGTGTGGGTTCTGCTCCATCCTGTAAAAGCAGAAAGGATCCTCCTATTACGAGTCTGCAAGAGTAGCCCCCTGCTTCTCAGCTTGGAGGCTGCCTGGACTATTTCTAGGGTCATCTGCTTCTTCCTGAGAAGAATAACTTAACAACGTAAACACTTGAAGATTAAAACAGATGTTTTCAGAACTATATCTATTCCTCACTCAGTTTCCCATACAGAAGTTGGTGCAGGGAGAGGGGACAGAGACAATAAAGAAATGAAATAATCCAAGCTAGACTCTTGACTGGCCTCTGAAATCTGCCCACTTTGTCATTCAGAGGGCAGGGATTTGCTTTTTTTTCACACTTGCTGGTTCAGTGATTTCTGATTTCTAAGACTTTTGACTTCTGTTTTGGTTTTTTTGTTTTTGGGGTTTTTTTGTATCAGCAGATATGAGGTACCACTATTTGTTTTTCATATATTGCTTTTTCTTACAGCAATTTCAACCACCGACAAGGGTGATTGCTTTGTGAAATTTTAGAGTATACGTATTAAAAGACACTGCCTTTGAAACACAATATTTAGATATGGGTTTGTATTTCCCGAAGATACTTTCTGTTTTTTTCTTCCCTCATGCTTTTGGTGTTCCAGTTACAGGATAGTATTGACTTTTTCAGTTTTACAATATAGTCGAATTGTTAATACTTGCAAACATTATCAGAAAATTAATGGCCAAAGAATGGAGGAACTTCTTTATAGCTTGTTTTAATTCCAGAAATGAAACCTGAAAGAGCTTTCCCTTAGTGCTGAAACAGGTGTGCCTGCTTATTTTCTTCTTTGTAAAACCTGGAATTAATTAATAGTACTTGCTTGTACTGTCCACAGAGGCATATGATTTTGGCAAATGACATGAGGGTTGTCTTATACATAATAAATATTACAGGGCAAATATCAAGGGCAGATCATGAACTATGGGGGGGTTTTCCCAACAAAATACACTGAGTGCCAGGCTGTAAGAAGATTCAACCACAAATAGTTTTATATACTGCAAAATAAATTGTCTGATCTGCAGCACCAGGCTTCCTGCAACAGCCTTAGTGCTTGCAAACAGATCTGTCATTCATTAATCATGGGCTGCCAAAGTGAGGAAATCCTTTCAGATTTAAATTAGGATAAATGATAGAAATTATATCTAAACTGTAAAACTTTAATAAATACATGGCAAAGAAGATGTGCTCTAGGGAAAGAATTGATCCCCTATGCATGAAGCCCTTACAGGGTGTATTGACTTGTCAGATTTTCAACAGTGATGGCAGATGAACTTAAAACTCAGTTGCATATGCAGTAATGGCACCAAGACCAGGAATATCCTCCAGAGGATTTTAATTGATGCTTTGGGTTTGGCTTCAGCTGCAGTAGTGACGAAAGCCCATTAGTAAGAAGGCTGTGGCAATTTAGAAACATTAACAGAAACCCTCTGAAGTGATTAAAATTCAGATGCTGGTCCCTAAAGAGACATAAAAGGCTGAAAATGTATCCAGGTGGAGATGTCTGGGAGGAGAAAAGACAGTCTTCTGAATTTTTTTTTCTGAAATATTCATTTCAGTATTTATATCTTTGCTTCACATCCTAAATTTACATCAGCTTTTCCCTGATACTACTGTGCTCCATTTTCCTTATGAAGGTGGGAGTTTCAGTGAAGTGCAAGGAAGCATCTGCAGAGTGTGCTGCAGAAAAAAAGATAAAAATTACAAGCAAGCTTCCCTTCCCTGCCAGTCGGGATGGTGGGGGCAGAACAGCACAGGCAGGCACTGCAGCACAGGAAGGTAAAGTAAAAGTATGTAGAAAAGAGGTTTTAGCAATAGCAATAGCATTTAAAAGGAAGCAAAATAAATTTAATTGAGGTTATTGCATATTCTTTTAAATACAGGGAGGATCTTGGATATTTGGTTAAATACCACATAATGCTGACATTCCCTATCTTGTTTTCAACAACAGATATTTGTAATCGGAGAACCTCTTCCATTCCTCACTGAGCTCAGTGGCAATTTTCCTATTGGTTAAATTTATATTTGAGTTAGATGCTATGCTATGGATGCTATGGATATGGGCACAATTCTATTTTGTTTTAAGAAGTAATTAAAATAAATCTGGTAGGGGTTTTTTATCATAAAATCAGCCCTTGCAGGACTTTGATGCACAAATTTGCTTCACACCTTTAACAGCCCAATAAATGGTTTTGTTTGTAATGTGAATATACTGGTTTCTTGATATAACAAAAGAACACTTAAGCTACCAGTGCTGTGACTTAGGATATATAAGTGTTCAATAAACAGTGAAGTATGAGGTAATGTGCCACAGAGGTATTGAGAAAGAAGTAGCATTTTTTTCTAAATAAGATTTTATTTGGCTATATGACGGTTGGGGTATGAGAAATTGCTGAGTAAAGTTAAAATATCACATCGAAGGAACTATTGTAAATAAATTATCATGGGAAGTGTTCTGATCTGTCCAGCATTATTTTAGTTTCTGAGTGTGAGATGTTTTCCAGAGGTAAAAGAAGAAATTTCCTTCTTTCTAGATAGAAAATGTTGTTTGTGGAATACATCTGATGTTGCACAGCTCTCCTTCTTTCCCTTGTTAGTAACGCTCTCAAATGAAGGTCCAGATGACGACTTTTACTGACCTTCAGGACTGATGAGTCAGCTCTGTATCACTGCAGTCTCCCATCATGGCATGTGTTGGCTGCCAGGGCAATGTGCTGTGCTGCTGAAAACTAAATCTTCAGGTTCTCAAATTAGTTCTGCAGAGCAACCTAGAGCAGTCCATGCCATTTTCTATGTAATCAAGATTTAAGGGTAGAAGAGAGATTAATGAGAGACAATGAAAGGGATTACATCCTAAAAATGTCAGACTGACCATGGTATAGATGCCATTAATTAGCTCTTTTGCTTTTAAAAGCTTTTTAAGAATATTACTTGTAATGAAGATGTGTAACTCAAGATAACTGGTTAACAGAGAACCTCATATTTACCTACCTACCTGCCTTGAGTTTATGGCATACAAAATCTAACAGAGGAAAAGATGAAATTCCTTGGCTTTTGCCTAGATAGTCCCAGAGAAATTTCTCACAAATTTCAGTTGGTGTATTGGTTTCTGTTTTTGTTGGCATTTGAAGCTAGAGTATCAAGGTCTGCAGTGATAACATTGTTATTGCTAAGTAATATTGATATCTTAACAGTCAGGCAATTTGTTTATGGAAGAATTTCAGCTCTGGGAACTAACTACAGATGACTTAGGGAGTCCATTAAAAAATCCATTATACATAGCGTAGTTTTTTAAGTATTTAGTATTTTCTAAAACACAAGATAGTGATGTACTTGCAGAACCAAAAGGATTTTGCAGCTGCAGTGCTCTGCTTGGCTTCTGAAGATTCATGTTTCTGTTTTCATATGACCTTGGAAATTGTTTCCCTGTCTGTATTTTATGGGATTAAAATTCTTTCACACCTATGAGACATGTTCTAAAGATAAAATAAATGGTAAAAGTAGTTGTTCAGAGATCATAGTGTCTACGGAGTTTAAATCTACAAACCAACCTGTGGAGTTACTACCAAACAATATTAAGGTACACATTTCAGGAAGCCACTCTGAATTGTGACTATTTTGGAGGAAGATCCTGAGTTTTAATTATATGGAGCATTAATAAGTGCTATATATTGCCTTGAAAATAATGGAAAATACTCTATCATTCATATAAAAGGGATCTAACAGCAGACAAATTGATGAGTGCATCAGTCTTCTAGGTATCTCTTTTTCAATGTTGGAAGGGTGATTCATGAGAGAGAAAGCCCATGCCAGACACTTGGGTTGGAAAGAGATGTCTTCTCAAAGATACAAGGACTACAGCCATGCTGTTGAACATGGCAGTTCTCATGACTGGGGGCATTGCATGGCCCTCTAGTGAACAGCCATCCCTCTTCCCTTGCTTTCTGACCAGGTTGCTCAGCTATCTAAGCACTCCGGCCTTCCTTCCTTCCTTCCTTCCTTCCTTCCTTCCTTCCTTCCTTCCTTCCTTCCTTCCTTCCTTCCTTCCTTCCTTCCTTCCTTCCTTCCTTCCTTCCTTCCTTCCTTCCTTCCTTCCTTCCTTCCTTCCTTCCTTCCTTCCTTCCTTCCTTCCTTCCTTCCTTCCTTCCTTCCTTCCTTCCTTCCTTCCTTCCTTCCTTCCTTCCTTCCTTCCTTCCTTCCTTCCTTCCTTCCTTCCTTCCTTCCTTCCTTCCCTCCCTTCCCTCCTTCCCTCCCTTCCCTCCCTTCCCTCCCTTCCCTCCCTTCCCTCCCTTCCCTCCCTCCCCTCCCTTCCCTCCCTTCCCTCCCTTCCCTCACTCCCTCCCTTCCTTCCATTCATTACAGGAGATCACTTCTTGAAGTAGGATCAGAAAGCTTGCGACTGAAAAACATTGTCTTGTGACTGGAAAGCATTCCAGCTGTGCAAGTGCAGATTTATGTCCTTTGCTTCCCATTCTCTCACTGAAATCACAGTGCTGCTAAATAGTGGTGGACAAGGTTTCTGAGATTTCAGCTTTACCCACCGTATGGATTGTAGATGAGACAGGTCAATGGAAGAACAGAATGGTAGAGTTCAGAGGCAGCCATGCCCCTAACCATGGCGTCAAATGAGAAAGCAAAGACTGCTGCCAGAGATCTGCTATCTCTACAACAACTGGTTTGGATATTGTGTAGCTTCTTCAGAAAGATGAAATCTTAGGTATTGGAAACAATTGGTTGTCATGGGATGGATCAGGAATGTTTGATTTCCTGGTCAAAGAAGTCCTCCAACAATTAAAGACTACGGCTCGCTTCACAGAGTCTTGTCTGTTGATGATCAAAGTGTGTAAAAAGATGATATAATGCCTTGAATTTACTTTCGGATATTTCAGTGGGAATGGTTGCAGAGCAGTGAGGTTCCCTGTAATCACAGAATCACAGAATCAGAGTATCCTGAGTTGGAAGGATACCAAGGATCATTGACTCCAACTCCTGGCCCTGCACATGACCATTGCCAAGAGTCACACCATGTGCCTGAGAGAATCATCCAAATGCTTCTTGAACTCTGTCAGGCTTGGTGCTGTGACCACTTCCCTGGGGAACCTGTTCCAGTGCCCAGCCACACCCTGGGTGAAGAACCTCTTTCTACTATCCAACCTAAACCTCCCCTCACATAACTTCAAGTCATTCCCTTGGGTCCTGTCCCAGGTCACCACAGAGAAGAGATCAGTGCCTGCCCCTCCTCTTCCTCTCACAAGGAAGTTGTAACTGCAATGAGGTCTCCCCTCAGAATCCTCTTCTTCAGGTTGAAGAGGAAAAGTACCCTCCACTGCTCCTCACACGGCTTCCCCTCAAGGCCCTTCACTATCTTCATTGTCCTGCTTTGGATGTTGTCTAAGAACTGAATATCTTTCTTACATTGTGCTGCCCAAAACTGCACACACTATTCAAGGTGAGGCCTCCCCAGTGCAGAGCAGAGCTGCACAATCCCCTCCACCTGTAGTTCTTCCACAGCTCCTAGCACAGCTCAGTTCATAAGTCTGCAGGTATAAGAGATTAAAGTTACAGGCAGAAAATATGAATCCAGCTATGAGAATTATTGCAAACAGATCAGCTTGCTTTCCATCACTGCTTTTTAAGTGTCCTGAGCAAGGATTGGTGAACTGGCACTATGGAGGTGGCATCACTTTTCAGACTGCATAATCATCTTCTGTCTAGCCCTCCACTTTCAGAGCTCTGTTATTACCTGGAGGTATGCACTCCAGTGAGATCTGACACATAAGGACTTACCCAAGAACAAAAATGAAATTACATGCAATTAGCTTTATCTCATTAAGTAAATGTGAGCTTGAAAATCACAAAATACAATCTGGTGCAGGACATTGCCTCTCAGGACTTGTAGTTAATAAATTGTTGAAAGCCAGATGTGGATGGGAAAAATGTTTACCTATCACCAGGCTGCAGCTGAACCATATGAAACTTAAATATGAATTACATTTATTAAGGGAAAGGAAGAAAAAAACCCAGGGTTTTATGCTTTGTACCCATTGATCTTTGTATTAAAAACAAGGAAAAATAGATTTATTGAGTTAGTATAAGGCACAGCAATCATCAGATGACCAGTCATCCAGACTTTGAGTACTTTGCTGATAATATAGAACAACCATGATGAGCACAAGGTTAACACGTCTGGTTTTGGAGGACATATTTGATGTCCTAAAAATAGAAGAAATAGTGAGCAGTTTAAAGTTATATAAAAAGTATGAGTTATTGAATTACTGTTGGCTAGGCAAAAAGCTCCTTTTTTCAGAGGAATTTATTCTTCTAAATGTATCATATGCAAGGGGTGTGATAACCTTCCAAAAACCTTCATCAGACATGGTAAATCTGAAATAGATTTTAGTTGAGATTCTTCAACATCAGTTATTGCTTCCCAGCACAGTGACTGACAAGTACCAATACTGTCTTTCAGAGCCTTAGCAGTCCAAAGACTGTGCTCCATATGACCTCTTGTTTAGTGGTGAAGACCTCTGTTGTGTTCCACAGGCTATTTATTACTTCTGGTTTTGATGAAGGTGTATTTTCTTCTACTAATTTAATTGAATGTAAAAAACTTTCTGATTTGTCCGTGCCCTGACCTTTAGCTCGTGGGTGCGTAGAAATGGAGTGTAAAACCCCTCTTCCCTTCCCCCACTTCTCCAAGCCCCCTATATACTAGTGAATTTGATACGATTTAGCTAGCAATATTTTTCGGTCATCCAAGTCTTGCTCACCATGGATGTAAAGGCACAAGGACAAAAGCTTTAAAGTCCTACTGTGTGTGGACATCAATAAACAGGGTTTGTTCTGAGTAGGAATTAAAATACACCAAGCCTTTTTTGCCATCTGTACCTGGAAAAAGTTTGCATGTTGCTGCTTGTCAATGCAGCTTTGCCCTATTGGGAAAATACCTTCTCTTGAGTGAGTGTATTTGTCTCCTAAAAATGTCTTCTCAGAGTTTAAGAAAGAACTCTAGGAATGGATGTTTTATGGTTCATTTTGCAGGATTTTTCTCCCCTCAGTGTTCTCCTCTCAATGTCCTCCCCAAGACAGGGGCAGCTGGGGGGACTCGGCATTGGAGTTACTTAAAGTGCAGAGCTCTGAATGTTTCTGGCTGCAGAGAGTTCATTGCTTATTCATGGCTTGTGGGAAGTTTCATTAGCCAGCCTTGCCAGCTGTGCTATCCATCTGTTAATACCACCCAGCACAGTGACTGATGTAACACACCAGTCAGTAACACAGCAGTCATGTCTTCTGGTGGTGCAGTGATGCTTAAAAGTTCCATACAATGAAAAACAAGATGTGTTTAAAGTTGCCAAAGAGATATGTTTGAATGCTAGCTCAGGTGTCAAACCATCTTTAGGGGGAAGGGATATGTTCGTCCTTTTTACCAAGAATCAGCATAGGAGAGATTTACCTGCTTCCTCTGTGTTTGTGCAGGAACATCATTGATGAGGAGCAGGTGAGTGTTCATGTCCACCTGGAGTGGCAGGAGAAGCTTATGAGAACCCTTCTGTTGAGTAGCTTATTGCCTACAGCATGCAAACCCATGGGCTAGGATTGCATAGGCATGCCCAGTAAAAAGTGTGTCAGTAGTGATCCTTGGTTAAACAAGACTTGAAGGAGGACTTGATTTCTTTTCCTTACCATTCATTTGCATTTTGAGTTTGCACAAATTTAACATAGCTAAAAGTGGGCCTCATGTTCGCCTCATGTTCACATTGCTTAACTGGCCTGGAGAGATCAACTTGTAAATTAAGGAATTTGTTCAGTCACTTTTCTACAAATGTTACTGATCCCCATCTCAGTAATCCCACGATAAATGCTGTTGATACTTGGCTGAGTAGGGGAGCAGTAGCATCCTTATGGCCATAGGATTTGGTATGATGGATACAGAAATCACCTTTTAAGCAACTGTCACATGTTCTCTCTTCTGATTCTGAATTAAACAGCTACCAAGAATCTTTACTCATACCGGTTTTTAATTTGGAGCTTTACTTAATAAAATCAAAAGATATTTCTTCCAAACATGAATAATATTTATATATTAAAATCTTTAGATAGGGTTATGACTTGCTTCCTGCTAACTGTGAGTAGGTAAATTATATCCACCCAACCACTTCTGTGCAACCTGGAAGTTCCTTCCTTTCCTTCTGGTCTCATCACAGAAATGATCTGTCGCATATGTAGAGAGAGGCTGCAGAAATCCAGTAGAGTTAAAACAACCCCAGATCTTCCACATAAGTCTCAGATTCTCCCACTCCATCTGTGATTTAGTAATTCACAGTCTCTTGCTAGTTTGTGAAATGCCATTGCTGAGCTTTCTGCTCCCATGCTGTGATAATTAATTTCTGGCTGATAAAACTGTTCCCATGGGAGACTTTCCTTCATTCCAGCTGAACATCTCAGAGTATCAACCTGGCCAGCAAGTCTGTGCTGGTCTCACAAAATTTCAAATAGTTTTAACAAGTCTTTTTTTTTTTTTTTCTTCTGAAGCAGTGACATGAGACCATGTTACTGATGCCAGAAAGTAAATGAAAACCTCCTGGGTGTTCTGTGGGATGGGAGCCCTTGCAGTGACTCACACCCTGCCAGTGCTGGGCCCCCACCCTGTATGATATGCAGTAACCCTTGCTGATGCCAAGGAGTTGAAAAGGGAGACAGTTACACCTGCATCTGTGCACAGTGTACATGGTTCAGACCAACATGGTTGCCTCTAGAAATCAGTCTCAAGGCCCATGAACCCATGCAAGCACTAGAGCTGAGTGTCTGGCCCATGGGAGCATGGGATGTAAGTCACTGTTGGTGTTGGCCAGCAAGAGTTGTGACTGCTCAGGTTAAATCCCTCCCAGCTACACAGACATATGACTTGGAGCAGCTTCAGTCAAGTCCAAAATGTGTCTTTGAACCAGGTGAACACAGTGCATGTTGGTCTAACTTAGCATGTGGCTAATTGATTTTCTTTTCTACCTGTGTTTAAGGTGATATATGAAGCTTAGTCTGGCCTGAAGCAAAGTATGTCCTTCTTGTCACCATCTATTAAGCAAAAACTTGTGTCAGCTAAAGGGTGATTTCTTTTGTTTCCTTAGCAGACTAGGTTCAATAAACCCCACCTAATCTCTTAATTTAAAGGAAATCTGAAGAACAACTAAAATTCGGGAGCATAGAGCATCTTCTGCAGGAGTCTGCTGTAAAAGAGCCATCTGGATGTGTTATCGAATATAGCTTTATATGTGCATTCCTGTTAGGCAAGGAAGCAAAGCTATAAAAATAAATTGATTTGCAAAGGGTACTGCCAGAACTGGGTGTTGCTGAGAGAGAGAGACCTGCCCTCCTCCTCTCTTGTAATATATAATCTGTCTCCTTCTTTCCAGGAAGTATAACAAAAAGGATATATGTTAAGAAAACTAGGTTTGTTCAGACTAATTAATCTGAGTCTCTAGGTGCTGTACTACACAAGAGAATAGACTACAACCCCATCTCACATTTTAGTTGAGAACACTAATTTTTATTCCTTCTCCTTCATTTTCTGTTATTTGATTGTAAGCTCACATGCTTAGAGAGATTCCCCAGAGCAACAGCACCAGACTCAGCACAGTGGGAGCTCGGTGGGCAAGCAGGAGGAAAGCAGGAGGGATGCAGGCTGGTCAGTGAGAAGGAGGAGGGCATTACTGGGGTGGGGAGGGCTTGAGGCCGGCAGGGGTAGATTTGCCCAGGGCAAGGCCGGAGGCAGCACTGAGCCTGCCAAAGCCAGGGTCAGTGTGGAAATGGGTGGCTGCACATCCCCTTGTGCGATGCCCTCAGGCACGTGGAGCTCCTTTCAGCCTGACCATCCTCAGCATCGTTAATTTACTTCTCTTGACAGGGGAGTTTTTCTGAGCGGACAAAGAGGTGGCTTGTTTTATGTCCCTCATACTCTGTTTTATTTTAATTATTTAATTCTGTGTCAAGCAGCCAAGCAGTTTGCTCAGAGGGGACTGCTCTTCTGATTTTTAGACTAATTACCAGTCTGAATTTCTGAATGACAATATGGCTGCTGATTAATCTCACTGCAGTTCTCACAGAAAGATACCGAGATAAGAACTTGTCAATTAACATAAGGAAGAAAATCCCAACAATCCCGTTGTGTTTTTCTGTCATCCACTCCCGGTCAGATGAAAATCACTCCTAAATACAGAGAGAGACTAAGTATGAAAGACAGTGGGCAGTGAGAATGTTCTAAACTTCCACAGACTTTATTAATTCAGGATCTAGATATTATTTGTATGCCCTTCACTCTTGTTGCCTGACATCTTTTGCCACAGTTTTTGTAAGCAGAAGGAAGACAAAGCAGGGCAACACAAGTGTCCAACACAGGGAACTTTGCACAGTGTCCCAGTGTTACTCAATACCAGTGGAAGGCTGAAAGGGGAGTTTTAGCAGGGTGGACTCCAGTGTTCACTTGGTTTGTCAATGAGAATATATAGCCAAATGCTCAGCTGCTGATGATTACTCAGTCCCTTATCTGCACCTTCTCTGTGAGACCAAGCTAAGTTAGGGGTACTCTACCAACCAGGGGGAAAGGGCAGGACCTAGTGCTGTTGTCACTTAGCTTTCATTACCTTGAATTTTCCAGAGTGGTGTTTCTGGCCCACACGACCAGATGCCACAGGTGTTTCTGAAGAGATAAGCAGTGCAGCACTTGCTGTGGCCAGTACACTGCTCTGGGTAACCAGTGAGACATACAACAAACTTGTGGAAACTACTGGTTTACACCATGATGGTTGAATTTAATTTCTTACCATTTTTTTTTCTCTGTGTGCTTGCAGGTCAGAAGATTCTTCACCACAGAAGTGATATCTTAGAAACTGTAGTCCTCATCAATCCCTCAGATGAAGCAGTTAGTACTGAGGTAAGCCAGAAATACTTCACTGGACATGTCATAAAAGCTCCATTAAGTGGAGATGGTGGGAGTATCGAAGCAGATGTAGTTGAGATGATTTACAAAGAGTCGGTCACTACCTTCCAGCTTGGTTACTGACAAATTCCAATACTGTTATTCAGAGCTGTGGCAGACTTAGAGCAGGTCCTAACTGTGAATGAAAGGTCATATTAGGAGCAAATATGAAAAACATCAACCATCCCTAGATTTTCTCCCTGGATTCCCAGACTCCTGACAAATTTTCAGAGGCATAGTAGAGAAACACACTTCTAATCTCAGGAATCCTTTTCTCATAATGCACCAAATTCTTTTCGTGATGTACTGAAGGCAGCTGTGGTAAAACTGCATCTGCTTTTCTTCTGCTTCTCTATTGTTTGTTAGCTCTGGATGCCTATTTTACTTATGAAGAAAGTGCCTAAAGATGCCCAGCAACAAATTTGGGTCTTTGAGATTAATTATCAGCTATGTGGTAGACATTCTAGCGTGATCTATCTGTCCTTCAAAAAGCATGTACATGATTAATGGACTCTGTAGGGTGCCCACAAGAAGACTGCCAATTCCTTATGAACTCAGTAGAGTAAAAAAATTGATTGTGTAGCTCAAAGACAAAATTGATATATTTAGCTAGTGATACTGAAAGTTGAAATAATAGGGATAATTGCATTGCTGGCCTACGCTGGGAAGCACTGCCACAATATCATTTCTTTTGGGAAATGAAGCAGCTCTGCTTGTGGTACGTTGTGAAAAATTTATTCCGTTACCAGCTTTAAGTAATGCCCAATGCAAACAAATGAAAGGATTCCAAAACAAATGAAATTTCTGAAGCTGTAAAGGTTTAAAAGTCATTTTAGTTAATAGCAGGTCATTCACTAAAAACCAGTGTATGAAAATCTCTTACAAGCCATTAGAGGTGCTCGGTACAGGCAGGGAGGTCACCTGGGTAGCAGCTCTAAGTACATTCATTCAGAGTATAAACCTATAATGTGTGTGCCTGTGTGGAAGAGTAGAAGAGCCAAAGAAACTGCCAAAATCAGGGAAGTGCTATTCCTGTCTGTGTTGCTTTTCCTTCTTTTGATGGATGACCACATGGAAGAATGTGATCTGAGGCCCATTAATGACTTCTGAACCCTGGCATTACTTCTTTGGATCTGGAAGATGTTTGTCTACGTTACTGTTAATTTCATCTCACTGGACTGTGAGAGGCAATCTTTTCTTTGATTTTATCTTGCCAAACTGGTCACAATCAGAAGGTACAAGCTGAGATTTGAACTTTCCTGGCTAAGCAAGGCTCTTACTGGACACAATCCAGAGAAAGAGTCAGAAGAATGAAATCAGAGGTTGAAGTAGACAGGCTCTGCCCTGTATGGCAAATGGAAAACTTAGTTTCACATATCAAGAAGTTTCCGGGTTGCATCTGTGGACACTGTGATATACCATGAAGCTCTGACTTCAGCAGAAGCAGAACTTGAAATTATTCATTCAGAAAAAAAACCAAACCAAATCAACCAAACAAACAAAACCAAAACAGCAACAAACCCCCAAAAGCCTCAAAGAAAATAATACAAAAACCCAGAAGTTTTATATTCTGACTAATCTGGCCATACCTAGTGGTAATCAAAGCATGCTTCTACCTGCAGTTCCTGTCTTGTTCTATCAAATGCCAAAGTATCTTCCAGAAGAGAGAGGCCCAAAGGCAAAGAACTTGAAGTTTCCCATGGAAAACAAGTTTTTGAAAGCCCATGAATTTACTCCCTTCTTAGGAAGTCCCCTCTCTGTTGCTCCTGTGACTGTACTGTAAGTCTGGGAAAGCACTGATCTTCCATTTCAGTCAGAAGGCTGTGCACTTCTTTCAAACTGCTTTGGACTTCAACCGATGGTTAAACTCAACAGAATCATCACCTTGCATTATTTCTTCTGAAACTGAGTGGTCTTGAAATCAGGAGACAAATTTCTGATAGTTCTTCAGGAAGTCTTGCTTGTACCCAGACATAGAATTTATGTTTATCTTTAAGGTCTTCCATGCATATCATACATTATGCTCTGTAATCTGCAAGCATTTATTGACTTTTTTCCTTGCTGTATTTTGGTAGCTCTGTAGAATGTACTTTAATTAATAGGCTGAAGGGGAATTATGTGACAGTCACATATCAATGATTCATAAGTGAGGAAATAGTTTTGCTGTTGGAAAATGTGAGTTTATGCAAAAGCTGCCAGAGTGATGAGTACTGCTGCCAGCAACAGCAGAAAGCACAGAAGAGGAAACCAGTTCTGATATAGTTTTAAAACATATAAAACAGAAGATCTGAGCAATGCATATCAGATAGATAGCTGCACTTATCTGTATGTTTATCTAAAATAGAAATAGATGCACTCAATCCATCAAGGATATATTTGCTTATTTAGTTTAGTGTGTGGATAGCCTTTTTCTAGAATCACTGTTCAGGTTTAATTTAATTCCTCCTTAACAGAGGAGTTAGTACACTTGAAATTCGTACCTTACCATAGCCTGAATTGATTTTTCAGTTTTCACTAAGATTTCTGGAGTATTCACAAAATATTTATTCAATGGTACAGAATTTTACACAGAGGGGTTCTTTTAGTTTTGTTCTGAAGTTGAATTCAGCCAGTAGAAGTATTTTTTCATTCAAATTGTATTCTGTTCTTCTCCATGCTGTTTTTGCCATGTCATAGTTGGGTTTATTCTTCAGACCTCCTTTCTAACTGCATCTTACCCCTCCTTTTTTTGACTTTTTCACCTTTCTCTCTGCCTTTTTTAAACAGCACTGTAAGTTGATAATGTTTTGACAGTCCTGCTCCAGATACTGGTTTTGCATTAGGAGAGATAAACTGTATGCTCTCAATGGAATACAAAAACACAAAGTAACTCCTCTTATTGATGTATTTCTCTCCTTCACTCCAGGTACGCTTAATGATCACAGATGCTGCAAGGCACAAACTCTTAGTTCTAACTGGACAGTGCTTTGAAAATACAGGAGAACTCATTCTTCAATCAGGGTCCTTCTCCTTCCAGAACTTCATTGAGATTTTCACAGATCAAGAGGTGAGTTTAGGAAAGTGTTTCCCATACATCATCATATGATGGCAGAGGTTTCTAGAATACTAAAAATGGCTCTCTGGTAGAGTTAGCTTAGGCAGCCTGATGCTGCTGCTCTTCACTCTTCATTGCAGGCTTTATTTCAAAACATTTATTTATTTTACTTTATATTTCATATAAATTTCTTAACAAAAGCATTAAGTTTTAATTTGGGGAATTAAATTATCACTTTCAGAAAGAAAAATCAAGGAACCTTTGACAATGTAAGGAGATTGTGCTGTGTTTAAAGAATACGGGTTGTTCATCTAAGGTGCACATACAAAGCAGTCAAGTTGAACTTGATGCCAGGTTCTTGCTTGGTTGCAGCTAAATAATAGGTGGCATTAATAAGAGAGAAGGTGGCTGTCAGAATAGTTCTACTTTTTTGCATCATCCACCTGCTTAACTTCTTTATAATAGTGTTTTAAATTTGGCCAGTGTGTCCATAAAACTTGTGACTTTTACATACCAAAAAGATAAGCATGAAGTAAACCAGTATTTAATGCTATTTGTTTCATGACTTGTTATTGTGCTGTCTTCCTTAATGTATTGTGTCTGAAAGCTCCCATAGGGCAGGAATCCATAATAAACAAGCTGTCACACTTAATTTGGCTGCTGTGTAAAGTATATATTTAAATAAACTGTATGGCTGCATGTCTAGGAATTTAGTTTCCAGTATTAATTAGTAGCATATCAGTGGACTAAAATTTGAAAGTTCAGCAATGAGAATGCAAAGTTTGCTTGAGCTCCAGTGTGAACTTATTGTATCCATGTGATCTATTCCCAAAGCTTCTTTGTTCAGCATGTGCTTGTAGGTTGGGGAAAAAGCTGGATTCCTACTCTCCAAAACATGCATGACACCTAAAACTCACTGGCACTGCTCAGAGTTACTTTTCTATGAAATTATAAACCAAAGCTCCTTAGATCTTTGTATAATTAGCAACACAGTTACTGTGACTCCACTGCTTGGAACTGAATGATCTCAGAAGTCTTTTCCAACTTAGTTGGTCCTGTGATTCTGTGATACGTGAAAAACTAGAGGCAAATGCTACCATTACGATTAGGAAACAGAACTGTTGTTAGGAAAGCAGAGGGGTGCCAGCTGGCCATGAGTTACAGTTGCTGAGGGATTGCCACAGTAGTGAGCGTGCAGGGCATACTCCCATGGGCTGTGAGTAAGGCTCATTTGCCTCGTCACTGCCACTGGCAGTGTGCTCACCAGCCAACTGGTGTGGCATTTGGCAAGTGTTGGCTTGCAGTCTGTTGTTTCTGAAGCCTCGGGGTCTCACTGTTTCTATAAGTTTTCACAAAACCAAGGAAAGATCACGTTTGCCATACTGCAGTTTGTGTGTGTGACATTTTTTAAAAACTGGAAAGAAAGAATAGGAAAAAGGTCCTACCACAAAAAAGTGGTTAGTGTTTTTCTAAGTGGCCATGAGATGAAAGAATTCATATGCTCTCCTAATCCTGGTGGTTTGGCAGTGTCAAGGGTCTTTTGGAACCTAAACTATTCTATGATTCTGTAAGCATGTAAGGTTTGATGAGCACTGCATAGAGTTGGTGTTTCTGGATTCTGCCCATTTTTACTTCACTGGGCCAAATCTGAATTATGGTCAAAGAATATACTTACAAATAAGTAAAAACCCTTGGGAGATACTTGTATAAAGTCTTATTCAGAAATCCATCTTTAATATGCAAAACTACCTTCAGTCAAAGCCTAAAAGTAGAAGTTTCAATTGCTCCCATGCTGGAATGTTGAAACTGTCAAAGTCCCGTCCTTCTTCCACAACAGCTAGATTAGGAAAACCTCTGTGGTTCTGGACAGGAAACTATGTTGTGTTTTCTCTGAGCAGCCAGCTTGCTGTTTGTCTTCACCAGCTGTGACACCTTTAAAACTTAAGAATTCTGCAACATATGTTTCTCGATGTTTGGAAAGACAACCAGGTTCAGAGGTACATTTCTTTGGTCCCAGAATTACTTTGAATTTGGAGAGGAGGAGGGGTTACATCTTGGTGTTACCAAATGAGTGCAACTGTTGATCTGCCTGGTGTCACCATAAGAAACACAAATCCATTGAAGCTGTTTCTGAGACATTTCTGAACTTGCTATTCCTAACAGTTATGATTTATGTCTGGAATAATCCTACTTCAACTTTCCATTGGTCTAGACTACCAGTCTAACTGTTTGCTTTATGCATGCCAACTTTTAGGAGCAAAGAGTCAGAATTAAGAAGTACAGAGCATAAATTCAGATATGGTGTAATATAAACTGGAGAAGACTAACCCCAAACCTTGGTGCAGTATATTCATTGGTACAGTGTAGTCATTATCCCGCAATATTACCATATGATTTTTTAATTTAGACAGAAAATTGGCTCTATGTGAGAAATAGTCTGTACTCAAGTTATCTCCGTATGTATGAAACAGACTTGGGTTTATTTAGTCAGAGGAAGTGATTTTTTTACTACATTTCACTCTCCTGAACAATGTGTTTTCAACCCTGATTGAAGACATATCATAAATCTGTTTCAGAACTTTAATCTGCACTGCCTCTCTTTTCTTACTTGTCCAGTAGACAAGAGCAATGCTTACCTTATTGTCCTTATCTTTCATCCTCTTCAGCCTTTTCTCTGTTTATTATTTTGGGTTTGTTTTTTTAATTTGCTCCCTTTCCGATAGGGCCATGTCTGATATAGGGTGAGATTTATTTATACTCCTGACAAATGGTTTGGATACTCAGCAAAGGATGACAAAGGAAAGTAGAAAATATTTCTTTTCAGCTTTATTTATCTCTTGGTTGGACTACTTTTTTAAACAGCCACTGCATCTTTGTTGAGTCCTGTTTTGGGTAAATGTTGAAAATAAGTTATGTAACACAAAGAAAAGAAGTGAGACTTACACATAGAGAGGCCCAAAATTATCTAATACATTCAAACATCTTTAGTCTTTTATGTATTAATTTATTTTGTTGATACAGCTTGTGGTCCAAGAATTTACAGTTATTCAGTGGTAGTATTATCCTTATGAAACTGTTCTTAGAGCTTAAACTGACAATTGAGACTCTGCAAAGAAGGTTTTGGTATTCTCCATGATGATTTGCTGGCAAGTTTTCCACTGACATTTTATATCTAAATTACTTCTTTAAAGACGTTTGATGGTCTCTTTGTTAAGCACAAATAGAACAAAAAAGGTCTACATTTAACTGAGTTATTGGTTAAAAAAAGTCAAATGAAAGTATCTGTGAAACTGGGATAAAGTATAAAATATGTAATACTTTTTATATTAGTCTACTTATCTAGGACCATTAAATACTGGGTTTTTTAGTTAAAACTGGAAAAGAAAACAGCTCTTCATACTGTGGCATGAACTTCTTATTTTCTATGCCTTTATTGCAGTAGTTGGTGTTGGTACTAGGATGTTAACAAATACTGTCAAAATTAATGAAGTTCTTCTAGATTTCAAATTCTGTGATCCATGAATTTCAATCAAACTAATGATAAGAGTATTTTAACCCTTTTGTGGGTTTTTTCATGTTTTTCTCTTAAGTCTCAGAAATACAAAACTTAAAATCATAGATTCATAGAATTGTTAAGGTTGAAAAAGACAGATTTACAGAATTTGGGTTGAAAGAGACATCTAAGATCAGCAAGTGCAAGCCTTTCCCAGCACTGCCAAGTCTACCACTAAACCATGTCCACAAGCACCACATCTACATGCCTTTTAAATCCCTCCAGGGATGGTGACTGCACCACTTCCCTGGGCAGCCTGGTGCAGTGTTTGACAACCCATTTTCTGTAATACCCAATCTAAACTTTCTCTGGTTCCACTTGAGACCATATACTCTCATCTTGTCACTTCTTACTTGAGAGAACAACCCCCGCCTGTCTGCAATGTCCTTTCAGGTAGTCATAGAGAGTGATAAATTCCCCACTTCAGCCTCCTTTTCTCAAGGCTAAACAACCCCAGCTTCCTCAGCTGCTCCTGCACCCAACCTTTCACCAGTTTTGTTCCCCTTCTCTGGACACACTCCAGCATCTCCAATGTCTTTCTTAGAGTGAGCGGCCCAAAAACTTGTAGTTGTTTCCCTTTCTGAAGTAATAACTCATTTTTTAATCACGGAATTGTTAGGGCTGGAAGGAGCCTCTGGAGATCATCTAATCCAACACCCCTGCAAAAGCTAGGTCATCTAGAGCAGGTTATGCAGAAACACAGCTAGCTGGCTTTTTAATGTCTCTGGAGAGGGAGACTCCATGACATACCTAGACAGGCTGTTAGAATGCCCTGCTACCCTCCACAGAAAGTTTCTCCTCATGTTGAGGTGGACCTTGTTCTGTTTCAGTTTATGGCCATGCTCCTCATCCCATTGCTTGACACCACTGAAAAGAGTCTGGCAGCATCCTCTTGGCACCTGTCTTTGAGGTACTTTTATGCAATATTGAGATCTCCTCCTAGTTTTCCCTGAACTGCACAGGCCCAGCTCCCACAGTCTGTCATCATAAGAAAGATGCTCTAGACCGCTCATCATCTTTGTTGCCTCTGCTGGACCTTCTCCAATAGCTCCTTGTCTTTCATGAACTGTGGAGACCAGAATTAAACAGAATACTTGAGATGAGGCCTTACTAGGTCCAAATAGCAGGGAGGATCACCTGCCTCAACCTGCTGACCATGCTCTTTCCAATGCACTCTAGGATACCCCTTCTGGCCACAGGGACGCACTGCTGACTATAGTCAGTGTATCATCCAACAGGACTCCCAGGTCCTTCTCTGCAGAGCTGTTGTTAGCAGTTCAGCCCCCAACCTCTCCTGGTACTTGGGGTTATTCCACCCTAGGTGCAGGACCCTACACTTGCCTTTGCTGAATGTCATTCTCTCCACCCAGCTCTCCAGCCTACTAAGGTTCCACTGCATGGCAGCACAGCCTTTGAGTGCATCAGCCACTACCCCCAGTTTCATATCATCAAACTTGATGACGGTACATTCTAGCACTTCATCCGTGTTGTTGATAAATCAAATAAAACAGGATCCAGTATTGATTCCTGGGGAATGTGACTGACCACAGGCCTCCAACTCACATGTCCTGAGCTTACCTATGAAGATGTTGTGGGAGGCGGTGTTGAAGCCATGCTGAAGCTGAGGTAGACAACATCCACTGTTCTTCCCTCACTGACCCACCCTGCCGTGCCATCATAGATGGCTATCAGATTGGTCAAAAATGATCTTGCCTTGGTGAATCAATGATGACAACTCCTGATGACCTTCTTTTCTTTTACATGCTTCGTGATGTCCTCCACAATGACTGTTCCATCACCTTTCCAGTGATAGAAGGGAAGTTGACTGGCTGGTAGTTTCTTGGGTCCTCCCTTTTGCCCTATTTGAAGAAAGGAGTAACACTGAATTTCCTTCAGTCCTCAGCCACCTCTCCTGTTCTGCATGATTTTTCTAACATGATGGAGAGTAGCTTAGCAACAATGTCTGCCAGCTCTCTCAGCACCCACGCCTGCATCCCATCAGAGCCCTTGGATTTATAGCTATTTGGTCTGTCTAGCTGATCTCTAACCCAATCTTCTATGACCAAGATAAAGTCTTCCTTTCTCCAGCCTTCCCGTCTTACCTCCAAGGTGCGAAATTCCTGACGGCCACTCTCAGCAGTAAAGACTGAGCTAAAAAAGGCATTCATTCTCTGTGTCTTCCATGACCCATTGATTCAGCAGTGGCTTCACATTTTTTCTAATCTTCTTTTTGCTGCTGATATACTAGTAGAAGCCCTTCTTGTTGTCCTTGATATCCTTTGCCAAACTCAATTGCCAGAGGCCTTCTTCATCACATCCCTTCTTCATACTTTGACAATGTTCCTGTAGTCCTCCCATGTGGCTGTCCCTTTTCCACATCCCATAAATTTATTACTTCTGTTTGAGATTTGCTAGAAGCTCCTTTTGCTCATTCATACAGGTCTCTTACCCCTTTGCTTCATTTCTTGCTCATGGGAAGACATTGGTCTTGAGCTTGGAGGAAATGATGCTTGAATGTTGACCCTGTGTCTTTTAGAGCCTTAAGGCCAGGGATTCCTCTCAGTAGGTCTTTGAAGAGGTCAACATTCAGGATTCTAGTCCTGCTTACTGCTTTGCTTTCTCACACAGGATCCTGACTTCCACTATCTCATGGTCAATGTGCTGAAAAACTCTCCTGCAGCCAGTCTGGATAAATCTGGGAGCAGTACTGGCTTTTCAGGAGCCATCCTGCAAAAAGACCTGCAGTAATTATGGTGTGGTACAATATAGCCCATGAGAAAAGGAGAAAGGATAGGCTCTGTCCCTGGGAGGATGCTGACCTCCTCCATGTTGCAGTTACTCTCTGAATGTTAAGGCGTGCTTTGTTCTGTAGATGTGAGCTAATGGTAGAGCTACAATGGCAGCTCAGTCTACATTACTCTCATGATCCTCATACCCTCTTAATGTAAAAGTTTGTACCATCCTTCTATGAAGCATGGATGGGGAAACCTTGGGTACTATTGCTCTTTGGGCAGTAGTGACCAGGAATAAGGTCTTCCTTTGTGTTTTAAATAATAGAGCAATACACTAATTGTGGTGACAGGTTACTTTGTCTTCTGGGATGGGTACTCACCCGTGCACTAAAAAATGGAAAAGGTATTATCTAACTGATCAGGAAGTATTGTGTTCTGACATTAATTGTCGTTTTAAAAAGTGAATTTGTGTGCATCTTCTTGTGTTTTTGTTTTACAACTCTAGATTGGTGAATTATTGAGCACCACACACCCTGCCAACAAAGCCAGCCTAACTCTTTTCTGCCCTGAGGAAGGGGACTGGAAGAATTCTAACCTTGACAGACACAACTTGCAAGATTTTATAAACATTAAACTCAACTCATCTTCCATATTGCCTGAAATGGAAGGACTCTCTGAATTCACTGAGTATCTGTCAGAATCAGTAGAAGTGCCATCACCTTTTGACATTTTGGAACCTCCAACCTCGGGAGGATTCTTGAAACTCTCCAAACCCTGCTGCTATATTTTCCCAGGGGGAAGAGGAGACTCTGCATTGTTTGCAGTGAATGGATTCAATATGCTTATCAATGGAGGATCCGAAAGAAAATCTTGTTTCTGGAAACTTATCCGGCACTTAGACAGGGTAGATTCCATTCTGCTTACTCACATCGGAGATGACAATCTGCCAGGAATCAATAGCATGCTTCAGCGAAAGATAGCTGAACTTGAAGAAGAACAGTCCCAAGGGTCTACTACCAACAGTGACTGGATGAAAAATCTGATTTCACCTGATTTAGGAGTTGTGTTTCTTAATGTACCTGAGAACCTGAAGAACCTGGATCCTAATTTTAGAGTAAAAAGGAGCGTGGAAGAAGCTTGTTTTACTCTCCAGTATTTAAACAAATTGTCTATGAAACCCGAACCTCTTGTCAGAAATACAGGAAATACCATTGACCCCATAATTTTATTTCAGAAAATGGGAGTCGGCAAACTTGAGATGTATGTGCTTAATCCTGTCAAAAGCAGCAAAGAGATGCAATATTTTATGCAGCAGTGGAGTGGTACTAACAGAGATAAAGCTGAATTCCTACTACCAAATGGCCAAGAACTAGATATTCCATTATCCTATTTCACGTCTGTCTCATCCCTGATCGTGTGGCATCCAGCTAATCCTGCAGAAAAAATAATCCGAGTTCTGTTTCCTGGAAACAGCACCCAATATAATATTCTAGAAGGACTAGAAAAACTCAAACACTTAGACTTCCTTAAACAACCAGTGGTTACACAAAAAGACCTAACTGGGAACATTGCTAGTCCAGCTGTGAAACAAGCAAAGTTGAAGCAACGAACAGACAGCAAGGAGAGTCTCAAGCCTGCTGCAAAGACACCACCAAATAAGCCCATCAGAAAGGAATCTAAGGAGGAAACACCAGAGCCTGTGAAGCCTGGTCCAGTACCAGAAAAGTCTCAGAAGTTGGAAAGCAAAGAAAAAGTTCCAGTTAAAAAAGAAAAAACTGCAAAAGTAGAGACCAAACCAATAGTGGTGGAAAAAGACATACCAAGTAAAGAAGAACAGTTAGTAAAATCCGAAACTTCTGAAAAACAAAGTACAGATGTGAAACCAAAAGTGTCAAAGGAGAAGACAGTGAAAAAGGAAGTCAAACCAAAACCTGAAGAAAAGAAAGAGGAAAAAGAAAAACCAAAGAAAGAGGTTTCTAAAAGGGAAGAGAAAACACCCATCAAAAAAGAAGAAAAACCCAAAAAAGAAGAGATCAAGAAAGAAGTTAAAAAAGAGGTGAAAAAGGAAGAGAAGAAGGAAACTAAGAAGGAAGTAAAGAAAGAAGCATCACCAAAAGAAGTTAAAAAAGAAACTAAAAAAGAAGAGAAGAAGGAAATCAAGAAGGAAGACAAAGAAGCCAAAAAGGACATGAAAAAGATTCCTAAAGAAACAAAAAAGACTGCTACTCCTTCTAGTGAATCCAAAAAGCCAGCAGCAAAACCTAAACCACAAAAGAAGGAGGAACCTGCTAAAAAAGAAGCAATACCTGCTGGAAAGCCAAAAGAAAAAGGAAAAGTTAAAACGGTGAAGAAGGACCTCAAAGTCAGTGGAACACAAGCTGCTCTTGCAGCAGTTGGAGCAGCAACTGTAGCAGCTGCAGAAATTATGGCTGGTGGAAAGGAGCTTGAAGCAGAGAGATCCCTTATGTCTTCACCAGAGGATTTAACAAAGGACTTTGAGGAATTAAAAGCTGAAGAAGTAGAAACAATAAAAGAAACAAAAAGTCAAGTTGCACTTATAAAAGATGAATTGAAACTCAATGGCACAGTACAAAAAGAGGCCTTTGAAGTACACAAAGAAAAACTGGATAATGAAGGGCCTACTGAGTCCTCTGATGAAGGCATAACTACCACAGAGGCTGAGGGTGAGTGTGAACAGACACCTGAAGAATTGGAACCTGTGGAAAAGCACAGGGTTGATGACAATGAGAAGTTTGAAGATGAGGGAACTGGCTTGGAGGAATCCTCTGAAGCAGGAGATTATGAAGAAAAGGCAGAGACAGAAGAAGCTGAAGAACGAGATGAAGAAGAAAAGACATGTGTGGGTGCCACAAAGCCATATACAGAAGAGTCAAGAAAAGTTACAGGTGGCTCAGAACAAATGATGACTGAAGTACATGCCAACACTAAAGATGAAAAATATATTGAAAAGGCAGATTACGAGACATCTGATGAACGTGCTGAAGAAGACAGGGAAGAAGCAATAGAAAAGGCAGAAACTGAAGAGACTGAAGAAGATGAGGAGGACAAAGCAGAAGACATCAGAGATGAAGAGGAAAATGAAAAAATAGAAGCTGAAGATGATTATGTGATGGCTGTAGTAGACAAAGCTGCAGAATCTGGTGAAGCTGAAGATAAATACGGCTTACTCATAATTACACCAACTAAACACTCAGAGTCTCAGTCTCCAGTAATTGAACCAGCCTCTTCTATCCATGATGAGACACTGCCAGGTGGTTCAGAAAGTGAAGCCACTGTTTCTGATGAGGAAAATAGAGAAGATCAACCTGAGGAATTCACTGCTACTTCAGGTTACACACAGTCCACCATTGAAATATCCAGTGAACCAACTCCAATGGATGAAATGTCAACACCCCGAGATGTCATGAGTGATGAAACTAACAATGAGGAAAGTGAGTCACCTTCTCAGGAGTATGTGAACATCACCAAGTATGAGACATCACTGTACTCTCAAGAGTTTGGCAGACCTAAACTTTCTCCACTTCCAGATCCTTTTAATGGATTATCTGAAGGATCCAAAACAGAGGCCACAGAAGGTAAGGATTATAATGCCTCAGCCTCCACCATCTCACCACCTTCTTCATTAGAGGAAGACAAATTCTGCAAATCTGCATTCCAAGAAGTATACCGGCAAAATGAAAGTGAAATCCATGGCACTGCCAAATTAGAAATCAAAGAACCCTATCAAGAGGATGTAGGTGGAAAATGTAGTTCAGCCAAGAGTCCAGCTGACAGTTTGTCCCCTCCATCACCTGTTGCCAAAACACCACTGGGTGAACGTAGTGTGAACTTTTCACTTACTCCCAATGAGATCAAGGTCCCTTCTGAGTCTGTTACCACTAGATTGCCTGATGTACATCAGGAAATTGCTGAGGAGCACTGTGCAAGCCCTGAAGATAAAACATTAGAAGTAGCATCTCCATCACAGTCTGCTGCCGGTAGTGCTGGCCACACTCCTTATTATCAGTCTCCCACTGATGAAAAGTCCAGTCAGCTTCCCTCTGAAACTAGTGAAAAATCAACAGAAGCACCTGTTAGCTTTGAGTTCAGTGAAGACAAAGATGAGACTGAAAAATGCAGAATAAGCCCTATGGATGAGCCTGTGCCAGATTCAGAATCTCCCATTGAAAAGGTTCTCTCGCCTCTGCGGAGTCCACCACTGATAGGTTCAGAGACCACTTATGATGCGTTTTTGAGTGCTGATTTAAAGTCTGCTACCAGAGATTATGGAAGTCCTTCTGAGGGGAAACCTGAAAAAGAAAAATCACCTGGTCAGATGAGCCCAGCTTCAGAAGCCAGCTCTGTGGGCCTTTTTCAAGAAAAACAAGATGAGAAAAGCATGGAGTTTATGGTAATTAAGGAAAGCTTCAGCCTGGAAAGGAAAATGGAGGATACAGAACCTAGCAGCTCTCAATCTTCTCTGGTCTTGGATGAGCGGAAGTTAGCAGGTGATCTCTCACCGAGTCAAGTAGATATCAGTCAGTTTGGCTCTTTAAAAGAAGACACCAAAATGTCAATTTCTGAAGGCACTGTTTCTGACAAGTCTGCAACTCCCGTTGATGAGGTTGTTGCAGAAGACACCTATTCCCATATAGAAGGAGTAGCTTCTGTCTCTACAGCATCGGTTGCCACTAGTTCATTTCCAGAACCAACTACTGATGATGTATCTCCATCTTTGCATGCTGAGGTTGGTTCTCCCCATTCTACTGAAGTTGATGACTCCCTTTCAGTATCAGTTGTACAAACACCAACAACTTTTCAGGAAACAGAAATGTCTCCATCTAAAGAAGAGTGCCCAAGGCCCATGTCAATTTCTCCACCAGATTTCTCACCTAAAACTGCAAAATCAAGAACACCAGTGCATGATCACAGGTCTCCTGAGCAGTCAGCTATGTCTGTAGGATATGGTCGAGAGTCCCCTGATCAGTCTTTAGCAATGGACTTTAGTAGGCAGTCACCAGAATATCCTGCTGTAGGCACCAGTGTACACCATATATCTGAAAATGGACCAACAGAAGTAGATTATAGCCCTTCAGATATGCAGGAGCCTCCTTTTGCACAGAAGATTTCCCCTGTGGAGCAGTCATCTTGCTCTCAAGAGAAAGATATTTCAGAAATTATCTCAGTTTCTCAAATTGAAGCTTCATCCTCAACTTCATCAGCTCACACACCTTCTCAGGTAGCTTCACCACTGCCAGAGGAAACTTTTGCAGGTGCTGTTCCACACAGAGATATGTCACTATATTCTTCTCTTACCTCAGATAAAGTGCAGAGCCTAGGAGAAAAGCCGTCACCAAAATCTGACCTATCTCCATTAACTCCAAGGGAATCTTCTCCTCTGTATTCTCCTACTTTTCCAGATTCACCTCCTGCAATCAAAGAAATGGTGTCAGCTAGTCACACACATTTGTTGTCACAGCAAGTGTCCGCTGTCAAAGCCTTTGGTTATGAGGAACCCCTAACAAAACACAGTCCAGAACCCTTACTCAGCCCAGAGAAAGAAGATTCAGAGAAAAGCAGCAGGTCACCTGAAGAACTTAGTTATTCATATGAGGCTGGAGAGAAAATGACCAGGTCACCAGAGGGTATTAGCTATTCCTATGAGGCAGTTAGAAAATCAACTAGATCACCTCAAGCCATGGATTATTCTTATGAAACAACCAGAAAAACTACTAGATCGCCTGAAGGGACAGATTATTCCTATGAGATAACCAGGAACACTACTGGGTCACCTGAGGGTACAGATTATTCCTATGAGATAATTGCAAAAAATATGAGGTCATCTGAGGCCACAGATTATTCTTACCAGATAACGGGAAAAACTACCAGGTCACCAGAGGCCCCAGATTATTCCTATGAGACAGTTGGGAAAACCACCAAGTCACCTGAAACCACAGATTATTCCTATGAGGTAACTGGGAAAGCTACCAGATCACCTGATACTATGGATTACTCCTATGAGACAACAAGGAAAACCTCTAAGTCACCAGAAGCCGTTGGCTACTGCTATGAGACAACTGGGAGAACCACCAGGTCATCAGAGGCCATGGCTTACTCCTATGAGACAACTGGAAAGGCCTCAAGTTCACCTGAAGCCACAGATTACTCATTTGAGACAACTGGGAGAGCCACTAGGTCACCTGAAGCTACTAGCTGTTCCTATGAAGCAAGTGCACATTTCACTCCAAGTAAATCATTAGCAGAATCCCGTCAAGATGTTGACTTATGCCTTGTGTCGTCTTGTGAATATAAGCATCCCAAAACTGAACTTTCACCCTCATTTATCAACCCAAACCCTCTTGAGTGGTTTGCAAGTGAAGAACAGTCTCAAGATCAAGAGAAGGCTCTAACTCAGTCTGGAGGAGCTCAGCCACCTTCTGGGGGAAAGCAACAAGGGCGACAGTGTGATGAAACCCCTCCCACATCTGTGAGCGAGTCTGCCCCATCTCAGACTGATTCAGATGTTCCTCCAGAGACTGAGGAATGTCCTTCCATCACTGCAGATGCTAACATTGACTCAGAAGATGAGTCAGAAACCATTCCAACAGACAAGACAATTACATACAAACACATTGACCCACCCCCTGTCCCAATGCAGGATCGCAGCCCTTCTCCTAGACACCCTGATGTTACCATGGTTGATCCAGAAGCTCTGCCAGTTGATCAGAATTTAGGTAAGCCTTTGAAGAAGGACCTCAAAGAAAAGACAAAGACAAAAAAGCAGGGTACAAAGGCCAAGTCATCTTCTCCTGTTAAAAAAAGTGATGGTAAATCAAAACAAGTGGCTTCACCAAAGCCAGCTATAAAAGAATCTTTAGACAAAATTTCCAGAACAGCTTCTCCAAAAAAGAAGGAGTCTGTGGAGAAGGCAACTAAAAATCTCTCTAATCCAGAGGTAAAGTCTCGAGTGGAAGAGAAAGACAAAGACACCAAGAATGCAGCAAATACAACATCCAAGTCAGGAAAGACTGCAACCACAGGTAAGGACACAGCAATTCTTTGGTGTTACAGGTTTTCTAGTTGTTGCAGTGTAGTTTAGCTTGGCATCAGCTGAGAATGTCATTTGTAGCAAATCCTCAAAGAAAGTGCAGGTTTTAAGTATAAATCCAGTGCATGAAGACCACATTTAAATGCGTGAAATTCACTAGTTTTACTTTTGTAATCAGAGAAAATTGATGTGTCAGTTTGCTGAGAGAGTACATAAAATAGAAATAATTTAATACTAGCTGTCTTAATGGTTAAGCACCTAATAGAATTAAAAGCGCCACTTTTGTAGGTGAAATGAAATCTGTATCAAAGTGAACCCCTTTATTAATTGTGAGGAATAGGTAGGCAGAATTCTCTTTAACAGAAATTATTGCAGTTTAATATTGTGGAAGAGAATGTCACCATCAGCCTTTAGATGCTCTTATTGCTTTACTGGATTGATTTTAAAAGGAGCATTTTAATGAAAGTATAACATAAGTAAAAGCACTTTTGGTAAACTAAGCA
This sequence comes from Pithys albifrons albifrons, assembly GCF_047495875.1. Lineage (NCBI taxonomy): Eukaryota > Metazoa > Chordata > Aves > Passeriformes > Thamnophilidae > Pithys > Pithys albifrons. Next base: position 63,314,805 of record NC_092497.1, on the reverse strand, counting down.
TGTACAGCCCATAATCCAATTAATGTCTTATGCCATCAGGGATTTCTAAACATACAGAAAGGTAAAGTAATTTTGAATGGCTGTTGTATATTCTAAGTAGCAATAAAATATGAATTAGATAACTGTTTTCCAGCAGATCTTGTTAGGGAGTGTTTGGAGGATACTTTGATTTTGCTGCTCTGAGGACTGATGTTCTGTTGAAAGCTGTTTTACAAGTAGCAGGTCTATGCTTCAGTACAAACAAAGCAGCATTCAACTGTCTTTAGCTTCCCAATTTTTAGTAGTCCACTCTTCCTCTCTTACACCATTATTTGCATATCTCTGTTAGTAAATATGTATGTATGGCCAGACTTCACGAATGCAGATTTGGGCAGGGCTCTCCCCACGTGCCCTTCCAGCCTGCACAGTGGATTTTTTAGGTGAGGCTCAGCGTGCGCAGAACTGACCCCACCCTTTAACTCCTAAGGTTCATCTGCCATGGCCGAGTGAGCTTGGACAGTGACAGTGAAGTCCTCGGAACTGTCACAGCACCCGGTACTAACTGGGGCTGACCCTGCTGAGCATCCAAGATCTGATGGGATGGGATGGCAGGGAGGCATTGAACTGCCAGGGGATGGTCTCCACTGAGACTCGAACTCAGGTCCTTGGGATTCAGAGTCCAGAGTGCTCTCCTTTACACCACGGGACCGCCCTAACTCTGTTAGTAGGTACATTTCAAAGCAACAGTATCATTTCTCATGCTGTACATTTCTCCAGCACTTCAGCTCTACATGAGTCTTCTTCCTTAAGGCATACTTCTCAGGTACAAGCTGGAATAAGACAGGGCTCTATAGGTAATGACATTTAAGTGTAAAGTGTAACAACTAGTATCTTATTCAGGGTTGGTATGCACAATTCAAAAAGAAATATCACAGATTTTTTTATCATCAAAAGTGATAAAATGTTTTGTAATGAAGCCCAGCAGTAAAACTCGCAAATTCAGGAAATCTTACCATGCCATTTGACATACTACCCTATGATGAATGGCAAGACATGTTAGACTACTGTAATGGACTTAGCTGACCTTGCAGTGTGTGACCCTAAATAGAATGTATTGCTCAGATAATTGTTTACCAAGTCTCATCAACATCAGAAGGCTAATAGACCTAAGTGGTGATCATCTGGATAAAATTACTGGTTGAATCCCAACTTTCAGCTGACACCAAGATCTAGTTTGTAGCAAAAGACACCTTTTTTGGTAGTATTTTCAATGTGTTTAAACATGGTACTTCCTTTTGACTGAAGTTCTTCTTAGAACAAGTACTATATATGCTATGTACAGCAGCAGACACACTTCCCCCTACCTTTTGTGGTAAGTAGTTAATTTGTGTATGCAAATTAGGATACAGCCAACAAACAAGCACTTGACTCTGTTCCCTGAATTGCTTTACATTTTTCTCCATCTTTTCAAGTTCCTCCTGTCCTCTGCTCATGTGTAGCAGCCTCCTAAAGCACCTGTAAGGCAGTTTGAGCATATCAGTAGCTGTGACGTCTTGCTATCTGCCTCGAATTTCAGGACTGCTTCAAATCTGCATGGTTCCCTGTGTGACCCTAGGTTTTATAATCCTGTATACCTGAGACTTTCAAAAAGCTGCACTTCTTCACCTGGAAAATAATACCACCATTTACTGAATGATAATTCAGTAATCACAGCCCTGCATAGCAATTGCCGGGTAATAGCAGTATTTCACTGGGAAAGGTTTAGCTGAGTTTGCGTTTGTAGTAGTGATTTGTTATTGTATTATATAGTTAGAGTTATCCAGGTTTTTCTCTCATTACAATCATAATTGGGGTATGACAAACCTGCAACATGTTATTATATGTAGGATGGTAATGCCATAATGATACATCTCACCTCAGTGGTTATAACTGTAATTAATAAGTGCATGTTTTTAAACAGCCTGTGATAAAGACTTTTGTTGTTTGGTTTCCAAAGGACCTGGGAATACTAAGGTGACAAAATCTACCGCAGTGCCTCCAGGACCTCCAGTGTATTTGGATCTGGTATACATTCCCAATCATAGCAATAGCAAGAACGTTGACGTCGAGTTTTTCAAGAGGGTGCGGTCATCCTACTATGTAGTGAGCGGGAATGATTCTGCAGCTGAGGAGCCAAGCAGGGCTGTTCTGGACTCCCTGCTGGAGGGCAAGGCACAGTGGGAGAGTAATATGCAGGTAGGCTTTTCACTCATATCTCTACCTGGAAATTTAATCTTCTCTGGGAAACAGCTATGAGAAGCTAGAGCACCGCTGGAGTACATGGGGGCTGCCAGGGAATGTGGTCCTTGTTTTGCTGTTGTGGGCATCTTATTTTGCTGTTGGTAAGACAGACTGCATGAGTGAAGCACAGAGCTGAACTGCACTCAGCTGCTCCCACATTTCTGGCCCTTCAGACCTATTCCTGGTGAATAAAACAGTTCAGAACTGGCTTATAGGGCCAGCTGGCTGTTTCATGTATATATGATCCAAGTTTGGAAACATTGCCATTTGTAAGTAGGGAAGAAAACTGTATGTTTCACACTTTATACAGTTATTAAATGCATTTGGAAACTTCATGTGCCTTTCCATCACAATGAATAAGTAAATAAAATATTTGCCCATAATCTAAAGAGTATCAATGCAGATTATAACCTGGTACTTCTTTGGAAAGCTGCCTCTCAGCATGTTTTATTTTGATAAACTACTTCCTTGTCGTCATTTTACCTTACCTACATGTTCATTTATTTCCTTTTATTTGTCTATTTATTCAAGTATTTATTGCATAAAGACCCACTCTTTCCAAAGGAGAAACATACTTTTTTGGCTGGGGCTTCTTGCAAAGAGATTTGGCTTATCAACTATTTCTATTGTCCATTCATCAGAACTTCTGTTTTGTGTTGCAGGTGACCTTAATCCCAACCCATGACTCAGAAGTGATGCGGGAATGGTACCAAGAGACCCATGAGAAGCAGCAGGATCTGAACATCATGGTTTTGGCAAGCAGCAGCACTGTTGTTATGCAAGATGAATCTTTTCCTGCATGCAAGATCGAACTGTAAGAACAAGACAACGCACCAGAAGATTAAACTTTGCTTTCAGAAATTCTTCAATTTGAAAACAACTTTTCTAAAAATTCGACTCATCTCTTTCAACTGCTGAACTATATATCTGCCAAATGCTATACTGTGTCACAGTGATGCAAATCACTAATATTTTTCAGTCTTTGTTGATTGCTAAGGGAAATAACAGTCTTCCCATAGTAGAGTACAAATTACTGCAAAAATACAGATCCAGTTGCATCTCTACTGAACATTTGGAAACCATGCACTTGCAACCCCAACTGACTTCTGCCAGGTAGAGGCATTTGCCCTCTAAAGAAACACAAAGAGAGAAAGAGAGAGAGGGGTAGGAGGAGAAAGTAGTAAATAATTAGGTCTGCATTAGTCTCATGGCAATAGATGTATCGCTTACTGCAGTCTGTTTCTGTTCTTACATGAGAAGGACATTTCAAATTTGAATGAATATGAGCTATCACTATGGGGATCCTTTTTTTAAAGAATTATGTTAGCTCAACAATAAAAAGAAACAGGATGTGCCTAGGAAGGGATGTACAGCCTAATCACTCATCAGCAGTTTTCCACTTTAATTTGAACTCTGCATACTGACATACCATAACAATCACAGGCCAAATATGCATGTAGTCTGCACCCCATCCAGAAGGGTAGAACCTTTCTTTTTCAACATGCAGAATTTTGGTCCAAGGCATGATTCCAGTGAAAGCCCACTCACTTCAGCCAGAACTGACCAGTCCACATGCTTGAACACCCATGTCCACTGTTGATTAACTGAAGCAAAATACCAAAGCAGTCGGGAGTACATACAGTAGACAATTTGCCTTAGAAAGTGACTTGAATGTACAAAGAAACTTGATGCACTTATTTTTTAATGCTGAGACAGCAAATTTATAAAACATCTGTGTAGGATCATAGTTACACCAGTAAAGAAGTGTGAGTGTGCATGTGTGGTATTAGAAACATATCTGACTGGTCGAACGGTTTGGTGCTATGAATTACATATGTTAATTATGTGAACACTTCATTGATGCACTTGGACAGCTCAGCAAGGCAAGATGAGCACTTTTTTTAAGTTTCTTTTTGTACTGTGGAAGCAAGATTGAAGTGATGTCCAGTATCAGAGTTACAAAACTTAGTGAAATATTCAGAATGATGAAAAAGGTTACTTGCAAACCTATACAGTATTCAATCTTCCTTTGTCTCACCTTATTTTATTTGTTTAATTTAAGAGCGAACATGGGAACAAATGTACAGAAACCCTTTTTTTTAGTGCTGCATGAACTTTTAATACATGATTTTTTAACAAACATTTTCATTTGCAGGTAAATGCAAAAGAAAAATTTTTCAGGTGAAGGCAATTTTTTTGTAGTTTTGTAGGATAAATGAATAATGTTTAAGATTCTAGTGAGAATGGATATTGAGGTACAATTTTATGAAAACAGTCAACTGCCAGTACATTTTTGGGGGTGGGGAGTAGAAGGACACCCTGGTTGTAAAATTATTCTATTTATGATGACAGAAAATGGAATTTGAAGAGTTGATTGGCCAGTCCTTAAAAGGGTGTAACCTACATTCTCAACCCTCACAAGATCTTGAAAAAAGATAGAAAAAGCAATAAGCTAAAATAAGTACCTTCCCTTCCTCTTTGCCTTCCTTTCCTCTTTTCCTTGCTTTCTTCTTTCCTTTCATCTTTCCTTTCCTCCTCTGTCCTTCCTTCCTTCTTCCTTCCTTCCTTCCTTCCTTCCTTCCTTCCTTCCTTCCTTCCTTCCTTCCTTCCTTCCTTCCTTCCTTCCTTCCTTCCTTCCTTCCTTCCTTCCTTCCTTCCTTCCTTCCTTCCTTCCTTCCTTCCTTCCTTCCTTCCTTCCTTCCTTCCTTCCTTCCTTCCTTCCTTCCTTCCTTCCTTCCTTCCTTCCTTCCTTCCTTCCTTCCTTCCTTCCTTCCTTCCTTCCTCTCCATTCCTTTACTTCTCTAGACTACTTGCAGAGGAACAGCACCACTGCTCTGTGATTTAAGACAGTTTGAATTTTTCAGTCTCAGAAATTTTACCCCAATTTAAAAAATGTTGCATCGCAGAAGATCTGCAACTATGACTTTAAAGAAGGTGTAAAGGCCTCCAGCATGGAAATAGGTGCTGGTCTGTAGGATTAACCTTATGGTTGATACTAAGTTTCATAATGTAGTGACCTATGACCTCATTTTATTTTCTTTACTTATAATTTATTTCAGTTTTACATTGTTAGGGTATTTTTGTTTAATAGATGTATGTTTGCACTCCTAATTTTTATGAGGGTTTTTTAATACTGCTTTAGGGTCTTCTAAATGTGGGCTCCTGAGGCCCATTTAATGCTGTGAATTACTGTTTGTCAGTTCTTGGTGGTTTGATTTATTTTTAATGTCTACTCTTTTTTTAGGTGTCCCTAGCAAGGCTGTATTATTTATTGCTATACCTTTTAAGAAGTTAAGAATAATTCAGAATGACTATGGCACAAAAGGCAGATGGAACTGTATTGTGAAAACACACATGTTTGCTGGGCTCATATTATTCACTTAAAACTGCTTTTCTAATATATAATCTACAAAGATATGGGCAAAATGTTTGGCAGAATATTTAAACTATTTCTACAGTTCTTTCAGATTTGTCTACTTTATTATATAGGTCAGAATTCAAACTTTTTGAGTGGGTGGGAACAGATTTTCTGACAATACCTGAAATGGTTTGTATCACTGCATTGGCAGAAAATCTGTTTTAAATACAGCAGTGGTCTTGTGACTAATCTCACTTATACCACTTACTCCTGTGAATTAGGAGCAATTTCACTACTGTCAGGGAAGTTACAGTCATCTGGTCCTACTGTACACTAAATTGGAATCAAGCCTTAAATATCCCCATGTACGTTTATGATGGCTGAAGCATTTGATTTACTTCTGAAATAATAATGATAATTAGATAGTTACAGATTACCTTAACATGTGCATTTGCTTTTTTTGCTGCTAAGAATATTAAAACCTTGGTCTGGCTATTTTGAGATATTGCAATGCCTGTTCCATCCATTCCCTTCCAAATGGCAATGGCACCTAGATTCAACACAGCGATAAGCCTCCTCCATTAGCTCCTCTTGCCCTTAATGTCTTTTCTGCCTGTGGAACTAATCTACCTGTGCTAATCCTAGTACTACACAACTAGTTTAGTGTAACAGTCATCAAAATGTACTGTGTACATTAACGATGAGTGCTGTTGATCAGCATAGATTTCTAGGAGCATGGTTTATTATTGATTACTCTAATTGTAAAGACTCAATATCTGAGTGTAAAGGACACTCAATTTCAATGATGGTATTACCCATAACAGCATTCCCAGTCATGATCTTTATGCTATTAATATACTACTTCATATAATTCAATGAAGAATTAACTTTGGGGATCCCATCCCACTCCTGAACTTGGACAGGGCTTCTCTTGCATGCCTTTTCAAAGTCCTGTGGTGGGTTTGACTTCATTGACCTCTATTTTCACTCCATCTTTCATAGAAGTCACTTCGTTTTTTTTTTACTTACCTTACATACTGTGGTGAATGGAGATAACTGTGTATATGAATGTTGAGGTTTTTTTAATTGTCTATGATAGCTTATGCATTTTAGGAGAGTTCTCTCTTTTACTAAGATTTAATAAATTTGTTAATTGAATTTTCAAACCCTCCCACTATAAGCAAATGAGCTCCAAAGAGAGCTTAGTGTGCATTTAGGACATTGCTGTCATATGCTTCTCTTTGTTCATCTGTCGCCAGAGGTTCTTGCTCAGTAATGATGTTTTTGAGAGAAATAGTAATTTTATTGGTCTGGATTTACTAGAAGATGAAAAAATATAATGTTTACACTTGAAAGAAACTGTAAGCTTTCATCTTTTCACCTAATAATTGGAAAAACACTAAAAGCATCTAGGTAAACCTTTCTTAGAATGCAATTATATTATTCACCTGATTTAAAAATGTTTGCTATTTAAAATTTAAAAAAAAAGTCTGTTTGTTGTGACTTTACAGAAAAAAAATCTTAAAAAAATGAAGTAACTAAATAAAACAGTGCCGTAAAATATAGAAAGAAAAAAAATCTTGAAAGCAGCTTCTCTCTACTACACTAACTAAGAGCTCCAGATGGCAGGAGCTACCTCTTCAAGACTGGGCTGTAATCACAACTGTAGAAGACTAAATCTGAAATATGCTTTCACGCATTTGCATGCAGCCATTATCTTCCAGCTATGGAAAGAAAGTCTTGTTGCTGGCTGAGAAGCACCTCACACACCTCCTCTCTTGTTCTGAATGGTGTTTGTGTCAGTCTGCAGCTGTGTATGGTATTATGTCTTATAATCCTGCATCACTTCTATTCTATCCAGTCATATCTAATGTAGAAAATTAGTTTCCAGTGAAAGTAATATGTAGTGCTTTTATGATATTTGTGTGCAATATCCCCTCTTCCATTGAGGATATTTGATGTAAAGGAAAAAACTCAGTTCCACAATAAAATACAAAAGTGGTAAAGTGGTGTTGACATGTTTCTTGTCTTTGTGTATCAGTGTAGTTTTAAGTTTTCTCTTTCCTTTAGTCATTATCACCTACTACACATGATGTTTTCTCTAAAGATCAGGGACTATTTAAATGCCAGAAAAATGGCAATCTCTCTTTACAAATTTAAAAGTAAATGTGGAAGATTACTTTTATCTCTTGTGGTGTAAAACATTACCATGATGTACCATGACATCGCCTCTCTTTGTTGTTCTCATTTCTGTATTCCTCAGCAGAATGAGAAAACACCTCATTTTCAGTAAGTACATGTTCAAGGGGCTGTGTCAGAGATGATAACCAATAAAATGACATCAAAATGACCCCACCTTGGTTTGGAAAACAGGTCTTTTCCAAAGTTGAAGCACTTAAATAGGAGTGCGCAGCTTGTCTCCAGTAGATGGGGACCCTTCCCGATCATCACTGCCCAGTTATCTCTGTAAGAGTGGATAGAGCTTTTGGGGAAGCTGGGCTCTCAATTTAGGGTTTTATTCTATAAACATCAGACTTCCTCTACTGCTGAGGTCAGGCTTTCTGCCTTTGTAGTTTTGCTTGCTGCTGTGATGCCTGCTGTGGTGAGGTGCAGCAGTCAACATTTTTCTCTCAGGAAGATGGTAATGACATAAAAGCAGGTAAAGGCTGGGGCAACAAGGTGTAAAGGATGCTCACTCCCAGGAGAAGCAGAGGCCCTATGAGATTTCCTTCATTCAGAGAGAGCAGTGTCTTTTTGTGGGTCTTTAACTATCTCAAACATCCAAGGTTTCACTTGTAACTTCTTATGACATTAATGAGAAATACTGTACTTGGCTTGTATTGGGCTAAGGGTGGTGAAGTAGAGGAAAATGATGACTAGACGAGAGGAGTTGAGTGCTGCAAATCTTACATTGTAAGTACAATTCTGCCTATGTATACATCGAAGTTTTCTGAGCTGTTGTGGTAGAGTAGCCTGACACTACTTCAAATATATTAAAGTGATTGCTAAATGGGCCAGGTTAGGCTTCAATCCCAATTATTTACCTGTAGTTGCAGAGCGAAGTTCTGAATTTGTACAGGTAGGACCACCCATGGTACCTGTAGGCAGAGACAGGCCAGCTTGGCCTGTGTGTGACTTGCTGCTTCTAGATGCTAAATGAAAGCTCCTTCCTGCAACACAGCTGCTGACTAGAAATTTTATTTCCAGTAGTGTTAATGAACAAATTCAATCAGTTTATTAGGAGTTTTAGGTCATATGGGAACATGATGGTCGCTCAGATCTTTTCAGTCTATCTAAAATGAAGGATCTGTTGTGGAATCCAAGGTCTGTAGACTGTTTAATACTGATTTCTAGTGTTTCATGGATGGGAGGAAATTGTAGCACTTAGCTGTTCATTGATGGGGCAAAAAAAGAGACATTGAAGGGTCACTTGACTGACAGCTACAGTGACACATCATAGATCCAGCTCATGCCCAGCACTGCAAGCAAAGCTCCTTGGCTTTCTAAAACATATCTCTGAGCACATGACCATTGCCCATGTCCTTCACTCAGCCAACAGGCTTTGGACACTGCCTACTGGTGTAGACGTGTTTTCACCTCCCACAGACTAGCATGCACTGTCTTCTGTTGTGCTTGTGTGTGCCTTCTTCAGATTCACCCCAAAACTACCAGAGGCTGAGTAATGCTGAGTGCCCTAATCATTCCAGGGGACTTGCAGTTGTTGGGACTGTTACCTTCAGCATGATTTCCACCAGAAAAGAAATCCAGAGAACTAATCAGCAGGCACTATAATTCTGCTTCTCACAGATCCTTATCACCTGATGTGGCTGCCAACAGCTCCAGCATTACCAGACCCAGTGTAAATGGCTGGCATGGTGGAATTTCACTTCTGATATCAGCTTCACTGCCAAAACACTGCCCTGATTTACACATTGTACTGCAGCTCAGCCCATCACCTGTGCTTGTGAATCACACAGAAAAGATAACTCAAATAGCTGGAACTTATGAATACAAACAAGATAAATACACATAACAATGCTTGTATGCACTAAAGTTACATCCTCGATACCTGTTAAGGTCCAGAAATTAATTTTGATTTAGCTGTTAGAAACCTCATATTATGTTCCCTCAGCCCACTGTGTTATATTATTAGCTTAAAGAGGTGAAGGTAAACTGAATAACTGAGCAACTTAAATACTTACTATGAATCCAGCTCCAGAGTGCAAGTCAGTATTTCCACAAAAAGTTTACAATTTCCAAAGATGAAATTATAGCAGCAGTTACCATGTGTAAGGACCAGAACAGGCCTGAAAATTTCTTCACCTAAATCCATTAAGGGAAGAATTGTCAGAATTTGCAATAAACAAGATATATTGAAAGCTGAATTTTGTCCTGATAATCTAATGATCTTGTCAATGGGTCTCTAATGCTGTTGCTGTGCATGGAGCATCTGCAATTTTGAGTGGGTTGAGTGGGCTTCAGTTTATTAGAATAAGGTTTAACAGTAGCAACAGAGTTAGTACTATGCAATTGCTAGCTGAGTTCAGTGACAACTTTGATTTCCATGGGGACTTTGATCTAGAGTAGGTTCGACAATTTACTATCCCATTTAGCATCTTAAGTTACTCTTGAATTAATGTTTTGTAACTAATACTTGACCTATACTTCATTCTGCACAGTTTTATTTTGAAAGAGTCACTGTCCCAAGTTCAGGTTATTAGCAGTAGTTTCTCTTCTGCAGTCAAAAAAGCTTTTCCTTGTCTCAGTGTTTCATATAATTAAAATTCTGGAAAGGTAAATTTAACCTTTCCACAGACATGCTCAAATACCCAAATATATTTTACAAGGTTGAATTGTAGTTTGTATATAAGCTGATTCAGCAAAACCCGGCAAAGTAGCATGCTGTTCAGTGCACCCCTTCTTGCACTCCTCAAAGTCAGTGGTGCAATTCCCTTTTCTAACTATTGATTCCAGCTTCCTGAGGAGGCAGGGCAAGAGAGAACACTTACTAACCTGTGCCCCAGGCTGTTTGCTGCCTATCTCAGCAGTAATTATTGCTTAGGTCAGAAACCACCTACCACCTGCCACTCCTCAACTGAAGCTGGGGAATATCATCCTTCTGGTCCTACAGTTTTAGGGTGACCAGAGAGCTCTGGGATGGACAGGAAAGCAGTTGGGAGAGCCCACTTATTGAGGGAGGGGTTTCTTGAAGCTGCAGCTTGATACCAGCACTGTGTATAGGACACAGCATCTGACCAGGTCTGAAAGTATCTTGTAACCTTATCTTGGCAAATGTTATCATAAATAGGGCCCATCTGCACAAGGCTTCTGGCAACATTTATTTTAGCTCCAAGAGAATAAATATGTCATTTTCCTTGTGAAAAATTAATAATGACCTTCAGCGTTTCGCTGGAAGTGTTTTGCCAGTAACACTTTTGGGAAGAAAAGTCACATATTTGGTAGCCTCAGCAGCAGCCTGTTTGACGTCTGCCATGGATTTGAATTGGGGTGCTGCTTTCTGAATTAAAGTGCTGCTTTTTTATTTTTTCTCTCTCCTAAGAGCAGCCAAATTCTTACCAGCATACCAAGCAGGCTTTGCATTTATACTGGTTTCTGTTCCTTTTGGCCAGTATTGCTGTAGGGTCTCTCCCACGTTTGGGAAAACAAGGGAGAGCAGTTAACACTGTCTGGCATGTTCTTTACCACATGTGTTACTGCAATCAGGTATTATTTGGGCTGCTTGTCACAGCTCAGTGACTGTGCATGCTAATGTATTGCTTATAGCAATGGGAGATTTTCCCCTGCCTTTAGCTATACAGACACCAGGACAATGAGTAGGGAAATTATTAAAAAACTTGCATGAAGATGCATTCCTGTAATTTAGAAATATACTGACAAAGGAGAAATGGCAATAGCTCTAATCCAAATCACAGGTGTGTTTTCTAATGAAAACAGGATGTGAAGGAACATTTCAGGGAGAGGTGATCCAAAAAAATGACAGTGTTACTACCAAGAAAGATTTTGGTTGGTCCCCTCCAAGAAATATTCAGCCACTCCCACTCACATAGAGAAAGGTCTAGACAGCTGTCTGAAACAGTACAGCAAGAACCAAAAACATTTAAAAAAGCTTGAGGATGTCTTAGTGAGGAAGTGCTTTCTGGGTTGTGAGTTTGCATCAAATCAAGTGCCAGGGAGTAGGGCTGTATGAACTCAGAGCTTTTTGTGTTTGTAGAGCGCAAAATTTTTTTTTATATATCCATATATACACAACCACATTCTTTAGCATCAGAGCTCACATTTAAGCAGTAGATCTAAAGTGGGTGTATGATTTCTCTGCCCTCCCCCTTCTAAATGTGGACAGCGGCATAACAGCAGGTGATGGCTACCATAGCAGTGCACACAGCCTTAGGCGTCTGGACAGAAGGGCCCAGTTTCAGCATAATTCAGCAAGCAAGTGAAAAATTGCTTGCATGTGCAACAAAATTTATGCAAGGGGGCAAATAGTATCTTAGTTTTCCTGGAGTGGGAAGGAGAAAAGCAGGTGAGTCAACACATGTTAGTTGATACTGTGGATTTTTCGTGCTACTGTGTTTGGCACACAGCTACTGTCCGTCTTCCTTAGAAGACAAGCATATGACTGAAGAGCACTAGTCTCTGATTAGCCTCTCAAAATTTGTCTATTTTATTGTTAATCCTGCTCAAAACCAGCAGGTAGGAAAGAGCACCAGAGAGTACCTTTCTCACTTCCCTCAAGCTTCAATTGCTAATTCATGTTTCCAGCATCTGGATACTCAGCTGTGTTCCAGTCTCTTGGAGAAGGGGAAGAAATAAGTGTCAGATGATTTATAGGAGGAATTTCAAAGGGATTAATAGTGACATCAGAAAAGGAAGCAGAGATGAGAATTGCTGGAGAATTCAAGAGGGTGCAAGTACACTTACTGAAAATGTGAGGATTTGCTAGGTGTGAAAACAGTTTGGGTAGATAGAATATTGGAAACTGGTTGCTGTTGAGACCATGATGAAACCCGGGGTGGGGAAGGGCAAGACAATAGCTACTGGAACATGTAGACATACTTGGCTGGGGCATGAGAAGAGAGGTGCTGGTGTGCAGCTGATCCAGCCGGAAGAAATGTCAGAAGGGGTTTCTCACGCAGAATGAAACCAAGAGGACAGACAAATGAGAGGGCTTGGCAAAAAATCTGACTAGTGACCTTAAGTTACAGTCTGGACCCTCTGCTGCAAGTCTTGTGTTTGGTGTCCTTCATCCATTCCCAGGAATCTGCTTTGCAGCCTGCAAAAATTTGACAAGGAAATCCCCTTCTTCCAAGAGTGGAGTGGGATATGGGAGGAGATGGGGGAAAAGGCAGAGAAAGGTTGTATCTGCACTGTTTAAAGTTCAGGCTTTGAGCTGTGCTCAGAGCATTCCAACCCACAGCGCCTGGAGTAAAACAAGAAGGCAACCTGTAATATTTATTAAACAGCCACTCAAAGCACTCCGGGTTTTTTTTTTGTATTGCTCTAACAGTTATGTCTAAAAAAAAGGAAAGGGGGTTAGTTCTGGGGGAAGTGAAATGTTCTCGGTGAGACAGCAGGGACACAGCAGCTGGCAGCTTGCTGGAACTCAATTAGCATTAGCAGCCTGGTGGATCTACCAGCGGAGCGGGGGAGGGTGGAGGTTGGGACAGAAACAGGCTTCTTGGGTTGCCAAGAAACAGAGGCCATGGAAAACCAAGGGGAAGTATGTCCCTGCCTGTTCTGACCTAGCCAGAATGGTGTCTCACAAGCAACAGCATCAGCTGCTGCAGTGGCGACAGGCCATGTCAGTAAGTAGGGTCTTAAAACCGTGGTGGTGTAGAGAAGATCCCAAAAGGTAATGTCAGTAGAGAGCAGCACTAGAGGAATCTGGATACAGGAGTGATTGTGAACTTTTGGAGTTACAATCCATGTTCTGATAATGAAGAACTGAAATACATGCTCAGGGAAGGGACACTACATTCTTCTGTGGCACCAGCTTTAACGAAATTGTTCTTAGAGGCTTTGACCTTCTACTCTCCCTTAAGGCTCCCTAACTTGTCCTAGTAATCAGAAAGCATTTAGATCCAGAAAGGAGACTTTTCACAAGCTGCCCAGGCAAGTCCACTGCTGGCCAAGCTACTGTATCATCCACTTACCTGGCTGAAGACAGTACTCTCTTACGGCAGTATGGGAGAAACTATGGGACTTGCTGACAGGATGGGGTGGAGGACCTTAGTGCCAAGTTGCCAAGTTCTTGGATGTGAAACAGCAATCAGGCTCTGAATGTGTTTCCTGGGAGTAATAAAGGTATCTGGTGTATATCGATGCTTACCCACAGTTAAATTCATGGATTTGCAGCAAGTTCTCACTGGATTTACAGTGAGTTTGTGAAGTGAGTTTGATCACTGCAAAACCAGACAGATGTATGATAAAACTGGAAATGCTTATGAGACCCTCTGGTAAAGCACAATGAGACAACAGTGCTGTTGCCATAACAAGCTGCAATTACAGCAGGGCTGTTACTCAGGTCTCCCTGTTTTAAAGAACCTTGTCCCACCCTGCACTGCACATGCTGCCTGCAGCTAACAAGATTCAGTGGTGACAGGGAATGTAAGCAGGGATGGATGCTGATGCATCACAACCAACACACTATGATTGTTTCCTCCCCTGCTATTTCCTTGTGCTCTTGTGAATAGCTGCATTGTTTTATGGATCTGAAGAATGGGGCACGGGACTGTGAAAGGAATTAGGTCAAAAACCTCATGAAACAGTGCTCAGAATATAAAAGGAAAACTGCACTGCAGTATGAGGTTCCTTGGTGTGTGCCGAGGTGATTGTGCATGTTTCTCTAGTGACCTTAGAAATGGAGCAAAGCAGCACTAGTGAGGTCAGAAATTTTTAACAACCTTGCAGGAAAGGCACATCTAAATGCACATACAAGTGCTAACTCACTAGGCTGAAACTCTTCAAGAGTAGTTTGAAAAACAGCCTGAAATTAGGCTTCCAGCTCCATGCATGAATTTTCCAGATCGGTTCGGAAAAAGAAAAAGCGCAATCAATATATGTTAATCCTCTTAGTGTTTGAAGTTCAGAGTAGCCAAAGCATTCTTTCCTGTGAGAAACCCCTACTGAAACAATTTGTGTTGGAAATTCTTCCTCTTCTTTTGTTCCTCCCACTCTCTAGACCCTTCATGACAGGCAAGCTACTACTCATCCCTTTGTTTCTTTGTGTTTTCTCTATCCCATCCCTTGACTGGCTGACACTGGGAGCAAAACACATCATATACAGGCTGAAGATTTCTAAACTACATGTGCTTTATTTCAGGAAACAGACAAAATGGGATGTTTAATTTGCATATAACAGTCACATATGGTAACATTTGCAGCATGATTGAAGTGAAATATTAATAATGGTGAGCATACTTCAGTTCACTGACAGAGGAACACAACACTGCATTCCTAGTTCCAATACTAAGCGGATGCTTTAGCTAGCTTCCTAGCTTCCATTTCCTGCTTAGCCTTTTCTCTAAACTCTCTTTCTCTCTCAGTGAGAAGCACTTGCTCTTCTTCCCACTCTTTCAGCTTCTGCTCATGTTTTGCAATGTCCTCCACTTCACATGCTGGCAGCTTTTCCTTGACAAGTTGGGTGGTCAGGCTTAACAGGCTTTCAGATTCAACCTTGCCAAGTGAATGCAGCTTGGAGTACAGCTCCTGTCATAAAAAGATTTGGTAGAAAGTGTGAAGGAGAGAGCGAGTGAATCACAAAATAATCACCTACAAAATACTTCTCTATAACCAATAAATCACTGTTTGCATTATTATTATTATTATTATTATTATTATTATTATTATTGTTATTATTATTATTATTATTATTATTATTATTATTATTATTATTATTATTATTATTTAGGCTATACAGGCCAGATAACTATTTATCACAGGAAAGTGTCTGAACTGTGGTAATTGGTACCATTTCTTTAAATGCTAACCTCAAGAAGAATATTTTTTGAGCAACAAAACTGAACCAATGAAGTTTCATTTTCATTAACTACTGAAATTCTCTTCTTTTCCAAGTTCAGTTACTTCATACTAACAAAGATCGGCTGACCAGTCAATCACAATAAATATAATCTAAAGACTTTGGTTTTGTGTTTTACCTCAAAACCAATGACATTATTTGGTCCATACTGTCTGCTATACATCCCTTTCAACAGATGAATGTCACTTTAAATGTTCTAACAGCATACTAAGTGACTTCCACAGGTTTTCTTCCCAAGTTACTGTGATCCAAGGAGATGACCACACTTATACAGACTACTCAACACTGTTAAAGCAAGAGACATTTTTCCAGGGTTATTACTAAGAATACTGAAATAATATTGAAACTAATAGCAGAGTAACTCAGAGTAACTCAGTAAGAAACTGCAGATTTTCTTTATTGAGCTTTACTTATCTATATTTCATGCAGCATAAAAACATTAATTCATTTAACATGATGAATCATCTCATCCAGTGATACTGTTTCTAGTTTTCTGGAATTTTTAGCCTAATGGCTCACTAACTCTCTGATTAATTGCCTTAGAAGTGCAGATATACAACCAAAGAGGAGATGACATAGCACTGGAAGATTCTTTATCCCTTGTTCACTCATTAGATACAAACATATTTTCAAGACTGTTGTTTTACTGAGCCCAGCACTTGCAGAAATTATTAAAGTAAGCACGTCTTCTAAAGGACATCCATATTTCTTCCATTTGTATAAAACTTCTTGTTTTGCATTGCAGGATAATGGAAACATGGGAATCATCCAAACAAAATGGCAGTTCTAGAGCGATGCAGATATCCAGACTTCCAGTTCCAGTTATCACTGAAACCATATGTGCTGTGCTGCTGGCCCACAGTGTTCTTCTTACCCGAGCTCATACTGGCAGTATCTGCAAAAGCACTTCCTCTCAGCTCCTGGCTGGAGGTTCTGCCTTGATCTTAGGCAGGAAACTATCATGTCCCTTCAGTCCCTCCACTTCTCTCTCCCTTGGCCAGCACAACTGCAGGCTTTTGTAGTGTTTTATCAGGCCCTTGAAGGTTTGAACTGGACACAGAAAAGATTAAAGATCTTTAAAATGCACATCAGAGGGGCTTGGGTATTTGTCTCTGTCCGTTTTTTGATTTTACGATAAAGAATGAAAACGAAGTCAGTGTCTTCAAAACTAATGGACGAAAACCAAACTCGATAAACTTACTTCCAGGTATTAGTCTCTACTTTGTCAGAGCTATCAGTGAAGTATACAAGGCATCAGTGAGAAAACTGAAGAGACATACAGCTTGCATTTGGGGAAGGAAGTTGAGAACTATGCTTGTGTTTACATATTAGGTATGCAGTTTACATGTAACTGGTTTAGATACCTAAGACTCACTGCTAAACCCTATCAAGGATGTGCTGAAAATGGTCTTTATGCATGGAACTTTAATAGTACGAAAATGAACTACAAAAAGGCAACGAACTGGAAACTAGCAGGTCTTGCCTCCTAAGCCATTATTGGTATCACTGAAGGTCTGAAATATTCCCTGTTCTTCTGTGATACGTCAGTAAAACTAAATTAGGAAAGCAGCAGGCTGTATGTCCTGCAGGTAGCAAAGGGCACATTCTTAAGTGGCTAAATCACTGATTTTTTTAAGCAGTCTCCAGGGCTCCTCATGCGGACAGTCAGAGAAAGTGTTCACAGCATTTATGTGACGAAATGTTTGCCCACTGATCATTGACACAGATGGGAGGAATTGCCTGACGAACACTTTACTGAGTAGTGAGTCTCAGCATATGGGATCTGAAAACAGGTAATTACAACACAAAAGACAGTATCAGAGTCTAGATTAGAGCTCTAAAGGCTTTATCTGGAAAGAGCCAAATATCCTCCAGTTCTCCTTGTTTTAGTGGAAGTGAAGGACATATATCCATATCTTTTAGGTTGCCATGGGTTTAGGTACTTCCACAAATGGCTGTCCTGAAGGTTGGTATGAGACACCGAGTCCATTTCATGGAATATCACGGAGGAATAAGTGCATGTCTGGAGCAAATTCATATGATTTTCCTTGCATTCTGAAGTGTATGATTTGTGAAAGAGAACTGGGCATGCAGGAGGCAGAAGCAATTGGTTTTGATATCAAGGAGAAAGACTGGGACATGCTGACTAATGTAGGGGTGGACAAAGTGCAACTGAATTGTCTTCAGCAGCAGAAGTCCAAACTCTGTGCTGAGGTTACACAGAAGGGGCAGATGATCTGTGCTGGGACATTAGTTGTCAATGCACACAACACCAGATTGCTTCCGAGCTGACACTTTCCCTCACACTTGCATGGAGTTCTAATGCACCACTCTGCCCTGTGAACTACATCTGTAAGTGTCGCAGGACTCAGCTGGGGAGAGTGACTACTGCTGGCCTAATGGATTTGAGAACAGTCAGAGAACTCACTTCAGGCTTGGCTGAAATGGCATTGTGACTTGAGAGCTCCTCTTCTCATTCAGAAAATCTGAAAATGTGGCTTATTGACATGTAATTACTGCTGGGTGCTTAGACTTCACATGAGAGCAGTGCCTTTCTCACATTCAGACTTTCCTGAAAAGACCTCAACAGTTAAGCTTTGGGACTGTAGTTTTTTGGGTCAAAGTCAGCACACTCACCACCACACCAGGGAATGCCTGAAAGGAGGATTCATTGTGGGAAGGTTGAAGTGAGAAGGAAACCACCCTCTTGACACTAGTCTGTCCCTAGTTTGATATTTCGGCCTCATGTTGACCACTTTGCATTATTTTCTTCAAGACTAGACAATGAGAGACACATAAAATTATCTCACTCTCTTCTTCAAACAGCACTTGTGTTTACCTAATTCACTGTAATCCATCCAGGCATTAATAACCACATGCTGAGCACCCAATGATTCCAAAACACGCTAATTAAAAGGTTCTAACTGCCTTCAAAGTACATTTAATATCCAAAGATTAGTGTCAAAGTTGCAAAAATGAAAACTAAAGAAAGGAAAAAGTCTGTGTGTGTTTGAGATAAAACCACAGGATACAGGTCTTTTAACTTTTGAAATTTCTTCAGAACAGTCTGTATCCAGAACAACTGTCCAAGGTCATAGCCGTCCAGGTGACAACAACAAGGAAAACTCATGGGCTATAAAAAGAGTACTGCTCCTGAAACTCTAAATCAGATGAGTTTCAATCTGGGGTATTTGACGTTTTCCACAGCACAAATCAGAGATGATAAAATAAAATGAGCTCATTATATAGCTGTGAGATGACCAAATAAAATGCACTCATTATACAGATGTGCCCTAATGAACAGCTGTTTTTCTTACTGTTACCATCAGCATGACAATCTAAAGATTAAAAAAAAGGTGATATAGCCTGACTTAATTCCCCAGACTGAAAGTACAGGATGCAACACTTCTACATAATTATAATGTACAAAAAAGGACAAAAAATTCAGGATGGTCTCGTGGCTATTACAACTTATTTTAACAAGCAAGAACCCACATAAGGTCAGATAATGGGTCTCTAATGACATAACAGTTTTGTGAACAGGAATTTTCATGAACAGGATTTATCATTTTGATGTATGAAAAGTGAAGATAAAATCCCAGCAGACAGACAAAAGATGAATGGCCTTGAGCATTTGCATCTTTGTAGGCTGCTGCTTCCTGTTTCAGTAAGTGAAAATGTAAGGTGACATCAGTTTCAAAAATGTCAAGTAGGACTCCTGATGCACTGAGGGGGTGTCAGTCTATGAGCCCACACTAAAGTCAGCATATAAATTTTCTAGTAAGTATCAGACAGATCTACTACAGCTTAGAATATTCAAACATATGAAACTCTTACTTTGAATCGATTATAGTACTCAGGTGCTTTAGACTGCTCTGTTTCTTCTGCTTCTGTGCACTGCGACTTCTGCTCTAATCCCTTGACTTCTTCACCAGCTTCTGGATTAGGTTTGGCTTCAAGGACAGACTGCAAAATGGTCTCCAGGGAATCAATCTGAACAATCACATTTGTCACAGTAAGCATATACAGTTTGGAAATACGATCTAAGTAACACAAATGTCATGTATTCAAACAACTTTATGAATTCCTTAATTTGTCCAGGGTTTGTAAACAGAAAAAATTACTTGCTTTAGTGTATTAAGCTGAGTTCTTTCAACTTGGAGTAAGAAAGTACCTTCAAAATTATATACCAAAAGAGGTAACTCAAAATGGTGGAAGTTGCAGATGTGACCCATCCTTGTACTGCCAGGTATTACAAAGATGCTTCAGAAAATAGAGCAATAGACAGCAGAACCTGATGAGCAGTGCCCTGACCTTTTGTTTGCCAAGGAAAATGGCACGCCATAGTACAGATGAGCAAAACAGAGGGTCCCATCACCAGGGACACCTTCTGGAAAAAGTACTAAGCAGAGGAAGTGAAATCTCAGTGATGTGTCTATGTTGTGGTCCATGGTGTGGTAGTCCATGGTTCTTAAGTCAGTCCTAAACTGTCTGAGTCCAGGATCAGTCTGATGGCCCCACAGTTCTCCTAAGCCTTAAGTCCCTTAGTGCTGACTTCATAAATGAACAGAATCTATCCATCCTCCCTGATGGAGGGCAGTACAAACCTAGAAATCACTCTGTTGTCTTTTTGGACCAGTACCACTCAGAATATCATCTCAGAGGGCACAGAATATAGAGAATTAGCCTTGAGAGTAAGATGATGGGGTATTTCATTGTCACTGCTAAGAAGCATGTCTCTGAGTGAGTTCAAATACTTGAGAAACAAAGGTGCCTTCCCATTTCCACAGACACGTCCTCCCTGCAACACAGAGCCAGGTGTCTCTGTAGGGAGGGGAAAGAGAACATACTCAAATGGTCTGTGGCAGTAACATACACTCATGGCCAAGGACATGCCAGTAGACATTATCACTGGCTCATCAACTGAAGCAGGGATTCTGCTACAAACAATACTTTTCCTGTCTTACCAAGGTCTCTGAAGTTTGCTGGGCATCTTCTCATTAGCAAAGCCAGAATTCACAGGTTTTACTGGATTTGACTTATGTGAAATTCTCTTGTTCAGTGGGTTATAGCCTCATACTTACAGCTTCTTTGCAGATTTTGCTGTCATCTGACAAGGAAGCCACATTCTCCATCACTTGCAAGGCTCTATTCAAATACCCAGGAGTCCACATCAGTGGCATCAGATTGTACACAGCTCTTAGTCCTTTATTCAACTCCACTTTTCCTGTAATAAAAACATACTTTAGTGTTACCACTTCAACACCTGAGTCTTGACAGAATCTACATGGGTTGGCTCTGGTTTTCAGACGTGAGAGCAAATGTCTTGGCCTTTGCAGCAGAAATAACACCCTTCTACAAAGTTGCTCTGATAGAAATGCTATTACCTTATTTTATTAAGGTGCCTTCTTTTTGCTCAACTTCATGGTTATTATGTGCTCATTTCTCATTCCTCTCCATTCCACCTCATCTAGAAATTTTATCCAGATGGAAATGAGACTAAGTGGCCAGATTTTCTGGTTGTCTGGCTTTGTAGTCACAGCTCTGAGAAGGATGTCTGAAGATCACAGACACATGTCTCCTTAGATTTCAGGGACTGACTATGGAGCATGTATAGTCTCAATTCCACTCTGTCACCTTTAGGCTTTACTCACTCGTTAGAGCACATGTTCTGGCTAAGTATACAGCTTAGTGTATCTGTTTCTGCTGGAGCTTCCTGAGAGAAAGCATGGGAGTCCTGCCAAAATGAAACTTTGGTTCTTGTTTCAGGACAATCTGTGCAGCAAGGTGTTCACTGACTTTAGCAAGACCTGTAATGTACTGTACTACTGACAATGTGGCTTTTCTTCTGACAGTAATTACTAGAGAACATGAAACTCCTGCATAACAGAGGAAACGCACATCATGTTGCAATTGATGCAATTTACAATGATTGTCACTCTACAGCTTTGATTTTGTCATTGCTGATGTAATAAATAATACCACTTTAAGTGTAGCTTATAGGAGTTATGTCCAAGTTTTAACCTAATTCGCACTCTGTCACAACACAAAACTATGAAACACATCTTACACTTCTTTACATGTAAGAGAACAATTTAGGAAAAGAAAGGTAGTAAGTGCACAGACAAAGTCTAATGGACCATGGCTAAACTAAAATAGCCGAGGTGCTTGAGGCCACTCTGTGCCCATAGACATCTTTCACTGTCTCAGAGGTTGGTTCCATTAGTGTTGGCAAGACTTTGGAATATGTGACATAACAGTAAATAGCTTTTGATCTACTGAATGTCAATGTCATGAAACAAGCACTACTGCTCACAGACAAGAGTGAAGTGCATCTTTGAAATCCATCCACTACCCGACCAATCAATATGACATCAAAAACCATCCAAGCTGAATGCCAACTGGACAGCAAAGTCCCTATTTGTATCAGCATCTCTACTGGACTAGAAACTACAGCTCTGTAGAAAATAATTTTCACACTTATCTCCCTTTTTGACTGAATATATGTTTTTTGTTTAGTAGTCATGATACACATGAATCAATATCCTAACTCTATCACTACATATCATATTTTGAAGCCACATTTAAGATTTACCCTCAACAATGCTCTAAGGGAACAACAATTTCCAATACATTGTAAATTAATTAATCATTTTGTAGGGAAGGCCAAAACCTATCTGCACTACATTCTTTGAAAGATTTAGAGGAAATTCAAGAATTACTTGCCCATTCCCCTTCCCTCCAATTCTGAATACATTCTGATGTAACTTCTGATTAATAACCCAACATTACCTATACAGTGAGTAGTAAATGTTCTAAAATAGTGTTTTTCAGTGCTCTCTGAACTTCCTAAGGTTTAAAGATTATTTTAAGACACTTAGTAACTAGAAAAATAGTCTATTGTCCATAACTTTGTGTCATGCAAATCTGTACTTTTGGGGTATTTTTTAAAATTAGTTTGTCAACCAACAAAAAATTCCTATGTTCTTTAAGAATCCCCTCTTTCTTTCAGCTGCCAATCCAAACCTGTAGGGAGCCCTAAAATTGGTTGTGAGGTTGCCTGATGAAGGGCATGCTACTCGAATCAGTACTACCCTCCAGGCTTACAAAACAGATTCACTCATAACTCTGGAATTGTTCTTCCACTATTTTTTTAGCTTTGTATTCTTCTTGATCACATCTGAATAAAGCAAAGATGGCAATTTAATTCAGCCACTGAAGACAAGAGGGAAAGATGACTGAGTGAGGTGAAACTTACCAAGGAACGCATAGCCATACAGCTGGGAGCTAAAACCCACAGTGCTACTTTGCTTTAGACCCGTAAGCACCAGCGATGCTCCAAGATTTCTCTCCTCTTCCCACTGCAAATAATGCAAACTAAGTAAGCATTCCTTAACAAAGAGAAACATAAATGCCAGTAGTCAAAGACAGCATGTGGCTTTCACCAGATGTCTTAGCAATAAAGTAAAGAATCATTAAATATGTCTTGTGTTCAGTTGCATGAAAAATAGAAATTACACCAAGGAACATCTCTCTTTCCAGAAGACTCTAAAATGTGAGGGGTTGACATTTTGCATGGAAGTCAACCTCTTTCAGGATAGTGGGATACACTGATTTGCACTGGCCAAGCTCTGTCTCTGTCCTGTATGTTCTACCACTTGTTTCAGGTTAATGTTGCAGGAGAAAAGTATTACATGGCTTCTGTACTAGAGCAGCCTCTTCTTTAAAGTATGTGCCAAGATACACACTCCACTATCCCTCACTAGAATGTGAAAATGCTGAAAGAAGAATACGCAGCTAGTGGCTACTTTGACGGCAAAATCTGCTCTGGGAAAAGAGCATATGCAACTCACCAAGATCCCTCTACGTCACAGGATTAGAAGTACAGCTTCTTTCCAGTTAGAGAGATGTACTGGCTGTCTGAGCCACACTACCAGTGATCGCTAAAGAGGGACGTAAGTATGTTAAAACCATGAGAGTAATGTGAATTTTCTTCAGCCATGGGATAGTACAGCGCATTTTTGTTGACCAGAGAAGCAAGTGAAAGGAGGTTACTGCAAGTGAAAGGAGTTGAATAACTCCCATGGCTAAGAAAATGAGGAAAAGGAAGCTATAAAAAGAAACAGATTGGAGGAAGTCTGATTCTCTTAACACATGGTTTTTGAGACAGGGTACTTGTCTTGCTGATTACTTTAAGAACTGAAAGAAATACCCTTGGTGAAGGGAAGAAGCTTTCTGAAAAAATCCTTGAAGCACACTGAGTCTTAAAATACACAAAAATTAAATATTCTGGTTTCATACACAGTTCAGAAATGTCTTTTCAAGTTGTGACTTTTTTGTGTGTCTCCATTCAAGTGCTACAAAAATTTGCATGTTATCATATGACACAAAAAACCACCACATGACAGCCAGGCAAGGTATTTGCCTGGCTCAGAAAAAAGATACAAGGGAACAGGGCTGTTTTGTGCTGAATTCAGCAGTCCAGGTGAGTGTTACAAGAAAATCAGATGCCACTGGAAAAATAGGGCTTTTAGCAGTCTAGGTTCTATAGGAAGCCAGCACATTTAGCTCCAGGAGCCAGAGAAACTGCAAGAACTTTATGTAAACACCACTGTAGTGGAAGGCAGCAACCATACTGATTATTTGCAACAGTCAAGGAGTAAATTTTCTGGTGAGAGCCAAGACCAGTCAAGCTTTCAGTGGTATGTACAAAGGCAGACAAATGGAAGCTCCCTATCACCACTTTGAGACATGCTAATGCCTAATACAGTCAGATTGCCCAAAATATAATTCTCAAAGTTTATAAATATTTCATCGGGCTGCTGGACCCCAAGACAGAGTCAAGAATCTATCTACAACAGGACATTGGGTGACCTATCTCACACCTTGGAAAAGGAGAATGGGATCTTCAGGAGTAGCTGAGCACTTCTGCTTATGCTACCTCTACTTTCCAAGTCAAACACAGAAAATTCGTACTGAGCATTGTGAGGAGTTGAGTGGTACTTTGAATGGTGTATACAACTAAAATACGATTTCACTGCTGTCTTTGGATGGGGTTATTTCAAAATGTGTATTAAGTAAGTCACAGTTATATAAATATGCTTGCCTTCAACATGTTTTAAGTTCACACCACCCTTGCTTGCACATTCAGCTTTCATGAAACTCTACATGTACTGACAAATACTTGTCTCTGCAGCAAGGATATGCAAACAACATGGATGAACAAAACAGAAAAAATCAGGTTTTCATCCCTCTGCTTTTCATATACTACCAGTGACCAAACATACTTGATTTCTGGGGAATGAAAGAGAATATCCAACACAGCAAATGCGCATCTCTTTTCTTCGGTGAAAACTGAAATTACAACCCAGTTGGGTAAAACCTTAAGGCACCTGTAGTATGCATTTTGAAAGATGCTTCATGTAAGACTAATGGAGGCTTTAAGCATTTTTCTTACAGTGCTATTGAATGCTTGTGCCAACCCACTGCACCAGGACACTCGGAAGCAGAGGCTTTGTGGCCAAGTGTGGTCAGCTTACCGTATGTTCAGACTTGCTTGCCAGGTACTGGTATAAAACATAGAGAGAAAGAAGCTGTGTTGATAACTCATCAAAACTTTCTTGGAGCATGATCTCTGTTACTACTGACATAGCATCTATGGAGAAAAACAATATATATTCAGCAGAGCTCCAAATACATAACTCCCTTTTGCACCCACTCATATTTACTCATGTTTTATTGCTGTATTGTGCTTTGAAATACTTAGGAAGAAAGCTTAACATTCCTTACAACCAGAATACTACTACAGAATTAGTCTTATTCATTTGGATTATTCAAACACACTGCAAGAAGGAAAAATGGCTTGAATAGCATGAAACTACACCAAAGGAGCTCCCAAAATCATCTTAGCTCTACCCTCTTCAACTGGCTCTTCTTTGCTCAGCCCTTCAATCATTAACATTTCAAAAAATTAAAGATCATTCTCTGTTCTTGTGTTTTGATTACAAACAAGAAAAGACTGGCTTAACTTCACAACCCTTAGGGGAAGAAATAATATCACAGATCACCCACAGCAGTCTCTGTATGCGGCAAACAATGCTCTGGAGGAGCTCCCCAGGGAGTTCCAGTAATACCCCCAGCCAGAAAAAATAGTTTGTTAAACAAAAGGCCTTGAGCCTCACACAGAAAAGAAGTATGGATGAAATAAGGGGGAATTCAAAGATGGGGCTGTGCTTCAAAATAAGATAAATACAGGTATAGATTTGCCACTTAGAAAACCTTCAAGATGAAAGCTTTCGTACCTTTCTGTTATTTGTTTTCACAGAGCTTTATGCAAAAGAAAGCTTACTGTAAGTCTACAGCACAAGAAAACCTGAAGTGAAATTAAAATCTTAAATATCTGTCATCAAATACAAGAGGTTTATTCATTTTGGTGTTTAAACAGTCAGTAGTGAAAGGTACTCCCAACATGTCAATTCAGTATATCCAGCTTCCTCCAGTGACAGACAGAAAGCCCAGACAAAGTTTATACACATACCTTTTTGAACAGCTAAATGTATGGAAGACAAACTCTAACAACATGCATTTTGATTCTAATAACACTTTTATTAGTTGTCACTAATAACTCCTAAAAGGCCATTAGCATGTAAGTCAGACTCGTAAAAATCGAGGAAAATGGTTTACATTTGGAACAGGATTAATCACAGTAGACACTGTGAACTGTACATATTTCAAAATTCTATGAGTAAAAACGTAACAGAAATGAGACATAAAAATGTAGAAAAATAGTTTAAAGGAAGTAGAAGGCATGTTTTACTGTGATTTCAGAAAAAATACGGCCAGTAGTTTTTGTTTCAAAGAGCATACAGCACAGGATGCACCACTAGTACAAATTTTCTTACCTTCATATTTCTTCTGCTTTATAAAATAATCCAATAAAATATTGAATGTAAAATTATCTGGAAAAATTCCATACTGAACCTGAAGAGAAGAATAAAAAAGTTCAGTGTGCAAATGTGCTGCTTAAATCTTCCCAAGCACAGTGCTAGAGGTATCAGAAAGACAGGACCACAGCACTCCACACTACTGCAGTGCATGGGCAAACAACAAGGAGATTAGCACAACACTGTGATGTCGGCCTTCTAACTTCTGATGGACTGGACTAGTTTCGGCATTTTATCTGAGTCTTTGGGACGAGGAATGGCATTGCCTGTCATGTTTTTATGCCTCTCCTCCATCTAGCATGTTTTAGACACCTATACTATTCAAAACCAAAAAGCTTCCCGGGAAAGAAGTGTACTCAGAAGATCTAGAGAGCTGAAAAATTCAAATACAACATCAATTTTTATTTTGACAAAGAAGTATCTGAACTTAAAACCACAATCTACAGGACCTGGCTGCAACAGGAATTCCAGTCTGGCCACACTGGTCTCAAAAAGCTGATCACATATATTCATGGTTTTTCCTTGGTAAAACTTACCTTGTTTTTTAACGTGTACAAGGCTTTGTCTTGAGCACCATATTTTAAACACTGTCTGATCCAGCTGTGGATGGTCCAGTCTCTCAAGTACCAGCAATTTGGACTATGCCGAAACCTAAAGCATGATAAATAGTTCAGGTAACGACTCTGTTATCACAGAAACAAATTCTGTCATCAAAAAACTGAGTTTCAAAACCCGACCATTCAAGAACTCAGATATCAATCTGTGTTTGCCTTTGCAGTCCATCATTGTTCTCTAAAGAGCTCCAGACAGCCCTTTCAAGTAAGAGAAACAAAACTCTGACACACTAATAGTATGTACAAAGGGGAATCTGATATTTTCACAAATGCGTAATATTTCAAACTTCTCACTTTTCAGAAAGTCTGTTTTTCTCCTGAGAAGGTGAATACCATAAAATAGCAGCTTGGTATATATAAGAAGGTCAGCTGAGATTGCTATAAATACTATAGTATTTTTTAACCTTGTCCTTGTGATTCTACAGCATCGTACTGTTGCTGGTCTTGTCAAAGAGACATGGCTGATGATACCAGCAAATAACAGAATTACATCAAAATATAACTGAGTCTGAAACTTCAGAGTTTGTGCAATCTGGTTTCTCCCACACTCTCTAACTCATGCCTCATTTCGCCACTTAAGAATTCTTTATGCCTCAGCACAGGTCATCCCTGGGCTGCCGCATGCTCCACTGGGCTTAGAAATCTTTGCTAGTGAGACAAACCTCATCCAAGGGAAAACTGCTGGAGAGTTCTTCCCCACCCCTCTTCACTGGTTTTACCTACTGTGACACACCTTATGTCATGGCTTCAGCAGTCTTCCCAGGCAACCTATTCCAATACTCGACCAATTAGCACGATTGAATACTTTTAAGTTCAGCCTCTTTTATTTCATCCTTATTCAGATATATGCACTTTGGTCTGTATTTGGTGAAGTGGTGACAAAAAGCACATGGAGCTTTAACTTTGGCAAACACTCAAACACCAATTAAGAGTTCGGTGTTAGGAGCTGCTGCCTTGGTCCTAGGCTGAATTTCACACCCCAGTGTGAAAAGATGCATGCAGTCTTTTTCTCAATTCAATCTGTATGCATGAAAAATGAGCTCAGTCCTCAGCACAGGACTGCCGCTTCCCGCAGAAAACGCCAGTGACTGAGCTGTGTTCATGTGCAGATGCTTGCAGCCCCAAGCCA
This sequence comes from Pithys albifrons albifrons, assembly GCF_047495875.1. NCBI lineage: Eukaryota > Metazoa > Chordata > Aves > Passeriformes > Thamnophilidae > Pithys > Pithys albifrons. The sequence goes on along the minus strand of NC_092497.1, from coordinate 63,286,445 downwards.
AGCTGCAGCACCATTTAGAGGCAGGGTTGACTCTTCCATCTGAGTGAGCATGCTTTCCAGAACGTTTATCAGATTAACATGGCCACCAACTCTCTTCCCCCTCAGTAAATCTCTTGTCTGTTGCTGAGGGCTACACAGATGACCAAGCCTGGAAAAGTACTGCAGCCCAGAGAGCCTTCAGAATGAAGCAGACATCTGTGTCAAAAGTGGAGCTAAAAAACTACAGTCTAAATATATGGGTTTGTAAGTGGCACATGAAATCTCTCCATTAAATTAGAATTTAATAAAAAAAGGAAAAGCATGCTTTGAATATTAAATTACAAGCATCCATTTTGTTGCTGTAATTGCTTACCATTTTCTTCACTCTGGAGTTCAAATATTGGGAGCAACAAAAACATACATTTGCTTATAGGAAACATCAACTATGGGAATTTGGATTTAATCACATTTTGATGAAAAAAATTATGCAATTGCTACAGACTGTTTTACAAACACTTAAGAAGGGTCACTGGAACACCAGCACCCAGCAATGAAGCCACAAGCCTATTTTAAAGTTTCATTAAATAGTTAATATTGTTTAATGAGGGGAAAACAACAGACTTGTCTTTCAAAGAACATGACCCCGATGCTCTCAAATACTTAGGCCTTTCTTTTGATACAATCTTTGCAGAAGGAAAACAAGTATTAAAAAAACTAACCAACCAACCAACGACAACAAAAACCCCAATACCAAACCAAAACAATGTATGAGAAAAAAACACAACCAAAGGTTTTAAATGGTTTTGAATATTCATCTCTTTGCAGAGCTCTATTTAGTCTCTTGAATACTGCATAGTAAGAGAGCATTCCAATACCTCCAGCACCTTGGGATTGCTGTAGTATATATTACTGTATATATTACAGTACATATTACTATAATGATGAAAAGCTTCTACGTTTCAAAGTCAAATTGTGCTTGGACAGCAAAAGACCTAACAGGGATGCAATGCATTCTGGAAATGGAATGAAACTGATTCCCAACAATATTCATTGCTGGAATCAATATGCACAAAATTCAGAGGCATATGATAAAACCTCTTAAAAATCTGCACAACATTTGCAGGGCTGGGAGTGATTTGAGCGTGCATGTGTATACAAACCCACAGGATTTTTCATATATAATTACTGTATGTATGTATGTATGTTTCAGAGCAGGTCTCCACTGTACTAAATGCAAATCAAACAGCTTCTCAGACAAGCAGTTTTCTAGTTAACTCTAACAATTAACTACAAATCAGTTGCATGAGAAAGAAGAAAGGGGATTGGTGCAAGAATTCAATATATATGCATGCATAAGACCCCTCGACACTAGACACTTCCAGTAATCCATGATGTGATAGAATTGGAAGTGAAAGACAAACAACTATGCCACAATCTTTAATTGTTTCTGATCCATCTAAGGCCAAGATAAGCTCTGTCAATTTTACTAGCTGAGAAGCCAACAAAGTGTTTTTAAAGTAGACAAACCAACCAAATGTTGTGGCAGACATTTATATTTGAAATGGAATCCGGGAAAAGAGAAGGTTGCTCATCATTTTGACAAGCATTAACATCTTTCTCCTTCCCTTTGTCCACAATAACAGGATATAATTAAGCAAAGCAGTATGTCCAGGGACAGATGAAAAGACAAAAGCGAGTTAAAACTACAGAAAGCAGAGGATGCAGAATTAATTAAATAAAGGAGGTCTCTAGCAATTGCTGTGTATTTAATGGAAAAAACAAGGTTATCTTGCAAATGCCCGATGCTGAAATTCCTTTTTCTGAGAACTCATAAAAACCTGAGAAGCACAAGATTCTTTAATGTGTTCAGAAAAGACAAGCAAAATCAACTCTAACAGTATTAGGGAAGTTCTCTGTTGGTACACTTTAATGTTAATGGCTAAAGAATCAATACAGTCATCCTTCCAGTCATTGAACTGAGAACATCTGCCCTCACAGGAAACAAGAGGAATATCTGTAACACAAGAACTTCCTGAAATATCAAGGTCATGCTGAATCTAACAGCATACAATGCAGTGGTCTGGAATTCTCCTTATTTTTGAAAAGTTGTTCAACTGATGCAGTCCAGAGACTCAATTTTCACCAACAGTTGCTTTGTACTTGCAAAATGATTATAACTTGGAAAAATACAGGGAGTCTACAGCCTTACTACAAAGAAACCAGAACATTTTTAGCCAAGTGAGTACACTCTCTTGCTCACAAACTGGCCAGCACCTTGGGCTAAGAATGCATTGTCAGTTTACTATGTACGTATATATGTATGGCCTGGCTTCGTGAATGCAGATTTGGGAAGGGCTGTCCCCATGTGGGTGTGCCCCTTCAGCCTGCACAGTGGATTTTTTAGGTGAGGCACAGCGTTTGCAGAATTGGCCCCACCCTTTAACTCCTAAGGTCCACCTGCCACGGCCGAGTGAGCTTGGACAGTGACAGTGAAGTCCTTAGGACTAGAACCAGCAGTCCCTGGTATTGCCAGGAGGTCTTCCATGCAAATACTAACTGGGCCTGACCCTGCTCAGCTTCCGAGATCTGGTGTCAGGGTGGCATTGAACTGCCTGCATAAAGCCCTATTGCTCATTATTTACAACAGTGCTGAGGTACTCATGCTGAGTGAAAGAAATGGAATAATGGAAAAGTTTAATAGATGCTCAGAGTGCTTCATGAAGTGCTGTACTACCACAGCAAGCCTGACACTGCGGAAAAGCTCAGTTCCTTCCCTATTTATTTCAAAGGGCTTTCCAATCTTGTTTGGTTCCATCAAGTGGTGATGCACTCTTGTGCTGCTTTCACACACCTTGTATTCTTCTCAAGGGAAGTAATGCAGCAACCCTGAGAGCAAACAGAAGCACCTCTTGCTGGACCGTGTTCTGTTCTCTAGGTTTTCTTGGAGGGGAGTTCATTGCTTTGAGGACAGTCACAAATGAAGACAGTGAAGGAAAACTTGCTGGATTACAGAGGCTATCTTTGTGCAAGACAGTGTTTTCCCTCCTCCCTTTCCCTCATCACCTGTGAGAGAGAGTCCCTTTCCTTTTCCCACTTTTATCTGACCTAATGAGAAAGTACCTTGTAATGATCCACACATCCTACATTTCCCATTTCTCTTACTTCTTTTAGAACTAGAGAGAAATATGGGTCTGCATGTTCATGTGCTTTAATCAGGAGCAGAATGTGCCAGAGTTTTTCTCACTCAAAATTCTAAAAAGTCCTGAAGAAATGTAATGAGACTTAAAATGAATAAGTATAGTAACAAATACCTCTGCAAGACAGGAAGAAGCTCTCTCAAGGGAATGAATCCAGAGCAACACCACATTTTCTGTAAGTCACACAGGGCTGAGAAGCATCTTCGCAATGCCATGGCTTTTTCTTCTCAGGCACATTTTTTAAACTAAAGCACATAATGATCAAATGGATTCCAAGCAGGCTTAGCTTGGAAACTGGAAGGCTGTCACCCCAAACTCTCCTTTTGTTTGTCATTTCAAGCCACAGGACTTGGGGAAAATCATCTGCATTTCAAACAGACCCAGAGGCATTGCTCACATGTCAGTGTGAAAGGCAACAGCCCTGAAAAAACAATCATTATTGGACTGAAATTTGCTTTTAATCATGAACAGAAGTATTTTTCCATCTCTTCTTTGCCTGCATCCTAGCCTTCACCTTTCTTTGTATACACCCTTTCTAAAATTTCACATATAAACTTACCAGTCCAACAGGAAATACCTCAAGCATTAACTGTCTACACTCAAAAACAAAGGGAGCACTTTGCTTTTCTGTTAAAATAAACAACTCAAGTAGCATGCATACTATAAGAAATCAATTATCAAAAGCAGAAATAGGACAGGCTAAAAAATTCCATACGTCAAGTATAACAGAGGATAGTCTAATGCTGAGGCAGAATCTTACACACGTAGAGAAATGGTTTGCAGACTCCCTGGAAAAAAGCCCACAGAGTACCTATTCTATTTTAATTTTTATTGACTTTCCCTCATCTTTTATTTTGAACTAATTTAACTCAATTGCTTTGATGCTAAAATTAGTTCTTCTGAATTAGGTTCCCTCCATCTGCACAAGAAATGCATATTTCATGCACAGCATTTTTTGTTCAGAACTTGCACAGAGCTCTAACACCCCTGACGAATGCCTGACAATGGCCCCAAAAGAGACCTAAAATGACCATAAAAAACAGACCTAAATGATCAGATATGGAGAAATTACAGTACAGAAGGACAGTCAAACATCAAGGCTGAACAGGAGACTTAAATGATCTTTTTAGTTTTAGGTCTCGTTTCATATTATACCATATTTAGGTTATATTTCTGTTCACTCCAGTGTTACATGTTTACCTTTTCCTTAACCCTTAGACTTGGAACTAGAACTAGACTAGACTAGAACTGGAAGAGGAGTTATTTTGGGTCAAAGTACATACTACACAGCTATTTAGGAAGACTCAGGGTATCACCCTGGTAACCACACTCTCCCAGCAACTGACGGGAGAAAATTAACCATTCCCTAGTCTCAGAGTAGCCATTGCATTGCTCAAAACCACACTCGTGCACAGAGAGCTCAGCTTTGCAAAGTCCCTTTCTAGCATTAACTATCACATAGCAATCAACCATATGGCAGCTAGGATGTAGTTCATCCTTTACTGACCTAGTTACTTTGACAGTTTTTACTGTTGCTTTAATAAATGACATGCTGAATTTCTGATACAAAAAGCATTTCTGCCCACTGCTGTCAATCTCATCTATCACTAAATGCTCTTCCTCCTTTTGATGAATGTCAGGCACTTTTGTGAATAAAACATAAGGAACGGCCTTGTTATGCTACAAGAAAAACAGTATCATCAAACAGTTGCACAATCCTAGACAGATGTTAAAAATTTCAAAGTAATGTATAAACGGACAAGTAGGTTACAGCATCATGAAAGAAATGTGTTGTTTATACCTAAATGGATGCAAGAACCACCACAAAATAGTAACACAACACTTAAGGAGCCTAAAGTAAGGTTTGAAGCAAATTACTGGTATTCCTGGTATTCCAATAATTTGAAGCAACTTCTAGTATTCCTGAAAAATACTTCCAGTCCTTCCATCTAGAGGCAGTGAACAAAGCAGAACTGCAGTGGATCTGCTCTTCCAGCCTTTTGCTAGCAGGCTACACCAAGCAGCCTTGAACTCCTCTAGAATCGTTTGCCAAGCACAGAGGAGAAATACACCAAACTACTCAATCAACTTCAGCATCCCATGGGGTCTTGTTAAATGTTTAAAACCTTTATTCTAATTAGTTTATAATCAGACTGAAGAAGCAAAGCCAAGGCTCAAGCAACACATAGTCTGTACACTCTTTGTCCCTGGGAAAATGGTTCCAGGCTGTGTTTCCTAAAAAGCTTACACTCCAGAACTATGCACTCTCAGGAAGCACATGATTGGAAGTTCACTCCTAAGAATACAGGTTAAGATTTCTTCTATGTCACCTTGGTTGACCACACTCTGCATGCCTCAACCTGAGGTTTCTAGCTAGAAAATAAAGGCCTTAACATTTAAAAATTCAGTATCAACACAGTTCCTTGCTCACTAAAACTGGCCATTTGGATGTCCACAGCACAAGCAGTAGATAAAACAACATTGCTACCAAGAAAAGGTGGTGATGCCTGGTTTAGTTTCATGCAGAAAATAAGTTTCTTGACATTCAGATGTTTTATTTCAAATGCAAACTGTAAAAAAAGCACTCCCCTTTTTTTGCTTAACAGAATGATGAGGTGAATTGCAATGAAGGAAATCAAATAAACAACTCTTTGATCCAGTGTTTTTATTTTTCTCCTCTTCCTAGGATAACAGAATTACCCACCACCCTTCAGGTCTCCCACTCCTTTTAAAAGACAGAAAAAAAATCCAATTTTCTTGTCACACGCATGAAGAATCCATACTACTTTCACCACAACAATGAAATTCACTCAAAGAGCAACAGTTAATGAAAAAGAAAAAGTTGTGTCATAATAATAACAATAATAAAAAGCCCAACATCTCCTTAAACTATTGACTGACAAGGACATAGCTGTTTGTGACAAATACTTCTGGACTTACAGGTTAAATGACTGGTTTTCAATATAAATGCCATTAATATCTAGTGATTGTATACAGAATATTATAGGCTGAGACAAACACAAGGAACGATGAAGTGAGCTGCTGCCATAGTGGTTCTGGTAAGATACTCTCTAGTGCCCTTCTTGCCCCCATGCAACTACAATAAAGCCTGATTCGAAACCAACTTAATTATGTCTTTTCCTGATATCCTGGCATACAAACCCATGGAGAATTAGGAACCATACAACACACTACATTTCTTGCTTCAGGTAAATTTTTTTAATCACAGCAATTTCTAAGCGTGTCAGGACAAAATTTGCTGCTTAAAAGCTCGAGAAAGGGTCAGTTCCGCTGGATTCTTTTACTTAGGTCTCTGAGAACTGGTTAACACAAGGCTGTAAAAAAATAGCATATAGATAGGTAAAACACTAATTTGATTGTGTAATGGTTTGACCCAGGGCTTCCTCAGTTACCATTGTATCTAAGAAAGTTACAAGTATTCCACACGTGTCTTCCACGTAGCAGGGAGGAGCGGTTTTGGCTTTCCTTCCTCGGACGGGGAGCTCGAGGGTGTTGGAGCCTGATCCCTCCGGTTGTCGGTGGTTCTCCTGTCCTGGGTGAGATTGTTTCATGCTTGTTCCCCTTCCCTGAGGTTTTTAATTGTGTTTGTGTGATTCATTTGTTTTTTCTTTTAGTTTGGGTTTGCTTTTTCTCAATTTTCTGGTTGATCAGTTCCCTTTTTCCCTTTCCCTTTCCCCTGGGGGATGGGATCCTATGTACTGTGTATACAGTGTGATTGTGAATGTTAGAAAATATAATTTATCCTTTTTATTCAGTTCAGTTTCTTTTGAGTTTGTTTCTTTTCAGTTTTTCTTCCTTGCCTTTGCTGGGAAGTTCTGGGAGGGGGAAGGGGGGCCAGTCCAGGGTTGGTAACAGCTAGGCCAAACCTGCGACAGATTGTTACCATTTCAGTGACCGATCTATGCTTGTCATCACTTCCATTAACTCTCCACTTGTCCAAAAAGCAAGTACACAAGTTATCAACTAATTTCTCAAAATGAAAAAGAAATGTTGGTGAAAGCCTGCTTGTACTTTCTACTTACTGAAATCACCTTTGTATCTCGTTCACTTTGCCAAATGAGAGATCCCTCACTAAAAAAGTCAGTTTCTAGCAGGAAGGTAGCTCTCACTAGCTGCATTTTAGAAGTAAGTTTAAAACCTTTTGCATACCAAATAGTAACTCAGTCACGGACTTTCTCCAACTACAGATAACTGTAAGCTTACGTGATTTTAGGGACTAAATTGCTTCAAAGCTCATAGAGGTTTCATTTTTTAAAAATAAAATACACAGATGCATCAGAAAATCTCCATCTCTTAACCATCACCTACTGCAGGGATTCCACAGTGAAGTTTGCTTTCCAGTAAACCATTAATCAAACTGGACACAGATGTAGCAACAAAGGCTTTTCCATGATGACAAGACAGCGACTCTTTTGCAATAGTTCAAACAATCTCAGAGGGAACTGAATCACACATTTAGGTGCTTCTGTCTTTTACCACTAGGTTCAAACTATGACAGAACACTGCTTTCACATTGTATTGAATAGGCACAACTTATAGGCACACATAAAAACTGTCAACAAAAGCCAATAGTATCTTAATTTTAAGGGCAGGAAAAACCCTCAGCCTACAACTAGGCATTGCTATTATAGTATTTGCATGCAGCAACTTTTCAATCATGCCTAATGCACAACCTAAATTTAACATGAGGTAAAAATAATTTTGTCAGAGACATAATTGACTGAGATCTGGAGTCTACATTGTAACAGTGTTGCATTTTCCAGTTATTTTACTCAAATTCTTTATGCTTCACAGAATAGCTCCCAGAAACACATCACACACTAGCTTCAAACTACTGTAACATTACATCCACTGACACAACCCTTGACACTTTTCAGTTTATCACAGTTGAACTTGCACAATTTTAAACAGTGTATTTCTGTCTTGAGTATCTCAAAGGCTGTGACACAGAAGTGTATAAGCCAAACTGTTTATTCAGCTTCTCACCACATGTGACCTGAGCAAAAAGGAGGTGCTGGCAAGACAGTGCTGCAGGAATATGAACACCGAATGGATCTCAGTGACCAAACTAAGCAAGAGAAGAGCAAACCTTGCATTTGCTGCCAAACACTTAAAAAACTGGTTTAACACATCTTAGGTTTCACCTTTTCAGCTTTGCTGACACAGAGACAATTCAAGTTAACCTAATTTTGACCTACTACCTACGCCCTTTTCATTCTTCACTGCTACAGTCTGATGTTCTTGTTCATTGCTCTCCTTCTGTATCTCACAAACAAAGGGGAGGCAGAGTTATGTTGTCAAGTTAAAAAAATAAGGTTTTCATGTTAAACACCTGCACCAAAGAACACAAAACACCTGACATCTGTAGTTTCAGCCACAGCCACTGTCAAAAAGACAACCAATACCAAAAGGTCAACCACTGGTGCATAGCCAGGCCTTGGCTACCTGGCAGTTCACCATTAAACTGGTTACTTTTTACGTCATGTCTCAGTGAGCAACAACATACTGGTTTTTTTTTTGTTCTTCCAAGCATGTATTTTCCTACTAAAATACTTTAGCAATGACTAACAAAAAATGCTCAATTCCTTCTTGATACATTTTTATTAGTTCCCTAACCACAGTAAGCTACCCAGTGACAGAACTTCAGAGACTTCTATTTAGCATCTCTTAGTAGTTAACTTCCTCTAAGACCAGGGATACAGACATGTCCTTTATCCATACTGTATATCACATCAATCACATGGACCCGTTAAATGAATCAAGGATAAACATGGCAACACAGAATCAAGGATTTAGTCAGGCAGTTTGAAATCTGTGGGCTCTCAGCAGCTTTGTGATTGTTTCACTCTCTTCAGAAAAAGACTGTGCCATCAGATCTGTTATTTAAAGAGAGAGACAGCAGGTATCCCTTTATGTACTGCAGGACGAAAATGTTCCCTTGGGTAGCTAGTTACAAGCTGCACAGTAAAATAAGTTTGTGCTACCCAAAACAGGCAGATGATTTCATAATGCAAAGGGATCGTTTGTACAGTTTCCCCCCTTCTGAGACAGGTATCCAGCCAAGGCTGCTAGATATAAATACGGACGTCATAGCACCAAGCCTGTCTGAGTTCAAGAAGTGTTTAGACAACATTCTCAGGCACATGGTGTGATTTTTGGGGTGTCCTGTGCAGGGCCAGAAGTTTTGACTCAATGATTCTGATGCGTCCCTTCCAAATCAGCATATTCTGTGATTCTATGATAATCCACTACTGGTTTTGGTTCTGCTGATGATTGGTCCATAATGCAAGGCCAGGATGTCCTGCTACTTTGTCTTGCTGCAGTGGCCTACTCAGATCTTGTATTCAGACTTCAAACTGACATTTATAAGCATGCAGTTCCCCAAGGCATGGTATAGGGCCATTACACATAACATGTTACCCACTGTACAGGACTAAAATATGGAAGAGAGGAAAAAAACTCACTAAGGCCGTGTGTATGTATGTACCCCATTCATTTCAGTCCAGCTTTGTTTTATTTCTCCAATGAATCATGACTTTCAAAACAACACAGTAGTATCTTATGCAAGATGAACATGCCACTTTACTATTTAATCTGGGCAAGAGAAACTGCAAAAAGTGATCACTGCAGGACAGTAACTTCAATGAAGACAGAAAAAGAGACACCTTTGCCAATAAAGTGGACTGAACTACTCCTGCTGCAAATGCTCTTCTGTCATGTTCTCACAATAGCTGCTATACCTTGTCCACCCACAGTTACACACACCAGCAGCCAGTCTGGCTTGTCAGAAATTTGGCACAGGCAACATAGACAAAGGGAAGGGTGATGGTGTCCATTTTATTTCCAGCTGTCTGCTGCCAGAGACCATCTATTTTGCTTGTAGCTTGATTTAGTCCAGCTCTGCTCACTCCCTAATGGAACTCTGACTGAAGAAAGGAGTATTTTTTCTCTTTGTTAAATGAAAACAGTAGTGACAGAGGAGCGATCAGAACTAGTTGACTTTTAGAGATTAAAGCCAGCTTTATATCCACGCTAATTCTTGAAAAAAAGTATTATTCATAAAGGTGAAAGTCAGTTGCCAAAATCTGTATGCTCCCAGCCTGACAGGCCCTAGAGTGAAGTGAGTGGGGTGGGGGAGAGAAATAAACTAAATCTCTGTTCACTTTTTAGCAGGAGGAAGAAGGAATGTTTATTGTGTCTACATTTACAGTTGAGCAAACAGCAGTTTCTACCAGCTGCTCTCTTGTATATATCCCTTTCCAATTTTAACAACAAATCCAAGAAAGCATTCTTTGTTGGCTGATTAAATGTTCCCTGAACTAGATCCTGGGTCAAATCCTCACCTGGTCAAAAGAGACAACACATGGTCCCTCACAGCTGCCTAAATCGGCTGAGGACCTGGCACACCACACATGCACGTGATCATTAATTAGACTAAAACTGGGAGGCAAGGACAATCTCAGCACCTTTCAAGGATGGGCTGCCCAGCACCCCATATGGGTGCATCAAGATGGTGAAGATGGAAACCAAATGCTGAGAGCTGCCAGTGTTATTTCTGAAATGACCAACTCCACATATGTCAAGCTCCCTCAGGCTTTCAAACTGATGTAGCAAAGGGGAGACAAGAGAAGGAGCTGGAAAGCCTGGAGATATTCTCCTTCAGGGACAGGGGACATGTCAGGATTTTAGGAAACAGGTAAGAGAATGTGATCAGCTGACAAAAGAGGCTTGGACTTTTGTCCAAGCTTTCCTCAAACCCCATACTGTTCTTCCCCTCCACAAAAAAAACCCCAACCAACTAACCAACCAAAAAACCCAAACCACAACAACAAAAATCCAACCAACCAACCAAAAAACCAAAGCCCAAACAAACAAACAAAAAATAAGGGATTGCTCTCCCTAGGAACCAATGACCAAGTAAAGGTCAGAATTAGAAAGCAGTAACAGAGACTGTGGCAGAAGAAACAGTTGCGGGTAGCTGAGTCGAGCAACTCAAGTGCTTGCTACAGAGAAACACCAAAACCAGAATTGGACTCATTCCAGGAGACAATATAGATTAACTGGAGAATACAGCTTCAAAAATAGCTCAATATTAAAGCACCATGAAAACAACGAAAACCCCTCAACCAACCAAAAAAAGAGAGTAAACACCCTGAATAACCAATTTTTTTCACTTTGCTACTGGGCATCTTACGTTCAGAAATTCTCACTTTAATTTTCTATTTCTAGAAAACAGTGAGAAAGAGTAATAACCTCAGAAATCACCGCAGGAGGATGTTAAACCAATCCCTGCTTATCTAGTGATTCAATACTACTCTATTCCATTATAGGAAAACATTGTTTAGGAACTCTGTTTACAATCAAGCTTTCTATGCCCTGAGGGAGTAGAACACTGTTTCACAGGCACAAATGTATATGCAGAAATAATAAGATATACAAGCTAAATGAACGTACCTACTTACTTTCATTTTTGTTCTGCACACTAATATTTGTGGACATTTCTGAAGAAGATAGGCGTTTTTAGAAAAAAATATACCAGTGGAACAGGCAACATAAGTTGGGGTTTTTTTATTGCTGGTGCCAGAAAGAAATCTATGGTCTGTTGGATATAATCAGATAATTTTCTAAATGTCTTGGCAACCAGTTGTTGGCCAAATATTTTCAGTCCCACAAAAGTATAAAGGTCAATCTTTGTAAATAAAAAAGGTGAGAGGGCTTATGCTCTTGGCGTTGGTGGTTTTTTTCCCCGAAAAGAAAGCTGGAGTCCCTGCTGTCTGCCAAGGCCTAGAATATGTAGCCCCTGCTCGGGGGAGTGTTATGAGTTGGTAAGACAACCTTATGTGAATAACTCTTTGGTGACTGGGGTGCTTACATGTTTGGGCTTATTGCTTTAGTCTCTCTTCTTCTTCTTTCTCCCTTCTCTTTGGGTTCCTGCTATTGGGTCACTCCTGTTCATAAAGACACTGTTTTCTGAAGTCTCAGAGGTGTTCAGCCTCACTTTTCCAGCAACCGTAGAACCCACCCTGTTACAGCTACCACAAAGTCCAGTAAGATGGTGTAGCCCCTTTTATATGCTTAATCAGGCCATGTTCATCTTAAAAGCCCTGTGCAACACAGCAAGCTTATATGTACCAATGATTTTCATTCTATACTGTAAAATGAAAGTAAGGTCTCATTAAGCTCCATGCAGCCCTACAGGTTGGGCACAGAGTGGCTGGAGAGCAGCCAGGTGGAAAGGGACCTTGGGGTACTAATTGACAGGAAGGTCAACATGAGCCAACAGTGTGCCAATGGAATCCTGTCCTGTATCAAAAATAGCGTGGCCAGTAGGACCAGGGAAGTGATCCTTCCCCTGTAGTCTGCCTTGGTGAGGCCACACCTTGAGTACTGTGTTCAGTTCTGGGCCCCTCAGTTCAGGAAAGATATTGAGGTGCTGGAGCAGGTGCAGAGAAGAGCAATGAGGCTGGAGAAGGGACTGGAGCACAAGTGCTGTGGGGAGAGACTGAGGGAGCTGGGGCTGTTTAGCCTGGAGAAGAGGAGGCTCAGAGGTGACCTCATCACTGCCTATAACTACCTGAAGGGAAGTTCTAGCCAGGTGGGTGCTGGTCTCTTCTCCCAGGCACTCAGCAATAGGACGAGGGGTCACGGGCTCAAGCTCTGCCAGGGGAAATTTAAGTTGGAGATCAGAAAAAAATTCTTTCCAGAGAGAGTAATCAGGCATTGGAATGGGCTGCCCAGAGAGGTGGTGGATTCACCATCCCTGGGGGTTTTTAAACTGAGATTGGCCATGGCTCTGAGTGCCATGATCTGGTAAAGGGACTGGAGTTGGACCAAGGGTTGGACTTGATGACCTTGGAGGTCTTTTCTGACCCAATCGATTCTATGATTGTATGATTCTATGATTCTAAAACAGTGTATAAGCCTTTTATTTCATGTAGCGGCCAAGTTACAATAGAAAAAAAAATTTAATGTCTTTGCCCTCTCTCCACCAGTCTACCCTATAAATTGGCACATGACTTGCCATCATTTAACCACATTGAATGTATGTGTTCTTACTTTTCTTAGCAAATGTGGTGCAGAACAGGAATTCTCGGGCAGTGGAATGTCAGAGCAATTTTTGGTTCCAGCTCTGCTTCCCTGCACCCTGCAAGAGAAGATACTGCTTCCACTACAGAAAACCAACAGTAACATGAAACGTCGGTCTTACTAGCACTCATATTAGCCTCCTGGCAAAATTTTTCTTCAAACAATGTAAAGGAAAACAAAACAAAAGACAGGTAGATACAAATTCCTTTCCCTGATAACCTACAGTGTAATATGCCCCTGAATGTTTCAAAACATTTCATATTCTTTGTGGATGTCAAATCACAAGTTCTTATAAGCCTTACTTTAGTTACAAAAAAGAGAAAACAATTGTAGGAGAAAACACAAAGTAAATCCTGGTAAGTGGACCAGCTTTACAACATGTACATTTAACCCAAGATATATTTTCAACATAACAGCTGTGGCAAGGTATGCAACTCCTATTCCCAGAATCAGGACATTGAAACCCAACACTTGCTGTTGGCAAGATCCTGGGTGAAAGACAGGAAAATTCTGCTAATATCCTTTTCTTGCAAGAATTGTAATGAAAGCCTGTCTCCCAATACTAAATGAAAAATGTATCCCCACGGAGTGTGGATTAAGTCAGTGCTTTCGATTTCTGACTCTGACTGCCTTTCTCTCTCTACTGACTCCAGAAATATTGCAGAGCAGGAGGAGGGAACTACCCCCTTGATACTGCATTCTGTTTGTAGCAGAATCCTTCTTTTCCCCTTGTTTTAAATACAAAGCTGTTAAAATCCAAATGGTTATCCCTTTAGCGTTGGCTATACAAAAAAAACCAAACCCAAATATTAGCGTTGAAGGGAAGTCTTCCAACATTTTATGCTTTAGTATGCAATGCTTAGAAAATTTTTGTCCAGTTTCTGACAAGCTTAAAGGAAAGTCTATAAAAAAGGACAGAAGAACTATGAAAAGCAGATGACTGAAAAAGCATGTATTACAGGAAGAAATATTTCTGAATGCTTTCCAGTGTTATATCTTTATTGACAGTTCTCCTGCACTACACAACACCATTACACTGAGCATACCCTACTTGAATTAGATGTGGTTACGGGATAAGCCTTGCTGAAATTTGGTTCTGGGTTCTGAAATCTAGTTACCAGTTGTTTTTTCCAAAGATTCCTACAGCTCATACTGTGACAAACCACACAGAGACAATGACAACAATGAAACTGTGCAAGATGACAGGGAGAGTAAGAACATGTGCCCCTCTGTGCAGAAATGAGTGAAGGCTGCTGGAGCCAGGAAAGTGGTGAAGTCTATACAGCTAGAATACTTATATCTGACAGCACTGGCTTGGATAGCGGCCAATATTTCTTCACATAAAGCAGCATCACACACTGGCAACCACAGCGGAACAGCTCTAAACACTAGTATTTCTGTCATTCATATGAAAATGAGTAAACATTCTAATAAGGTAAATCTCTCTTGTGCTTCCCTTCCTTCTGTCTCCCAACCTGCCCAAGAGCAGCCCAAATCTTTTGCAAATGGACTTACTTTAAATTGGTCAGCTAAGGGAGGTGTCCAAACTGGTAAAACATATCATTCTGCCTACAAAAGTGTATTCTTCTCTTCCACTGCTTCTGCGTATCATTTCAAAACATAACTGCTGCATAACTTGAATAGTAGGCAGATATTTCTGACGCATTTATTTTTATATCTCTTTTTTAACACTTGTATTTCTCTGGAGGCACCAAAAACCAAGACCTGATCAACTAATGAAGTCTATTTTGGCTACAGCCTTAGAAGAATGAAAATGACTCTAAGGAAGAGTTAAATATATTATAGGACTGTATCTATGTCTCTTCTTTTTATATTTGTGCTGGAACAGGTTAACGGTATTCATTACATATTGTAGATTTATATAGAGAAACAGAAGATCATGCTAGTTGGAATGAATGCCATGTTAAATATAATTCAGGAATACCTTTTTTTTGGTCAATTTTGCTAATTTATTATAAACAATACTTTATAGTAATAACATTTTCAGACACTAAACTGATTGTTGGCATAAAAGTACCAAAACTTGCAACTCCTACACACACAAAACAGACATGCAAATACAGTGAAGGTGAAACTTAGCACATAACGTTTCACTAATTACTGATATGCTGGCATTATAAGAAATAAGCATAATTTCCTATATATGGAGACCATTTTAGTTCCAAAATGATTTAAAGACTGAAATCAAGCTTCAAATCTACAGCTTACTACCATCCCAACCAAAACAATTTTATGAAGATATGAATATATATATGTATGTGTGTGTGCGTGCGTGTGTGTGTGTATGTACATATACATCTGTATGTGTGTGTACAAGAATAGCTTCTAATAGTTTGCTATTGTCCCAATTTGTACTTACAATCAAGTATGAACCCCAGGTAATAAATTCTGAAATCTGCAGAAAGAACTCTATTTACAAAAAAGCAATTACTAATCACAGAAAAGTAATAAAAATATCTAGGTAGATTGTGCAAGAATTTAGAGAGCATATGCACACACAGATAGTGTGTATCCTTTTTTCTACAGAGTGGGTCATGGGTTTAATGTAATTAAAAATTCTCCTGAGGAATCTCAACATAGAACTTCACCAATTGCTTTCACATCCATTGAAAATCTTTGTTGGCATAAAACCTACAAACAGAATCAGCATTACCTCACCACAAAACCTCTCTTCATTATGCTAATGTATCCATCATATGAAAAACACCCTGATGTGTGAAATAGTGACATCTCAGTGAGAGAGGACAAAGTAAGGCAAACTGCAGATCTTTGATCTCACTGAAAGTGCTCTGCATTTTGATTAGAATTTTTGCTGGGATCCTAGGAGATGAAAGGATTTTTTTAAGTCTGATGGTTAACAAAGGGGGGAGGTATTCAGAAGAGAACAAAAAGAGAAGTACTGAAAATAGGTGATGTCATGCCTCAAACTGGCCTTTACCATCTTACTGACATGTTTCACAATGTAGCATAGCAGTTTCCACAGTTATTCTTGAGAGCTCAAGTTCCTATGTGGAGACAGTATGGCTGGATATCCACAACTTTAAAAGGGCAGAATATTGAAATAGGTCTAAATATAACAAGCATATTGTATTTCAGAACCCTAAATGCATTACAGCCATGTTACAGAATACTACTTTTTGAAACTACGTTCTATCTGACATAACAGAAAGAAAGTCTCCAGTCTACAAAGCTCACAGTTAGAAGTTCTGTCACTCCTATCCTCAGGAAAACCCCAGAGAGAGAGCAGGGAAATGCCACTACCTTCCTCTGATTCTTCCCACAGTTTGTCTTTTGCACCAGGCACATCTTCCAGCCTTCTAGGGGCCTTGGAACAGACTCCCCTTCATCTCAGATTCCAAACACTGTTAAGAGACATCAAATTCCCTTTATACTCTACAAGCAGTTAAGGGGCAAAAGACAGGACTCTGGAGGCATTCTGCTTATTTATGTTCAGGCATATGCACATACAGTCAACTTCCCAGGCCAGGTACACAACATATGCAATGAATTTGTATATCTCAAATGACATAAAAACAGCTTTTCTTTTATGCTGCCTTTCTCCTTTTTAAAAGCTTATTCTCCTTACATAAAGTACAAAAATTTTGCTTGGAACTGATTGTCATAGGGCAGAAAAAGCAATTCCTTGTCAAATCTTCTCTGCTTCTTAACTCTCCCTCTCTACCTCCCTCACTTATGTCTCCTGGTATGGCCACTTTTGCAGGACTTTTTCTGTGTCAAACTCCCTTCCACTTACAAAGACCCATCTTTATAAATCTGTCCTTCATTTGAAGTGCAAAACATAAAGACCAGTTAAAGGGGTCTTGTGAATACCAACTACATCTCCTATATCCTGAAGCTAGAACACTTATTTTCACTTGAAAAGTTGCTGTTATAATGAGAAATTTTACATTTTACATTGAATTATAGATCTCTCAATGCTGTCTCACTACCTGTGTATTTGTGGAGTTTTGAGAATAAACACTGGAATGAAGTCTTGTTGAAAAATGAAGCTAACATCACCAAAAGACTAAGCATTTTGCAACACCAAAACAAAGCAGCATTGCAGAGACACACAAGAAAAACACCAGCCAAAGCAAGTCTGGCAAGCCATGTGACACATCAATACTTCTCTATTCTCTCTACACAGATAAGAATTATTGTATTTAATGTGCACATAACTATAGTCTCACTAGCCACAGGAGAATTATTTCTTAGAGAAACGGTAAATAACTGTAATTATTTTTGAACTGTAACTCTCTACACAAGAATGTGTTCTTAAGGATAAAACCCCCTGTATTTTAAACTGATGTATTAACCAGGCAGAGATGATGAGTAAAAAGGATATTTACACGTTAGAGATTCCCATACTATTCTGTCTTCACTATGGACCACTTTCTAAGCTTCTAATTTTTGTCACTCGGATTTCTTTTTTCAAGAAGAACACGAAAGAAGAAAGAACCTGAAAGGTACATTATATATGGACACTTCACTATCTGGATTTTATATGTACCATTTGCAGACTTAGTAATTAAAGTACCACACCTTACTCTGCATGTCAGGGAAGACAAAGGTCTCTTGGCATCCCTGATCCTAGAGGGCTTGACTCAATCAGAGAGGACATAAGTACATGTGGCATAAGATGCATATCAGTCTTTAAGAATAAAAGGTATCAGAAGGCTTGCATTAAACTAGTTCGACCTTCTCCTGATTTCATTTCTGCTGTTGCTGGATGGACAACTAATTTCTTACTACAGATCCCGAGAGGACTAATGAAAAGTTGATCAAAAGGAGTGACAGCTCCACTAACCTCCCTTTTGTGAGAGATTCTTCTTCCTACTTTTATTTTTTCACTACAGAATATTGTTAGTATCAGCAAACTGGTTTTGCTTGTTTCCAACTTGAAACTGAGGTCTAGATACTGCCCCAGTAGTACCAGAGAATCATGGAGATCTGAAGTCTAATCATAGAATCGATTGGGTTGGGAAAGATCTGTGAGATCCTCAAGTCCAACCCTTGGGCCAACTCCAGTCCCTTTACCAGATCACAGCACTCAGTGCCACGGCCAATCTCAGTTTAAAAACCTCCAGGGATGGGGAATCCACCCCCTCTCTGGGCAGCCCATTCCAATGCCTGATTACTCTCTCTGCAAAGATTTTTTTTCTGATCTCCAACTTAAATTTCCCCTGGCAGAGCTTGAGCCCGTGCCCCCTTGTCCTACTGCTGAGTGCCTGGGGGAATGCAATCATGTACTTCAAACTATCCATTACTTAAAACAGTCATGCAGCAAATATCTTTATTAAAATAATAATCATTACTACTTACAAATAACAACCTGACATTATTTGTAAGGATGCTTTCTCACACACTTTGACAGGATGAGTTGTTTTCTCCAACAGAAAACTTTGTTCTCAATGTATGAGACTATCCATAAAAGAATTAATTTATTCTAGTGATCAACAAGAATTTTGCCCTCTTAAAGTCAATATGGAGAGGTAAGTGACTTGAAGCAAACCAGCATTCAACCTGACACTAGCAGAAAAGGTACTCTACACTTCACACAACAGTGTTCAAGAAGAGTTGCAGAAAACCCTAACAACTCATGTAAAGGTGAAACACACAGCTTACCTGGGAAGCATGAAAGTACTAAGGGGATAAAAACTACACTTCATGCAGCCTTCACTTGATCATTACCACAGGATGCCCATTCTTCTTTCTCCTTGTTCCAAGGAAACAACCTTTTTTGAGTCCTATACTTATGCATGCAAATATGCACGTAGCCAATTTAGATAAATAATGACATAGTAATAAAAAGTACCAGAAGAAAAAACTGAACAAACATAACTCTTTACAATTTCAGTATCTCTAATGTAAACCATAGCTGGAGGTTGCATTAGCTGTTCAGTAGCTCAGACTAACATGCTTCACAGGAGCCAATGCCAGGGGTCCAGAGAAGAGCAGTCATAAAAATGGAGAAGTTATCAAGAAAGCCTTTAGGTGTGAGTTGCATGACAAGTAGATATGCATACTATGCAAGAGAGAAATCAAAACCAGTAAGTTAGAAAGGGTCACTCCTCAAAGGACAAGACTTCCAAGTCTTTACTTGTATGACTCGAAGTTCATATTGAGGGAAAAAGATGCTTACTTGTAAAGGTAGTATTCGGCTTGATCCACTTCTTCCCGTGAAGAAATGTTGTCAACAAACTGAATAAAACATAAGAAATAAAAGCTTAAAGAGGAAGCACTCACAAAGTATATTAAAAGAAAATGCAATAACCAAATACATTTGTCTGGAATATGTAGCTGTCTGATAAGTACTGAAATTCTCACATCTTTGCTTTCTCCTAACTGTCGTTTCTTCTAAACTGCTAGAAGTCAAATCTTTTTAAACTGAGACAACTCCCTTCCTCAGCTCTGACAAACTTTATGCACCTTGAAGGCCATCTGAGGACTAAGTCCCTAGAGTTCAGCACTGTGTATTTTGCTGCTTCTCTGAATTTTTTGCTGTTAATCACATCCTGTATCTTAGGAATAAATTCAGTTCCTTAGTCTTTTTGCCGTAATTTTGAGTGAGTCTTGACATGCCTTATTTCCCTTTGAAAAAATTCTTCTTCTCTAAAGTTTGACTGTTGTGCCTGTTCATACTATACATTCTGAAGTACAGGTACAAAAGCATTTTGTATTTCACTATAAACACCGGTAAGAAAAATAACCCCCACGGTGTAAAGCACAATTTTCTCCTAATTTGCAACCCTGTCTTCTCCAGGCAATCTTACAAAATGCTCAGTGCTATCAACTAAATACAAGCCAAGTTTTCAACCAGACTTTGTCTTACGGTAACAGTGCAGCTTGCTTTTCTGTACCTTTTACTCACACAAGCATAAAGATGATGGTACACTACAGAGTCTTCCCAATATAATACTCTTAGCTGAGAAAATAAAAACATTCTCAAGGTCAGTACTTCTCTTCATCCTAAGCCTAAGCTAAAAATAATAGCTTCAGCTGACTGGTACTTGATGTCCCATTTCTTAATTCTCCTTATGTGCTGTACATATATAGGTCTCATCTTTTGAGTGTGGCAATAGAATGCCTGGGTGCTTCACCTACATTTTGGAAAGTAAATATCTGATGTGAGCTCCAGGTATTGGAAAGTGGGGCTGTTTGCCAATCTGGAAAATGCAATTTCCCCGCAGAAAAGGTCAGCCCAAAGCAGAAACATGCAGGAAACAAATTAAGTTAATTTAATAAAAGGAAGAGTCATTTTCCTCATGGACACTGTCTGAGAAGCAATGATCATGAATTCTTGATCTGTAAAAATCCCTGCTCTTATAACTCAACAAAGCATTCTGTGACTCCTCAGTCAGTGGTGTAAATAATACTAATTAAGGATATTAATGAGGTACAAGGGTGGTAACTCAGCTTTTTGGGGTAATTTTGAAGACTGAAATTTGTTTGTTTTTTTAAACAAGTGATGTATTTATTCTACTTCTTCAGTGCAAACACTCACAACAGTAACTTAACAACACATTTCTCATCTCTGCTTTCATGGCCATTTTCCAGATTAACCCATGCAGAAGATGGAAATGGTTACTAATCCAAGTAAAAATAATAGCTTTGGTTAACCCATGTCAGCATTTGTTCTGCCTCAGTCTGCTGCAAGGAAATAGAACTACTGAAGCAAAGTATGCCCACCTCTGTCTCACTGAAAGAAGCCTGGAAGTGGAGGAAGACAGACAGTGCAGTGTTCTAATTCACTGCATTCCCTTAGCAGCCTGGGTTCTTATACAATGCCTGAGGAGGCATTAAAGCTCTCACAAAGACAGAAACCACGGGAAGGTAGGGAACATTTATTAGGGAAATACACAGCCCATTAGCAGTGAGGCCTGATTTTACTGAGGAAAAAAAATCTGTTTTGAAGACTATATTCCAGGTACTAAAGAATGAGTAAAAAGTAAAAATAAAACAGCTTTATACAGCAATTTAACAGTATAGCAAGACATTTATGATCCCAGAACTCCCAAGAGAGGTGATATCATTTATCCCTTCTAAGCACACTTGATTACATGAGCATTTCACTGTCATTTCTATCACTTTATGATTGGGATTTATTTCCTTACCCGGCCTATTGTCAAAGAGCTGACAGGCAGCTTTCTTTCATAGGTTCTGTCCATTAAGTGGGCTAAGTCAGCTGCAGAAAGCAGAAGAAGAGTATGTTTAATAATTGGCATAACAGGAAAATCTGCAGAGCCGTCACATAACCTTGAGTAGAACCCATGTACATGAAATCAAATTCTGGTTCCTTGTTAACATCTCAGTTTGAAGTCGCATGAAAACAATACATTCAATTATTGTTAAATATTTCAATAGAAAATAGGAAGTGAAAAGGTGCTTAATATGATGATAGTAACTATAACTAAAAAAGGGGGGGGCAAACTACCCTATGACATGCTGGATGAAATTACTGTAACTACTGTAACTCATTGAAAAATAAAAAAAACCTGAGCAGATGTCCTTAAAATTCCTACTTGCTTTCAAGCCTAGCACATGCTGGACAATGTTTTGGCATGGATTTTTATTTTATGGTAAAACAATGACAAACAGAAACAAGCAGTACCATACTGACAAAATCCTTCAGACACAAACAGCAATCCCAAGAAATCCTGTTAAACAAACTGAGCACTGTGCCAGTACCTTATTAACTTTACAGCACTCTGGTTCAGCAGTCATATAATAATAGTAATTCAATCATACAGGAACTTGAAGCTTCTGACTGTTGAACAGGTAGCCAGCCACTGCATTTAATGGATTTAATTGCAAATTAAATTAATGTGATTTGGAGTTTTGATTTTGTACTGTTCCTGGAAAATAAGGATGACTCAGAAATAGTAAGCTGCTCAATGTAAGCTTAATGTCACCTGTTCGATTCTTTATTGAGACAAGAACTGATGACATCAAACTTATAAAATTTAGAGACTTCAATCATATTCTTTCCATTCTCCTCCATCTTCCAGGGCCAGGAATCTAAGGTATTCTGTCTGCATCACTTGCACCTTGCTTCATCCTTTCCAACTGCTACAAAATGAGCCACTCCTTTGACACTTTCCCTTAGTGCCACTGGCCATCGTCAAAGAGCTGACAGGTTAGATCGTTTCACAATTCATTTTCCAAAAAAGGTTATTCTATCTCCCCACCTCTCAGTGAAATGTGAGGTAAGCAGAAATTGCAGCACCACATCAGAACTGATTAAGCCTTCTATTCCTGTAACGTTGTCAGGGGCAAGAAGTGGCACTACACCACTTTGTGTCTCTGAGGGATGCTGCCCACAAAACAAGTGATATCACTATTTATCACTTTAAAAACACACCTGAGAGGTACACAGTTCTGATAGAACAAATGGCATTCAGTGCTACTCAGACCTTACAGGACTCTGTCACATTACAGCACATGTACAAAGTTTTTTCTTCAGTAAAATTATAAGAGCCTTGATTTGAAATGAAGCGTTTGATTCTCAGTCTGTACAATGCTGCTGTCTTCCATGTAGCAGTATTCCATATTTACATAACACTTTTCTTCCTGAGGCACTTTAAGGTGTACTTCAAAACAAAAAAGAGCATTAGTCTCTGGCTGAGGGAAGGCAAACTTTTCATGGCCATGAAAGAAAAGGGAAATCGGTGGCAAAGTTCCAAAGGCGAGTACCGGCTCCTACAAAAGACAACAAGAATGCTGAGCTGATGTGGGCCACCAAGACCTTTCTATACTAGATAACCACTAAAAAGTAGATCAACTTTTTTAATGGTGATTTATGAAAGAATATCCTTCCATGAAGTGTCGGTATTTGACTCTATTATCCATCTCTCTAGCAGTCACAAAGAGAGAAGGGAAGCTGCAGCCAACTCAGCTTATCCAGAACAAAGACTGCCCAGGTCTTTGCCTAAACGTACACAGCCAATTGCCATCCACCATCCTTCATCTCCATTTCAAGACAGCTGGAAAGGAGTATTTGCTTCAAAATCTGGTATGCTTGACACAGCAACGCAGACCTGAGATGGACATATTGGGAGGTCATTTATCTATTCCAGAACTAGCTGTTATGCATTACCCTTTGAAAACTAGAAGGTGATCCGTATGACCATTCTGGGGGCCAGACCCAAGCTCAGAGCTTGGCATTTCTTCTGTCTAGGTGCTCATGAAGATGAACAGGCCACTTCAGGAAACACTGATTACTTAAGCAGCATATAAACCCAATGAATAAAATGCCATCAATGCAAGATCACAAGACTGTTAGCCATTATACACCAGCATCCTCTGGGAGACTTCAGACACAGAATTTTAATGACTGACCTTTAATGCTGTCTACAAAGCTGGAACTCTCCACCAGAACTACAGCATGGAAAGCAACATGAAGCACTCACCTATCAACTCCAGTGTAAGAGTCACAATAAAATGAAAGCTGATTAATGTAAAAGAATAGCAGACAGATTAAGATAATGGTAAATTTAGCTTTGTTACCAGACAAACTGCTGTTTCTGCAGTAGTTACTAGATAGGAATAATTCGCAATGAGTAATTCTTTCCTGATTTGCTTCCTCTGAAGAGCACCTAAAACCAGACTTTTCTCTCCCTCACATTCACAATTTTAAATAATAGAGCTACCTTTTATAAAGCAAGTTTGCTCCCTAAGTTGATATTCAACAAATCAAAATTAAAGCTTCTTAGTTAAAAATATCTCAGCAGCAGTACTAGAATGCAAGCATGTGATTGCTCAAGTCTCACGCCACTTTTGGTAGTAAAACTTGAGTGCTAACATTGGTGTATAACCAAAGCAAACTCTATGTACATTTTAACACATATATGTTGCAAGTGCTTTTATTTGATTCACTACCAAAGAGGACACTAGTGTATATAATCTCTCACATATGCTGCCTAAATGTTAATACTTTTCTACAAGATTAACTCCTTCAAAACTTTATCTAAAAACCATATTTCTGCATATTGAAAAACATAATGGATTTAAACAAACCAATAAAACAAACTATAAATATGACTTGAGGACAATTAACTTCTGGGCATGTGGACTCTAGAAGATTAGTATTTGAGACTCCACACAGCTTTATTTTCATGGGTTCACAGAAACCCAGTGTCTTGCTGCCTGCAACAGGGTGATAAAGGAGAGTGACTAGGAAAATACTGATCATCACCTTCCAAGTCCGTGGTTATGACCTCCAACACCAGTTTGGCCACCTAGGCAATCATCAGTTTCAATTTGATTCACAGCATGTACCTATCCACAAAATGCAGCCACATCCACAAGCAGTACATTATCAACAAGTGGTACATCTGACCACTATGGAAGGTCACTTTTATTAGGTTTATATCCTTATATTCTTAGAAGTGGTTCATCCAGGACAAGGCTCTGACCCAGTGATGGGGAAAGACGATATGACCACAGTGCAAAATTTACTTATCCTGGGAATGATGAGCAGAGCTAATACTTTAATTCGCAGGCTAACCATTTAATAAAAAGAAAGCCTCAATTTATTTTGAAGATCCGATTAAAATATAAAGGAAGGACGAGGCAAATATTTTCCCTTACAATCTATATGTTCCACATTTCTCTCCCTTTCCACATAGCTAGCAACTTCTAGAAAGAACAACAGCTCTGTACTGAACAAGGCTTTGAATGGAAATTATTCAATTCTCTAAGGGCAGCACTGCCACCTGGTGTCGCAGATAAGCCTTTTTATGTACTGTGAATCTAACAAAAAAAGAAATTTCCTACCTCACCTAGATTCTGCCATCCTCTGGGATTCTGCTAATTGCTTTTCTTTTCATCAAGGTGCTTACTGAAGGACTGGAGGATTTAAGCTCAGCCATGCCTTGTTTCCTTGATACTTCATTTTTAGTAAGTGGAGTCCAAATTACTTCTAGGCAGGTATCTTCCTACCAGCACAAAGCTGTAAATTCCAAATTAACATGTTTTCCATTTCTATCTTCTTGAACAAATGTGCCTCTGTACACAAAATACAGTCTTGTTCTTTCCCACACATATTTTAGTACTGATGTTTGCTAAACTCTTTCATGCCTGGAATGCTAAACTGAGATTATGCAAAAGACAATGAAGCGTATCTCGCATGGACACAGTAAGTGAGTTTGATTCTGGGATGGCACATCACTGCGGCAGAGAAATGGAACTGACTTTAAATCAAAAAATACTTCATTTTTCTTTAAAAGTATTCTCAAAACACAGTTTTGAAGAACGGCAGTTCTGAAACAATGTTTGAAAGACAAATAAAAGAGCATCTCAACACAAGGAATTCGCTCCAGCTATGATCAGGAGTTACTACACACAATTGTGTGTGCAGCCACACAACTGACAGCCACAGAGCAGACGTCTGCAGGGCTGTCTCCTCTTTGAAAATGCTAATGCAGCTGACACCCTGTTAACTTGTTTTCTCTTTTCTTTGAATACATAATGAAAATGCAAAGCAGTTCTCTGAAAACCATGGAACAGACATCTGCTTTGGATCAAGATCATCGTCAGAGGAGCAGCAAGAACTGTGCCTGCCAAATAGTCACAAAAGGTCTTGCCAGGCCCGGGGAAAGCCAAACATGGACTGAACCAGCACTTGCACAACAGTGTTTTCTTTTACAGTGGATTTCTATGGCTCTAACATTTGCCAAAATAAGAAGCCATTTTCACCTGAAGGTGACTAGTTCAAATACATTCCAGGGCACAAGTCTGTGGCTCCAGCCCAAAAAACACTGCATGAGCAGTCCAATTGACAGTAAAGGGTAACAAGGTATTAACAGCCTTTGCAGGATCCAAGCTACAGTAAAATGAGAACACACCAGCTATTTCTGATCCAGGTACAGTACAACATGCTGACAATCCCAACCTATACACTCGTGGGCAAATACAAGAAACAAATCAGTGCATAAAAATTATCACTCTGACGATTTTGTCTGGCTTCCTGTGTGAGAAAAGCCCTGGAATTTCACCTGCTGATTCTTCTTTCAGCCTCAGTCTGTGCTGCAAGTAACAGTAACAGCTCAGGGGCCCAGGAACAAAACACAAGACAAGGATTATGTTTTAAGGAGTCTCCAAAACACTTGCAGTACAAAATACTGCATATCTATCTTTAGCATGGAAAAATGTTTTGCAAGATGCTTTCTATTTAACATAGTCACCAAAAAGTCGGGGGAACGTAATTTCAAATGTAACACAAATAATTATCAAATAATTTAGATACAGAATTTGCACAAGAGATCTCAGTTCCATATGTATTTTAATGTACAGCTTCTTGAAAATAAAACTTTTAGTTTCATTTTTCCCAAAAAGAAAAATCTGTAATTCAACAAGAAACTGCAAAATTCTGAGAAAAATGTTCCTTTAAAAAAATGTCTTTGAACAGGATTGTCCTGTAATACTTAGAGAACAGCTTTTCTTTTGCACTGCAGTACAATTAAAACAATGTCAATGAAGAGGACACTTGGATACAGTAACAAAACTCTGGATTTTGTGAATGAGAAAAATTATCTTGTAGAAACCAAACATTAATTAAATGGGCAAATTCTAAGCTGTTTCTGCATTACAGCTTTGAATACATATGACAAATTTTTAACATGTTGAGCACTTTCTGACATGGAAACTCAGAAGCGCATTGCTTCACACACTTTCTTATCTTGAAGTATTTACAGATGATGAGCTAGTCAAAAATTAGTTCAGAATGCAATTCATTTGACAAAGTGAAGACAAGAAACAAACTTTACTCACCCAGGCTATGCTCCTCTTTTAGTCTCTTTTCCCATTTTGAGTTATCCACATAGGCCGCAGAAAGAAGAGATCTTCTACCTAAAGAAAAAGAAATCATTATGTAAGCCAGTTTGCTCAGACAACTCTAAACAAACACTTTATTAGATATTACCTCTTTCTGTCCCATTTACTGAGAGGGATGCATTAGAATGTCTTTATTATACACCAGTCAGCAAGTACAACCATAATAATTCTGTTTCTAATTATTATTATTTTAATTTATTATTATTATTTTATTACTTATTTTTATTATTTCCTTGTAATATTTAAAACAGACAAGCTTCCCCAGCAAATTTTTTTCAGCATGAAACAAGTACTTCCAAACCTGAACTGTGTATTGTATTTACAAATTTATAAAGATAGAAAAGAACCCAAAGAATAATAAAAGCATCTTCTTTATGCACACAGGCCTCTTCCATCAAATGATAGCAATTAGCTAAATGCAGAGTTAAAAGCATTAAGAAAAAACACAACTAAACACAAAAAGGCTTTTCTCCTGTTGCTGAATGGCTTTTTTTTCCATCTGGAAAGACCTGTCCCACTGGACATGAGTTAAGATGCTCATCTGGAAATATTTTTCTTTTTATATTCTCCATTTTTTCCATTTCTTATGAACTGTGAATTCATTGAAACACTTTCTGAAGTTTTTTTCAAATACTCTTTGTACCACCTTTGAAATCCGCTCAAGATACTGTACTGGCTTATGAAACAAAACAGAAAATGCTTCAGCTGGAAAAATTTGTACATCAGTCACAGATGATGAGCCCTTGAAAATGCGTGAGGAACACCTGGATAAAATTTATTAAAGGAAAATGCAGAAATACATGTAGAAGGTTGCAGAAAGCAATGTTAAGAAATATGAAGCATTTTAAAAATAGACATTACAATGCAACACAGAAGTCTCAACAACTACTTTAAAGCCTGTATCAGAAAATCTGCTACCACTAAACGTTTGATTTTGGTTGTGAAAGAATTTTTCTCCTTATCACTCTTGTGACACACAATTATACAGACATATCCAGCTCTGAGCATCTTTGCAAACTTTTGTCAAAAAGACCCAGAACATGGAATTCAACAGTGAGAATATGAGAATATGTACAACACTTCACCGAACAGCTACAAGGTAAGGTATTTTGTTTGGTTGGTGGGGTTTCTTTTAGTGCTATTTCGTGTTACATTGCCAAAAGAGATACACAAAGATCGAGGGGGTTTGGTGTGGATTTCACAGAATCATAGAATCGATTGGGTCAGAAAAGACCTCCAAGATCATCAAGTCCAACCCTTGGTTCAACTCCAGCCCCTTTACCAGATCATGGCACTCAGTGCCACAGCTAATCTCAGGTTAAAAACCTCCAGGGATGGGGAATCCACCACCTCTCTGGGCAGCCCATTCCAATGCCTGATTACTCTATCTGGAATTTTTTTCTGATCTCCAACTTAAATTTCCCCTGGCAGAGCTTGAGCCTGGGCCCCTTGTCCTATTGCTGAGTGCCTGGGAGAAGAGACCAATCCCCACCTGGCTAGAACGTCCCTTCAGGTAAATGAAATGAAATTGAAATGAAATTAAATGAAATTATGAAATGAAATGAAATGAAATTAAAGCCTTTGTTTCGTGGGGGTCGTCTTTGGTTGCGGGTTTTTTTAGGATAAACTACTGTATACTCATCCACAGCTAAGGATGCCACTAGCAAGCATAAGCTTTAAAATAGTACTTTCCGTAGCAGGAGCAGCTGTGTGACACCTGCGTGACAGCGCCGTGCTCAGGAAAGCTGCGGTCAGGTCTGAGCCTCCCGCGCCAGAGGAAAGGGCGGCGCGGTCAGCCTTGAGCGTCCGGAAGCAGCGCGGGGCAAAGCGTGCTCGGGGAAGGTGAGAAAACACAACAGAGACGTCCATCGCCGCCAAGCTTTGAGCCAAACGTTACTGAGCTCAGTTCTTCCCAAAGGTCGGATTTTTGGCTTTTCCAAGACATTACCCCTGGGCCACTGGCGTTGCCGGTCTTTGCGAACACTCCCTGCCGCGGGCCTGGCGA
Source organism: Pithys albifrons albifrons (assembly GCF_047495875.1). Classification (NCBI taxonomy): domain Eukaryota; kingdom Metazoa; phylum Chordata; class Aves; order Passeriformes; family Thamnophilidae; genus Pithys; species Pithys albifrons. The sequence goes on along the minus strand of NC_092497.1, from coordinate 63,257,303 downwards.
TTCCGCACGCCTTCCCCTGACCCAAGAAGGCAGGTCCTGGGATGTCGAGCTATGAAATCGGCACGGAGGAACATCTACTAAAATACAAATTGCGAGCACTAAACGGCATGCTAGCGATAAGACGTCCACAGAGCCGTCTCCAATTTCAGACACACACACAGAGTAAAGGGGGAAGATGAGGAGAGTCCCGGTGCAGCACCCCGTCCCTGCTCACGCCTCCCGCCGCAGTGTGCGGCAGCCGCGGCCCCGCTGCCGTGCCCTGGCCCCCCCGGCCCGCCCCGCCGCAGCGGACCGACCTGTGACCGTGGCGAGGGCCGTCCGGCCGCAGAGCAGGGCTCGCCGTAGCGCGGGGGCCGCCATGCTGCCGAGGCGCGGGAGCAGCCGCGGGCAGGCCCCGCCCCGCAGGCCCCGCCCCGGGACATGGCGGCCGTGGCGGAGGGCGGCGCTCGGCGGGCGGTGCGGGAGGCGATGCGGTGCTCGGCGGCTCGCCCGCTCGCCCGCCCCGGGCGCCTGGGGCTTGCCGCCCGCAGGTATCGCGGGGGCGCGGCGGGGCGGGGGCGGGATAACCGGGCGGGGAGCGAGGCTGCCCACCGGCTGGCGCGGCCTGCCGCGGGACTGCAACCCCCAGCAGCCCCGGTGGCCGCCGCTAGCCGCGTGCCTGACGGGAGCTGTAATTCCTGCCGGAATGCCCCTCCCAGCGCGGAGTGCTGTGGCGGGGGGCGCCGAGCGGCTCCCGGAGGCAGGCCAAGCAGGGAGCGTGGGCAGTGCCCCGTAGGGAGGGGCGGCGGTATAGGATGGCAGAATTAATCATAGAATGTCCTGCGTTGGAAGGGACCTTAAAGGTCATTCAGTTCCACCCCCCTGCCATTGGGACACCTCCCACTGGATGAGGTTGTTGGGAGCCCCATTTAGCTTGGCCCTGAGTATTTCCAGGGATGGGGTATCCACAGCTTCTCGGGGCAACCCACTCCAGTGCCTCATCACCCTCACAGTAAAGAATTTCTTTGTAATATCTGATCTGAACCTACCCTCGTTTAGTCAAAAGTCATTCCCCCGTGTCCTAGCACTACATGCACTTGTGAAAGTCCCCATCCACCTTTCCTTTAGGGCCCCTTCAGGCACTGAAAGGCCGCAGTAAGGTCACCCTGGAGATCAGTGTTAGTTACCCTATCTCCTGCTTGCTGCTGTCAGGATATGACATTAAAAAGAAAAGAACCAAACCAACTACTGTGCAGCCTCATAAATGTATTTATTCTGGGAGGATGATAGCGTTATCCAGACCCTGGACTTCAGAGGCCTTCCAACTGAATTCCCTCACCCAGAGAAGGAAAAGGTGGCACATGGAATAGAGGTGTATGGCAGAGGGCTCCCCAGCCTAGGCCATGGCTGGATTCCTGGCCACTGTGCCAGCAGCAGTGGAGATTCTGCTCAGGTTACAGCTCTGTCAGACCCCTTGGAGAGAGGGAGCCCCCTGTTCTGTGTGGTGCTCTGCCCACCCCTCCTCACTGGTGTTATAAACAACCACCAAAATAGCCAATTATTCAGTATAAAAGGTAGTTTAATTTTATAAGTATTGAAAGCTACAGAGTAAACAGCACAGCGCTGGGTGCACTGGGAGACTCCGCTCCATCAGTGACACACATTCGAGCTCTCAGGCTCCCTTTTTATCCAGTCCAATGATAAATTATTTTCTTTTCTCTCCACCTTGAGATCCTTTCATCTGATTCTGCGTGTTGCTTCTTGGTGGTCGTGGGTGCTGGGGTCTTCTTGAGGAGGATTGTCATCTTCTTTGGTGCGATTCTTAACTTAAAATTTGACTAGAGACAATCTTGTTAGTTAAGCCCTATCTGTTGTCTTGAGGTACTTCTTCCTTTCTTAATTGTGTTTACCTCTCTATTGTATTTATGTATTCATTCTCAGTTATCTTTGGTCTGCACTGTATCTAACTTCAAAAGGCTGCTTAGTTATTAACCATAGTTCTTTTCTTTTTCTACTTTTTATACATTATTTGATAAGCTCATAGACATTCTGTTGCTAAATCTTTACCACATCAAGCTACACAGAATGTCTCATTGTGTTCTTGACACACATTAAGTCTATATTCATCACACTGGCTGCCTGATGGAGCGTTGTGGTGTGCCTGAGACAGAGCAGGTTGGTTGAGTTCTCTGGGACAGCCTGCACCAGCTGCACATTCCAACCATCATATCTGTTTCCATGCTTTTTCATTGGAGGTCCCTTTGATTGGTTTTGTATCACTGTAAGGTATGAATCCAAGGAAAAAGTAGAATTTATCAAATTGAATTCAAGAAGGGTAAAACTGTGTTGCTCCACCCTCTCGGCTGACCCTACCTGTGATCACTGAATCTGTGACCTGTGGTGTGCAGGTCCCACCCCAGGAGCTGGTACGGTTCCTGTTCTAGCTCTGGAGAGGCCTGGAACTGGCCTCTGAATGAGCTTTCAGTGCTAGACCAGCTGAGGTCTGTGGAAAATAAATGGTGGCAAAATACAGGTCAATTTCATGCTGGATAAAGTGTATTTGTTTACCCATTGGAACTGTTTCCATTCAATTTAATGGATGACTGTGCCTTTTAATGGATTTTTTGCTTCAGGTTTTATGAAGTGTGTAATTAGCATGCTTCACTTGCATAGAAGACAAGTGTTTTTATTTGCATGGCCTGTTATGTTTATCCGGGGAAATGCTGAAGGAGAATAAACAACATAACTCAGTTCAATATTTTCTCTTGTCCCTTTATGATTATTCTAATTCTTTAAGAAACCAAAATCTTAAAATATTAGGTTTTAACAATGTAAGCTATTACAGTGGCTCTCTGTTACAAAGTCATTAATTGCAAATAAAAGTCTACTGGACATGCAGGTTTGTGACAGCAAATACTTGTCAAAGAGCTTTTGCATGATGCTTTTATTAAAGACGTTTTTAGTCTTTCCTCTCTTCATGGAATCCTTCTGTAAATTCTTAAATCCTGACCATAAAAAGCACAGCACACTACATGCACACATTGCCCAAGATACTGTGTTTTTCCCACCCATTAGGAAGAGTGGACTGATGATCCTGTGGAGTCGGACTTGCCTTGAAGGAAGATGGACTCCCTACCACTGCAGGAATTAGTTTGGTGTCAGATGTGACTCTGCCTGCCACAGGATTCTTACTCTGTGTCATGGTGGCTTCTACATTGTTATTTTACTACAAAAACAACCATTTCTGGCAATCAGAAAATCTGCCTGCAGAAGGAATTAAATTAAAAGTAGTCGTTTAAGATTGATTTGTAATTTTTGATATTTACAGTATAGTGAGTCAAATGTCCATCACTGAATTACTGAGTAATGTTTCCTCCAAATCACATCAATGCCTCCCATCACTTCACTGTACACTCTGAATCCACATCCAAGACTTTAACTAGTGCCATAGATTTGCTGGGTTAACCTTGGGAGAATTTACAAAGAATGAGTAACTCACATAGACTTCAAAATACTGGTAAAAAATTTGTTATTTAGAGCAGACTCTCTGTCTCTTCCTTACTCTAATTCTGGAGGGATTTTGTCACGTTTTTATAACAATAACAGAAATTAGAGCAGAGTCCCAAACGCTTTGCAACAGTATGTCCTAGTTTGAGATGCTGCCAGTTGTCTTCCCATCATGCTTCTATATTGCTTCAGTATTGTAGGAAATCTAATGGGTTTTTTTCACCCATATGAATTCTTGGTTGAAATTCTGAAGTTGATTTCACACTCTTGACAGTTTAATTAGAGAATGGTTTACCCTCCTTTAGCTTTTTAACAATCATAGAAATCACTAATGAAAAAGACATGATGATTACAATTATCTGTCAGTGTTCAGCAATGTCTCTACACTGAAGGAGAGACTTTCTGTACTAGAAAGAATGTCTGATTTAAACTGGGACTGCAAGGTTCAGATACACTATTACATTGGAAAGCCAGGAATATTTCAAAATAAGTTCTTATTCAAAACATGGATTATTATAAAAAGAGCTGGTTTTGAGCACAGGGTTTTAAGATGGGAAGTTAATGCAATGATACACAGAACATCACTTTTCCAGTGTTGTTTATGGATGCTTTCTGCTCAGCGTTTCCCACAAAGAATGAAGCATGAACAGGATGTAGCAGCACTCCAAGTTCCCAAGCTCCACTGCACTTCAGCAGTGCCTCCTGGCTAAAATGAGACGATGCATTCCCGTTTCCTGCCTGAAGAGGAGGCTGCCCAGAGAGGGATTGGTGGATTCCTTCTCTCTTAAAGCCTGTCAGTCTTTGAATCTGCCATGAAACCAGATGATGGTTCACCAGATCTGTGAAACATCACCCCTTTCTGGAGCATGAGCCCAGATGGTCACTGCAGTGCAAGATCAGCTGCAGATCTGCTCTCCAGGTGGACTGATACCCAAACTCCAGACATGGCTAAGAGTCCTTCAGTCCCAAACCTCCCAGCTCTTTAAACTCTGCTTTTCTTTTTTTTTGCCTTTTTTTTTTCTCTCCAATGTTCATTGAAAATGTTACCTGGAGCACACACCTCTGAACACACTGAATACCCTCCATGCCTATGGACATCAATGGGGAGTCATAGATGCATCTTAGTTTTTCAGTCTATTCTTCAAATGAAACTAAGAAGACATATTTTGTAGAAATGGTCATAATCATTTGTGTTCAATAGATATAATTATGTATAATCTGTATTAATCTGTGTGATAATGACATAATGATGAATTCTCTCCAAGATGTAGCTATGCAGTATCTGAAGAAGTTAGTAAAATGTGGCTAAAAGAAATAAATGCCTTGGATATAGTTAAACAGTTCACACACTCATTCATAACCCATTAGAGTGATCAACAAGCTTATATATACTATGAGTTACATTAGCCATATTTCACAATTCTATGCATTGTAATTTTGAAATAAATTTAAATAGAAATACCTAGCTGTGAAAATCCCTCCATAAATGACAGTTTGCCATGGAAATCTCCGTAGCTGAAATTTTCTTCTAAGCTGTTGCACCTGACCAGTTGCATGGTTTAATTGCTGTTAACATAGGGCTGACATTTCAGCACAAAACAAATTGTGCCTGAAGCTGAGACTGTTGAATTATACAGTGCAATGACAAAATCAAAAGTGATAATGCAAAGATGTAGAAATAACAAAAAATAAAATCACATTAAATCTGATGCTGTGGCACAGCTAACATATTGAGGCTCCAAGAAGATGTTCATGTTGCTTTGTCAGCCTACAACTTATATTGGCCCAGGCTGGAATATGTTTGCAGCACAATACAGACAAAGATTTCTTACGAACTGGTATTTTTCAATGGCAAGGTTTGCACTATTCTTTTTCAGCTTTGGAGGCATTTATAAACAATTCAGCTAGATCAAAGTTAGAAAGAACTCCCCCTCTTCAAAACTTCTCCTCAGTTTGGTAGATGTGACCTGCAGGTTGTGGCTGTTTCTCAACACACAGATTTTCTGCCAGCACATTTCAGGCCAGATTTCACTGACCTGAAGCAGGGGTAATGCTACTATCCTACCTCCCACTAATAAAGGAAGGAGAAATGCCTTGTCAGCACAGAAAGTCAAAGGCAAGGAAAAGGTGGTTGGGGATTTCTGCCATCTTAAATCTTCCTCCTATCATTATATCTCAGTGTGCAGTTTTTATTAATAAAATAATATTCCTTCACAAGGAAGCTTTCTGCAAAAAATTTCATGTGATTCACTGCTGTTAAAATCTGAGTATTGAGAGATGCTTCTGCCTGAAAGAAGGTACACATGAGACCATAGACAATGTCAATAGTGTGGATTTTATTTAACAAGGAATGTCAGGTAGAGATAAAATGAAATAGGAAGGTGACAGGGAGAGAGAAAGAGAATGAAAGAGGGACAGATTGAATACAAGTATATCATCACTCATGGATCAAAGAGCATCCCATTAGTCCTTCTTCTGGTTCTCTTAGTGGTGAGAGTCCCCACGTCATTATTCTGGGGTATCATCCTTACACATGCCAAGATCTGGGTACCCACAGGGCACAGATACTGTTCCCATAACTTGAGATGTTATAAGTAGTTTCTTCTTTTCCCAGTCTGTCACAGTGAGAATTTTTTTCTGGATGCATTAACCAAGATTGTGCTAAACAAACCTCACCTCCACTATGCCTGGAATTAGCACCTTCCTGTTGCAAGATCCTCTCTCCTGTGCTTATCTCAAGTTCCTGATGTGATAGCTTATCTTACAGCAAGTTTCTTCTGTGGTCTTGGCAGTGTTTAATGCAATTGTGATCTTTAAGTCTCTTACAAATGTCTAGTGCAGACATCCTTCGGAACACATCCCTCTCAAAGATGGGCATACACATCTCTATTATAAAAAAGAGATCACATCACATTCAAGTCAGACTTTGAAAAAGATTCAGTTACAATTTTATCTCCTAAAGGAGTGTGAGATATTCAAAAGACCTCAGTGTGCAACAGCTCAGCTCTCACTGTCACACACATGGCCCAAAACCTCAAGAGAAAGAAATACTATATTATAGCAAACTGTCGAAGTTACAAGCCTGAGGTTGTACTTAATATGGAAAATATTCTACAAAGTTGAAAAATAATTGAAGTCTACAGGACATAGCTGCATCTGTTCTTTGGTATTTTTGGCACATGCACTTTATAGATTTGTAAATCAAACACGTGCATAGATGCAAACACTGATGTGTACATGCACACACAAAGACAAAACCCACTAGTTTACCATCCAGAACTCACACAAACACTTCTACCATGCCAAGCTGCCCCAATTCCTTCCCAGACATCCATGAGTTAATATATTAAAAAGTTTCTATATTGCAAAATTTGTTAGTCACATTCATCAGTCATCACAACTCTGAATTCATAAAGTCTGTAGAAGTCTGGTTATTGATTTATGGGGGAGTTAATAAGTGTCCTCTAATACCCTTACTACCCAACTACAAAAACAACAATATTCAAGTTTCTAGAATCAGGAAAAGATTTGACTTCCTATTAAAAGCTTGTTAACTTATGCAATCAAATAGAAATCTGAGTAAATCAAACTCATTTAAAAGGCATGCACACATATATTCTCCTGAATGTATTTCTATGGTAAAAGCAAAAAAAGAAATGGAGTTGAAACAATTTTCTATTCAGTTATTCTGCTTAATCCTAAGGAATTAAAAATACCAAGAGTTGAGTTATTTTGGGGGATAAGGAGGAAGGCTTTTACTCCCATTATGTTATATAGTTATTTCAATAGAAATATCAGCGAAGGACTCTTGCTTTCAAATGCAACTTGATGTTGTTATAATATTATCTATTTTGTGCCACCAGCATCCTTTAAAGGTTCATTATTTCAAGCAGAAAAAATGTCTAACTACCTTGATTTTATATTAAAACTAAAAATAAAATATATAAACTGCTAACAAAGTCTCTGGCTAAGATTGGATCCAACCTGGACTCTTCAGCCAGGGGATCCTCTCTGCACCTTGCGATTCAATGGGAGAGCTTCTCTAACAAACTTTTTCTGGGGCTCTCACTCTCACCATAACAGCCACCTTCCTGAAATCTTGCCTATCTCGTACCCACTGAGGAAAGAAATTGCATTTTTGTATAAGACAAGAGACAGTAACAAGACAGAAATGTTTTTCTAGAATGGCAGACCTGGAGTCAATATGGTACAAACACTGGTGAAGCAGGTGCAGGTCCCAGCCAATGGCACAACACACACACAGCAAGTCCTCACCTAGGAATGTGCCAGGAAAGTACCACTCATTTTCATGACATTTTACATGTAATGCGAAAATTATTCACAGCTGCATTCACAGGCTCAATTTTTCAGCAAAGGACAAGGAACTGCTAGCACTGAGTCCTGGTAGTCTGTTTCGACATTGAGTATCAAGTGGAAAATATGATTTTTCAGCCCAAGTCCTCTTTCACTTCATTTACACAGAACTGAACTGAAGGAAAGGATGTAGAAAAATAAGCAAGTAAAAACCAGCAAAAATAGCAAAGGCAGGCAGGGAAACAACTTTATCTTCAAATAATGAGGCTAAATTTACAAGGTAGGTTGCTGAGATTTAAGAGGAAGCAATGACTGTGAATAAAGGAATTTTTTTAGTATTTGACTTACAAGGAGAGGTCTCAGAGAAGGGACAGCTCCTTGGTCATGTATAGTAAACACCAAGAACTGCCTGGATGTCTAAGGCACCTGCCAGAGAAAGATAAAATATGAAGAAAATATATTCCTCTTCCCATTCTTTTGCAAATGGTGGGGAAATGAGGTACAAATATTGGAAACCACAGCAGAGGCCAACACAGACTTGATTTAACATATAATCTTTCAGCTTTTTTTTTGCTGCATTGCATAATTCTCAGATTAATACCAACAAAGTCAGGCTCCACCAAGGAAAATGCTTGTCAGTGCCTCAGATTAGCAGAAAGACAGATGAAATCCATGGAGATGGCTGGGACAAACCCATTCTATCCACTGCAAGAGGTAAAAGAGATATAAGCTTTTCTCTGTAATGTAGTTTAAAAGCTGTCACAAGCCAAATAGAAGCAGTGGGCAAAGCCCGAGCTAAAACAACACTTCAAAAAGTGAAAAGAGTGTAAGCGGTTCTTCATTCACAGTCATCCTTCTGACTACAGGGACAATGAAAACCTTGTATTTATTCAACCACACAGTTATTGATATGATAGATGGAAATCTGATGTACAGGGATCATCAAAGAGAGCTCAGTTTTGATCTCTCTTTCTTAGGTGACATTCATGTTTTTTGTTTCAGATCTAAATGTGAAACCCCAAAAAATTAGGTGAAAGAGAGAAAAAATGCAAATCCAAGTTATACTTTCCTGCACATAGAGGTTCTGGGGATTTGAGAATTTATCCAAATTTCTTTCTAAAGCAGCAGTAGCGAATGTCAGGAAATAATTGATATTAGAAAATATATCATCTATCACTTGACATACACATGGCATACACATGGCCATCAAGAAATGTCTCTTACACTAAGGTTCTGAAAGTATTTACAAAGTAGAGTTTATTCACTGTGACACATCTAAGAAAATGCCAACTTTTCCCACTGAAGTCTCTTTGATGACTAACCAAGATGTTATAGTATGAAAACCTTCTTGGAAAGAAAAGGAAGAGAAAAAGTTGAACTCTCAAAAAGCTGAGGCAACTCAGGTTTAGTTGACCTAATATGGGAATTTTAATTGGAGGATGGATAAACGTGTAAGGACACCCTCTCTTGAATGCAGACATAACTCCTCATTTACTTAGGTTTTGGCCAGCAAGACAAGGGGGGAAATCTAGGATGTCATATCTTTCCAAATGAATGTAAGAATGAATTAGCAGAAAATTTTCATACTTTTTCAATAAAACTAAGGGTATAAAATCAGTAAAGGTAAAAAACCAGGTCCATTAAAATCAGATTCACCAAATGGATTCATATCAACTAAACATCTGTTGCCCATCATTCTGAAAAACAGCTAGAAAAATTTCATGTACCATAATATATAAAGGTGGGTGGGATTTTTTTCCCCAATAGGAGAGAAAAGAGTAGCATATGAGAACACATAGCAGACTCTGTAAAGGAAACTTTCCTGTCTGCTCATCCAGGGACCACTCTAGACTTCACACTCCTACCACCCGAGACTGTCACTGCTGGAAACAAAGCTCCTTCACAGTGGGCAACTCCAGTGAGTTGATGGTCATCCTGCTTGGGTCCCACACACCTCATGCACAGTCAGACAAGGCTTCCCTATCAGTTCAGGCCCAGGTTTCCCACAGCAAAGTCACTGAATCACAGAATGCACCAAGTTGGAAGGGACTCACAAGGACCATTGAGTCCAACTCTTGGCCCTGCAAAGGAGTCACACCATTTGCCAAAATTTATCATCCAAATGCTTCTTGAACTCTGTCAGGCTTGGTGCTGTGATCACTTCCTTGAGGAGCACGATGCAGAGTCCAACCATTCTCTGGGTGAAGAACCTTTTTCTAATATCCAAACTAAACCTCTTCTGACACAACTTTAGGCCGTTCCCTCGGGTTCTGTCACTGGTCCCCACAGACAAGAGATCAGTGACTGCCTCTCCTCTTCCCCTCACAAGGAAGTTGTAACTGCAACGAGGTTTCCCCTCAGTCTACTCTTCTCCAGCTGAACAGACCAAGTGCCCTCAGCTGCTCCTCATAAGGCTTTCCCTCTAGACCCTTCACCATCTTTTTTGCATTCCTTTGGATGCTCTGTAATGGCTTATTTCTTACACTGCTGTGACCAAAACTGCACACACTATTCCAGGTAAGACTGCACCAGTGCAGAGAAAAGCCTCAAGTGTCTGTATCCTTAAAGAAATTTATTCACAGTGCAGCAACAAGGAAATAGCTTGAGCTGGTGCCTCCAAGGAGAGACCCCCAACTGAGGAACCCCTGGGCTTTTATTCCCTCATAGTACTCTGCTGCCACGTCTCTGAGTGTCATGCCACAACTCCCTTTGTACATTGAGCTACCTGCACTAAATGTGTTCCTCAACAACTCAATACTGGAAATTACTGTCATGCCAGCCTTTCCTGCAGATCAGGGAAATCCTAATCAGCCTGCAGTGAAAGTGTTGACTGACTAAGTATTGCATCAGGGCTTAAGAACTCAGCCCCAGAAAACTAAAATTGAGATTGTTAGGAACAATTTTCCAAATATTAAAGCTCTGCTTCGCTTCCAGTAAGGACAGGAGTCTGAAAAAATATTAATCAAGATCATCATCATCATCATCATCATCATCATCATCATCATCATCAAGCTAAAGATGAGAATAAAAATAATCAAGTTCTTCTCAAGCTGAAAGAGGGGAAATGACTAAAGTGGTTGTAGTAGCTACTGCTTTATAACTAAATTATGTTTTCCCCCTACTACTAACATAAAAAATAAAGGGTATAAGGAAAATAAGACAGAGATATAGGCTAAAAGGCATCAGAGTGGTCAAATGCCTTGATTTGCTCAGACATCTCAGAATCTTTCACTAAGATTTACATCATGATGCTGGCCTAGGAGGCAAACCAATTTTTCATAGTAGAAGAAAGGAGACAGTGCTCTCTGGTGGAGTCAAGTAATCTTTATTGTGCTCACAGCAAGTAAAGCCTCCTAGTGTGAACAGGATGACCACTGGGTGCATCTTCTTCAACTAATTTGAAGCAGAGTGTCTTTCATGTAAACACTGCCCCTGTTTATAGTTGAACAAGCAGTACCTCAATTTATCCATTTTTCTTCATGACACAGACTAGGCAGAAAACAATACCTCAGTTTACAACCCCTGCTCATACTAACCTGAACTTAAACTGAACATCAAACGGAATCTCACATACTGTAGTACTTGAGTAGCTCAGCTCCCAAATAGAAATTATAATGTTGAAGAGTGTCTGAAGTATGACATCAGATCAGACTTTCTGGGGTATTTGCTTTCCTGAATCTAATCCAGACCACCATGTAATTTGATTTAAGTGTGGGAAAGGTATGCATGAATGCACACACTGCAAAAACAGTTGCCATCACTTCTACTGACACTGAAATTGTGGTAAATATAGGAAGTCAAACTATTTACAAGGAAACCAGGAGAAAAACTCAGAAATTATGAGCACCACATGCCCCTCATGGGGAATTGCCATGAAAGAAATGGCTGCACAGCAGCACTGAACCATCAGCAAAATTCATAGAGGACTTCATAAAACTTATTACATCTCTTATACATTGAGAATTAGCACTTGATTTTTGTGACCTAACTTTCCTTCAATGTAAGTAATCTTAGAGTTTTACTGAGTCAGATTGCAACCTGTGTCCTCCTGAAAAGACCTTTCTGAGGGGGTGGTTTTGCAACAGCATGAGTTTTCTCAGCCTCTGGAAGCTTGGATGTATCTTGTTCCTCTGCACAGAAAATTCTTCAGCCTGGTTCCTCTACCCTGCATCCCAACACAGAATATCACAGAGTTGTTCAGAATTCAGGGCTGCTCCACATCCAACAGCCCCCAGGTCTGGAACTAGTGTTAATGGCAAGGAAGTGCTTTGCCACCAGAATGCCATGCCAACAATGGAAATAATTACACAGCTGCTGAAATGACACCCACAGAACAGTCTACTCAGAAACTAAGGGACCACAAGAATCAAAATTCTGGCAATTATGGAAAAAGAGGAAAAGTAGTATCAGATACTAAACATAAATAGGAGACATTTTCAGGTTTTTTGTTTCATGACTGTTTCTATCTTGACAGGATGGAGCTGAAATATGACTGGTCAGTACCAAGTATACAAAACATAGATGTGATGAGGTTATGATCCACTTCTATCACTGTTTTTAAAGGAAAGCTGTTTTACTAAGGTGGTTTATCTCTACTGTATCATATCTGTTTTTAATGACAAAAGAATAAGTTTAAATGAAATCCTTATTCTCAGCAGTCACTGTGAAATAAGATAACTGCTCTCCATATCAGGGGTGTGACCTAATAACAGTGGAATATGTGAGGTTTCGGTGTCCCCATACTTCACAAATTCCTTTTGATGATTTCTTGAGGAATGTTTTCATTCACTGACTAGTCTTTGGTGCACAATGAGTCCAACATTCATTCCTGCATCTCAGTGGCCTGTTTCAATTCAGCCACACATCACAGGTTACCACGGCAGGTATCTCACAGCCACCCTGGGTAACCTGATTTAGTTACTCTTAGAACCATGACTTGGCAAATGATTTGACGAACCACTTGCAGCTCAGTGCACCAGTATCATCCAGGTGCCCAAATCCCTTTGAGGACTGCTGTCCTGTTTGTGCTCAGATATGCTGGTTTTAAACTGTGGGAAGCACAACCACAGGCTTGGACATTTCTGCTGGCTCCAGTCCCTTTTGACTTGCACCCACTGAGGAATTGGCTTGAGAGCTTCTCAGTGGTTTGATGGGCAGTATAAGTTCTCAAAGAAATTGTTATTCAAGTTACCTCTTCAGTTAATCAAGTATTCTTCTTAATAGAGACAAAGGACCATCTGTCAGAGGATCTTCATTAGGATTCCACTGTATTAAGTTTACAGTAGTTGTGGAAAGATAGAGGCAAATGAACCAAAATAAGTTTACTTGTTTTGAGGGTTTGTTGTTTTTTGGTTTTGTTTGGTTTGGGGGTGGTGTTTTTGTTTGTTTGTTTTCGGGGGTTTTTTGTGTGTGTTTTTTTTTTAATTTAGAATTATTCAATGCACAGGAATTGCCCTCCTGGCTCCTCAGCCACAAAAAAAAATTAAAAACACTACCACCACCACCAAAAAACCACAAAACACAAACAAGTCCCCCCAAAAAACCTCCAACCAACAACAAAATAAAACAAGGAACAACAGAAAAAACCAACAAAACAACAAAAAAATCCCCAACATATTCCTCTCCATATCCCACATCTCTAACTTTCTGTCTTCCACCAAGTTTAATCACAAAAAGAAGAATCTCATCAAAAGTTGATTTAGTGCACTGTTTACTAAAAAGAGAGCCTGAGTTTGTGAATGAAAGAGAAAACTATCTGGATATACGAGCTGTAGAGAACCATGTGATCTGGCAGTTTCATTGACTTGGGATTTCTGTCCAGACATTTGCATGTCTCAGGGAAAAAAGATTCTCCCCTGTGATGATTACCAGCATGAAAGGTGCTTTACATTTTAGCAGCTGAGTAAATAGTTTCTACAGGCATTTGTTTATGTTTATGGCAGAACTGATAGTACCACAGAATTAAAACAAGACCCTGCACAAGGATTTTGCAGAGAAATACACAGGAAATTACTTTTAAATATTTCCAATTTTGTATTAGGAACGTTTTGGAATTGGTTTTCAACATAGCAGAGTGCAGGCGCATATACAGAAAACATACTTGTTTAAGTCAGTGCTTCCCTTGCAGAGTGGGGAGTTCAGAAATTGTGTTCGTTCATTCATTCATTCATTCATTCATTCATTCATTCATTCATTCATTCATTCATTTGTCTTGGTCCATACAGGAGTAAGAAAAAAAAAAGTTTTGCTCAGGTAACCTATCAGAAACGAGCTGTCACAGACTTGAAATACTAAGTGCTTGACAAAGTTCATTTGTTGATGTTTATAGGGAAAATAAGACTTGTTTTGACTGTGATGTGCTATCAGCAGCTAAAACCAATTAATTTACAGATTTACTAATATAAGGAACAGATGGTTAATTGACAATATCATCAGCTATTAAAAATACTAATCAAACTTAAATGTGAGAAATTGTACAGGACCTAATCATCTACAGCTCCAGTTATGCATGTGGTGAAATTGTTTGTTATACTAACCTTAGTCACCCTGCCAGTACTGAAAGAAATCAGGAAAAAATTTCAAGTATTTTACAGATACAAAAATTTTTAAAACAAACCCTTTTATTGCATCTGTCTGAAAGTAAATGATGATTATGGGTGCACAGTCAAGCTGGAACACTGACCTTTATTTTACTTCAGAAAAAATATTATTTACTTTTATGAACTTGCCTGGAAAACCTGAAAAATTACTGTTCAAATCATAAAGAGCAGCAGCATCCCCCAACGTTTTTAATAGATGTAGTTCTTTGAGGGGAGAGGGAAAAATTACTTTCTTTCTGAATAAGCATAAAAACATGACTCAGATATTGCTAAAATAAAAGGAAAACCTTTGTGAATCTTGGTTAATTAATAGCGTGCTTTTGTTCTCTATTAAAAACACATATTTAAGTAGGAATTACGTACATGCTATAACAGCATGAGCTAACTAGCACAAAAATAATGAACGTACATTTTAGAAGTAATTTCATTCTCCTGGGGAAAAAATAATAAAAAAATAAAAACAACATAAAAACAAACCTAAAATTATATAAAATATCTGTATTTTAACTTCTTTAACTCAAGAAATTTTAACTTCTTCAAGTGTTTCTTATCATTGCCTTGTTACTTTAACAGAGAAACCTTAAGAAATCTCATAATTCTTTATGTATTTATAGCTAATGCTCACGTTTATGCAAATAGGGAAAAAAATCCAGCTGTATCCTAAAAAAAAAAATCCAAACAAGAGTTCTGACTCAATCTGCAAAAGATCCGTCACAGACCATTTACTGCATTCTTCCCAGAGAAAAAAACAAATCAAGGAACAACAATTGCACACAAAACTTTATCATAAAACTGCCTTGAAAAGGCTACAAATATTTCTCACAAAATAAATACTGCCCATTCCTGTCAGCCTTTTCAATCTCTATTGTGCTCCCAGAAACTGCCAGTAATGAGAAGAGAGCAGAGCCAATCAAATTGTTGTATACACTACTGCACTGTGGGAGCTGTAAGCCTTGCATTTAAAATGTTTATGCATTATTCATATCTATCTATGCTTATGTAAATTACCAAAAGGTGGAAGTGTATACTAAAGCAGAAAACAGTGATGTTAAAAATACTCTGCTCAAGTGTACCTTAGCAGGGATATATCTCCATGCCTCTTCTAGACCGCCTATTTAAAATGAGTGTCATCACATGCCATATCCTGTAAGGAAAACAAATATACCTTCTGTCTTCTAGGATAGACATATTTTTCAACATTTACACTGGAGCAAATATAAAAATACAAATCAAAGTATGTACGCCTTTCAGTAATTCAGAAAGGCACTGGGAAGATTTGGTAGTGCTCCTTTTACAGAAGTTAAACATTGAAACTACTGAGGGATATATGCAGGAACAGTCAGCTGAAAACTTACAAAAATAGCAAGAAAAATCCTAAACTTACTCTTTCCCATAAACCAGCACACTCCTAGGTCAAAGCTGCTCTTTCTATCTATCTTCACTAGCTATTATCAAGGGACATTTACCATCTTCTGAAAGGAAGAATTTTAGAGAGAATCACATTCACTACACAAATGCAGGCAAGGATTAAAATGTTAAATTCATTCAGGCATCATGACTGACAAGTGGAGGAGGAACATTTATGTAAAAGAGCTATCTACCTCAAAGTTGACTGTGTAACCCTCTGCAGTTAAGTAGCACAAATCGTACAAATATACTGATGGTCTTATATTCAAATCTCTGAGTACAAAATTTAGTAACTTCCTTCTAATGTGTTTAGATTTCACATTATGTTATTTCAAAATATATATCTTACTTACATGCTCTATATTACACAAACTATGCAATATTAATGAATATAACACATAATATATTAAATAAATGTTACATTATGTGAAATCATTCTCCTTTTCATTCTTTAAATAAAACTGCTGCATGACCTAAGGTCGGAATATAATTTACTGAGTGATTACAGATGCATATAAGCAGGGTCAGCCCCGGATTAGTACTTGGATGGGAGACCTCCTGGGAAATGCCGGGTGCTGTAGGTTCTAGTCCTGAGGACTTCACTGTCACTGTCCAAGCTCGCTCGGCCGTGGCAGATGGACCTCAGGACTTAAACGGTGGGGCCAGTTCTGTGCACGCTGAGCCTCACCTAAAATCCACTGCGCAGGCTGGAAGGGCACATCCACGTGGGGACAGCCCTTCCCAAATCTTCGTTCGTGAAGTTTGGCCATACATACATACATACAGATGCATAATTACAGTTTTAGTGTGAGCAGGAAATTGTTTTCCTCATCTGTATTGCAATTTTCCCTTAGTACATGATAGCCAACACCTTTTGGAATACTGCAGATCTGCAACTTGCAACTCAAATATTCTGTGTGCCTTCAAAAACACGGATATTTTGAGTAATGAGGTATTCCACACAAACATGAGGCCAGAAACAGAGGAAACTTGGGCTCAAGATGACTGGTAGGAAAAGAGAGTTTTGAAAGACATTTTTCCACTCTAACAGAGTGCTGATTTTTGAAAATTAATAGCAAGATTATAATGTGAAAACATCTCAGAAACTCCATTGCTGAGCTTGTTTTAGGGTGCAGAAAATACTGTGGGAGGCTATTGGGCCCATAATCCTACGTGGCCAAACAACACTCAGCAAATGACTGACTTCTGATACCAAACATTTCCCTCGAATCCACTTATTCTTACTTTAATTTTCCTACATGTACTTAGAGATGAAGAACCTCTCCATCACCATCTTCCCACAAGTGTAGCACAGAGAATGCCCATAAAGAAATAAGGGATTTGAGTTGTTGTATCTGCACAATCAACATAAAAAGTCCCTCAGGCCAAGAAGCTGAGGACCTATATCACTATGTCAATTTTCATGTCTCAAGGCTGTAGTCAGAAACACTCAATGACCACGAAGTCTGAGAATAGAACACTGTAATTAGTTTTTACTGTTAACTCAGTGATAAGCACCATCCACTCAAAACTCTTCCAGAGAAGAACCTTCTGCATTCAGACATCTCTGAAAAGACTTTGTGTTTTCGAGGAATATGCTGTACCAAACAAGTCTGTAAATCTCAGACACCAACTGTCTGATACAAGCATCTTACAGTGATGCAGAACTCAACTTCTCTGGTGACGTGGAATGGAATGGTTGGTTACATTTACTAAACCTGTACAAGGCTTGCCTGGTATTTTCTGTATGTGTAGATATATAGATACACAAACACACATATATCAAATATATCTGTATCAGATAAATGTGTAATATCAGAAAGATTAACATATATACCTTTCTGATAATACTGTGACCATGAAGGGACTGAGTGAGATACTACTAAATATGGAGATCAAACTACATTATGGATTTTTAGGTAGCAACATTGAGATTTAATCCCCTGCCGAGACTGAACTAAGGAAAAGAAACACATTAAAGGTTTTGTTTTGATTAGAGTGTACAAAGTTTTTTTTGAGAAAAATTATCAGTCTAATCCTTAAGAGGTTTAAAATCAATACCTATGTCCTAGATTTTTTCAGCATTTGTTTTTCTTGCTTAAGCATTTTAGTTAATGATTTTGTTACTTGTATGTTACTGAAAATAATTTCTTGAGCAGCAGCATTAGCATACTCATCATGGTTCAAGAGGGCAGCTGGCACTCTTCAAACATAACACCCTTCCTAGTGCTGAATGCCATTGCTGAAAAGTACTATGACCTGTCAAATTAGAAGTTCTGTTCTTTCAGAAAGGTCTCATTTGTATTCAATCTGTAGCTTGGAAAAATTGCAATACTTAACTACAAAGCAGAGAAATTTAAATTAATGACATTTAGTACAGAAATACTTCAACACCTACTATGCAATGGTCCTCTTTCAGTTTATGGTGAGTACAGTTCCAGTGAATGCCCTTCAGAGGCAGACATGCCATAGGATGGTTATTAGTACAAGGCAGATTCTGGGGCTGTATGGAGCTCATCAATTCACCAGTAAATGACATCCATACTCATTAGGGACTGTTGCAATCTAAAAGTACCTGGGCAGGTATAGTGTGCACAGTTTCATATCCTCATTTTCAAAAAGTTTGTAGAAATACCAGTATTAGAGGGTTTACTTGGACCACTCAAAGATATTATGTTGATGCAGAATGATGGTGGACTCTCCAGAGGTCCTCATTCAGGTAGGCAGATAGGGTAGCAAAGAAACACGCTGAAAAATACAAATGCCAGACAATAGGACAGCACTTGGCACCCATGAGGTAAGACTGTTGATGTCTCAGCCACATCAAGCAAAATTAATTGCCACCTCCAAGATTTTCTGTACAGACATAATCCAAATAATGCAGAAACCATGGATTGCAACTTAAGTTTGAGTTGCAGACAGTAAATAATTGGTGAGACAGCAGCTGAAAGACTGACTGCAGCTCATATTCCAAGTCCTACCATAAGACTTGAGAGAGGTAGATCCAGATATTGTAGCTTAGTCAAAATTGGAGGATATAGGTAGGTCAAATCACATGTGCAATGGCATTCCAAGGCACTCCACTTGCTGAACAGCCATTCAGTGAAAGAATAATAAAACAACAGAAAGGTGTTTCTAAACACAGAGAAAGACAAAAATGCCAAAAATTACTAGGGTGATGAGAGATGATTTGTGGAAATTTTGCTTATGAATACCTCTCCCTCAGATATATATTAAGCGGTAATGCAAAAACAGAATTATTGCAAAATGCCAGCAAATATTGTGCCAATTCTGTTTCCATGGGCATGAAGCTGCAGCTGATTTACATACAGCATAAGTGAAAATGAAACAATGTGACACACAGGACTTCACAAACATCAGGCATTCCTGCTAAAAATTCTGCTGTCTCCCACAAATAAATGCTGCCACTTAGAGATTAAAGGTTGTAGCAGGATGCTCTGCCTGGAATGGGGTCAAACAACTCAAACAGTGCTCTACTTTGCAAAGCTGTCAATGGTGGACTGAGAGGGATTGTTCTGCTGCTTTTGGTATTGAATAAGGCTAAAATCAGTTTGACTCACAAACCTCAGAGTTAAACCTCATAAAAAAAGACACAAAAAAACTCTCATTCACCAGCAGACAAGATGTGGAGCATCAAAAATGAGAAGACAAATGATTACCTTGCCTCTGAATATCATGCAGCCTTCCTCTACCCTGCTCTGTATAAAAAGAAGAGTGCTCAGCCAGATGAGGGATGTGATTCTCCCTGTCTAGCTCAGCAAACTGTACATTTTTCCCTAAGGCATTGGGCAGAAATGGTGTGAGGCATTACCAGGGCTTTCCTTTTCTTGCTAAGGAACACCTGCTCAGCCTTTCATTCATAATTCCTGTCTAAGCATCACCCCACTGCTTTCTCAGAAGCTCTTCTATCATCATGGCTGCAGCAGCATTTCCAACATGAAAATGTTGGAGGCAGCATTACCAACGTGGCCCTGGGGCCTTAGGGGCCCTTGACTGACACATACCAGGAGAAAGGGGAGTAAGCAGCACCCAGAGACTGTGTCATGCAAATAGTCATTTATTTTCTTTTCCTTGCATAAAGATTTGCAGCAGCCCTGCTACTGCTGATCAGTGCGTGGCCTCTTTCTGGAATGCGTGCCACCATCTGGGGAGCATGGGGTCTTCCTCTTCCGCAGCCACCGGGATGTCACAGGTGAGTCATCTCTGCCCTGGTCAGGAATGGATGGGCTCTGGCTGCTGTCCCAGGCAGAGGGACTTGTGGCTGCTGTTGTTTCCCCCTGCTCTGCAGGAATGGACACAGATGAGGGGTGGCTGGCATGGCCCTGGAGGGTGGCATCCAATGTGCTGGCTTCCTCCTCCGTACTGGAGTCTGCAATGCCACTGGATGGGGCCTGGCTGAGGGTGGAAGTACCATCCTGAGTGGCAGTGGAGCTGGATGTGGCTGCAGAGATCTCATATTCCTCAATGTCAGCACGGGAGTGCCGCAGTCTCCGGACCTCCTCAATGCACCGGGTCTCAATGATATTGAGGATGCCATGGACCAGTGGTACAGTGTATTGTTGGAAGCGGGGCTCCAGTCTTTGGATCAAGACCTCTCTATTTGGACCATAGACACAGAGGGCGAGCAGGATACCACTCTCTGCACTCTTCACCTGCCACCACTCGCCCCCATATATCATCTCCAGGCCCTGGCACAGCCAGGGGCGCACAGGAGCCAGGAGGTTCTGTCGCCTTCGGAAAAGCTCTGCCCAGAGCTCAGGCAGTATGCCACCCACAGCCTCTGGCCCTGCAGCCTCCTCCTCAGTGGGGACTCTAATCTCCTGTGGAGAAGAGGCAGGTGATATTGGAGGGCCACGGGAGTTGTTTTCAGTCCAGCCTCCACCAAAAGTTTCTCCTGCCTGGTTGTTGTTTGCTGGTGACTCTGTGGGAGGTGTGATGACACAGTGTAGATAGTCATCCCCACCACGGTCAGAAAACCTGACAGTCAAAATGGGTCTTCTGCAGAGTGGACAGGCAGGACTTTTTTCTGCCCAACGCAGGATGCAGCCCAGGCAGAACTGGTGGCCACAGGGCATCGCATGAGCCAGATCATCTGGAGCATCACAGCAGATGGGGCAGCTCCACTTCTTCCCTGCAGCCATGTCTGCCAGTTCCCACAGGCTGCCCTGAGCCCTGACAGCACCCAAATTTATAGAGCAAGGGATAGGAGGTCACAATACATCCCCCAGCAACATCACAATCTATTGCCAGGGTTATGATTATTACTAGGATTATTATGATTACTATCACCTCCACCACGCAGTGATGTCACAGGGGTGTGTCCAACCCTTGTGGCTCTTGGAAAAACACTGCCAGGTGAGGCTGTCCTCTGAAGGACTCCCTGTGGTCCCCACAGAGAGAAAGGTACCACCAAACTATGAGATCTGAGTTAGTAGACTCATAGCTGTGAAAAAAAAAAAGCTAGGTTCAAGGTTGGTTCATCCCCGAACATCAGAACTTCAGCACATGCAGGTGAAGGAAACCAGGAAAAATTTCAGACAACACTGTGAGGAATGGTTGGATTTCACAACCTGTGATGAAGAGTTTTTCTGAGGAGGGAGGGGTAGCAGAAGGTATTTTTCAGATTTGTTGTACTTGTCATTATCCTGCTGTGATTTTGACTGGTAATAAATGCAATTCATTTTCCCAAGTCAAATCTGTTTTGCTCATTGTAGTAATCAGTTTGTGATATCTCCCTGTCCTTCCCTCAATACATGAACCTTTCAGTGTATTTTCTCATCCCTGTGTGCTTGTAGAGGGGGTTTTCCCTTCCAATTCTCCTGAACCTCCTAGATGATATATGGACACACATGAAAGACGGGGAAGTGGTTAAAGACAGTCAACACACCTCCAACATTGGCTAATCACACACGATTAATTTAATGGCCTTCAGTGACAGAAGAGTGCCAGCATCAACAGAAAGGAAAAGGCTAAAGGCATCATGTACCTGGACATCTGTAAGGGTGTTGACACAGTCCCCCACACTATTCTTCCACCTAATTTGGAATGAGATGAGTTAGGTGGATGGATGAGGAAGTGGCTAGGTGGCTACCTTGAAAGCATCACCTCAGTGCCCAAGTGGAAATCAGTAACATGATCAATGGTTCTATGAGAAAGAAATAAAAAATAAGGAGCTCTCAGGATATATTGGAAGGGGTGAGAAGGAATAACTCTCTTAAAGCATGAAACATTGATTTAGGAACCAATCTATGATTTTGTCATTATGTAATAATTTTTGAAATAATTAAAATAATTTCATTGCTCCTGGTTTAATAATACAAGAGTAAACACAGGCAATGCCAAGTAGTAAGCCAGCTTGCCATGACAAAGTATTCCTATGTCACAAGTCAGGCCTATTTTCAAGAAATGGCACAACTAATTGGACATTGTCTTCTCTGAACTCATGATATATGTTTGATGTTTTTGTAGAAACAATTCTGAAACTGTTAATTATTTGATATTGAGGAGAAAATACTTAAGAGATTAATGTAATGACCATCAGAATGCCCTGTTAGCAATTCAGGGCCCTTCAGACACACAGAGTCACAGACAACTTACCTCTTTCCCCACAGCCAAAAGAAAACTGTAAATCTTTTTGTGAACCACTTATATTTCTGATGATATTTCTTCTCCATCAGTCTGTTGGGACTGATGGGATTTCTTTCCTATGAAAACTCTGGGTTGAGGAGAATCTCTTCCACAATATTCATTGCAAACCAAGGGTTCTCTAGGAATGTCACAGTCCAAGCTGCTGAAGACCTGTGCCCTGCTTGCCTCTCTAAACTTTTCCTCCTCCTTGTTGCCAAGGAAGTGTTTTGCTGTACAAAAGGTGACAGTGAACATGAGGCAGCACAGTTAAAGTTTCAAATTTGCAAAAGCACTTTCATAAGGTTCTCACCCCATTTCTGCAACCCAAGCCCTCTTTCCAGCATGAAAGATGTTTTTGAGTAAGAGAAGGAACATCTATTCCATTTCTTGCAGCCTCCTGCGTTCTAAGGGCAGTGGTTAGGTCAGCAAATTTTACATGCACAGTTAGTAGTTATTTAGCCATCAGAAAATTACTCCCTGATGGGCATAACTTAATAGTGTATTTTGAGTAATAGATTAGAACCATCCTTTGTGTAAGAGGTTTCATATCATCCAATTTGCCTGACAATTTTGGTGCATCTGTTTCTCAGATTCCTCATTCATTTTCTACATATCTTTCCAAGGAAGTCATACAAGCATTTGCCAGCCTTCATCAGACTCCCTCATGTTACAGTTATTTCAGGCACTTTAGTTTAACAGAGATCCGGTTCCTTCATTTCACCATATCCTACAGACAAGAAAGAAGAAAATATTGTCTTGCAAAATTTAATGCAATGAAGAAGTTTAAGTGTAAGAAACCCCCCCCCATAACTAAATACACTTATACAACACTGAACTCTGAAGAGCTACTTCCACAAATCCAGCAAAGAACAACTTCCACAATGCCACGGAGCAGAATAGAAATTATGAATTCCCACACAACACAGAGATGATGCAGGTAATAAGGAACTATGTAAAAAGAGTAGAGTAAGCTTCACAAACTCCATAATACAAACTGCCAAACTGTATTAATTTAAAAAAGGAGTTTCGATTCTCTCAGTTCCACTGTCAGCACAGAGAAGTTCCTCATTTGGATATAATTTTATTTCATTTATTTAAAGATACAAAGAATCACTTTCCTCTGTAATAATGCTAGTGGAAGAGATGATGAATTCCTATCCCAGTCTCTAAGTCCACTTTGTCCCACAACAAAGTGAAAGCAGCAACTTCTTCATAGGAAAAACACCTTTCCTTATTATGGTCTAAGAATCATTTTTCAATTTTCAGATGTTTCCAATTGCCATGGCTTGCTGCAATTCCATCAGGTACTAAAGATTCAGAATCAGATGCATAGCATCAAACTCCACTACCTGCAGCATTTAGAGGAGAGGGCAAAAACTCTCATGAGTGGAAGGATGTGACTCGCACATCACACTTTCATATATGAGATACTCACATGTAAAGGCTTCTTAGAATACCCTGAACAAAAGCACATAAAATAGTCATATAAAGTAACTTCAACTTTCAGTATTTTTATGTCTTAGGACAGGAGAGACTGCTCATGGATCTCTGCAGGCTGTACATGCAGTCAATGTGACTGACATATGTTTAGCAAATGCAACTCACCTTTGAACTTTCCAATCACTGTCCAATGACATAGCAATTTGTAGTAAGGTCTCAGAAAGAACTGCAGCTGGAAATAAACCTGAAATTTAGGGGAGCTCACATCAAACCTTATCTTTGCAAGAACTTTTTCCCTTTATGTAAAAGTGAACCAAAGTCCCAGCTCTGAGCACTACATTCTGACACAAGTCAGGTCCAGACCTGCATCTCAAATTTACTTACATATTATTTTGGCTTTTCATGATCATAACCTTTTTGTAAGACACTTAAAAAATCAATATTGTCTTAACTGTCAAAATCACTGGAAGACTTTGCCCACTCTGGAAAACTGTATAAAGAAGCTGCTGAGAATCTTAAAGTTTATGCCCCTCTATTGCATATTCAATATAAGAAGTGGATTATAGCTATATATGCATACATTTTTTGTACTGCTTTGAAGAAAAAAAAGACATTTTAGGAATAGCGAATAAGGCTTCTTAGATGAAATAATCTCACTGATATCAGTGAGATCAAATAAAAAAAAAGTACCACTTCGTACCAGCAACAAAGGTAAGAATCTGATTTTAACTAGTTTCAGTGTTAGGACAATCGATAGCCAAGCACTGCAAAATCAAGAAGTCCCTACAATATTAATATAATCAAAAAGTGAGATTACTACTTAAAACATTAAATTTAGGACTACTGATAAATCCTCAGTAGTATTAAATGTAGAAAATATGAACACCAAGTGTTACTCAGTTTATATGTTTCCCCTTGAAACCTTTTAATTCTCTCCAGGACCCTGAAAAAGGTTGACCCCATGTAAGGGGAGTGCTTTTAATTGACGTGATCAATGGAGCATAGAGGAGTGAGAAAGTACAAAAGTAGGTGCTGGGAAACTAAGCAAAGTAGTATACAAAGTAACTGTATAACGCTAGATGTTCTCCATTATCGAGGCTGTGTTCCTCTCTGACTTGGCTGCATGCATGAGAACACAGTGATGAAGGTCAGTACAGGGGGATGAGGAAGCTGATGATGGGAGGAAGAATAGGTGGGCAGGGGTCCTATGACCACTATCCAACAGGCGAGCATGTGCAGACTGTTGCCACTTATCTAATTAATAGGCAGCGTTTGGCTGCCTCCCAGGCAGCACCTTATACTGTGTACTGGCCCTACGTAGTGTAATGAGTAGTCGATATATAAGGACACAGGAGTGGGGGAGCTGAGCAACACCCATCCTTCCACCGAGTCCATGTTAGCTCCACGGGGACGCCTGCTAAGCATGGATGCCGTCCAACTTCTGCCATCCTGGTAGTCCTGGCCTGTCTGCTCGAGTAAGCATCAGGGATAGGAAGTAACTGCTGCAGCATCAACTATTCTCAACAATACAGTATCCTTTTGTATCCTTTATGAGTATTAAGAATTTTGGTTCTTCTAGTCTCTCTTTGCTAACCTGTCTTAACAAATATTAAGAAATTTACTCTTGTTTTACTTCCACGAACTGGTATCATAATAAAAAAAACAATTTATAATTGTTATTGTGTGTATTTATCTTTATTCCGGGCATGTATCCAAAACAAACTGTTACACGCCATCTTTGAGTATATCACCAACACATTTTAGGCTAGTTTGAATCTGCAGTTAGGCTTAATATTAAAGCTAGTAATTATAATAATAATAAAAATTATGAAATTAATTATGTTGATTTAGCTGTATTATGACAACTCAACTGAATGGCTGTGAACTTGTGTTTACAATCCTCTTTCTCCCATATTCTTTTAGAGGACACTACCAACATCAAAGTTGAATGGTTTTATGAGTGTTTATTTTCAACATTAAACTTTACAGGGCAAGCCTCTGGGCTTTAGGTATCTTTCCCTTTTTAGGTGGTGTGTTTAGTGCTTCTTCATCCTTCTTAGTCCCTTCCAGATGTTCCAAGAGATTCTGGATCCCTGTATTCCCCAAAGAGAGAAAAAAAGAAAATTTACAGCAGCCATGGCTGTCGTAAAAACATCAGGAACAATACCTTTGTGGCACACGTTGATACAACCAGGCAAATCATGCTCTGTTGATCATATTTAGGCAGTGGATATTATTTACACTTTCGGGCAATTTTTCTGAAAAATGGCTAAGGACATTTTAAAATGCCAACTGGATTGCCCTTAATAGCTCATAAGTTTTGCTCTGTTACCTTGTTATTTGCATAATTCTGAACAAATATCCCTGCACATGTCATGTTTACAACCAGAACAAAACACAGAGTGCAAACATTTATATTTGACCAAACTGAGCCACCAACTTTTCATTCATGCAGCTACCTTAGGTGACTGTCTCTCTAAGTTCATGGCTGGCTATGGATATTTCACCTAACACAGTTCTGGATTTCACAATTAGGTTGATGTATTTTAAAGCTTTAGACTTCAGTTTTCAAAAAAATCAGTTCTTGTAGTTATCTTTCAAAAAATATTCTATACTTATTCTGCACCTTATTAGTGTATTCTTGCCTCAGTTTAAAAAAACAAAACAAAACAAGATGTCTGTCAAAGAAAGTGAGGAATTCTCCTGGCCTAGGAAAAGGGCCTCCCTCTCCTCAAGCCACCACAACCTTTGAAAGTAAGAGGCTTTAGGCAGAAAATGTAGAAAATAGGAAAATTCAAGCAAGAGTTTTTTAGTACCCATGACAATTCTATACCATTCTTTGCAGACCTTGTTATTTGCACAAAAATCACACTGCAGTATTTCTGTATTAACTGCTTTGGTGATAATATATTCAAATTGTGTTGTGAGTACAGAAAAGGGCTTTAGTGAAAAAAAAGTATCCTCCGTGTAGTTCAGGAAAAGGATCTTTGATATGTCAGCCTGTGAGGAACATTTTAACCACAAATCTCTGACAGCCACATGTGCTCCACACACTCTCCTCACACAGCTCAGTAACATGTAAAGTTTGTCAATTGAAGCAAAGTTAGTCGATTCCTCTTCCAGAGAGGAGCAACGAGTCTGGTGAAGGGACTGGAGCACAAGTCCTATGGGGAGAGGCTGAAGGAGCTGGGACTGTTTAGCCTGGAGAAGAGGAGGCTCAGAGGTGACCTCAGCACTGTTTAGAACTCCCTGAAGGGAAGTTCTGGCCAGGTGGGGGTTGGTCTCTTCTCCCAGGCACTCAGCAATAGGACAAGGGGGCACGATGGGCTCAAGCTCTGCCAGGGGAAATTGAAGTTGGAGAGCAGAAAAAACTTCTTTGCAGAGAGAGTGCTCAGGCATTGGAAT
This sequence comes from Pithys albifrons albifrons, assembly GCF_047495875.1. Classification (NCBI taxonomy): domain Eukaryota; kingdom Metazoa; phylum Chordata; class Aves; order Passeriformes; family Thamnophilidae; genus Pithys; species Pithys albifrons. The sequence goes on along the minus strand of NC_092497.1, from coordinate 63,230,004 downwards.
GGGCTGCCTAGAGAGGAGGTAGATTCCCCATCCCTGGAGGTTTTTAAACTGAGATTGGACATGGCACTGAGTGCCATGATCTGGTAAATGGACTGGAGTTGGACCAAGGGTTGGACTTGATGATCTTGGAGGTCTTTTCCAGCCCAATCGATTCTATGATTCTGTGATTCTATGATAAGCGTGGATAATGTGAAACGCTGCTTTCTGAAATCAGCCGGATCTTACATGCGAAGGGTCTTTGGGCGGAGCCAGAGCACGGAGGGAATCCGAGGCACCTGGAACTCCGCAGGCACAGCCGAGGGAAAGCGGAGAGAAAGCGCTTCCCTCCCGCCGCAGCCCGTCCGTGCCCGGGGACGGCTCTGCTGTGTCTGGGGCATGTGCTGTGCTTTGTATCTGGGGGCAGCTGTGCCGCGATCTGCATCTGGGGGCGTGTCTTGTGCTCTGTGTCCGCGGGTCTGTGTCGTGCTTTGTGTCGCCAGAGCTCCCGTCATTACAGCGGGAGCGTTTCCGGCTCCGCCTCCCGGCGCTGGGCGGCTCACGGCGGGCCCCGCGCGGGGTGGCCGTTTAGGGGCGTTCCGCGGGCGCGTCCCACCGGATCGGAGTGTTCCAGAGCCTGTTCAACCGGACCGGGGTGTTCCACCGGAGCGTTCCACAGGCGGGTTCTGCGGCCGCGCGGGTTCCCAGCCATGTTCCACAGCAGCACCCAGCGGCGCCACTGGACGTTCGGCAGCGAGGAGGAGCTGTCCCGACGCCGGGCCGATGCCAACCGCCGGGTCAGGGCCAAGGCCGCGGCCTCGGGCAAGGTGAGCGGGCCGGGCCGGGCCGGGGCTGCCGGGCAGGGGCAGCCCGTGATCCGCGCTGTGCCCCGCAGGTGCCGGAGGGCGAGGCGGTGGTGCTGGAGCCGCAGGAGGAACTGGCCATATGCAAGTACTACGAGAAGCGGCTGCTGGACTTCTGCGCCGTGTTCAAGCCCGCGATGCCGCGCTCCGTGGTGGTGAGTGAGCGGCGCTGCTGCCTTCGCCTGCTGCTGCTCGCTTGGCTTGTTCCTGAGAACGCTGATATCCTTGAAGCCTTTTTCTGTCCTCCAGCACTGCCCTCTGTAGTCACTTTTTATCTTTGCTTGTTTGTTTTCTGAGCGGCGTGGCCGCTCCAAACAGAGTTATTTCTCAACGTGGTCATCTGCTTTTGTGGGCAGTCCCGTGGTGTGAAGGAGAGCACTCTGGACTCTGAATCCCAAGGACCTGAATTTGAGTCTCAGTGGGACAGTCCCCTGGCAGTAAATGCCTCCCTGCCATCCCATCGCATCAGATCTCGGATGCTCAGCAGGGTCAGCCCCGGTCAGTACCGGGGCCTGTGACAGTCCCGAGGACTTCCCTGTCACTGTCCAAGCTCACTCGGCTGTGGCAAATGGACCTTAGGACTGAAACGGTGGGGCCAGTTCTGGGCACGCTGAGCCTCACCTGAAAAAGTCACTACGCAGGCTGGAAGGGCACGTGGGGAGAGCCCTGCCCAAATCTTGGTTCGCGAGGTCTGGCCATACATACATGCATACATACATACATCTGCTTGTGGCTCTTTCGTGGCGAACTGAGCTGTTTTGACTGAACTGTTGTGTACTACCCTTTAGCAGAGAGTAGAAAAAGCAAGTAGATGTCTGATGGTTACGGCTGATATTACAAGAAAGTGATGATGGTACAATACAGCAGTCTCACTGAAGGAGGCACACCCACATTTGAGCTGTCCTTCAGTTATTTCTCAAGTGCTAGTGTTTGCCTGACCAAAGAAAAAGCTGGATCAAGCGTTTGTACTGGCAGTAAACTAAACTACTAAAGAAAAAGAAATTTACCTTGAACTGACTTGTCTTGAACGCAGACGAGTGTTTCATAAGGGAGTGAGTGGGGACCGGCAGCCGAAGCAGAGAGTGAAAATGTGCTTCTCTTTCACTCAGCCACTAAGAGCAATGGCTTGTACTGCGCCCTGTCAGTCCTCTCTTCTGGCAAGTGTGGTGAGGAGTGCCCCACTTGAGGATGCTTTTGAAAAGGTGGCAGTAGCTGCCATGGCATGTTCTGTGAAGCCAGACTCAGGTTTGAGAAGTGGCCCCTGTGGAGCCTTGGTCAGGCAGTGGTTTTCAAAAACACTTGCTTTCATGCCTGTAAACACGTTGCAAAATTTACTGATCTAGGAAGTCAAGTGGTTGGTATTGCTCACAACTTTCAGGATATTTTTTTTTAGTCTTCAGTTTTTAAATTTTGTTTAAATACCAGCTTTTTCTCATGTAGGCTTTTTGAGCATTGTCTTCCAAAATATGTCTAAAAATAGAGGAAAAGATTTTGTAAGGCTTTCATAGCCTAAGGCTCTTGGAGGCATACATGTAGTCTTTGTGTGTGTCTTGGTGTCTTAGTGTATCCTGTATGTCTGTAGTATATATTTAAACTTGCCTGATCTGTGATTTCTTAAAATGTATTTTTTTTTCTTAATCCATTTTTATTTCTTCCCTCTCCTATTTTTTTTCCATTTAGGGAACAGCTTGCATGTATTTCAAACGCTTTTACCTCAATAACTCAGTGATGGAGTATCATCCTCGGATAATAATGTGAGTTATCAAGACTTCTTCAGTTACTCTGTCTTTATATTTGTAAAGATCTGGAAAACAAAAAGAGAATGGAAATCCAAGAGCTTAAACAGGAGTAAAGACAAAAATGGTCTGTTTCTGCTTGGACAAGTTTGTTGTGCTCAGAACATGGTGTTTTGAAGATACAAATTTTTTGAGCAGAACTCTTGATAGAAGAATGGATGCTGCATATGCCAATTGTTTGCTTTTTTGTTTTTTTTCCCCTCCTGAAGGCTAACATGTGCATTTTTGGCCTGTAAAGTAGATGAATTTAATGTATCCAGTGCACAGTTTGTTGGTAACCTTCAAGAAAGCCCTGTTGAACAGGGGGAAGCTCTTGAACAAATACTGGACTATGAACTTCTGCTTATTCAGCAACTGAACTTCCATCTCATCGTCCACAATCCATACAGGCCATTTGAGGGATTTCTAATTGATTTGAAGGTAATACTGTTTTGATGTTCTACGTACTTTGTGTTGTAAAGTCATACAAGTCTGTGATGTGTTGTGTTAAAAACTTTATTTTCTTTTGTGCCTGTGGTCTTCTAAGATCTAATTACTAAAGTAATAGACAAATATCTTAAAGGTAGTTGTTTATTTGTGGTCTTTAAGCTTTTTAGGTTATTTTTGGAAAAAGAGGAAGGCATGCTGCTTTTTGGCTTTATAAGATATTGTTGCTTTGTGTGTTCTGAGCTCATGAACAGGAAGGAGGAGCAGCCACTAACTGTGCTAAATACTTACCTTTTAGACTCGCTACCCAGTGCTGGAAAATCCTGAAGTTTTGAGGAAAACAGCTGATGACTTCCTGAATCGAGTGGCTCTGACAGATGCATATCTGCTTTTTACTCCTTCACAAATAGTGCTCACTGCCCTATTATCTAGTGGTTCAAGAGCAGGAATTAACATGGAAAGGTAGTATTTTCTTTTTTATAGGTATGGTTTAAGCAGTTTATTTACTTCTTGTACAAAATTATTTTGCTCTAGATATTCCTAAGTAGTAGAATAGGTTTGTTTAAGAGTTGTGGTACTGTTTGTTTGTTTCATTTTCAAAGAGTAGGTGATAAATGCAATTAGTTGGTGGCTGGTTTTTGTATTCCTTTCGAAGAAGCTAAAAAAAAGAAGCCTGATGACTTTGCCTCAGCTAGAACAGCATAGGATTTTCAGACTTACCTTGAAGATCACAGTGAAGAAAGTGGAAATACAGAAGGAGAGTATGAAACACCCAAGAATCACATAAAGAAAAAAGTAAGGTATTTAAGGTTCCAGAGTCAACTGAAATTACACTGAACTGACAGCTAGTAGGCCATGCTGAAACTAAGTGCTGTATTTGGCTGGTACAACTGTTCAGTTTCCGTGGAAATTGATTTAAAACAGCACCTTAGCATGTTAGTCCTTTCTTTCCTTTCTGTGCCCCAGGCAATACTGTTTGCACAGGCATCATCAAAGGCTTCAATACCTTTGCTGAAATGTGTAGTTTGTTTTTGCTTTTCTTCAGGAAAACAGCTGGGGTAGTTCCTGTAAGGAGTTATACCTGGCATGTTTTAATGACATGCCATTGCCTGTGAGCATTTTGCATCTGGAGTGGAACACCTGCACAGGCACAAGGGTGGAGGCAAAATACAGACAGGTCTTTTAAAACAAACTCTTTACAGCTGCTCTAAATTGAAAAGAAAGAATATTCTGTACAGGGTTCCCTGTCCTTTCAGAATAGTGAAAAACATTCAGATGCTTACTTTAACCTGAAATGTGATCTCATTCCTACATCTATATTCTGTATTGCTTGTGCCGAAATTCAGAAAAGCATGCTTGTAAAAGGTACTAAAATAATTTGTAGATACCTTGGGAAATGAGGCATCTGAAGTTTGTTTGTATGTTCACAAAGAACTCAAGCCTTTGTCACCTGCCTGCACCATGCAGTTATTACAACCTTATTATTTATTGCTTTACCTGAGTTTTTGCTGCTGGACATGAGAGAAGGAAATGCTGAGTCTGTGGGCCTGTGAGCAGGTGCACTTGCAGAGGTGGGACAGGACATGGGGTGGGTGTCTGAAAACCTCTCTCTTCCATGATGTAAGGGGTAAAACTACTTGGTTGTTGTGGGTCTTGGTGAGGAGTGTTGCTCATGTATGTTGGGGTTTTACCCAGGCAGTGTGCATTTATTGGTGTTCTTGCTAAAAAGAAGTTTGAATTTCAGTGGGAAGAAAGGACCCACAGGCTCTTACAAGACAGTATTTAGGAGTGGATTTCAGCTGCCAAGAGAAGCAGACCTGTCTTGCCAGCTCTGTGTTCTGTTGGTCAGTCTTAAAACTACCGTTCTGTAGTTTTGGCTTGTCCCATGGTCTCATCCTGTGCAGTACTGTGATGTTTTCACAGAATCTTGAACCTAATTTGTCTTTGCTCTGTGAGGCTTACTCAGAAATGTTGAATTCTGCAGTGCTGGAACTTCAGGATTTTACATTGTAGTGGTTTTAGCTAGGCCTCAAATTGTCAGGCTCAGAGAATCTATGAGGACTGGGAGACAGCTCTCACCTGACTGAGTAACCAAGGAAATATTTCATACCAGATGACACAAATGTAAGATATGTGTGCAGCAGTGGGAGGTGTTGGTTCAGTTCCACCATGGCTGGAGTGCAGAGAAGACTTCTGCAGTTGTTCTCTTCTGTTTGGCCCTGCCCCTGCTACCGCTGCTTGCATTTCGTTTGCATTCAGGGAAGTAGAAACATTTTTGTTGTTACTCTTTCTGTTTTTTTGCTAGGAGTCTTTTAAAAGAGTGCTTATGAACCTAGAGTAATGGGCTTTGTATTAACTGAGGAGTGGGAAGTTATTTTTTGTTATACATAACTTGTGTGTGTTATATTGTAGTTTTCTCTTAATTTTCTCTTTTCTGTATAAATACATGTAGTTAGTTTCAGCATAAACCTGGTTTGGAGTGGTTTTTTCCCCTCTCTCCCTCTTCTTTTTCCCTTGGCTGGTTGAAGGGAGGAGGAACCCTTTCTCTCTGTCTGGACAGTTGGCATTTTGCCAGCTCACCCCAAGACAACATGGCTGGGGAATACTGTTGTCAAGCTCTTACAGTGACAGACTTGCTTTTTTATCATTTTATAGCACTTACATAACTAAAGTGTTCTTACTTTGTCTAATCATAAAGCTCTAGCAAACATAAATAATAAATAATACACTATTTGTTAACACATTGTAACTGCCACAAATACTTGTGACACTTGAGGAATTTATTCTTCCATATCTCTTTGCAGCTATTTATCAGAAAGTCTTATGCTGAAAGAAAACAGATCAACTTTATCCACTCTACAGGATGACATGAAATGTAAGCAAACATTTGAAAGTATAATATAGAATATCTCCAAAGAAGGAAAAAACCATCTTTTTCCAAATGACAAAAGATTCAGGCAGAAGGGTGTGTTTTAAATGGTTTTCTTCACCTTAGGGCATGCGTAGGGTAAGCAAAACCTGGGCGGTGGAATAAACTGCCCACCATGTGGATGGAAGGGGAGAAATGAGACACAATGAACAAATGAAACAAATTAAACAAATGATAATGAAAAAGGGAATGGGCCTGCCTGATGCTTTCAGAGTAAGTGTCAATAAAAAATATTCAAAAATAAGAATCAATTAAGTCCTAGCAGCTGACTCAAAATTGAGAAATCTATTTTGGGAACTAAATAATGGATTTTTAAAGACAGGATTAAATGATTTTTTGTCATTATGTCTTAAAAATTGCTGCTTCAGGCAAAACCTGCACATACCCACTACTACCACCAGAGGGTACCTTTTGTAAGCTAAAGGATTAATGTGAAGTGGATTTCTGGGCAGTTCCGTTTTGCAGCTATGAAGATGTTTCAAAAGATGCTTGGCTTCACTAGTGTGAGTATAGATGTGTATGTGTATAAATAACAAATATCAGGAATACTACCATGGTTTAGCTGCACTAATAGGGAACACTTGTTATTACCTTAATTAAGTGAAAAGGCTGGGATATGAAATTTCTAGTAAGCAGTTATTTGATGCTTTAAGCTAATGCATAGCTTTAAAATGAGAGTGGTAGCATTAAAACTGCAGTCTTTAGCAAGGCTGACTTGAGTAGTGAATGTGCCAAACGAGTCACCAGGGTCTACAAATTGAATGTAAATTGAATTCATAAAACGTAAAATGCCCTTCCCTTTCTCTTCTTCTAACAAATCTAGTCTTCAGGTTCCTATTGCTAAGATCAAAGGGGTCACTTACTCTTCTCTTCCATTATTGAGGGAGGTCGCTTTTAGCCCAAAGGCAGCTCTTCTGTAAACATATGATGGTTGGAAGGAAATTTTTGAAGCATGTGTAAATTACTTTTACAGAGTCTTGGTAGAGAAAAAAAATCTTGTTCTTGAAAGGTAACTGTAAATTTAATTTGCATTATTAACAAGACTGAAACCAGTCCTTTTTAAAGACAGGGGTACAGTGCTAAATGCAGAAAAATCCTGTGTATTTTGAAGTTTGAACTCTACATTATTAGAGTTCATTTTGAGGAAATTCAGAGTGAAGTGATGCTAATCCCGTGTTTCAGTGGAGTCATAATGAGAGAAGGATGGATAAACTGCTGGCTGAAGCCTGATGATGACAGATGAACAGTAGTAGCAGCCATGGTGCTAATTGATAAGCTTTTTTAATTCACAGTTGTCGTGGGCTGACCCTGGCTGGGCACCAGGTGCCTACCGAAGCCACTCTTATCACTGACCTCCACAGCTGGGCAGGGGAGAGAAAATACAGTAAAAAGCTTGTGGGCTGAGATAAGGGCAGAGAGAGGTCACACCACTCATTGTTACAGGCAAAATAGACACAAATGGGGGAAATCAGTTTAATTAACTGCCAGTCAAATCAGAGCAGGGTAATGAAAAATAAAAACCAAATCTTCAAAGACATTTTCCCCAGTATTCCTTTCTTTCTGGGCTTGGCTTCACTGCTGAAATTCTCCCCCTCCAGCACAGGAGGGCTGTAATCAGCTTGTCTCGTGTTGTTTGTGCCACTCCTGCACAGGCTGTGGGTGGATCTCTGCTCGCCATTGACTTCCATAAGCTGCAGGGACACAGCTGCTCACTATGGTCTTTATCAGGAGTTGCAGGGAAATCTCTGTGGTGCCTGAAGCACTTCCTCTCCCTTGCTGACCCTAATGTCTCCAGGGCTGTTCTTCTCACATACTCTTATTCCTCTTTCCAGGGCACTCACTGTTGCAGAAGCTGGTTTCCCCCCCACCCCGCCCTTCAATCTGTTGCCCTGTTGCTGATGGGCTCAGCCTTGGCCAGTTTCAGGTTGCTCCTGGAGCCGGCTGGCACTGGCTCTGTCAGACATGGGGCTTCCAGCAGCTTCTCACAGAAAAGCCATCCCTGTGGCCCCCCCACTACCTACACCTTGCCATGCAGACCCAACACAACAAGGCAGAGCAGAAATTACTAATTACTAATGCTTAGAGCTGTGTTGTTGCCGTTCTAGGCATCGAAAATCTCATAAAAAAATACGAACTGCCAAGGCCTGAAGAAGTTGCTGCTCTAAAACAGAAATTAGAGAAGTGTCACAGCTTGGAGCTTGCATGCAACACAAATCTGTAAGTAGATCTTTGATGTGTTAAAATTCTGTCCTTTTTATTGGTTTAGGAACATTAATTTTTTCTTACCTCTGTGAATGATTGCAAATGAACACCACTAAATGTGCATACAATGTTCACATGCTTGCTTTAAGAGTGTCTACTGGAAGCTGAGAGCCAAGACTCAACATAGTGCTTTCACTAATACATAAATGCAGTCTTGTGTGCTGATTTGCACTGCAGGCTGATTATTTTGTAACTCAGAACTGGAATCCTGGGTGGCTTCCATGGTCTGGCCACTTAATGTTGTATGCAGTGAGAACTAAGGCCTTTAAAACCGCATGATTAAAACAAGAACTGTGTAAAGGGTAAATCGTTTTTAAGAACTAAGTGGAGGGCAAGTGGTTTGCTGAATTTTCTTTTCTGCCCTTTTCACTTCCAGCACACACTGTGAACTTGCTGCAAGCTGCTTGTTGAGGCTTTGGTAGTTTTTAATGTGATAATTATGTCCATAATCTAATCCTGTGGTCAAATAACAAGAGTCTAACTTATAAAAATACCTGAATATTTCACTTCTTGTCTGGATTAGGAAGAAGAGGAAAGGTTATGAAGATGATGAATATGTTTCAAAGAAATCTAAAATGGATGAGGTCAGTAAACCTATTGTACAGGTTCTCGTTTTTCCTCCCCCAACTGCCAGGACAAAAGCGATACAGCTCCTGAGATAAACTTACACATCTATAGTATTCTTTTACTTGTTGCTCAGACTGAATCTTTTTCAACTTATTTTTCCTTTTTTTAGAAATGAGCCAGATCTGCTACTAGCATGTGCTTGGAAGTATTCTTAAACACCTGTCTTTTATGGGGAGGGGGAAGAACACACAAGCCACCCTTCCTGTTGTTTCTTCTCTTCATTTACTTTGTTTGGCTTCTTGCTCAAAGCAGAAATCAGGTGCTGGACTAAATCTCTACCATCAGACAGTTTTCAGGCAAGACTTGTGTCAATTACAGATGGGTAGCTAGTACCTTGGGTTATAAGATCAAGTATAAATAACGTGGAGATAAACTGATGAGGGTGACTCAGCAAATGAAAACAGAATTAAGGTAATCCTTCCAGAGCTGTTGTTTGTAACACAGACTGAAAGGTGTAGAGTCTGCTCTAGCAGTGGTGAAGAATCCTGTTTAAATGGACTCCTCTTGTTACTAAGGGCACTACATCCTGATAGTCAAAGACACTTTTAAGTACGGCATTTAGAAAAATGTGTCTTTCTGTCAAAATGTCAGGATAAAATACAAGACTTGTGTCTTTCTACAATTAAGGGTGTCTTGCTGTTATAGATTATCATAGTAGATTGGTGCTGTAATGTCAGAATAGAATTAAAAAATTATTTAATCAAGATTATAATAAAACCAGCATTGAAAGTATGCTCTAACAAAATGTGAAACCTTGAATATATTTGGTAACTATTTAATGCTGTAAAAACGTTTGCTAGTGTTTGCTCCAAATGCCAGTGTTAAAAGCATATTGAAACAGGCACTTTGAAAACTTCACTTTCTGATCAAAAGACTTAGGGAACAGCTCCAAGTGAGCTCTGGAGATTTCACTTCTTCCCTGCCCCAGTTTAATTGGAATTAGTTACACTGCTGTGGTTTGAAAGAGTTTTGATTTCTGGAGCTCCTTATTAATTCATCATTCTTTTTCCGAAGGAATAACCTAATTTAATTCACATAGCCTACAGCATTTCCTGATAGGCTCTTGCATAGTTCTAACAGGTCCAAAACACAGGACTTTTCATTACTGATGTATCTGAACTGCCAAGGGTTTCTACTTGTGTAGTTTAAGTTCTGACAGTAACTGTCACATGCACGAGCAGACCTGAGCAGGCCATGACATAACAGAGAACGTTTGCTGAACACTTTGAAAGCATATGGTGTGTGCAAACTGCTCCAACCTCGAGGCTTCATTACTCCTGTAGCTTAGCTCATTAACTGGACTCCACACACAAGTGGGCAGTCAGTTCTAAACTATTTCTAAGCTGTTTGAAATGACTGTTTAGTTTGACATGATAGAAGAAACATAGAAGGTAATGCTTGAGCAAGTGTCTCAGCTTCCAAGATGATGAAGCCATAAAAAAGCACAAGATATTAGTGGAAGGTTGCAGTATGGGCTGTTGTGGAAATATTGACATAATTCTTTAGAATAAACCTCAGACTGGTGCTAAAAGGGGCTCTCTCCATGACTGTAAGAGTAGGTATAGCTAACTAGCTTTCAGGTTAAAGGGCTGGCGTGTCACAAGGTAAAAGACATTTTTAGTCTTTCCTCTCTTCATGGAATCCTTCTGTAAATTCTTAAATCCTGACCATAAAGAGCACAGCACACTACATGCACACATTGCCCAAGATAATACTGTGTTTTTCCCACCCATTAGGAAGAGTGGACTGATGATCCTGTGGAGTAGGACTTGCCTTGAAGGAAGATGGACTCCCTACCACTGCAGGAATTAGTTTGGTGTCAGATGTGACTCTGCCTGCCATAGGATTCTTACTCTGTGTCATGGTGGCTTTTACGTTGTTATTTTTTATCTTCTCAATAAACCCACTTATTTTACTAAAAGACTGAGTTGTTCTATTAAACTCTCATCCATTAAAGGTCAAATATTAACAAGAAATACTTGCTCTTAGAAATCTGCATTTGTTTCTCGTTTGGGAACAGTTTGCTGTAGGTGAAGTGTAAGGACAGAGCAGGGCATCCACTAATTTATTTTCTTTTCCCTATTCAAACACAAATGATGCCACAGTGCACACCCCTAAATGCAGCAGCATTGCCCAGTTCCATTCCCTTTGCTGCATTTTGTATGTAACAGGTAGATGAGCCAGGCACATCTGTTCTCCAGTTTGTATTCCTGCCATGTTACACTGCCTACACCCAGCCACCTCACTCCACAAAATAACCCATTTTGTACACTCTGGAGTTCTCAGCTGCAGCACTGGGCTCCTTTCCAGGGAGCTGTTCCAGCTGCTGACCAGGCAGCACAGCAAGAGCCACTATAATAAGTACAGCAAAGACCTAAAAGTAAAGTCTGATTTCATGTGACAGTTAATTGAAACAGCAGTTCTGATGGACAGGAGAAGCAGTGAGATGTTCTAAGGGTGTAACAACAGTGTTCATATGATAAAATCAGTTAAGTGTTTATCTCATTAGTCTTGTTAGTAAATCTCAGCATCCTTTTATTCCCTATTACTAGATCACTGCCTAGAAAAGTCACACATGCTGGAAATATCCTCTGACTCAACAGCACATTTTACTTTTCAGTTTTTCAAATAGTTTGTGGCAATGCCAGGGGCAGGGACACTTGCCACCAGATCAGGTTCGTCCAAGCCCCATCCAACCTGGCCTTGAAGGCTTCCATGAATAGGGGATCCCCAGCTTCTGGCAGTGAAAGAAAGAATTTCTTTTTATTACATCTCAGCCTACCCAAGATGTTTTAAAATCTACTTTCTCACCCTGTGGTGTACAAAGTAAGGCGTATGGACAAGGTAATGCTGTTCTGAGGATGACACTGTGAACATTCTAAAGTACACCCCAGGTGCAGACACTAAAAAATTTCCACAGCAGCCAAAGTTAGCAAGTTTTCATAGAGTTGATATGCAGCTTGATTTATTTTAAAAAACTTATTTTTCACTTATAAAAATAATATTTATGCTAGACTTACAGTACACAAAAGACCAAACAATACCTATTTTATAAAATGGTTTAATGAATGCATGCATGTCTGATACAATGATCAATAAATTTACTGAATTCAAATTATTTACTGTTGTAAACATTTTACAAAAGCATTGTGATTTATCTGCATATACAGTTCTTGATGGAAGAACTATTCAGACTGAATCAGTGGCACGTCAAAAAAATAAAGCTGACAAGACCCATTCTGCATATTCTCTTTCAATGTAATTCCAGCCAGAGAAACAGCATGGTATAAAAAGTGTTCAGTAAAGATTGTTGCTACCATAACATCAAATTCTGGAAACTGTAAATACAAGTTAAAAGTGGTTGAAACAGTCAAAAGTCATAATTATTCTAACCAGTCAGAAATTACAGTAAGAAATGTTATCCAGTTATAGGTGGTTGTCAGAACAACACATTTCTTCTCATGTCAGTTGATAATTGTTTTCCAACCAGACAGCAAAAACTTTGGCAATCAGAGGTGCTGAAAATAATTTTCAAAGTCCAAGACAGTCACAGCATTTTCACTGCAGAAGGTGAACTGTACACCAAGGCTCAGAGGTTGTGAAAACTGTTTCCAAGTGGAAAAAAAAAGTGCAAATGTCCTGCACAGATAGCTTAAAAAAGCTGCTGGTACAATCATTCACCAACAGGATCTTTGTTTTCTTTTTGCATAGTTCACACATCACTGGGAACGTGACAAGGGTGTGCTATTTTTGGCAAGAGCAAGAAGAAAGTGATACTGGTTTGAGTTGCCATGTTGGGCATGCGGGATCCATGCAGAGTTCAGGTAGAGGGCTGCTACCTGATGTTGTTAGACACTGAATACTGATTTTGTTTTTGTTGTAGCAGTTCAGTAATGGCCAAGAGCTTCTTAAGAACATGCTATAGAGAGAAAGTCAGTAAAATCACACATTAGCTACTGGAAACAAAACAGTCCTCCCTTTAGCAGTATTTTCAGCATCAGCCCATCTCACCTGGGACTAGGTAGTTTAAATATATTAAAAAAACACCAACCCCCCCCCCCCTCAAACAAGCAGCATCTCATTGCCTAGACAGTAAGAGAAGTCTAAAACAGTGCTACAAACTTTGCCTCTCTGCCCATGGATCTTACTGCTTCTTCGTGGTTTAACAGAGAAAGCATACAGCTAACACACTGCTGGGGTTTGCCAGCAGAATTTGCCAAGTTTACAGGCAAACTAACAATGATAAATGAGGTAATAAAGGGAATTTAGTTCTCAACTGAAAAACCCCAAGATATGAAAACTAATGACCCAGCAGAAAGCCTCTCAGGAGAAAGTAATTTTGTAGGTTTAAGGCTTCATCTAGAAAGTAAAACTGGAAACTCAAAAAAATACCCCTACGTAGTTTTGTTGCATGAATAAACAAAACGATGGACAGCTGACCACTTCCTGGTGAAAAGCAAGTATTATAAAATGTTTTACCAGTCACACTGCTACAGAAATACTACAAAAGAATCTCAGTATGGGGCAGTAACTCAGGACATGCCACCTGTACCTGTACTGTGCTCATTAACCCCTGTGGTACCTTACCTGCATCACACCTCGCTCGTTGCTGAGCGTCCGGAGCTCATCCGAGTGTGCCACGCAGATCTCGTGCAGGGCTGCCAGGTCACGGGAGAGGTCAGTACGAGAGTGCTCTGTAGTGTCTGGGAGCTCAGGAACATTCTTCAACAAAACCACAGACAGCAGATTTAGGTTGCCAAGACCAATTCTGGTCTTTCCAGCTACATCTCCAGTCCATCCTTCTATTTCCTCCTCTCCTCAGGCATGTGTTTTTCGAGCATAATGCAATTTCTACTGCAATTTCTACTGCTAGTGGGGTTCTGCTACAAGACCTGGTATTGCTGTATTTTCACTGAGCCGACCAGAAAGCTACAGCAGATGGCGCTACTCAAACCCTTCCCCTAAATGAGGAGCAAACCCATCCGTTAGGAGCTTTTTTAAAAATCTAAATGCAAGAACAGGAGCAACAAAATTCAGGAAAATCTGTATCTATCACGTAACTTATTAAGCTGGTCACAAACCAATAATGCTGCAATTAAAACAGCAGATTAATCCAACAGCTATTTTCAAACCAACAGTGACCTCATGCAAAATCTGTCATTTAAAGAAGACTGATGTGTCATAATATGCAGAAGTTGCAATTTAACCAGAGAAAAGACAACACACGGAAAGTACCCAAATGCCACACTCATTTTTACATCTGATCAAAATATTCTGAAATGTCTTCTAAGTCCCTTTTAAGGGCACATATTTTTCATCTTGTTTTTTAAAATGAATTATTGGCTTTAAAATACATATATATAACATGAGGACCTAACTCCTGTTATATAAATATCACAAACTCCAAAGAGTCACAGTTAAAAGAATACACAGACTGCAGTTCATTGTCAAACTACCACATATAGAATACATGCAGTGACACTTTTGGCAATGCTAACCAAAATTCAACCTAGTATTTTTTAAACTGAAAATTAATTTACATCTCTAGTCAAAACCATGTGACAACTTACACAAAAATTTTTGGTTAAAACATGTTTTTATAGGATTGTATTGTTGGCCAAAATTTCTAATCTCGTAGCTATAAAATCTATTTTGAGCTTCTTGCATTTACAGAGGCCTAAATTACTAAAGTCTAAGAAGATATTTGATGGTTTTAATTCGCTATGACAGACCACCAATCTGTACTTTCTAACCACGTGTAAAAATGCATTCAAGCATTCAAAACTGTATGGGAGCTGATGCATTTTTGAGCTGATTAAAAAGAAGTGTAAAGAATTTTAATTTATAATGCTGCTATATAACTTCAGTAAGTATTTTTTAACCACTTACCCCAAGTTCATCCAAGAACATGATCATGCGATGTTTGTTGCTCTTGATGAATGGATTTACCCCTTCCATATATGGCTCCTGATAATTTTAAAGAGCATTCATTAACAAATCAATGCCAAGATAACTGTCACAACCTGAAGTGAACACAGCACAGCTGGGCAAATGATACTGCTGAGCAAGTATGTTAACTGGAATAATGGGATCTTTTTTCAAGTGAATTTCTAATGTCTGGTGAGCAGCCAGTCAAAAGACTACAGAATTTGGTTATTTTCTTTTATTCAGAAGATTGAGAATCTCTAATTCAGAATTTTTCTTACACATGCAAACCAGTATGAATGTGCATTGAGTGTCTCTCGATACCTGGCTGCGATGAACAGATGCTCTGCTTTCAGAGGTATGATCAGCAGATAGTGTCCTCTTCCCTGTTTTTTTCATTGACTCTTACATTCCAAGTTCTGTGTGTCAGAGAAATAACTTAATAATGCCAGCCTGAAGTCATGTTCATTGTGCTTACATCAACAGATTTATTTTTGGCAATGTTTCAGCCTGAGAACTGAGACAGACCAGTTACTGCTGGCATTCTCTTAGCATTATAACAGAAACTTTATTGAAAGGTTGGGCTTTTTAGTGCAATATGTACACTTGACTTACACTTTGTCTAGCGGTATGATAGTGAGTACAAATAGTTTTGAAGTGCTCTTCCACAGAAAACACCAGTTTGAGAAGGGATACAAGGGGTAGAAAAGAGTCAGAGGTTCTGCATGAGAAAACAGCAGAAGATTTTTGCCTGCATTACACAGGCACATGTGAAACTGTACTGGAAACGTAGTTCTAAGTTATCCTCTGTGTGTAAAATTATATTCACCTTAGCTCCAAATTCAACCAGATTTGCTAAATTCTGCACAGACTTGGCGACCAGCGTCAGCGTTCTTGCAGCAGTGGGGGAAGGAGAATCTGGCAGCAATACAAAGTAGAGAGTTACTGGCCATTCGATTTGAAATAACAGCAGTCACATGAAAAAAAACTTCTTCCATTTGTATTTTAATAAAGTATTTCTAATATTATATAAAGTAATTTTAATATCCTAACATCATATGAAAGATGATACTTGATGAAATAAAACATGTTGCTTTAGTAATATAAAAAAAACCCATGTTAATCTGAACTTTTTACACCTGCAGTCATAGTGCAATCCAGAGTAGGAGGTACCTAACTTAAAAACTACCCAAAGATAATAAAATGCTGAAGAAAGGATCACTGGTTCCAGACCATGTTTCTCAAACACTTTCCCGAAATATGTATAGAAATGATTACTGTGTGAAAGAAAGGAACTTTCTGTTCAACTTAGTCCTTCTCATTTAGACCTGAGATTAGTTCAGTTGGTTAAAACTTGGTTGTAATAATGCCAAGGTCATGTGTGTTCAATCCCGTGTGGGCCATTGACTTGAGAGTTGGACTCGATGATCCTTGTGGGCCCCTTCCAACTCAGAACAGCCTGTGATTCAGTACAGCTTAAAGATTAATGACAGAAACATGCTTATTGTCTTAAAAACTGTATATGAATAAAGCAAAAAAGCTTTTCTGAACCAGATTTTTTTATTTTCTTCTGCATTTTCTCCTGTTTTTCTCCCTTTCTGAATGTGTGTCTCTCTCTCATCATTAAGACTCTGTACTTGAGACTGACGGTATTTAACGATTCAAAAGACCTCTGCAGTGGCTGAAGCCATTCAAGCAGGACATTCAATACAGTTGTTCAAGAAAAATTTTCTAGGTGCACAAATGTATTCCAGGCTCTGCAGGCACATATCAACATTATAAATCTTGTTCATTTCAGAGATACCATTGAATTCAGCCATTAACTCTGGCTCTGCACTGCACTGAAAGTGACATCTGAACATTGCAAAATTACATTTATCCCACTGCTCAAATACATTAAACAATGCTACACTTTAACTCAAAATTTCATTATTAAATATAACAGTGCATGTTTTTCTGGACTTTAAAATTACATGGGGGATAACCACAATCAAGCCTTTAAGGATGAAAAGCATGGGCTGGGCACCGTAAAGAAAAGTAAGTCAAGTCATGTGGGTGACATGACTTTGAACACTGTATTCAAAAAACATCGTATTTTGCTACATTAGACAACACAGTGATTTCATGCCTCCTGCTTTATAAAGAATGGATTCAGTCTGAAGCATATAGTCACCTGAGATGATATTAAACATCCGTGGGTTCAGGATAGCAGGACAAATCAGTCGAAGAAAAACAAAGCCACTGAAATGAAAAGAAAACTGTATTTTGTTTAATAGCATTTGAGAATTAATGATAAAATTGAGTAGCCTTCAAGGACTTAAGTTAGCATGGAATCTTGTTGAGACAAACACCAAGCAACCAGCCTGTACCTGTGAAAATATTAACAAGTTAAGATCATCATGCTATGATTTTATGAACTACAATGAAAGCTGAAAAAACAGGCCCACTGATTTCCCACTGTTGGAGTCACATGGGAAGAACTTAAATGCAAAGTGATAATGAAGCCAATACCAGACACTGCTGGCTTGAAAAAGGAGCCTCTAGTCTCTGACCTCCCAAAAGCTCTCCACTGCCTGCTACTGCAAGTCATCCATCCCACAACCACTCACCCACCCAAGCCATCTTAAGGAGGAGCACAGGAACGGGCAGGCAAAGGGAACCTCTCTTTTGGCTGAACACAGCCTTAAGTCAGCTTAAGCTGGTCCATATCCTGATGACAGTTTACTCCAGCAGAAAAATAATGAGGGATTTGTTACTTTCCTATCTAGAAAGCTGTGAAAAAGTGCTGTTTTAACTGTTGAACTAGGAGTTCATTCAACAGGAAACCAGAATCACCTTCAGCAGCATGAGCAAAATCTTTCTGCTAATAGCAAAAGTAAAAACTAACTCAGTAAAAACTAAAAAAGTAAAAAGTAACTCAGGTTACAGCTCCAGCTAACTGCTGTAAAATGAAGTGACACGGAGACCAGCTAAATCAATTTAAAAAATTGGTAATTTTGTCCTTGGACCACCAGCAGGCTGGTTTTCTCTACAGCAATACTGTAAAACCTGACTGCTTATGAAAGGAGAAAGGAGACCTTACACTACCTTGCCTGTTCACAAGTACATAGTCATGAAAATGTCCACAGTACTTGAAAACGACAAACACAGTAGCGAGGTTAACACACTTTCTGTATGTTCAAGACACCTAATATATTGTGTTAAAGATGTTTCTTAAATCTCTAAGAAACACAACTTGTGGGCTGGTAAGAAAACAGTTACTGGCCATAGGTTAAGGTAAAATATTTCCTACAGTGTGAATCTAAAGCTATGAGGAAGGAATTAATTTTGAAGTCACAGCATATACACCAATTCCTCTTTTAAAGTGCCCAAAAGCTGAAGGCCAGCAAGGTACCAGCCTAGCAGGGACTCTGGTGATAAGAAACATCTGGTGATTATTACCTTGGTCAACCTGTGTAAGTTACAAATAAGCAAATATCTACATGGGAATTTTACAACCAGAGAGAAATATCAGCACCTTTTGACTGATACAATAGGGAATATACCCAGACATAAAAAAACCTGCCTCTGAATATTTAGTCTTTCTTAACCCCAAAGCAGTGCAATAAAAGGTAATAAAATCACCAAAAGGCTCTATACTCTAAAGAGAAATCCCTAGTATCCACCAAAAAAACCAGAGCACCACAGCAAGTGATCCAGTATTTTTAGCATCCAGTGGAGATCTCTGGGAATACCCTGAATGTGAGCTGCATGTCCACTAAGAAAAGCCACATGATCCTCTTTGTTGCTGGGGAGAAAGAAAAAAGAGCTATGGAATTCACTGCTGAGCTTTACAGCCTTCCAGCAGGGTATCCCTTCAAATCACAACGGGATCTCACAGTAAGGGCGGTCTCCATTCAAAGGAAATGCCACTTAGCACTAAGGAACACAGAAGGCTTCTGGTGTCAAAATGATAAATACAAGCCAAAGACAAATCCTCTCAAAGATCCCTCCGTGTGAGATTAACCTCTGCCAATCATTCAACTGCCTGACATCACAAAAAGGAAAGCTGTGGCCCTGATACCCCTAAAACCTCGACTACATTTAGAAAAACAGTGTCAAAATCACACCTTTGTCAAAGGTTTTTTGTTTGACCTGCCCTGGCAATGAACAGAGAAGAATCTGTATTGCCCTGATTTAATAATGTAGACAGGAGTTTCCAAGCCTCTGTGAGTTCAGAAGAGCCAGGTTCAGTCACCTCCTGCGACATTTTTAAGTGAGCTATGGAACATTGCAACATGACTGGACAGCAGCACACTAAATTCAAACTTAAAACCAGTAAGTAAAGCTATGTATGTAGGTATGTCCAGACCTCACGAACACTGATTTGGACAGGGCTCTCCCCATGTGCCCTTCCAGCCTGCGCAGTGGATTGTTGAGGTGAGGCTCACTGTGCCCAGAACTGGCCCCACCGTTTCAGTCCTGAGGTCCATTTGCCACGGCCGAGCGAGCTTGGACAGTGACAGTGAAGTCCTCGGGACTGTCACAGCCCCCGGTACTGACCGGGGCTGACCCTGCTGAGCATCCCAGATCTGATGGGAAGGGATGGCAGGGAGGCATTTACTGCCAGGGGGACAGTCCCACTGAGACTCGAACTCAGGTCCTTGGGATTCAGAGTCCAGAGTACTCTCCTTTATACCACAGGAACGCCCCTAAGTAAGGCTATACTGACCTCTAAACTACATCATTTTATTCTGGCAAGGCTCTAAGGACATGACCAAGAATCTAGCAAGCTCATAATCCTTAACTGGGATATCCTGCCTCAGTATCATGATTATCTTAAATACTACTGTAACCTGTGCGAGTGTACACAGTTCTGTCACTGAAAGAAACAGATAAGCACATTGCAGTGTGTCTTTGACAGGGCTTGAAAGGATTATGTTCAAAATAAAGCTGACAAGTAACTTACCTAACAACTCTGGTTCTCATGGTGGTATTAGCTGGCCACTTGTTTTGAACAGACTTTTGCAGGCACCCATAAATATACCTCAATGTCCTGAAACAGTAGACAATTAGTCCTTCCATTAAACTTATGGAATCAAAAAAGCTGTTCAGAAAGGACCTAGACCAATCTCCTGCTTGATGCAGGACTTTACATTAATAACTTAGACATAAGCCTTAAATTAACTTTAACTAAGAATTACTTTATAAGTTAATAAATTTATAAGATTTCTATTTCTAAAGTTTATATTAAAAAGTGAATTTATAAATGAAAAAGAAAACCCATTCTATATGCAATTCAGTGATCATTCAGACATGCACCGAAGTTTTATAATCAGCTGTTTCCTGTTTCTTAGGTAGTACTTTGTTTTTTAAAAAAGACAATTATGATGGTTTAATTTTTTTCTCTTAACTAAATAACCATAATTTCCATAAATGAGGGATAATGTTCAGAAGTTAACCAGCCACAGCAACAATCCTCTCCCATTAAAAAAAATGTGAAAATTTGTGGTGTATTTCAGAAAATGTCGAGTGCTGCATCATATACTTAAAAGCAGTGCACCTTTCAATGCTAACCTTGCCAGCACTAACACACAAGCAACTTTGTGCTTCTCTGATAACTCAAAAGTAAGGATTTTTTATACTTTAAAAGCTAATAACACACTGAATGAAAATCCTGTATACCACCCACTTTTAATAGATAATTCGAATCTGAGCTATGAAAACAAGTTACTTTAGCAATTAAAAAAAGTGTGGGGAAAAAATAATCTCTGCAACAAAAGCAAACATTGTATATTATCACTCTATTACTACCTGACTGTATTTTTAATGTGCAGTTAACAATTCCATCTCTTTCTCAGAGGAGGAGTACTGGAAAGAATTTGTGATCAACTTACATATACGTACTTGTCTGCTAGCTACTACAGTTCTTCCACCTTTTTATGAAAATATGAGACTGATTATCTTTGTTATTCTTTTTTTTCCCTGACCTCTTGGATCTAGTAGCTTTTTCTTTAAAAAAAGTGAGAAAAAGAAAAGCCAGAGGCTTTTGTAAAAAACACTATTAAGTCTTGAAAGTGTTATTTTTTATTTCCATTTATATTCCTCTGTGTCCATACAGCAATCCTAAGAAAAATCAGTAAGAACACCATTTTAAGTCCAAAGTAATTCACAGAAACAGGAATTTTCAAATATAAATATGACAAGCCCAAACTTACGGGGGCAGTATCTCTGCAGCCATGAATATTTTCTCCACCAATTCTGAAAGTATACTGAGTAGATGTGCCAAATTAGTGTTTACATCTTCATTTTTTTCTAACTTTGAAGGATTTAACTAAAACAGAAAGAGAAGAGGATTAGGCTTCTTCTCCTAATTAGAACAACATTATTAGTTTCATATTATTATGCACTGAATTTTACTTCAAAGTAAATTAAATATTTGCTGCCAAAAACGTCTTTTACAGAACTCACAAGTCTGTTTCAATGGCTAGTCAGGAAACATGAAGAAACAAGAGTTTTAATTTCTAATACACATATCTGGTTTTTATCAGCTTGAATATTCACCACTACTCATCTGCGTGGATTTTTGTCTCCCTCAGTCCAAATTTCTGAAATTCCTATCCTTTTCACCATGAAGCTAAAGTGAAACACAGAAGTTTTAGGGTCATTTTGAAAAAACTTTCAGGATAATTAACAATTATTTAATATCAAGAATTTTTAAGTTAGATTAAAAGCTCAGACCCTGACCTCTGCAATATCTTGAGTTTAATAAAAGTTCCTTAGATTAGCACATTCAGTAAGAGCTGTAGAACAGCCTACAACTCTCAAATAATTGAAGGAAATTTTAATTAAAATAACTTAAAAAAGTTCTACCTATAAATGTTGCTTGAAGCGAAAATCCAGGAAGGTGGGGAAATATCAAAAATTTCTTAATAAATTCAGTTCCTGTATTTCTGATGTAAACCAACTTTAGTTCTGAGAGATTAAGAATTGTCTCTAAAACTAGAGACTAAAACTAATATTTAACACTTAATAACCAGTAGATAATTGTATCAACAAACTAAACTGTTTAAAAACACAGTTCAAGGTATCACCTCACAGGACTGCTTGCTTTCCATTATCTTTAATATGGAGTCTTTCAGTGCATGATGAACAAAACTCGTTGCTGTGGCTTTCATATACTGTTCCATAAGTGTGCTTGCCAACGTGGTGGCACGGAACAAGGTAGTAGCTTCATCTGAAAAAAAGAGACAGGAAAGAAAAAGCTGAGAAAGGAGGTAACAGAAAAGTGTGTTAACTCTTCAATACAAGTTGTAAAGGAGGAGAGAAAGGAAGACACTGGAGCTCTTCCCTCCCCACCTGCCCAGAATTCCAGTAGACTTTAGCGTGATTTAGTGCAGTACCTTCCATGCTTATCTCCCTGTCATTTAGAGTTCGTAGCAACAAGGATTCAAGCTTTTCATGAAGAAAAATCTTCAGTAAAATGCCAGCCAACAGTGTTCTATCCTGTCCACAAACATGTGATAAGGCATAGACTACATGAAGTTCTTTCTGGAGTATAAGCTGAAAGAAAAACAATTTTAAAATATTCAGAAGCTTCTCCTAACATTGGAAAAAATGGTATCATACATGTATAGATGTGACTGTAAATAATACATAATTATGTCAACCAGTGTTCCTGAGATCCATCAGCATCAATGAACAAAATGAATTTTGACAGATAAACCAAGGAAAGTGAAACAAATTCATACCTCTTTAAACTCATTGTACTCCTCTTCTGGCATGATCTTCTCCATGGAATATCGTGCTCGAACACGCAAAGATCCTGGCTCAATGCCCTTTAATGGTACATGGGAACTGAGTTGAAACCACTCATCTGTTGCATGTCCTTTTTGTAATCGGCTTAATTGGCAACGCATAAACACTTAAGGAAAAAAAGCATTGTTCAAGTATGTTATCTCCACCAAAACAGTGCTAGTATTGAACACAAAACCCATTTCATTTTCAGCATATGTCATCTCATTTCATAAAAAAAGTATTAAACAAGAAGTTTGCCATCAATATATGTTAACATATTCTCTCTTCAGTGGCTTTACAGAGGCTATAAACTAATGCAGAAATAAGAAATTCTGTAAAAAATGCATAAATTCAAAAATTCTACATGAATATTGACATGGCTTTCCTTGTAACACCCAAGTAAGTAGGTAAAAAAGTGCCACCTTGCAATCTAGGTAGCAGTCCGAAAATAAAATAGGTGACATCTTTAGAATTCACTATTCCCTGCCCAGCCTTTGGCAGACACCACCATCAGGTCTGCTCCTCCACCACTTTGTTACTTCTTACTATTTATTATTGCACAGTTGCTAAGGTCTTCCCAAACACTGACCTATGTATCTCTTACATATTAACTCGCACGCTATGCTACAGTTTACGGATATCAGATGACAGAGTTCCCAAGCACTTGCTTCCTGACAAAGTCAACTCAAGAATGGCCGAATCAGTACCTGGGCTTTCAGTGGTGTTGTTGAGTTGCGATTGCCAAGCACGGTAAAGCAGCTGGGAGCACAGACCCACCCAGAGCAGGTATGTGTTCCTGAATGCAGGGCTGTTTTCACAGAGGAGCCCAGGCCCTTTCAGAGGCAACACTGCCTGTGGAACAGCCACCACACTCCAAGAGGAGCCCACGGCTGGTTTCACTAACAGTTTAGCCTGACACTCTGATCTCTCAAGCAAACACCTCCTCTCTTCCATGCCTCTCAATGAGATCTGCTTTTACTTTCCTCACACGAAAACAAACAAAAAAACTCCCCACAAATTGAATCAGGCTCTGCAAGACCATCTAAATGAGCTGTAAATCATTTGTCAAGGTCTCCCTACAGATCTTACAAAAAAAATTTAAAAAAAAAATTCAATAAATTAGCACTGAGGCACAGGTTTAGGCCAGTAACAAAATACACTCAAACTGAAAACAACTCTGACAGGCTTTAGAACAGACATCCTTGAACAGGAGAGAAAAGAAAAAATCTTGGAATGAATCTGAAGGGGGCAGGAAGAGCCATCCTGCCCTCAAGCAGCAAAGGAGAGACACAGCACTGAAGCTGCCCAAGAACAGGTATGGTGGGAAACAAGATACCTGGAAGAACAGGAAAAACCCCAAAACTAGAACTCCATTGTGTGGAAGAGACTAAACTGAAGTTATTTTTTCTACCTAAGAGCTGCAAATTCACATTGTTCAAACTTCTTCTTTTCTAGGAAGCTGACATATTTTACCACCTGGCTGTTAATTTGCTGAAACAGAAACAAAACCACAGTTAAAGGAAGCAGCTGTCTGGGTAAATTGTGGAAAAAAAATACTGGAAAACTGTGTAAAAGGCAAAATTAAATACAGATCCTTTCCCATTAAAGGAGATATGGAGGTAACTTTAGGTTTAAGCCTAAGAGTGGTAATAAGGAAAGCAGATATCTGAAGTAAAATGAAAACACAGCAAATTTTCTTCAGAAACAACCAGGATTTTTTTTATTATATTTTTTTAATAAAGAATTGCATCTTTCCCTTTCTCACTGGAAGCAACCAAAAAGCCTGAAAAGGAATTCCATGTAGTCAGACTTAAAACTGCACAAACTGGAACTCCATTTTATGGAGCAGACTACTATGGAAAGTTTCCCTTTCCTCTTTTTTGAGGCAAGCACAGTCATTGTCTGACAATGGTTAATCTCCAGCAGAGGTAGGAAAAGTGCCAGATATATAGGACTGGATTATTGTGCATTTTATTACCAAAACCACACGGGTTCTAGTTATAAAAACATTAATGGAAAGCTTCTTCAACTTTCCAAATATACAAAGACAGCAGTATGGGGAGCATAAAGAACCAACTTAATTCTCATGTGACAGTGCTTGACAAAAGTAATGAAAAACACACAAAGTATCCACTGCTGTAATATATAAGTATCTTTTACAAAAAAATACTTACATATATCTGGATCTTTACTTTTCTTTGTTTTGTTACTAAGACTTATCTCAAATCTATTAATGTCAGATGAAAGATCACTAGGAAAAAAAAATGAGAGAACCTCAGTTAGTACCATACTTGGCTGGCATTTACACTTTTCCAAATTTCATTTCAATCCTCAGTTATCCCTATCAGCCAAAGACACATTAACAAAGACAGTCCAGTTAGGTGCCTATAGAAAACTCTGCCCATGCAGAATTTGGCTGAAAGGTTGCTGCTGTCTAAACACATAGACAGTATTTTTTAAAATACAGAAAAACAATACACAGTGTTAAGAATTTTAAATGCAATGCAAATTACAAGTGAAATTCATTAATTCAAGAAGATTAAAACTTACTCAAAGACAAATTCTTCAGACCACACAGGATTCTGCCCTTCCCTGATGTGTGTTTTTGCTACCTGGACACTGTTCAGGTAGATGTTACAATACGGATTTGTAAAATGCTTTACTGGGAGCGTATGAGCTTCTTCTACATGCAAAATGAGACTGCTGACCTGAAACAAGTAAACAGAATTTATTTTTATTGCTAAAATACAAATAAGAAGCATATCAATGAATTTTTTATGCTCTGTGAAGAGATAATAATGTTAATATGTGAATACTGAATATAAAACCTCCTAACTAGAGCAGCAAGGAACAGAAGTAATGGAACGACACTTTTAAGCGGTACAAGAACCAAATTAAGAGTAACTCAAAATCAAAAATCTAGACCTATTTTTAAGGCATCTTGTGTTCTTTTAAAATTATTTTGAGGCATTAGGATTTGCAAACAGCAACTTTTCTAGGCAAAAATTTTACTGAAATCAGACTGGCACTTTGAGTAAGAGACATGGACAATTCCAAACACAAGTTTATTATTTCGTGATTTCCCAACAAATTATGCATAATTCTTTCGTGCAACACTTTACATTGTATTCCTTTATGTAGATGAGCATTGTCTTTGTGTTTTAAAGTAAAGAATTCTGCTCTGCTTCTGCAGCCTGAAGCTCCCAATTGCACCTGCCACTTCATCTGTGAATTCACCTCAATTAGTTCATTTATGCAGAAGTATCCAAACATCTGTAACATTCACAACCAAATGGCTGGTTTTTATTCCTATTTATTCCTCATTTTATTCCTTTCTCTACTACCCATAAAAACCAACTACATCCAATGTTCCTAAGATCCAAAATTATCAAAAATTCTTGAAGTATTTCCCCATTCTTCTTCAATCATTATAGATTTAACCATTTAATATTGTCTGTCCTCTGTGTCTGAGGAAATTCCAGTATTCACTTTCAAGAGACCAAGAGAAATCAGGGCTCAAGCAGAGTTTGACATGTGTGTGTAAATGAAAATTAATATTGTTAGAAGAGAATTTCATTTATATGTCAGATAAATTTAAGGTTTCCCATATGAGACACATTTTAGAAGTTGCTGGCATCTTTACACTTTCTTTCAGGACTTCTGCAGGAAGAAGATTCTGAGATTTATCAGTATCATTTTGCAGCAAAGGGACAAACACCCCTCCATATGCAGCACCAACCCCACAGTATCAGCTTTACCTGACGGAGACGTTTATTTGATGTTCCTGGACTGGTTTTTCTTAAACTGCAAAACATCTGCAGAGCTTTCATCCAGTCCTAAGAGAGAAGGCTACACAATCATGAACTGAAAACAAGTCAAATACAGTTTCTTGCAGTGGAACAGACACTTCTCAAAAGTGTATCTGAAATTTCACTTTAGCTTGGTAAAACCTAATTCTTTTGTAATTCCAAAATACAAGTGCAAGTTGGAATATTAAAGCAACTCTTTTATCTTTACTGAGCAAAACCTCATAAAGGATTTGCAAATCTGAACCATTTTCTCTTCTATAACTTATCAAGCATTACTGATGGATATACAAGGTGACCTTTGCCAATTTTCCAGTCTAGTGATAGTAGAAGTTGTTACAAATTGTGTATAAAATTTAGCAAAACTTGTTTGCTTCTGAGAACATTACATTCAACACAAACTGGTCTGATTATTCTCTCCAGTCCTCCTAATGGCACCATTAACACTGTGCATACTTCAAACAAAAACTAAAACATTAACAGAGAAACAGAGTGTATATCCAACATTTCCCAGTTGGCTCACAAATGCATTCAACAGCAGAGTGAATGGATAGGTTGATTTCTGGTTTGGGTTTATTTTGGAAATAAACAGGCTGTTTAAAACCAAACTGCCTGTAGAACCTTTTTCCATTTTTGTGGTTTATTTTAACAAATAAGCTGCTAAGACGCACTCTCAGCTTTCCAGACCACTTTTGGAAATGCATCCCAGCATGAGGAAGGTGCTAAGAGGGAAGCTTTGCACGGGGCCTTTGGAGGGTAGAAGATACATTATAGCCTCATTCTCTAGTTTTTGCCCCCCGGACATCAAATTTTGTTTATCTCTTGAAAGTACAAAATTCTGGTTTTGACCAACAGCCTTCGTAAAGTCTGTATCTGAAAGATCTGCCATACACTCTCAAAGTACAATCTGACAATGTCATTAAAACCCTCATAACGCTGCCTCAGTTTTACTCTTCATACTATATTCCACATTTTGAAAATATGCACTGCAGCCATTCTCAGCTAAACCAGTTCGCAAGTTGGGCTTCGGCTTTCAAATCCTTTCACAGAAGGAAAAGCTTTCAGCTACACACCACCAAGTTTCTATTCTTCTATGAATTGTTACAGAGTAAAGAAAGCTGAGCTTTCTCCAAAGAGACATGTCAGTAAACTTTTCTGGGCCAAGGCCATACTACAAAGAAACCTGGAAAGTGCATTCTGTATAAATACAGAGTGAAACAGCCTGCTGGGAAGATCAAAACCAAACACGGATTATGCCAAATGTTCAGGAAGCAAGACTGGATGTTCTGTCGTCTACATATTCTTAATTCTTACACATTTTAGAATGCAGATCATTTTACAGATGTGACAAAACTAATGCACAGTAAGGGGCATGGAAATTAATTTATATATTCTCAATGACTCTACAGCACGCTGCTCCTCAAAGACAGTACAGTGACAGCTGTGTGATAAATGTCACCACACCATTCTGATGTCATCTCAGCTAATTCCACAAATATGCACTAATTTAACAGGAAAATTTGTGCTTTCCTTTATACATAGTACAAGAAAAATACTGTATTTTTATAACTTCATGCTCTCGTGAATAGCAGTTTATTAAGACTGCTTTAAACACTTTTAGTTCCATTCAAGTAAAATCAAATGCAAAGGTTAACTTCTGATGCAGCAGGTATTAACTCCAGTTCTGAGGACCTTCAGAGCTTAAAATGTAGTAAGAACACTGTGTCACTTTAGACACTGGTGAATGAGTTTCAGAGAGGCAGGCTCTTATCCCACAATTCTTAAATCAGTGAAACAACTGTTAACAGAGCAAGTAACTGAGGGATATCATATAAAACCAGAAAAACCTTGTGTTTTATGTACCACCAGGGCTAAAGACTGTGAGTAACCACCAATTCATGAACAGGACAAACAACTGCAAAAGACAGCTGTTCAATAATACTTTGGTCACTGGGCACACACACATGGCATTAGCATTTTATTTACTTCACACCGAAGTAAAACTGTCACTTACTATGCTGCACTTTATAGCATGGAAAAGTCACAGAGAGTAAATTTTTGTTCTGAATTGAAGTATGTCATAAAATGGATATTCTTCACAAAAAGAGAGGAAAATAATGGAAGTTCAGCCCATGGGATCTGACTGGAATTTGCCCAAATTAAAGCCCTGAAGCGCAGGTAGTGTAGATGCTGGACTATCAGCACCAACCTCTACCCTTACACACCTGCTGCTACTCCATTATAGCACCCACTAATACAACCACTAACTATTTGTGATACTCTTGTCTCCTGTTTCAGAAGGGCAACATCATTAAACAAGACAGAAAGTTACTTCTTTACACTTAGCAACAAAAGCTCTCACCTGTGCTTGTTCTGGAGTTTCGCCTGCAAAGTAAAAGATGTAATGCTCTTCACTAAAGTGCTGAACTACTATCTGAAAACAGTTTGGCCTTAAAAATAAACAAAACAAAAACGTAAGTTTTATTAATTTTCACATATTAATGGACACCTTCACTTGATCTGTGCCAAAACAAAGTTTACACTGAACTAACAGATTTCTGCTGCTTGTCTGTAAGGAACACTGAATATTGCATCAATTTTTGTTTGTCTACATGTAATCATCATACATGGAAAGAGGAAGAGCTCCAAGCAAAAAATTTCTTAGGTACCTCAAAACAGCATAAGTATTATGTCATTTTAAGAAAACCACACTTCAGTACAAGCAGCTTCCTTCAGAGAAGTAAATTTTTAGAATGGTCTGCACTGAACAGGCATGTTGCACTGACTTACAGTCAAGGCAAAAAACAGCCATCTGAAAAGACTTGTCAACAAGGACTATTCCCAGAGAGTTCAAAAGCAGAAGAGGTTCAGCATTACTTCACAAGCAGTTAATCATACATTAAGGATTTGTTCTTCCAGGAAACAGTATTAACCAAGGAAATGCCCTATCTGAATGTGTCCCATAGAAGACCAGTGAAATGTGTACTGGATCACACACCAAACATTAAGTGTGTGACACAAACCTCTACAACCTTAAATGCTGTGACATACAGACTTCACTGGAATTCTGAGGAAAGGGCAGTTTTTTACCAGTTACCCAAAGTGTAGAAGAACTTTGTCTCAGCTGCAGTTTCTCACTAACAGCTTTCTGAGCTGCTCAACCACAGATCTCCTCCTACACACCTGCAGTGCCACCCAGTGCCCAATTACAGTCTGACCCACAGCACTGGGTTTATTAAAGGCTGCTTAAGAAACATAACCTGAATGTTCCTGTATTACAATATACACCAAAACTTCCTGCATAATTGTCAGCTTACATGAGGAACATACTGGTCATTTTTTTGGGGACTCTTTATCTATATATATGCTCCTCATTCCAGTTGTTAGATGGGGGCCTCTTTCAGAATTATTGAAAAGATTTTAGAAGAACTCAAACAGAGAAAACAAAACACCAGTATTTGCAGATTAAGAAATGCCACTAATTTTAAGGATGTCTTTAATTTTTTTTCACGAAAATAACTGTAAGTTGACTATATGTCTAATTTTTAATAAATACCAAGATCCTTAGGATAACCAGAATTTTCAATTTCTATCATTTACTATAAAGTAAATGTACTTATTTCTTCCATAAAACATTATGGTACAGGCTAGTGGAGTTGTTTTTCTAACTAGCAATGAACAAATATGTAAGCACTTTCTTGTTAATTACTAATAATATATGAAAGATGTTTGAGTCTCAGCTTCCTCAGAGATAATCACATCCCTTGGGATTAGCAATATTTTGAATATTAAAATATTACAGTGAATAATTTTCACATCCAATCTCTGAATATATTAGTTATGCAAAAATAGTTTTCTGAGGATGTTTACTTACATAAACTAGTTTACTATTAGGTTGGTCAAATGTAACAAAAGTATTTGTTCTTAAATAGAAAGGCACTTACAGATTTCATCTAGCCAAGTTAGCTTTCAAATATCTATGAAAAGAATGTAAAACTTTCTGAACTGACAGAATTCTTTATCTTTTAAACTCTTAGTTTGAGAGGATGAAATAAGCCAGTGTCCTACCTGCCAAACAAACTGTCATGTACTCCATAGACGGAACACACGCTAAGGTCTATTAGTCCTTTGGGTTTTGTGGCTCGTTTTTCACTTTCAAAATAAATAAGATGGGCATCATTTCCCTCTAATATAAAGTACAGGTTTTTCCATCTTTTTCCTTTACCTGTATAGGAGTCAAGCAAAAAGTCACAAAACTGTTTAAAACATGTAAATTTTGTACATGAAGAAAACAGAAGAGGGCAGTAAAGTTTTTGTCAAACTGCAAACAGAAGAACAATGTAATCACACAGGTCATAATACCTGTATATACATTCTCAATTTTACACGTGACAAAAGGCAGACCCTTTTTGCAAATGCAGATAGACTTGCAAAAGGTTCCTTACACATTTTCAGTAATCTCAACAGGATTAAGCAAGTGCATATAAATTGTCTGAACTGTGAGTTCCTGCCACTGTTATGACTGTATCTACAAAGACTGCAAATAATGACAGTGCGGATCCCATTCATCCCATTTTTATTAAGAAACAGACTCAACATGATAAAGTAACTCCCCCTCTCTGATCAATGTTTAACAGATTGCATTACAGGAGCTTAAAACAGTATGACTGAAGAACAGAAATGAGAATGTATTGTATGCAAATTAGAATTAAGCTCCGAACACAACCATATTTAAGAATCTGGCCAGTTCCACTTGCCTCAGGGAAAGGATTCTCTGAATCACAATGGATTAGGAACTTCCTGCAACTAATTAATGTGTAAATCAGATAACATTTAGAAAAAAACATTCAGTCTTTATTTGTGTACTTTATCCATCATAAATCCACTGGGGCCTTCTCAATAAACAAGTATGAAACTAACTTTCAAAACACAAATGTAACATCCACTTAGTTACCACACTACAACACCTAGATGAGACTGATTTTATTGCATTTATTCCATGAACACTTCGTGCCTCTCTCTATAGGTACTCAGTATTCCGATCTGCACATTTAATGTATCTCCCTCCCTCTCATTGAGCCATAAGTTTCCAATTCATTCTTATTTTATTCCTTACTCCACAACATCTCTCTACACCTTCTCTCACAATCACTCTTCCCATAGAAAAGAAGCTTTCTTTATTCTGTACAAACAGTTTAGTTTGGGATGGTTTGGGTGTTTTTAATGTGTCTCTTATATTTGGCTATATGTAAAATCATACCTTCTTTGTCACGTTTGTCACTGTCCACATCATTATCTGTAATAATCTTATCCTTCTTGTGATTTGTGGACATTTTGTTATTAATAGTTTTTCTGCCTCCAATAATGTTGACTTTTTTTAAAAAGTGGAAATAGAACACTTGGTAAGGGACCAGTTTCCTCAGTACTTCCAAGACTTGCTCAATGGCAATGCTTTAGGGTTATACTAAGGTAGCCAAACTGTCAGTTTTTAATGTATTTATTCATGTTATGTTGAAGCTGCCAGTGTTAAAGCCCTAAAAAGTCACTATCTCCTTTGTATGGCAGACTGTGCATTTTGAATTTAAGATATAAAACATATGGCCTTACAACAAGAGTCAAGCAGTTGTGCTCTGCAGTGAACATACAGATTCACACTATTCTAGCTCTCTCAAA
Organism: Pithys albifrons albifrons; assembly: GCF_047495875.1. Classification (NCBI taxonomy): domain Eukaryota; kingdom Metazoa; phylum Chordata; class Aves; order Passeriformes; family Thamnophilidae; genus Pithys; species Pithys albifrons. The sequence continues at coordinate 63,197,945 of NC_092497.1, read as the reverse complement.
CTTGCTCTATCAGCTAGAATTTAATGAGTTCATATAAATACAAACACTTCATAAAAATACACTTCATTTAATGAGTTGGAATGGCACCACGATGAGGATTGCCTAGTTTTTGTGCTGTGCTCTGATATTTTTCAGGACAACTGCCAACCAACATTTGCACAGTGCATGTAATTTCAGCTATCATGTTCTTCTATTCACATACTGCTTAATGAAAGGATTTTTCATGTTCCTCACACACTTTCTAGAACCTTTTGCCCACTCCAGTTCTGCTCCTTCTAATAGCACTGCTATACTAACCTCACTAGGCATGCATGCTCAGCTAGGAGGAGCTGATCTCCACCCTCTGGTGACCAGCGATAAGGCACAACCAAATGGAATGAAGTTGCACCAGGGGAAGTTCAGGCTGGACCTTAGGAAAAATGTCTTTGCTAAGAAGGTGGCTCATCCTTGGAACAGGCTCCCCAGGGAAATGCTGGCAGCAACAAGCCTGTCAGGGTTTAAGGAGCACCTCCATGATGTACTTAGTCATGTGGTTTCACTTTTGGTAGACCCATGAGAAGCATGATCATTATAGGTCCCCTTCCCACTTAAAATACTTCTTGATTTTGTGATCCTTATCTGCTTTTTTTAAGGAAAAAATAACAGAAGCAAACATAACTCACTTTTTTTCAAAAGATAACCTTTTTTGACAATATTTTTATAAAAAGCATCCTTTGTTTTCCGCCGAATTGTATTGTAGATTTCTCTTCCCTCCACTGTATCATTAAGCACTTGTTCTTGGTGCTGGGGAACAAGAAAGAAAAACATACTTTAAGTTCAGAAACTGCCATCAAAAAATGCATACTATGAAGTTGCAACCAGGATCATCTTACTGAATGCTACCAACTCACTACTATTGTTCTCTCAAGTATTTTAATAAAACAATGTAATTTTTCATACAATACACTTGATAGAAATGTAATGTAATGTAACTATTTCCGTATTAGCAGAATTGACAGAAAAAAGCAGGATCTTACACTGTGATTTCTGTTAAATCTATGCAAGTCTTAAAAGATTTAGCTAGCTGCTGTCTTCTACCAAAGCTCATGGGCCCAAGCAAACATGTGTAAACTCTGAAGCAGCAAAAATGGTGCAGATCACAACGAAAACAAACTCACTCCAAGTGGCACAGTCCTTCATTAATCTCATTAGAACTCACATGTCCTAATTGAGTAGAACTTAACAGAAGAAAGCAGAAACGGGAAAGAGAAAAAGGATAAATTCACACAGAAAAATTGTAGGATCCGGAAACTCAAGAAATAAACAAGAATGGCCAAAACCAAAGCCAAGTCTGACCTTATTGAGTAAGCTGGTCAGCAAAGTTCTTTGTCCATAAGAAAACATGAAAAGACAGACTGTCAAGCAGTGAGAACAGCACTGAGATGAAAACAGACATATGAACTGATTTTTAGATATGTACATTCTACTTTTCTTCCTGCCCATGTGTGTACAAGAACTGATTTTGAACAAAACAACAGAAGCAAGGTGAAAAAGTTTAGTGGTACTAACAGGAATTACAGGACCTACAATGGAAGCAACATCCAAATGTTATGAGCTCAAGATAATGTCCATAACATAATTACACAAGGAGCAGTGCACCAAACAACATATATTTTAAATTTCATATTAGACATGGTAAGTCAATCAGACAAACCCTAAAGAATGCAAAACTTCAGAAGTTGTTTTTACCCCTTAAAAACAGAGCATGGTGGATGTGGAAGGGAGATAAAGCTGAACATTAACTGCACCTGTGATCACTAAATTTTTAAACAAAGTCAGAAGTGCATCTGGATAGTTTAAAAGGATCTGATTAACGGTCACATAGAAAATTAGTCAATACAAAGTTTATTAATACAGGAACCCCAACTGCAAAAAGCTAAAATGAAGAGTTACTGCCATGATTTAAGAGGAATGATGGAGTGTAAAGTTACTAGTAAAGTTTTCCAAGAAGCAATCTCGAAATTTGTATTTGCCTTCTGTCCCAACCACATTTCCCTGCGTGGTTTAAAAACAGTAGACAAGGGGGAAGCACTGAGGACACAACACAGCACTACAGGAAAGACTGGAATAGCAAAGTGTACATCTACTAGTAAACACGCAATTTACACCTCTTGACTTATTTATGCTAGAATACAGAAAGTGTGCCACTTGAGCAGCTGAGTCATGCACTGGAGGACTGGGCCATGATACAAAGTGGCTGTGCCAATATACGGGTCTTACTTGGATGGACTTAACTTTTGTCATGGCAGCCCCTGAGATGCTGTGTTTTGTTTTTGTGACTGAAACAGTGTTGGTAACACACGAGTGTTCTGGCTCTTCTTGACCAGTTCCTGCACAGCCTCAAGGCCTTCTCCATTTCCCTCTCTGCTTCCCCCTGGCAAGGTGGCTTGAGTGGAAAAGATGCTGGCAGAGACAGCCAGGACAGATGATGACAACTGAGCAGAAGAATATTCCCTATCACATAACATCATGATCAGCAATAAAACTGCATGTGTGTGTGGGGAGGTGCCTGAGTGACCACTGCTCAGAGACTGGCTGGGCACCAGTCTGCCTGTGGGAGGTGGTGAGTCACGGCCCATACCCACCCCTTTCTTTGTTAATTAAACTGTATGATGTACCTCAACCCAGGAGTTATTTTGCTTTTGTCCCATCCCACAGGAACAGGGCGTGAGCAAACACAGGTGTAGGTCCTTAGTAGCTCATCAGGGTCAACCCACCACATGTATTCTAGGATATTTGTAAGTGCTTTCCAGAAAGAGAATTACCCTTGACACAGTACTCTAAACTATTCTGGTCCACTGTGTTGAAGAAAGATGAGTTCACACTGAAATTGTAGCAGGGCAGCTACAAAATCACTACAAAGTGACAGGATCAGCTTTGGTGTGCTTTGCTTGGTGAAGGAATAATGTATGCATGTAAATGTTACAATTATAAGTTCATGAAAAGCTACATGATGTGATGTGCATTTTATTTGTGGCCTCTTAGAATGAACTTCTGCAATGGGGAAAGTGCACTCCAGAACAAGTGCTGAAATCATCCCTGAGGCTTTTCTGTGTGTTCAGGTTTCCTCTGACAGGACAAAAACCCTGGACACAGAAGAGAGGAGGGCAGCCTGGTGCCCTCAGTCCCCAGCACAGGACTGTCACAGTAAGGCTGAGCCAGGGGCCAGAGTAAAGGGCACAGAACAGAGGCTGAACACCTCACAGGACAGAGTGAGCTTACCACAACTTTTGTTGATTACAAGCCAACCTTTCATAAGTGAATGCATTCGAGGATAAAACAAAAAGAAACAGACCAGCTGAAAATATTAAAACTGGAGATATTGCTGTTTAACTACCACTGGAATCTCTGCTGTAATGCAGTTCATAAATTGATTTGATAATGATTCAGTCTGTGACTTCAACATTAAACACTCAGAGATGAAATCTTACCTGTGTTGGAACAGGATCTTTTAGGTAATATCCTTCAACGATCTGTTCTTTTCTATAGTGCTCAATGATGTCAGCAATACTATTTCAACAAGAAAAAGAAAATTAAAATGTTAAACTCGTTAATTTTTCCTCTGCTCAAGAACCTGCTTTTCCATACAACCACAGAGAAAACTTTCTCACGAAGTTTTAATAAAATCAAGTGTTAATCACCATAATCTTATTTGCAGCAATGAGAATTTGCTAATATACCGAAGTCAAGAAAGTTCACAAAACTGTATTCAGAATGTACTAATTCTAAACTCCGCAAAGTATTTTAATGAGTTGCTTAAAATGCCAAACAAGGCCACTGCACTTTCCACACTCAAGTAGCACATGTGCATTACCCACTTTCCAACCAGTGTGAAACTTCCTATTTCATTGGCAATAATTTTCCAAGCCCTAAAGTAACTAGGAAAAGAGAATGAGAGATATTCCAAGTGAAGTGTAATCTCTTTCTAAGAGGATAGGAACAGAAAACAGGAAAGGTTTGTAGCAGAGATTATACTTGGAAATCCCTGAGCTATCCTGTTCAATTAAATACTCAGACAGTAGCACTCCTCTACAGGGAAGTATTCATTCCAATCACCAGACTCAGATTACAGTTGCACTTGGAAGGCTCAGGAGAGAAGTCATGACAGATACAAACTGAAATTCAAGGCATGTGAGTTGCTCTAGTTTTTGCAGTTACTGAAATTTACATTGTAATAAAGAACAGCAACATGCACATCAATAAAAATAATAATTTTTATGCAAAGTATCAATCTAAAAAAAAAGCTAAATAATTAAGTAGATAAAAATTACTAACTGGCCTTCATGCATACTCATCCGAGTGTGCAAAGATAATGAACAAGGCCTGTGTTCAGCACAGGACAATAGCTGATACAGTAAAAATAATCTCAAAAATTTCTAAATAAAGCTATATCAAGGGTTTTTAGTTCACTCTTCTCTCCCTCTCATTCTGAAGCTATGAACTAGTGCAAGCATGATATAACAATCTTCCCACAAGTATTATTTTTAGTTTTTAAGTATGTAGCGTGACATGAATTTCTCTTCCAGTTTCAGTGAAATCAAATAATTAATTTCAACTGTATCTGAGATGTATGTGCTGTTTTCTGCATAAGAATTTGAATTTCAATGTCATGCTACAGAAAATAATGACTTGGTCATTCTTTTTAACAGGTTGAATAGCTGTTAGTGCCAACCTTCTGTCATCAATAACACAGCATTGCATAATTTTTCCCACTCATTAAATCAGGAATACCTTGACTGTCAATGACTCCTCTCCTGTCTGAGGAAATGTCAAGGTTTCCTCACTAAGGAGTTCAGTGGACTTTTTCATATGACTTCACATGGACAGTGGTTTGGTAAACAATAAGACCCCTGTGAACCTGTGCCTGTGCCACACTCAGGCTGCTGGAACACCTTCATTAATCAGTCTGGCCTCTGACATCCTCACTGAAAACCAGTGTCACCTTTCCTTGAAGGTGAATGCTCTTTTAATCAAGTATTAAAAATGCCAGCAGGAGTTCCTCAATGTAAGGAGCAGGTCGCTAATTTCTTCCAACTTTGTAATATGGGCTGAAGAATAAACTCAGTTGTATTTAAAAACTCCTGCTGTAATCAAGAGTACTATTTCGACTCAAACTTCATGCCATGATGGAGCAACTAAGTGCTTGGCTCTGCAGACTCTGATCCCACTCGATTCAGATGGTCACCTGTGTATTGCCTTACCACCACAGCAGCTCAAATGCCTGAACACCGAAACACAAAGGCTACAGGTATCTCCAGACATGAACACTACAGAATGTGAATCTGCAAGGCATCAGTTATCTAACACGTGAAACATCAAGGACAAAATCATACCAATCACAGACTTTTTCTAGGGGACAGGAAAATGGATCACAGCCTTCCTCAGTGTTTGCCAGGAACAGAAATCTTACACAAACCACATCAAGAAAGGTATAAATGACTATGGATTAAAAAACCAAACTGCTAGTCTTGGTTTGAATGGAGAGAAACTTGAGACTAATAAGAGTTCCACTAACTTTCTGACTAATTTGACATCACCTAGGGGACTCCTGGCCTACCACCCTCCTAATAAGCCATGTAAAACTAGAGAATGTGCCAAAGAGCATCCACCTTCAAGGAACGGCTGACACTGGTTTTCAGTGAGGATCACAGAATCAATTGGGCTGGAAAAGACCTCCGAGATCATCAAGTCCAACTTTTGATCCAACTCCAGTCCCTTCACCTGATCATGGCACTCAGTGCCACGTCTGATCTCAGTTTAAAAACCTCCAGATGTCAGAGGCCAGACTGATTAATGAAGGTATTCCAGCAGCCTGGGTGTGGCACAGGCACAGGTTCACTGGGGTCCTATTGTTTACCAAACCATTGTATATGTGAAGTCATATAAAAAAGTCCACTGAACTCCTTAGTGAGAAAACCTTGACATTTCCTCAGACACACCAGCTCCTGGATCTCTACCCACTCAGAAGCCAAGTTGGAATTTATCTCAATTCCATACTGGGATGGAGAATGCCCTAGTTTTACATGAACAAGACTGGAAAAGCACTGATATTTTTAGACAGGCAACAACCTCCATTAATATGGGAAGTCAAGTTTTCACTACTGAGAAGTCTTACAGCAACTCTAAAAAAAACAAGAGTACCAAGGATGGAGGTGCACTGATAGCCTCTTCCTCAAAAGGTGACACTTACCTCATTATTTCTTTTTCTTTTTGTACAAATTACTATATTTTTGCCCCAATGGCAAAAAAAATCCTCAAGTTTGCTGTCTCTAAATGAACTCATCTGGATTTCTCTTCCAGGTATAACACATATTACAGTGATTTTGTTCCAGCAATGGAGATTTTTTTCCCCATTTCTATAATTTGAAAACTCTACTGACTGTCCCAGATAAAATTAACACACTTCTTTTCCATTTTAAATGGACAAGAACACACCAAGTAGCTTCCAAGCTCCTTCCAACAGAGCATTCTTTTAATTACAGATCCACAAATTATAGATCCTACATGGCCCTTTCAATCCACAATTTACAGTGTGAATCAACTAGTTTGCAGAAGGACTCATAATTCAAGAGAAAAAAAAATTAAACTTAGGCTTTTTAAGCTGTTAAGAATCTGCTCAGTTACAAGTAATTACTAAGGAGGTTAGGGTAAATGGTTAGTATAACAAAAACTACAGTCTTAAAATCGTATCATTAAATACTTACACAAATATAAAATACACACAATTCCTTTTCCCATCAAAACTTACCTATTATAGTATCTGCCTCCCATCATAAATTGATTGTTTGATGTTGGGCATATTTTAAAACGCTGAATATTTTCACTGGTCCGAAAATAAAGTGAATAATCACCAGGGGTATTATCTGAAGGCCTCACAAGAAAACTGCACACCTGACCAACTGAAAATATACCATAATAATGTTAATTTCCTTAGTGTTATATATAACCCCCTATTAAATCTATTTCCACATAAATTAGGAAGAACTGTACACTTAAAGAAATGCAAAGCCTACAAGGTAAATTTCAGCAGTGATCTCCAACTAGGTGAACTAGTACTAAACCACCAAAACTGTTTAAAAATGGTTCGGTTGTAGCTTGCAACCTATCCACATTTTCCCTACTTCTTTAAAAAAGCATTACAAAAAAGGTTGATAAAGTTTTCAAAACATAATTTGTTCCAATATTTAAAGTAAGCTATTAAACAATATGGGTTTGAAATACTGATGTTTTAAAGAAATACTTGCTTTAAGAAAGTGCAAGATATATTTATTATATATTTTCCTTTAGATATACAAAAGCATGGTCTCCACAGCCCTTTGAAGAAGACATCAGTAAATGAAATAATTGATTACACATGTATTAGTTTAAAAATTATTAAATTAACTAGACTTAAGAACATACTCAGTACTCACAGGCTGTAGTGGTTTTAGCTAGGCCTCAAATTGGCAGGCTCAGAGAATCTATGTGGATTGGGAGACAGCTCTCACCTGACTGGGTAACCAAGGAAATATTTCATACCCGATGATGCAAACCTAAGATATGTTTGCAGCAGTGGGAGGTGTTAGGTCAGTTCCACCATAGCTGAGGTACTGACAGGACGTAGTGCAACTCCTGTCTTGCTAGAGTAGGCCTTGCTCCTGAAGCTCCCACTGCTTGCATTGTTTGAGGTCAGGGAACATTTTGTTGTTACTCTTTCTGTTTCGTGCTATGTGTCTTTTAGAGTACTTACAGATCTAGAGTAACAGACTTTACTTTGTATTAACTGGGGAGTAAGAAGTTATTTCTTGTTACATATAACTTGTGTAAGTGTGTGTTATATTGTAGTTTTCTCTTAATTTTCCCTTTTCTGTATAAATACATGTGGTTAGTTTCAGCATAAACCTGGTTTAGAGGTTTTTTTCCCTCTACCCCTTCTTCCCTTTTCACTCTGTCTTGGACAGTTGGCGTTTTGCAGCTCAACCCAAGACACAGGCACAGCAGCTCTGCTCCAGTGGTGTATTCTACTGAGGTTGACACCACAGGGGTTGGGGACTGTAAGACACGCACGTATGTTCAGACATAAAAGGAAGTTTTGCTACACTCTAATGTTAATGGGATTGCTTTGTGCCATTTCACTGCTACCGTACTTCAATCAGAAATACATGTACCTGTCATCAGCAAATTGTAAGCTTCTTGTTTGGAGATCTTCCCATGGAACCATCTTAACAAAGATGAAGAGAAAAATTAGAAAGCAAGACTACCAGCTCTCTTTTTTGGTTATGGTTATATCGAGGTTCTGGAACTTATGAATCAACCTTTATGTAAAAAGGCCTAGTATATACAGATGAGATAACGATTATGCTACTTAATGATTCTGGTCTACCAGCAGCATGGAAAAAGTAGCAATTACAGGCATATAAATAAAATAATTTCAATAAAAATATCCAACATGTGGAGCTGATGTTCAAATTCAATTGCATTTAGAGATTAAAATGTCTAAAGAGTAGATAATTTGATGGCATTATCTTGTCAGTATCATAGAGCAATTTACTTGAATCATGAAATCCAAAGTTAAAAGAAGAAGAATCCAAGGACGTTAAACACTGTACAGAAAACCTCAAATTTGCCAGAGCTGTGGAAATAAAATGTAGCTTTAAGTTAATGCATACAAACTGCTTTGATCTCACACCCTGTACCTTCCCAGAGTCCTGTGTCAGAGCAGTATCCTATGAAAGTTCAGCAGCCTCTGCCTGGTCTCAGCCTGCCACCACTATTCAGTTGCTACAGCTACTACATGCTACCTCAAATAAAAGCTAAAAATATGGCTTCTTTATGTATCAGAGAAAAGCCCAATTTCTTTCTTTCTATACTACTTTTGGAGGGTATGCTCAAAGCAATCTTCTCTAGATTCCTCTGGGCAAACAAATGTTGAAAGACAGTATCAAAGCTCCAGACATCTGCTACAAGTTACTTTGCAAAAAAAAAAAATAAAAAATTCTGTATTTGAAGGGATCCCTACTGCCAAATTAACTAGCAGAACTCAGTACACAACAAACACACCAGTGAAATGCCTCCTGCAGCCACTGGCCTCTTGGAGATTAAAAAGTGGGCAACAGAGAAAAGGCAGCAAGTGTAAATATGACAACAGACAAATGCGGACACCAGATTAAATAATCAAACCACTACTAATTTTTTATTTGTCACTCATCTTCACTTTTTATGATCATAGAATCCTTCATGTTGGAACAGACCTTTAAGATCATCGAGTCCAACACTTAACCCAGCACTGTCAAGTCCATTACTAAACCCTGTCCCCACACCTACACACCAAATCCCTCCAATGACAGAGATTCCACCGCTGTCCTGGCAGCCTCTTCCAGGGCCTGACAACCTTTTCAGTGAAGACATTTTCCCTGATATCCCATCTAATCCTCCCCTGGTGCAACTTGAGGCTGTTTCCTCTTGTCCTATCACTTGTTAGCTGGAAAAGAGACAGATATCCATGTGGCTACAACCACCTTTCAGGTAGTTGTACAGTGGGTAAGGTCCAACCCCTCAGCTTCCTCTTCTCCAGGCTGACACCCCCAGCTCCCTCAGCTGGTCCTCACCAGACCTGTGCTCCAGACCCTTCACCAGCTTCACTGCCCTTCTCTGAACTTGCTCCAGCTCCTCAATGTCCTTCTTGCCATGAGGGGCCAAAGACTGATCCCAGAATTTGGGGTGTGGCCTCACCAGTGCCCAGTACTGAGGAACAATCACTGTCCTGGTGCTGCTGCCCATGCTATCATTGATCCAAGCCAGGATGTCACTGGCGTTGGCTATCTGGGCACCTGCTGGCTCATGTTCAGTCACCATCAACCAGCACCCTCAGGTCCTTTTCCACCAAGCAACTTTCCAGCCACTCTTACCCACAACCTGTAGTGCTGCCAGGGGTTGTTGTGACCCAAGGGCAGGAACCATCACTTGACCTTGTCGAATCTCATACCATTGGCCTCTACCCACCCACCCAGACTGCCCAGATCACTCTGCAGAGCCCTTTTATCCTCCACTACATCAACACTACCACCCACGAGGCTTACAGACACCTCTCCCATACTACTTGGCTCTCTTTCCAGTACTTAAAAGAGCTTTTATCTCTCAGGCAACTGTGTTCAAGAAATACTCCATTGTGCATATTTTGGCTGAAAGTGATCATACATGGACTCATCTAAGATTTTGACACTGCAATATCCATTAGCAGTAGGCAAACCTATCACAGGACACTTTCATGTTAATTATCTCTGCATCTTCAGCAGCTAGTACATAAAAAAGTCTGAGATGAAAAAAAAATAAATCTCTTTGGTCACTTTCTCAAAAGCTTGGAAATCTCATAGTCGAAGTTTACAAACATTTATGATTGCTTTTAATAACAAAACAAAAATCCTTACATTTTGCCTTCATGGGGATCTTCTTCTCTTCCCTGTGAGAAAATTAACACATTAAGTGCACGTCAACATGAAGACAGCTCAATTCAAAAAATAAACTTCGTAAGTTAAGACCTTCTGTAGAAAAACCCCAAACACTTGTAAGTCTGAGGCATTTTTGAATTAAGGGCTTACTGCAGTTCTGTGAAAAGTTTTCTTCTTTGTTCATTAAGTGGAAATTCAGCCAAAATATGTTATTTCTGTGAATTGTTTCTATCATGTTTCCAGTCCTTCTTTAGAGGTGGTAACCTTCTAAAATCCCAACTTTCCTAAGCTAAAATTAGCCACTGACCTATCAATGTACAGATCAATAGTCTGCCACTTCAATTTAGCCATTCACATCCTGACACAGGTCTGCGAGAAGCACCTCAGGGAACACTGCTACTAGCAAAACACATGCATTGTGCACAAAAAATAGCATAAAAAATACAGTTTTTCTTTTTTTCTTTTCATCAATAGATTTTTAAGCCAAATTTCATCCTTGTAAAAAGAGAAAGACCTACCACAATGCAAGATTTGTAGATTTTGTGAACATTTCATGGCAATTGTAAGAGAGAAATGCTATTAAAATGAATAGCAGATTCTTCACCAGGACAGTCAAGGTCAGGGAAGAGTTTAGCAAACTTACAGTACCCTTCATTTCTACTTATCTTTGGACAACACATGAATGAGCATTTTTGATACTGAATTAAGCTTAAAGATTTGTTATGGTATTTAAGAACTACTAGGCCAAATTACTAGGTTTAGAAAAGCACATAATTAGAAAACAGGCAGTTAAATGTCACTACGTTTCATTCACTCAAATATTATCTAACCAAAAAAAAAATCTCGTTCATTTAAGACATTTGAATACAAAATTACTTACCACTTCTTCTACCAGGTCTTCTACAATAAGACCTTGTTCATCTGTCCGTAGGTTTGTAACCCACATCCAACCATCTTCCAATTCATTATGGACAATGAACATGTCTCCTTTAAGGAAACTGAAGAGGGTCACAGCAAGACTTAAGTCAGAATACAATCATAACATCAAGTTTAATGAACACAATTAATTTCTGAGTATAATTTCCACAAAATATTCATGATCTGATACCCCCAAGCATATCATGTGTATTTTCCCCATAGTAAGAGGCTACTATATATAAGCTTTCATATTTTTGATTTATGTTTAGTAGCTAATATATACTTCAGTGCTGTCAACTTCAAAGCATGCTAAGGATGTATAAAACAAAAAGAACACCATAACAATATTAAAAAGAGTAATACTGTTCTTTTACCTAGAGAGATCAAATACTAAATACAAGTAAAACAACACTCTATGAAGTCTGTCAGAAAATAATATTCCTTTCATTGAAAAATAATCTTGCATAACAGAAGATGTGGAATATCTATTCTTTATGTTCTCACATATGAAGACAAATGATACAAAGAGAGCACAGAACAGTCACCCGAGAAGCCACACGAGCTACAAGAAACGTGTAAGAAACACTAACATAGAGAATCACAGAATCAGCTGGGTTGGAAAAGACCTCTGAGATCATCAAGTCCAACCCATGACTGAACACCACCTTGTCAACCAGACCATGGCACTGAGTGCTACATCTAGTGTTTCCCTAAAGACATCCAGGGATGGTGACTCCACCTTGGGTAGTCCATTCCAATGTCTAATCAACCTTTCTATAAAGAAAATCCTCCTAACATTCAACCTACAGCTCCCCTGCCATCCTGTCATTCACTGCCTGTACAAAAGGTTGATGCCCACCTGACCACACCCTCCTTTCAGGGAGTTTTGTGTCACCCCTGTGCCTCCTTTCCTCCGGGCTGAGGTCCCCCTCTCTTTTTATTTTCACACACAGTAGCAAGCTGTGTTTGCAATATACCATTAGAGAGGCTCCTCATATCTTATCATCCTCTTCAAAAGCATAATTACAGTAACGAATATCCTCACATCATCCTTTAAAGGATCAGAATGGAGTGGACTGCAAGCCTTGGAACACATTTCCATCCCACTAGGATACCTTTCACTACAATTGAGACTAATAGTCCCAAACCCAAGCCAATTCCCAATCCAACTGGTGTGTTACATCAAGTTATGAAACCAGGATTGTCATCTTAGTGACATTACAAATCTCTTTCAAATACTTCTACTTTTCCATCTGAAAAAAAATTCATCCCAAAAAAGCAGTGTCATTTACAAGCAAACAGAAAATGCTCTTCTATTGACAGACTCTTTTTTCTTATTCTTAAATTTATGAGTAGTCATGGCTCACTTTCTCTTTCTAGTGGTCTGAATTGTTTGCCTTAAACTAGATATCTACAAGTAGGTAGTTCTGTGGCAGTTCAGGAAAAAAGCTAGCTCATTTCTTTCACACACTCATGTAAGGCATTTCCACACAGAATACTTTCACACAAATTTATTCCTTTGGTAAATATCTAGGCCTTTTCAAAACTGTAACATTATTAACTTTACTTCCATAAACCTAATGTACCTTCCCTTACAATTAATACAAACAAATATACTGAGAATAGGAAGTCTTACTGTTATTTCCAAAAACAGAATAGAGAGGCATCATCCTTTAATCTGTGTTAAGTTAAAAGGGGTGTAGGGGTGAGCATAAGTGCATTAGAGTTCTGCCTTAAAGAGAAGAGAGCTATGTGGAGTGTGTGTGGTGGCCTGTAGGCAATGGCAGGCTGTGTTGTGTAAGCTGAATTGGATAACCAGTAATGTAATGGTATGTTGGATGTGAGAGAACATTAAAGGTGTGGATGTTACTGAGTGAGTCAGATGATCTAATAGGAATTTCTAGGAAGTACTTCTTCTGTACTACTACTATGAGCTATGAGGATCTGTCTCTTATCTATCTTGAGTAAAGTCTTGTAAGCCTTCTGACCAAGCCTTCTGATGTCTGCTGTGCCTGAGCTCTTCTGACTGTCATCCATGGCGCCCGCCTGCTTGGGACTAAGAGGCTGACCCCTATACTTGGCTACCCCAATACATGGTGACCCCAATACATATCGACATCTACTTAAATCCTCAGTATTTATAAATACTTTTGAGAATTTCTCACATACTACTCTTATTCAAACATACCTTATTTCATCAGTTTCTGGCACTTTGGTGTAAGGTAGAATTGCTCGAACTCTCCTTCTGTCCTCCACAGGCTACAATTTAGAAGAAGAGAACAAAGATAATACTTTTGCTTTTTATAGTGTAGAATCCTTCTTTCCAGCATTATGTTATTCTGGGGCCAAGGACTGGTAACATCACTTGCCAGTTTTAGGTTTTCCAAGCTCAAATGCTTAGCTAAGAGAGCTCTCATTTTCTACTTAAGAGTAGAAGTGTCCATAAGTTTAACATCCAGAAACATCTTTATTTAGGTTTTGGGTTTGGTTGTAGGGGACATTATGTTTTGTTTCATTTTAATTACTTATATTGTTTTAAGGATGGGCATGTGAAAGAAACCTTGATTATCTCCAGGTTGCATATTTTGAAAGCACTGTTTGATACACAATATACCACAGACCTGTGAAAGTTACATTACAATGGTGCTCTTTATTAGCCAAGAACTGCTGTTTTTCTTGTTCATTTCTGTCTACTCAAAAGGCTGTTACTACACATGGAGATAACTGCAACATCTCCAGCTTCCTCATTATGTATTTCCATTAAATAGCAGGGGTTTTTAATCATTACTTTGCACCAGTAAATAGGTAAATATTCCTTGGAATTTCACACATGCCTTTGCAGAACTACAGGAAAATTCCTCAAATGTTTTTCTCCAAAAGAACTATGAGTAGTGATTAAAGTAATGAGTGTATAAGTAAGTTGCACTTCAAAATTTTACTGTAAAATTTTACCACTTGCCTCTGGAGGTGCTACTGGAAATAACAGCTTCTCCCCTTTCAGTAAACAGGACACGTGACTGTAGTAACCGATCAGGTCTGAGAGAGACGCAAAGCGACGCCCACCAATGTAATAGTCCCCACACATGGCAATAATCCTGTTAATGAAAAGCTTGACATCAGAATATTTTTGCTACTTATTTTTCTAAAAGAAAAGGACATTAGGATCACATTTAACTCTGTGGTAGTTTGGAATTACTATGTAAATTCTCTCCCCTGCCACTAACTGCCCATGCCATTAGTTAACAAAGAGAGGTAGTTAACTGCTACCATCTTCTTCTTATCGGTTGGGTGGAGGCAGGTTGTCTCTTTTGGTTTTGGGGACATTTTTTTTGACTTCTAGCTCGGCTGAACGAGGAGCGGGGTGTGTGCTGCTGAGGAGGGAAGCCGTTCTTCTCCTGCTCCTCGTTGCTGCTGGCTGCTGCTGCTGCTTCTTGCTGAGCCTCTTCTTTTCTCCTCGCCACGGCTGTTCTGGTTTCTGCATTTGGAGGTCCCAGTCTCTGCTCCAGTCTCACCGCCACCTGCAGCGTCACGGCCTGCCCGCCCCGGCTGGGGCAGCGACCTGGGAGAGAGAAGTTGCAGCTGCTTTCCAGGACACGCAGCAGTTCCCCACTTCCAGTTTTCCTTCTTCATTTGGGACAAGAGACACAGAGGGAGAGACAGAATTCAACTGGGAACTCACCCTACAGCCAGCCGGGTTGTGACACGGACACTGCCTATAACTTTTCTTCAGGAAGAAACTTACTGGTTTGGTGGTTGTTGTTTTTTTTTATTGTGGTGTTGGGGGAAGCAGTTTGGTCTGGTCTGTTTACAGTTATATCTATACCTACAGATAGATATATATATATATATCAGTTAAGAACAGTTATCCTTCTTGTATCCATTGTCTGATTAAAGTTCCTTTTCTTAAATTTGATAAAGAGTGGCGTGATTATTGTGGAGGAAACCCCCTCCTCCGCTTGTGGGTAAACATTTTGGGTTTTGCCCCTCAAACTGAGACAAACTCTTAAAACAGTGCCTACATTCAGCTAAATTAAGTACCACAGGCCCTCTGAAAGCACTTAACTAAACCTTAACTAATTAGAGTAAACAATTTTCAGCGGAGAGAAAGGACTTCACACAACAAGCCTTGAGGTTTATAGTGAAGACCCTTCTATTACAGACAGCACACAGTTTATGTAGGGTTAGAACTACATCTTATTGGCTAAATAAGGTCTCAGACCACCACGTTAAAACTTTTAATTGGTTAAAACCCGTATCTCAAAAGTTCCACGTTGATAGTATTATTTTAACCTGGCTGTTTTCACGCACCTGCAGAGTCCTGTGAGAACCTACTCTGTGAATCTTTGGGGAGTAACCTCCTGCCTACCAGCCAGCAGCAGCTGAGCTCCTTGCTGCTTCTAGCTGATAGCTAAGTCTGACAGGGTTTGTGCAGGCTGGTTTCAGTCTTACAGAATCTTATACAGATCTGAATTGCTCACTTGTGACTTTTCTGTTGCTACATCTACTGAATATTTCACCCAGAATTACAGATATTGCACGATACACCAGTCTTATCTAAAGAAGTGTTGATTCACAGTAGACAGTGCATTTGTCAGAACTAAGTGAAACTAAAAGGAAAGAAAATGTGTGAGTGTCCTGGAAATCTGAAGTAATGCACGAGTAGACACAACAGTATCATTATTTGTATCTTGCAGAACATATACCTTTTATGATCACAAGCATAAACTTAACCAAGGAGCAAAGTATTTTAACAAAAAGTTACTACACTTGATTATATAATGCATAAAACTTAACACCTCAAAAATTACTCATTCTGAAATGATCTCCCTATACACAATTTAAAAATTTGATAACTAATGGAAAAAACCTTACACAATCATTTCAGTAGTTCAACACAACAAAAAGTCCTTCCCTGACTGCTTATTTTAGTATCTAGGAGTGGTGTTTTTTCTTAAAATAAAGAGTCTTTAATGCATATTTTGAACTAAATTATTTTTCCCAAACTTAGACACAAAATGTAGACAAAGATGAATCTTCAGATATCAGAGTTTAAAAGCACATAGCACTGTAAGTAGAGTCAGAAAATAATGCAACTCTAGTGACACAGGCTAGATATTCTGGCATATTTTCTCCCAGATTCCTTGGCAAATTAATTCAACAGGGATTAAGGTTCTAAATGAAGTTTAGTGTTTCGGATTATTATGTCATCAAGCTTAAGTGAAACCTTTCTTCAGAACCCTGAGTTAGCAAATACAAAAAGACATCTGTAACTACAGAAAACTCCAAAGAAATAGAGTAAATATAAGTATTTTCCATCAAAATACATTGTATCACTCTGACTTACCAAAAAAGGTAACACTTTAGTAAAAAATGTTTGCTTTTGACACAATCATATGTTGCATGAGAGTATCCATGACTGTATACAACTTTCAAGGGACATCAAAGGAATTAAGACAAAGATTCTTTAAGGCTTGAAAATAATTTTCTTAGGGAATCAGAAACCATTAGATTATTTTCTACCTGAGAGGCCAGAAACACTTTTATGGTGCACATGAATCAATAGCCAATTTCCTGACAGTGACTTCAAAAAAAGGTCTTATAAATAATCCAAGACTCCAAAACAGCACTAGAAAGCAAGCATGGGCACAGTTTATTTTTCTTCTACTGCTACACAGGAACCAGTTCCCAAATGAGTATCAGCACAGCCAAGAAGCTCAAACTGATAGCTCAGATGGCAAGACGCAAACCTGAGGTATTGCTTTTGTGTCACACTATCTGTACTTAAAAGAGAATTATGCTTTCATGTCAAGGGTACATCAGCACCTCTGAATCACAGTTCATCACACGGCAGATGCAACCAAAACCTCCCTGCATTTGCAAGCCATGCACATAGTGGCTCATAAACTGGCATTCTGGCTAATTCCCATTTTCAGAAGTATGAGTATTTGCTTTGGACTTCTTTGTTATCACGGAGGTAGTCCCGTGGTGTAAAGGAGAGCACTCTGGACTCTGAATCCCAAGGTCCTGAGTTCAAGTCTCAGTGGAACCGTCCCCTGGCAGTTCAAGCCTCCCTGCCATCCCCTCCTGTCAGATCTCAGATGCTCAGCAGGGTCAGCCCCGGTCAGTACCAGGAGCTGTGACAGTCCCGAGGACTTCCCTGTCATTATCCAAGCTCGCTCGGCCGTGGCAGATGGACCTCTGGACGCAAACAGTGGGGCCAGTTCTGTGCACGCTGAGCCTCACCTCAACAATCCACTGTGCAGGCTGGAAGGGCACGTGGGGAGAGCCCTGCCCAAATCTTGGTTCCCGAAGTCTGGCCATACACACTTTTGTTATCAGACAAATGCTTCTTTTACTGCTGAAGAAATGTCTGTGTTCCTATTTTTGAAGAGGAACATTACACTGCAGCACTCCACTTGCTGACTAATTTTCAAGCTCTTCTTGGAATACACCTCATTTACAGCAAAGATTAAGTGACCTTATTAATGCACACTGTTTGACAATGGCAAAGTAATCCTAGTTACAAGTTTGGATAGAGTTACTTGTATTAAGAACAACTAATTCTTACACATGCTGAAAGCTGTTTCCAGCAATCCTTTTGATTATTAAACATAACTTTTTTTGGTGGTTCTTTTTTGTTTGTCTGTTTCCCCCCCCCCAAAATTGAGGAAGCAACCAGAGATGCCAGCACTTTAACTATGCCATGAGAGCTACAATGGCTGCCGTGGAACAGACTCAATCTCCTTGACTGACTAATGAAACCAACATGTTGCTTTAAGTCTGTTCAGAACCACTTCAGACTACCTTGTCTATCCAAATATTGTTGGTTTCCTCACACTTTTGTTCTTTATCTTCTAATTTTTAAGCACATATTTTGAAACAAACACAACTAAAGAGCTGCACCACGTACGTAAAAAGAGTCAAAATACTGAATTATAATATAATGGCCACTTTCTGCTTGTACCTTATTGAGTTCTGAAACAAAAGATAAATGGATCACAGTATTAAAAATAAAACACTTAATGCTCACCTAAAATGATTGACATTTGCTTTACTAAGGAATGAAAGCACAAATGAGCCTGGTCTCCGATCACTCTCTCGAATGAGGTAACTTCCAGGTTTTCCCGCTTGTCGAAGACGTTCTTCTGCAATTGTTCGGTCAAGTTTTCCATGATACCACCTGAAAAAGAGTAACAATTACTGCCCTTAGAATGTAAGGGGTTTGTTTATTCTCACAGAACAGACGTATGAAACTAACAAGATGTGAGGCAAAACTGATGTAACTCCAAAGTTCCGTTTCAAAGTTATTACATTGTTACAAGTCCAACCTCCCAGTTTATTTATTTCCAATAAACAGTATTTTTAAGGTGGTGGAGTTTTTCAGACAACCTGCTTCTTCCAAGGAAGCACCCTAAGAGGTGGAGGCTCTACATGTATCCTCAGTTTTTCTCTCCTCCCTAATTTACTTATTTTAACCAGAAACAGAGGTGACTGTTCTGACTTGGAAGGCTCCTGCATTTTAAGCCTACACAGGGTTCAGGTCAGGCCGGACATTCCAAAAGCACAAACTGGAAGTACATTGTACCAGTCTGTTTCTCAGCTGGCGCAGATACTGCGGCTGCAAGGCCTGTACTGAACTGGACAGCAGTCACCACACCCCTATCCAGCCCCAAATCCACTTTTCCTAATCACAATGTGGACCCAAACCCTGGCAATTACAAGCGAATGCTGATGGATGGCCAACCACAGACTGCAAAGTATGACAGGGCAACACTTGAACCTAATGTGACCAATCAAGCATTCTCTCACCTTACCTCAGTTTGTTTACACAGAAACAGAACACTCATTCTTGCCAAAATGATTGATCATTCTTCTTTTTTTTTTACAGGCAGCAATGGAGAACACTTTTCAAACCACCCAACAATTGCTCTCACCACCTTCATCAAGCCAGCACGTTCCAGAGCAATAAACTACAATAATTCATTAGCTCCAATGACTAACTATGCTTAATTCAAGCTTCAAATTTTACACTCAAAAACATCAGCTGTCAAACACTGTTTTAGAAAATTTAAATCCTTCACCACTTCCGATCATGTGCATTTTACTTCTAACACTTCATATATGCCTTGCAAGAGTCACAAAAACGCAATTTGGAAGAGATATGTAAATGACCTTTTGAACTAATATTTACAAGAATACCAAATATATCATAGATTACTTCAAAAAAATTAATAGCTGGGCTGTTGATAAACTCTGACCAGACGCATTTTCTTCCCTACAAAACAGAAGCAAAAGCTTTGAGAGCTTTTATCAAAAGAAAAATCAGATAGACTTGAACCAGCAAATACCATTTTAGCAGTAGAAGCAGCACCAGCAGACACTGTTTACCCCGGCAAAGCCATGTGCTTCCCAGGATAGCTCTCCTTTGCCTCCCTTCCTCATCCTGATCAGAACAAGTTAAACCAGAAAAAGCACTGCTGTGTCTGTACAACACACAGCACTCCAGGGCGCTGCAGGCCAAGTTAGGCTGGCAGGTTCCTGTGCCATCCCACTCCAGAGCAGAGCAGACTCATGAACACAGATCTGTAGGTCAAAGACAGTCCACAAAAAAGGGGATCACACTTCGCCCCTGGAGAGGAGTCTGCTTAGGAAATGAACAAAATCAAGACTGTCAATTGGTTGGTCTCTTCTCCCAGGCACTTAGCAATAGGACAAGGGGGCACGGGCTTAAGCTCTGCCAGGGAAAATTTAAGTTGGAGATCAGAAAAAAGTTCTTTCCAGAGAGAGTAATCAGGCATTGGAATGGACTGCCCAGAGAGGGGGTGGATTCACCATCCCTGGAGGTTTTTAAACTGAGCTTGGCCGTGGCACTGAATGCCATGATCTGCTAAATGGACTGGAGTTGGACCAAGGGTTGGACTTGATGATCTCGGAGGTCTTTTCCAACCCAATCCACTCTATGATTCCATGAATTTTTAAGTACTTAGGATGAAATATTGTCAGTATGCACAGCAAAACTTCGAGTGAGTTTGTTGCCAGCACACGGCACAACTGGGCTCTGCCTTCCTGGACAGACCTACTTTAATGAAGTATGAAACCCTCCAGAGACTCTAGAAACTTTCCTGATCAAGAAATTCACTGAAACAAACATTCCATGAAGCCTATTTTAAACTAACAAGAAGTTTACTGAGCTTTTGTTTGTTCCTATTTATCACTCACTTCAGAAACACAATCGTAACTCCATTGAGAGACACACTGCATTACAATGCCACACTCCTCAAAGGCACAAATTCAAAATGGCAAAGGTGGGAGTCTTAGTAAGAACAAAAACTACCAATAGAGATCTACTGAAAAAAGGCAGCACCACGAGCCAACAATCAACTTTTTTGTAGGGGACTGAGACTTGTAACAATGATAGCACAAACTTGGGTGCTCCAATTGTCAGTCCAGAAGCTTTGAATCAAGAGGAAACCTCCTCACTGGTGACAGTAATGTATCTATTGGCATATCCCACACACTGCAGGTCACATTCTCCAACACTGAACAGGCCACATATACTCTGCCCCATTTAACAGTTTTATATCAAGCCTACCAAAATACATTTATTACCTGGTATAGCAGGGTTAAAACTTACTTGCTCCCCCATTTAAGGAAAGGTTTGTTTTCTGAAACAGAAATATCAAGTTAACTTCTGAGAGCAATTAAATTCAGCATCACTGAGTCCATATTTGAAATACCAACTTCTGATGGAAAAGACACTGTATTTCACTGCTCACTATGTATCAGTGTAATGCACAAATTGCTCTATAGCACCAGTCATAGCATTAAAATTAATATAAACTGCAGCAAAACAGCCAATGTTCAGCAATGATAGCAGAAAACAACCTCAGGAAGCCTCTCCAGGTACCACACATCTTTAACAAACAGGATACACACTTAGCTGGAGGCTTGTATGATACCATTAGAGTATACAAAATGCTTGTTAAGAAATAATTGCATTTTTGCAGACAGCAGAGTTTCATCACTAGACAAAATCAGTTTATTCAAGCAATATACAACCCAAGAGTGTTAGAAGACTTCACAGTCAGAAATGCATGTCTTATAATTCAGTCACCTATCACCTGTTTTCAGTATTACACAAAGATGCACCCTGCAGCTTTGCATAATTATCTTCAAGGAATTTGACAGTAAAGACTGTTCTACAAAACTGCAGTACTTTATCCGACTCAAGGAGATAAGGAGTGGCATTATATGTGTTCCTAATACTTCTGCTAAACTGGTATGGGGATTTTTTTGCTTTGAAATACATCCACAGAACATTTTTTCTGTGAATACTGATGAATGTCCCAAGTGCTAGTGAAGAATGTTAAGACCACTCATGTTGTCTCATCAGTTACAAAGCAAGATCCATCCAGTAATCAATGCTATCCAAAGAAAGTCCAACAGAAATGAGTAAATTTGTAATTTCATCAGAGAACAGAGCACAAACACTATGAAGGGTATGTCCAGGCTACCTTTATTTCTGAAATGAAGTAAGACCCAGATCCTTTGGCTTTAACCTTCAATCAAGTATCTTAGTGAAGCTTGAGCTCAGCATTTCTGCAAACAGACATTGCAAGAAACCACTTCTTCCTCTGAGTTTTGTAAGCCAAGACCAACAACTTCAGTATTTTTCAACCAAAATAGCTTCAAGTTTAACGTTTTTAGTGAGCAGCAGTGCTTAACCATACAGGTTCTTAACAGACACAAAAGGAAGTGCTGTGTATAGTGCACCATGAGCCTCATGGGAAGGTAACACTTAAAAAACCTGCCTTGCCGTTCTTAAATTACGAAGTTGCCACACAGCTCTGACTGATCAAATGCCTGCACTCAAACTCAGAACTCACTACACCACTTCAATGTATAATCTCCATCACTGACAAAGACAAGGTCCCTCTAATTTCCAGTCACCTCTGCTTGTTTGTCTCATCCTACCTAGGAACACTTGTGTATTTCTAAAATTAGATTTGCAATTTTTTGCATGCTGACAATCCACTACTTCCACTGTGTTTGGAGCAAACAATTCAATGACATTCTGAATCACAGCTCCTGCTCAACAATACAGTTGCTGTTACAACACACATTGAAAGAGAAGACCATAAGTAGCCTTGCAAGAGAATGTCATGGAACAATTCAACTATAAAATGTCCTACTGTCTACAGATCGCAATTCAGGTGGTTGCTTCTGTGACCTCCTGTTTAACTGTGTGCTTTAACAAACTCGTATAAGTGTTTTTTGTTTTGCTTCTAAGTGAATACCAATAATAGCCTTCCATGTTTCACAAACCAGACAAAAAGTCTGCATGAAAATTCTCCCATTTGCCGATTTAAAATGAAAGCTCCATGTTCCAAACTCCAACCCTACATGTCAGGATGTGAATTACAGCAAGCAGAGAGAATGCAGACACAACATCACAAACAGCTTATGCATCCAGACAAGAAACACAGGGCTGCACACGAGAACAGTCCCTACACTGCAGCCACAGCCACAGCCATGTCATGAGCCCTGTGGAATGGGCTGCACTGCAGTGAGAGCTGTTACTTCTGGTCTGCTGCAAACAGGAGAACCTTAAACTTTACTGAGCTCCAAGGGAGATGCTGACTCCCTCAAGGGAAGTTCTGGCCAGGTGGCGGTTGGTTTCTTCTCCCAGGCACTCAGCAATAGGACAAGGGGGCACGGGCTTAAGCTCTGCCAGGGAAAATTTAAGTTGGAGATCAGAAAAAAGTTCTTTCCAGAGAGAGTAATCAGGCATTGGAATGGACTGCCCAGAGAGGGGGTGGATTCACCATCCCTGGAGGTTTTTAAACTGAGCTTGGCCATAGCACTGAGTGCCATGATCTGGTAAATGGACTGGAGTTGGATCAAGGGTTGGACTTGATGATCTCAGAGGTCTTCTCCAACCCAACTGATCCTAGGATACCACACACCCACCCACACCAGTCCCATCCAGCCCAGCCTGCAGAGAGCAGGACTGCAGCTACACTGCTGCCCTTCAGCCAGTTCACTATACAGCAACAGCACTTCTGGTCCATGCAGACACACAGCAAGGCACAGGCTGCTCACAAAGAGGCAGCAGATGGTGAATTTGTCATGTGGAAAGAGGCAGTTGCTACTGTGTGTGGAAGGATATCACATTGTACAACCAAATCCTTTTATTTACATATTTCCTTTTTTTCATGTGGGAAAAGCAAATATGAAGCTTTGCTGTTCCAATAAAGGATTATGCTGTTACAGTATGCTGCAAGTTTTACTTGAGACCACAGCAGGTTAGGGAGGTGACAATGAAAGAGAAATTGGTAAGTAAAAGTGGATTTCAGCAACTTGGTACAAAAATAGATGCTGACAACAGCTGCTGACCTCTTTATTTCCATCTAGAAAAAGCAATGGCAAACAGGATAAACAGCCACCAAATGCCATATCCACTTTACTCACAACAGCTCTTCCCAGCCATACCTTGCTGCTTCAAGAAAACTTGTAAGAACAATGGAGAACTTGCAGGAGTCATGGCCAGTCCCACTTCTACTAATTCGAGACATTGCCTTAGTGCCTTTCACATGTCACAGATTCTTGTTACCACTTCCTCAGAGTATGATCTCTGTTCCAATTAAAAGGAAAAGAGAGTAAAGATTACTTTCAACTGGGAAAACTCTCAATTTCAAAAGGCACATGAAAGTATCAAGTACAGTTTCATGAAAACAAAGGAGAAAAATTACAGAACAAAATATCCTGAATTATTATTTATGTCTCATTCAGTTAAACATGAATCATCCTCCACTCAAGCCTTCCACCTGAAGATTCAAGGCTCCTATTCATTGTTCAAGTTTCATTTCAGTCTTACAGCTTCTCTCAGCCTAAAATGCATTCTTAGTTTCACCATTTTTTTCCAGATTCTGTCTTTCAGCATTTATACCCCACCTCCACCAGACTTGTGAGGCTGCATTACTGCCTTTATGCACGTGACGGGTAGAGATTAAATTAAACTAAATTTCAGTCAAACTACTAAATTTACCTCCTCCTTCTGTCTTCTTACTCACTACGCAGTAGTTATCAATCTTTGCAGCTCTCCACATCACAAAAAACTTGCTACCAGAAGATGTGCAAACAGACTAAAATGGATGCACCTCTAAGATAAACAAGAATTGAAATTAACTTCAAGCCACGTAAGTGTTCTTTGTCCAATGTGTATGACATCGAGTGTTACATTCTGTTCAGGAAAATTAGAGGGCATTTTAATCCCTTTTGCTTTCCCATGCATTTTTCTAAGAGGTGGCACAGTGCCTTTAAGCATAATCATGAATGCCTAAAAAAGAGTAATTCTGCTTTTCTCATTTGACTGTTCCCACATCCCTCAAAAATAGCATAGGGAGAACTGAACTGTGCTGCACTTCAAGACTGGGAACCAGCCAACTAATGTGGCAAGTCACCACCCCATGCACTCCTTGAAACACCCGTGGTGGCAGACTGTGAACAGCAGGACTTGCACACAACTCCAACCTGCACCACCTCAAAAAAAAAAAAGTCATTAAAACACTTTCAGCAGAGTTCACATCAGCTCTGAGCTAGAACAAAAAAGATCAACCAAAAAGCTCAGAATGTCTTAACAAAGACTGTGCAAAGATGAAAGAGCAAGATAAGCATACAGCAGAATATACTTAAGCAACCCCACAAAGGGCAGAAAGGTTTTATACGTTTCATTTGCTGTAGCAAACAACGTTACAACTTTAAAAAAGACAGAGGTGTGACAACAGTTTAATATTTAACACTGAACAGAAGACTGACTGCCTATCTCATTTTTGCAGGAGGAATCTGTAAGCAAGAGAAATACAGCCAAACTTGATGTAAAACAGCTCTTGAAAGAGCTTACATTCTTCCTACCGAAGGATTCAATTAGAAAATTAATTCTGGAATTCATCAAGGTTTTAGCTAGAAACTCTCCAGTTTTTCAATGCTACATTATCTGTTCCTTCAGGTCAAAAACAGACCCTTCTGCTGTTTGAACGAAGAGTATCTACTAGAGAAATAATGTTAATACTGCTGTACAACTAAGCAGATACTTTCTGACAGTAATTAAGGAATTTCTAAGATGTTGCTGAACTTAACAACCATTACACTTAATAAATGCACAAGACACCCCTGCACCTTCCTGCTCCTCATTCCACCTCACTCTCAGTAACAAAGCACAGGTTTTGGTTTGTGTCCCACTCCCATCTTCTCCTCCAGTTGGCCTGGATTGCTTTATTAGAGAGGTGTCTCACGTTCACAGACAGAAAAATGTTTCTACAATGAGAAAATCCTGACAGATAACACCAAAAATCAAAGATCGGTGCAATGCCTGAAATGAAAATGTCCCAAACTTCCCTCATGCACCAGAAACAACAGTGGGGGAACATAACCCAGAGAGCAGAGCCTATACACAACAAATCTAATGGAATGGCATAAAGGAAATCTGTGTACTACTAAGAAGAGAAAAAACCTTGTTTCCAGATGTGAGTATGGATTGAGAGGATTACTGCAGACACTTGGCAACATTTTATTTTTAGAGGAATAAAGACATTTCTCTAGTATCCCTTTTTTTGTCAAGAAATGAAAAAGGCAACAAAATAAACCTCCTCCACAAATGCTTAAAAGGCACAAAAATCTATGCAAGAAAAAAACTGAGGAAAGGATGCGGTTTGAATAAGATAATGCAAGCAATTTCTTGATCATCTGTGTTATGCAAGTATTCAAGCTCCAATCTTGTAACATTCCTGGTACTAACTCTACTAACAGAGAGCAATATCAAGAAGAAATTAATTGATTTATGGTTACTCTTAAATTTTTGTATATAGAAAATATGATGCTGTTTATCCCAAAAATAACCACACAAAATCTAATGGGCCACAGACAGAACATCCTTTGTGCATGTACTACACACGGCTGGACATTTACATGTATGTGCATAATTCCATGGAAAGCAAGACATGGGCTCAAAATAGGAGCAATAAAGAAGGAGATAAAAATTTCAGAGAAACATCTTACACAAATCTACCCATAATTGCCATACGATTCCTAAACTGATTATGAAAGGCTGGCTAAACACCCAGATAGTGATCACCCCACTCCATCCAGCTGTGAGGCTGCAGCTGCAGGACTGTGTCCAGGTCTGGTCCACATAACTGAAGAAAGGGGTGAACATACGAGAGAGGGCCCAAAGGAGGGACACAAAGATGAACAAAGGGCTGGAGAACCTGCACTGTAAGGAAAGCCCTCTTGGCCTCTTCCCTCTGAACAAGAGAGGGCTCAGAGGCATCTCATCACTGTTCCAGTAGTTAAAATCATTCACTTCAACAAACTCCCTTGGGGGGGAAGGGAAATCTCCCTGGAGGTTTTCAAGATGCAACTGGTCACCTTGACAGACAAACTCAGCTATACTCCCTTTCCCACAGAAGGTCGAGACATGATCTTCCAAGCTCTCTCCCAATCTGGGCTATTTTATGGTTCCATGACTCTTACATATTCCAACCCTGATGAATCCTTATGCTCACAAAAAACCCCAAACAATTACCACTTGAGGATGAACAAATACTGCTAAGTCAGTTTAGCAAAACAACACAACACTTACAAATATAATTGATTTGTTGTGAAGTTGGTCAGAGAAGTAGCTGAAAATGCTGAATTTGGATATGACTTTTTAGGATCTGATCATGGTAACAATCAGGCTGCTAATGTACCATAGCACTCACTGGGATACACCAAGTGTCCTGGAGACCTCAATACTCTGTTCCTAAAACACAACCAGAGCTCTGAAATTAACTCAGCAACATTAGTTTCTATACAGTAATTTGTACATGTTAGTAATTGTAATAAAAACATACCTTAGAAGGAAAAGGGAAGTATTTGAAGCAGAATATTTAATACTGAAATAGCACTGGTAGGTACCTTAGAAAAAAACTTTATTAATGGCAAATTCTTGAATTTTACTGCAGAAATTCAGATGTGTCTCTATAGAAAGTAATGAAATATTATTTTTGTGGATCTAGAAAATCCTTGTACTTTCATTATAGATTTTCCCTCTTACCTACTGTCCTGATTTTATTCCTGACAATTTGCTGCAAACAGGTCTGTAACATGGATCCTCAACTACAAACAGCATCTTTAAGCATATAGATAGAACACCACGGGTGACTACCAGGGATCATCTCATTCAGCCTTTCCTCCCTTGCCCTGCTCAGGCAGTATCAGCTACATCTGGTTGCTCAGGACCGTGTTCCATTGGGTCATGAACATCTCCAGTGACAGAGACTCCACGACCACTCTAGACGGTCTCTGTCACTGTTTGACCACCTTCACCACAAAAAGAAAAAAAACGAAAAACAAACCCACAAAACCCACACCAAAACATTTCTTGGTATTTAGATGGAAATTCAAGTTTCTTACTCTGTTACCCCTTGTCCTGTCATAGCACAACACTGAGGTCAGTCTGGCTCTCTCATCTCACCCACTCCCATAAGACATCTACACTTTTGTTCAAGACCCACTCAAGACTCCCCCAAACAGTCACAGCTCTCAGCCCCTCTTAATCCAACAGATGATTCAGTCTGTTCAGCAGCGTCACAGCCCTGCACTGAACTCTCTCCAGGAAGTCCACGTCTCTCTCTTGTACTGGGAGCCCAGTACTGGACACAGCACCCCAGATGTGTCTCACCAGTGCTGAGCACAGGGAAAAGGATCGTCCCACAAGCTGCTGACAACGCTCCTCCCAGTGCAGGCCAAGACACTGTCGGCCTTCTTTGCCACTGCTGCCTGTTCCTGTCCTAACGCCGACGTCCTTCTCTGCAGAGCTGCTTTCCAGATGCTCAACCCCAGTTACTGCTTCCCAGTGCCAGAACTCTCCGTTTCCTTTTTTTAACTTCACAAGATCCCTTGCAGCCCAATTCTCCAGCACAACCACATCATTCTGTCAGTACAACAACCTGATGCTTCAGCTACTTCTGTTTTGAATTGCCTGTGAAGTTGTTAAGGGTGTGTGCCCTCTGTCCCAGCATCCAGGTCATTAATCAGAATGTTCAGCAGTACTGGGCCCTGTTTGCACCCTGGGGAGCACCACCAGTGACTTGCCTTCACCTGGACCTTGTGCTGCTCATCACCACCCTCTGTTCCCAGCCACTCAAGCAGTTTTCAGTGCACTCCACTGTCCCTCTACCTACCCATACACTGCCAGCTTGTCTGTGAGGAGGCTACAGCAGAAGCTGCCAAAAAACCTTATCAAAGTTAAGGTACTCTGTCCCTTTCTCCAAAGGAAATGACCTCATCACAGAAGGCTCTTAGGCTGGTTAAGCACAATTTTCTCCTCATAAATCCATGCTGACTGTTCCTCACCACCTTCAGCACGAAGCATAATTTAAAGGTAAGACTCACATAATAACAGAAACTTTTTTATGCTCTATCACTATCCAGAGTGATCGAGCAGGTATTTTACATAAAAATAAAAAATACTAATAACCACCTTCAGTCCTTATACAGGATCCCACAGTATATAAAGCAGGTCAAGTACACAGACCTTGTCAAGCACCAGCACCATTGGACTGGTACTGCCCGTACTGCCGACGGACACTGAGGAACCCACAGTGCAAAACCCTCAGTGCAGCACAAAGACCATGTCAGAACAAGATCTCTTCTCCTCCCTCCTCGTTCTGTATCTACCAGGAAGACAAATATCAAGATTTTTTCTTGGTGGGGGGCTTGTTAAGGGAGAAAGATAGGTATGTGAGAAATTTTAAAAAATTAAGGGAGTCACAAGAATTTATGGGTGAATCAACAGACAGAGCCCTGCACTGAAGAGACTCACGCCCCCACTGCAACATTTGTGTTCCTCCTCCCTCCACAGTCACAAAACATTCAGACAAAAAGAGGCCAAGAAATACAGCACAATATGATGCTTCTCAAGAGTGCAGGCCAGTTGATGAAGTGTAGAAGTCCCACACTGATGTTCTGGGAGTCAATAGGACACAAAACAAAAACTAAATAAAGAGCAGGTCAAGAGACCCTAGTCATTGTTTAAACAAAATTACATCATCTGATTTAACTAGAATACCGACTACACTACTGAAAAATCCCCCTCAGACTTTTTCTGGCTTCCAGTGGTGTCCCTCTTCTGGTTTTCTTTGTCTGAAGCTCTTTCATTTACCGATGTAACCAACACAGTGAGTTCACTCACTGCTTCACTTCCTGTGTCGGCCTAGGTACGCTGTCGCTCCCCTGTGTTCAACCACTCACTGAAGACAGAACTTCTAACACCACACATTCAGCCACAACTAGAACCAGATTTTGATTCAGCTCTGTTCTGTAACTGGTCCAAAGAGCACACTATCCACCAGCTTTAGAAAAGTAAAGGGTTTCCCTTATGCACAGCACAGGAATTAATAGAAATTCACTACCTAAAAAGGAAAATATTCACTGTTAACTACATTAACTGCTCAACAGAGAAGAAACCTCATACACTAAAATCAATTTACATCACATTTCTTTTTTTTTTAATATAGTACCTAACTTAACATGCCAACATTATTTCCCTTCAGTTTCCAGGGAACAGATTCATTCATCAGTCTAGAAAAGGGCCTTCCAATGTCACACACAACAAAGTTCCTTACTGTGATCTTCTGAAACACATAGTGCTGCAGAACTCTGAGCTGACATCTTCGACACACACGTGAAGATACTAAAATGATGTTCAGCCAGAAAAATGTTTCTGTGCAACCCATGGTTACTTAATATTCATCTACCCATTTCTATCTTCAGCTCTTTTTCTCATTATGTTGCCTCAACAAGCACCAAGAGTGACTGTAAGAAAACATCTGCTTTAGGAAGATTTGTTTTAACCAGATGGCATTTTGACAGACTCTTTTGTTTTGTGTTGTTGAATACTTTCAGATTTTGACTGATTTCCATTTCAAACTGTGTGTAAAAAACATCGTATGAAAGCGCCAGTTTTGCTGGAATTCTGGAACTGCTCCTGCCACCTTAATGCAACAGTAGGATCTACAGCAGTTCTGCCAACTAAGATTTTAAATCAAATAGATAAATAAGTGAACTAGCTTTCATTCACTGAATCCAAAGGCGTTTCCTTACAACATTTCAGCCTCTGACACTCATTTGCAAATGGGGTAGAAAAAGCACAGGAGAAAAAGACCTAAACAAACACAGAGTTGCTCACTTTACTTCCTTGCATACTGTGCCTCCCACCCAGCATTAATCTGCAACATAAACACCCCACTGCTGGGCTCCAGAAAAATGAAAAAAAATGAAAAAACACACACAGAAGAGACAAGTCCTAAGTCAGTTTCACTGATCACAGAAAAACAAAAGCAACCCTACTAGGAGATTTTGAGTTCATGACTAAAGAGAACGTGTCACATGCTCGGAGTCTCCTCCCACTGATCAAAAATTAAAGAAAACACTAACAGAGATACATTCTCTTTTTCCTTAGGTATACAGAAAAGACAAGAGGAAATTAAGTACATTAGATGCTTCCTAGAAAGATGGGTATATCCTGACCCCCCAGAACAAACTATATTTACAGCATCCTAATGAGAAGTGCAAACCTTGCATCTGCTTCACCTCCCATTTCTTCAGGTTTGTTACTGTGAAAGCAAGAATGTCAACTATACTATTTAAAAGCTTATTCATGTTTAAAAAAGTGTTTGTCTACAACATCTTTATGGCCTAAAACTTGGAGACAGGGAATTCGTATTTTATTTGTTTTGTGTTTGGGCTTTTTCCTTGCTTTGGGTTTGTTTTTTTAAACTGTAAAATAAGCCAGGAGAT
Organism: Pithys albifrons albifrons; assembly: GCF_047495875.1. Lineage (NCBI taxonomy): Eukaryota > Metazoa > Chordata > Aves > Passeriformes > Thamnophilidae > Pithys > Pithys albifrons. The sequence goes on along the minus strand of NC_092497.1, from coordinate 63,166,719 downwards.
GAACATGTGACTGTGTCTAAATTTATGCAGAATACTTTTTTAATTTTATACTTAAAAGTCTAATTAAGACTGGAGCATGAACCTGGAAAAAGCAGCAGCAACATTTACTAGATACATCTCTCTGGAGCCAGGAACCATCCAGCAAAATCCTGAAATGTGATGCATGTCCATGGGAAGGAAAAGCAGCCTAGTGAGTCCTCGCTGTTACAGTAATTTTGTATCATACAGAGCAAGGCCAGCAGTGAAGAGCACTCTCAGTTTCTGAAGCAGACTTAACACACTGTGAGCTACTAAGACAAAACCATGTGACAGCACTGTGGAATTATCCATCAAGCCACCCTGCATTCCTCCCATAAAAACTGAATGAATTAGGAGGAAGTGGGAAAGGGTGGAGCTGCCAGTCCTATTTAAATAAATGGGACAGCAGTTCGCAATCACATCCAACTGGAGAAATTTAAAACAAGTTTAAACTGCAAGATCAGTTACTGTTCCTAAAGACTTATACTGGACCCTTCCTTGTACACAGTAATGGATAACACTGATCTTTGGTTTTGGTAATAAATCAGAAGTTCAACTCTAGAGAAGCAGATGGTATAACTACAAAGAAACAGCACTTCCAAAATAAAAAACAGGATTGAAAGGATGGAATTTACTACTGGCATAAACCAATTGAATGATTTAACTGAAAATAGTAAAAACTGACGCTGAATAGAATAAAAAAAAGAGATGAAAGCTTCTAAATAATCAGCCAATGTAATTCTTTTATCAAAAAGTCACACATCAAGGATAAAAATTACAAAGGAAAAGCCTAAGTATTGGGAGGCACAAACTTCGGAATCAACTTTTTTAATGTATTTACTTCTCTGTTTCTGCATTTAAGAATCTTCAAGGGAACATCATTTATAAAAATATCTTTCTGTCAAAACTTTAAAATATAAAACTGATTTTAATCCATTCTAATCCATCGCTCCAGACTGCCTGAATTTTTAAAAAGACCAAACCATGTGCACATTAGTTTGGCTGTGTTTGTATATGAAATGGAAAAGGTGTTACTTTTTTATTTAAGTAGAAAGACATACAATACAAAATGATGACATGATATAGGAAGTATTCTATGTCAAGTTTAGCTGTTGTTTTATTTTTAAAAAATGAAGTTTATGGCTCTACTGAGAAGGCACTACCAGAGAGAGGAAAAGTTACCCCAACAGGTAGTTTAAACCCCAACCAGAATGGCTCACTCTTCCTGGCGGCCGGCAGTACCGCAATGAAAACTTGCAAACAACTAACTGGAGCGCCCTTTCCTCTAGGAGAGCTGACCCTAGCCACAACTGGAACACCAGATCCTGGTGAAGGGGAAGGAGCCCGACCTCTGCTGCCGCCGCTCACCCTCTGGGCTGCGGGAGCCCCCGGGCTGGGTCTGCGGTGCCCGGGCCGTGTCCCGGTGGTGCTGCCTTCCTGCTGGAGCGGAACCGGGGAAGGGAGGGAGCGAGCGATGGAAATCGGGGGCAGAACTTCTACAGGACTTCCAGCGGAGTTTGACACACGCTTCCCCCCGGCAGCGATGGGGGCCCAGCGGCTGCCCCAGGCCCGGCGGGGAACGGGGCGGGGAGTACTCACTGGTTGGTGGGGGGCGCGTTGAGCGGGATGGCCACCTCCTCCTCCTCGTACTCCGGCCCGTCCAGCGAGTCCCCTTCGTCCACTGTGCCCAGCCCCCCCGCCAAGGGGGGCGGCGGCGGTGGCGGCGGCAGCGGGGGGAAGGCGGCGGTGCCGGGATCGGCGGCGGGAGGGGCGGGCCCCGCGCCCAGCTCCAGCAGCCCCAGCACGGAGCACAAAGCCGGCCCGCCCGGGGGGCCCTGCGGCCCCGGCGCCCTACCCCGGCACACAGCGGGGCACTGCCCCGGCTCCCCGGCGGCGGCGGCGCCTCCCCCCGTCCCGGCCGCAGCGCCCGGGCCGCTCTCCTCCCCCGCGGCCTCGGCCGCCATCATGGTGCGCCTCGCCCCCCGCGCCGCCGCCGCACGCCGGGGAGGAGGCGACAAAGGGGCCTCGGCCCCCCGCCCCCGCCCCGCCCCGCCCCGCCCCGGTGGGCAGCGGAGCCGGGACGCGGCCGAAACTTCCCGGCGGAGACGGGCCGGGAACAATGCCCGGCTCTGGGCGGGGGCTGCGCCGCTCCCGGCACCGCGCGGTCCCGCGGCCCGCAGCCACACAGCCAAGCCCCGCCCCCGGCGCGCATCGCGCCTGCGCGAACCGCCGCGCCACTCCGCGCCTGCGCGCACAGCCCGGGAGGCGGGAGGCGAGAGGCGGCCCCGGCCTGGGATGGGACGGGATACCTTGGATTGGGGCAGCTCCGGCCGGGATGGGGCAGCTCCGCCTGGGGTGGGGCAGCTCCGCCTGGGGTGGGGCAGCTCCGCCAGGGACACCCTGGAGTGGGGCAGGTCCTCCAGAGGCACCCTGGGATGGGGCAGCTCGACCCGGGACACCCGGGGATGGGGCAGGTCCGACAGGAACATCTTGGGATGGGGCATCTCTGTCAGGGACACCATGGGATGGGGCAGCTCGTCCCGGGATGGGCAGCTCTGCCGGGAACACCCTGGGATGGGGCAGCTCCGCCAGGGACGCCCTGGGATGGGGCAGCTCCGCCAGGGACGCCCTGGGATGGGGCAGCTCCGCCAGGGACGCCCTGGGATGAGGCAGCTTCACCAGGGACACCCTGGGATGAGGCAGCTCGGGCTGGGACACCCTGGGACACCCTGGGATGGGGCAGCTCGGTCTCAGCCCAGCACTGCTGGGGCAGCCCCTTAGCCACAGCACCCAGCGCCACATCCAGTCATCTCCCGAACGCCTCCAGGACTCCAGTCCAGTGCCTAACACAGTGAATTTTACTTTTTTTTTCTGATATCTGAGTCTCAGCTTGAGGCCATTTCCTCCATCCCCTCACTGCAGGCACAGTAGGAGAGACCGGCCCTGCCTCGCTGCAACCTCCGTTCAGGTATCCACGCGATAACAGGCCTCTAGCTGAACCAGGGGAGGATCAGATGGGATGTTAGGGAAAGTTTCGTCATTGAAAGGGTGGTCAAGCACTGGAACAGGCTGCCCAGGGCAATGGTGGAGTGTGGATGTTGTGCCTGTGGACATGTTATAGTACTGGACCTGTCAGGTTATTGGTGGTCTTGGTGGTATTTTCCAACCTTAATGATTCTATGATTCCTTTCTAACAGTACGAATAAAACAATATTGCATCCTGGAATCCACACGGTACTGTTTACCTTGTAAGATTTGTTATTCCATTACTATTAAATGATGCTTACTGTACACTTTCCTAAAATACCTTTTTCATGTTACTCAGTCCTGTAGACTCTCACCACACACTCCCCCAAACCTATCTTCATCATCAATGATTTTTCTGCCTTAAGTGGCTTTACTGATGAGCTTCACCTCACATCTAAGTAACTCTCTGGTCAAGAAGACATCGTGTGATTGCTATTACCAGGCAATACAATATGTAGATAATCTTTTGATTCTTTTTCCCCCACTGTTAAAAAAAACTGGCAAACAGCAGCACGTTGACACTTGCATGTCTCTCTAGAGTTCTCAGAAGGCATCTAAACATTCAGGTTTTCAAAGCTTTGCATTACCCATAAGTATTAAGTGAATTTTTCCTGAGGCCGCTAAAACAAACTACTGCTCCCACTTGCATAGTTCTCCAGCAACCTCTTTTTATCTGCTGAAATTGTTTCATATCTTGCTTTCAAAAGGCAAACTCTGCTTCCAGTTACACTACTGAGATCTGTGGAATTATGCTGGGTTTGTGCCCAGGGTCAGTGGAAGGAGAAGTTGTCTCTAGCCCTAAGTTTACAAAATCGTAACACATCAATTTCCTGCCATTTTTCTGTTTTAAGAAATTGTAATTTCAAAGAATTTGTAGCCTGCTCTCTCTGTGGGCTTCTCTTTACTGCCGTCTGCCTTCCCTCACAGATTTCTAAATAAAGTAATTTTCACACAGCCTTGTCACTGTTGTAGTAGCAATATGCCTAAATATAGAAGTGCAGTATAAATATTTATAAGATCCTCTTTAGGAGGCAAGCTTTTCCAAGTGCCTGCCAGAGAAGCAGCGTGTGTATGGGGGCGTGGGGACTGGAAGGACAACTGTGCTAAGAATTTCATGCAGGAGGGAGTAATGTGGCTGCAGCACTCCTTCGGGAGATTTATTTTGGGGACAACTGTTTTAAATTTGGCAAGGATTCCACAAAAAGAGAGCTCTTACTGAGATCAGCCAAGCTGTTGCCTGTCTGCCCCTGACACACCATTTCTGATCACTTTGCAGGCAGTGTTGCCATCCTGAGTCATTTGGCACTGCAGGTTATGCACATCTCTCTGCACCATCTCTTAAGCCTTGAAAGTTGACTCCCTTTTTAGAATCATGGGATAGCTCGGGTTGGAAGGCAGCTGTAAGGATCATCTATTCCACTCCTTGCTCCTCACAGGGCTATCCAAAGCTACAGCTATAAGCCTTCGTGGGAACTCGTGTACATGAATATATTTGGATGAAGGAAAAGTGTAATGATATTTGTCTTGATGCTTCTTGTGCGTTTCCAGATATGTCTTTTTCTGAAATCCTTGGTGTAAACAACTCCAGGATAGTTAGTCCTTCTGATGCCCAAGGGGTTTTTGGTTTTTGATTTTCACATTTTATAGATTTTAAAAGTACCCGTAGCTGTAGCAAATGTAGATTTAATGTGCTAGTATTCTCACAGCCTAAGTTCATTGTTTATGTATCCTAACCCTTAGCATTTATCAGTAGCTCAAATTCTCTTAGTTATTTAGACTCTCTTCAAGGTAAAGAGCTGAAGGATATCAGAAAGGCCTGCAGAACGAAACATAAACACAGGTCAGAGTGACCCAGAATTCAGAACTGGAAGAACTCCAGAAACTAGAGGAAGAGGAGATGATGAAGACAGAGGGTCTCATTAACCCCCCAGACTCAATTCCTGGAGGTGGGACCAGGGGCAAGACTGGGGCTGGACTGAGAAATGTGTAATGTGATGATTAGAGGGATCATATTATAAAAGCCATGGAAACTAGAACTGGGGGGCACATGCATGTCATGTATTCCTGTGGCCCTTCAGCCTGTTATTAAAGGACCTTTACTTTTTATCTTATCCTACATTAACTTGGCTCAGAGTCCTGCTTTGTGGGGGGCACTCATGGCATCACTTCGTCCCCACTGTGTGAATGGTATCAGGCTGGATTCTCTGCAGTCTATTTGCGTGTTCCCTAGTTTGAGGCTGATTGAATACTACAAACCACAAGAAGGGTGACAGTGGTGAGAGGTTCCAGGCAGATGAATACGTGATTAGGAACTCAAGTTTTCAGGCTGGGTTTGTCACTGACTTGCACGGCCTTAGGCAGGTCATTTGTACAAGGTTACACTTTCTCCATCAGTAAAATAAGAAGGTATTTTGCAGATGTGTCAGAGGATTAATTAGGTTTTTTACAACATTTCAAAGCTGTTAAACATTAATGCCTATTAGGATGAAAAGCCACATGAAGTGTGAGCCAGTATTTCAGTTATTAAATAAGATGTTGCCTGAATTGTGGATACAAGCACCACATAACCTTCCCTTTCAGTCCTGATTTCTGCACAAACCTGCTTTTCTCCTTTACCTGAATGCAGTTTATTTCCACTTTTCCAAAGTGTCAACCTGTCTCAGAAATAAATAGCAACAGAGGAATTTTCAGTCTTTCTCTTCCAGGGTGGAGTAATAAGAAAGCCGCCTTCCTATAATAAAGAACCTAGAATGTTCCAGCTATTCCAGTTCTTCCCCTTGTACTCCCACAGCTAAACAGTTACAGTGAGAGATGTTTCTTCTTTCTACCTGCATAGCTGTCATGCCACGTGTATTGCTGAGGAGGTGGAAGAGTGGGCAGAATTTGGGCAAGAACTTCAATACTATTATTTTTATTTCCTGTGACTTAAATTCTTCCATGATGTTTATATTTTCTTTTTGTTAAAAAACACTGATTGTGTTCCCAGACTGATTATTACGAGCTAATCATTGAACAATCATCATCACTGTCTGCATATTTAATTTGGGGTCTCCTCTGTCAGTTCTCCCGTGCTCATCATATGAATTAGAAACTTTTGTTTGCATTTGTTCGTGTTGGATCTGAATAGATCAGCAACAATAAACTACTTTGAAAGTATTTCCTTTCATTTTAAAAGTTCGACAGTATTCAAATGGTATTTTTGGTTAATGACTTCTTCGTTATTACTGATTTCAAGAGCATTTTTGTCACGTGAGAAATCATCACCTCTCAAACTCCAAACTGGTCCATAACCTTTTGCCCTTACTCAGGTTGCTTCTGCTTTAGTTTGTATCCTTTCAATTAAATGTTTAAGCTGGAGATGAGTTAGGCATAAATAAAAAAAAACTATACAAATAGAAATTATATCCTACCTTGAGAGTCAATATGTTTATGAATTTGAAATTCATTTAGAAAATACTGCTGAATCAGTACCTTTATTTTTGTCTTTCAAGGAGTTGCAAAAATATGTGGTCCTGCACAGCCCTAGGATGGTGCTAACTTGGAGTTGTCAATGCCGTGTTTTAATTTGCAGACAAACCTGAAAATTCAAGATCTAGTCTACAGACTGGATGAAGACAATCAGTAAAGTGGATCCCAAACTGCAGGTCATAGATCTGGCATTCCAGAGGAAGGTACTGTTAGTTGCCACCCATAAGCTTTAAGTGTGTTGTAGATTAAAAAAAAAACAATGAAGAGTTACGTTTCAGTCACAGAGATGGTGGCATATTATTTTCAGACACAGGAGACAAATGGGAGCACACTTAAGAATATTTATTTGCTTTTAAAAACTGTTGTGATTTTCTTATATGGGATTTTTCACAGACAATTTTGTCCTTATCAGTATCTTACCTGACAGATTTGGTACCTTTTTTAGTACATAACTGTTAGTTAAGCAGCCACCATAATTTTTTCTCTTTTATGAGAGGTGAAGTTCATGTCCCTTTGTGCTGGTTTCAGCTGAGGTAGAGTTAATTTTCTTGCCAGTGGCTGGTATGGGGCTATGATTTGCATTTGTGCTGAGCACAGGGTTGATAATACAGAGATGTTTTTGTTATTGCTGAGCAGGGCTTACACAGAGCCAAGGCCCTTTCTGCTTTCCCTATTACCACACTGGCGAGGAAGTTGGGGGTGCATGGGAGACTGGGAGGAGGCACATCCAGGACAGGTGACCCAAACTGACTGAAGGGATATTCCACACCGTATGGCATCTCAGTATATAAATCTGTGGAGAAGGAGGAGAAAGGGAAGGACTTGAAGTGATTGTGCTTGTCTTTCCAAGTAACCCTTAGGTGTGATGGGGCCCTGCTCTCCTGGTGATGGCTGAACACCTGCCTGCCCATGGGAAGCAGTGAATTAATTCCTTGTTTTGCTTTGCTTATGTGCATGGCTTTTGCTTTCCCTGTTACACTGTCTTCATCTCAACCCATGAGTTTTTCAGCTTTTACCCTTCTGATTCTCTCCCCAGCCTTTCTGGTGGGGAGAGAGTGAGCAGCTGAGTGGGGCTTGGCTGGCTGGGGTTGAACCACAACACCCCTTTAACTTCAGGAGTGTGTGATTGCTCTGTCAGTCTTACCTGATGACTGTGGTCCTTGTATTAAAATTCCATATGATTGCCTCTATTTAAATGTGAGAGAAACCTGATTATATCATAGAATCATAGAATCATAGAATTGATTGGGTTGGAAAAGACCTCTGAGATCATCGAGTCCAACCCTTGGTCCAACTCTAGTCCATTTACCAGATCATGGCACTCAGTGCCACGTCCAATCTCAGGTTAAAAACCTCCAGGGATGGTGAATCCACCACCTCTCTGGGCAGCCCATTCCAATGCCTGATTACTCTCTCTGCAAAGAATTTTTTTCTGATCTCCAACTTCAATTTCCCCTGGCAGAGCTTAAGCCTGTGACCCCTTGTCCTATTGCTGACTGCCTGGGAGAAGAGACCAGCACCCACCTTGCTAGAACTTCCCTTCAGGTAGTTCTAGACAGTGATGAGGTCACCTCTGAGCCTCCACTTCTCCAGGCTAAACAGTCCCAGCTCCCTCAGCCTCTCCCCATAGGGCTTGTGCTCCACTCCCTTCACCAGCCTTGTTGCTCTTCTCTGGACTCGCTCCAGCACCTCAATATCCTTTCTGAACTGAGGGGCCCAGAACTGAACACAGTACTCAAGGTGTGGCCTCACCAACGCAGAGTACAGGGGAAGTATCACTTCCCTGGTCCTGCTGGCCACGCTATTTTTGATACAGGACAGGATCCCATTGGCCTTCTTGGCCACCTGGGCACACTGTTGGCTCATTTTGAGCTTCCTGTCAATTAGTACACTTGTCCAAGCCATGGGCTACCAGCTTTTTCAGGAGTATATTATGGGAGACAGTGTCAAAGGCCTTGCTGAAGTCCAGACAGACCACATCCACAGCTTCCCCTCATCCACCAGGTGGGTCACCTGATCGTAAAAAGAGATCAGGTTGGTCAGACAGGACCTGCCCCTCCTAAACCCATGCTGGCTGGGTCTAATCCCTTGTCCACCCTGAAGGTGCTGTGTGATTGCACTCAGGATGATCTGCTCCATAACCCTGCCAGGCACAGAGGTCAGACTGACATTTAGATCCATGTTTATACCTTTACAAAAAGCACTGTTGGATTCTTCCCTGATCTTTTATGTATTGATTCCATGTGTAGATACACTGAAAATTATGTTACTTTTTAAACAGTACTAAGAGTATCCTCCTTTTTAGAAGCTGATTGAGATAGTATTTTACGTAGGAAGAAATGAAAAACTGAGTTACAAAGGGCAAACAACTTTTTTTTTCACTTTTAATTTGAAAATATTTTGCATGTAATAATTCTTCCTTAGTTAATTACAGCTGACTTCCATAAGAATTCTCAGTGATGAAGGACCTTAGGCTTTGGCAGCTGTTGATGGTCGGAAATTTACAGTTTGGCAAACATCTTTGTGTTTTTTAAGCTGTTTTGGTATTTTTTGGATGTCTATATAGGTGCTCTACAGAAGCTAGGGAAAGGAAAAGAGCCTGGTAGGAATGAACAAACAAAAAAATGAGATTACTCCCTTTATACCTTCAGAATTTCCTCTGAGACTCATGATGTAATGTGCAGAATAATCCCAGCCAATGCTTGGAGCTACAGTAATTTTTTATGCTGTTTACTCTGAAATTTTTAAACAAGCAGTTAAACTGTTGAAGAATATATAATTCTCACTGATTGCAATAAAATAATTTCTCAGTTTGTTGTTATTATTTTCAATGACAATATAAGCCACCTAGCTTTATTTTGTATTTAAATAAGTGATATTTCTGTCAGGTGTCACCATAAAATAAACATATAAAAATCCACAAAAATCTATAAAGCATATATCACGGAGCAGGCTCATATTCTGCATTGATAGTAGAAATTGGTGCCGCTTAAAGACTAAAATTTAAATAGAGTATTTATAGATGTAACTGTAATTTAGGTATTAAGTAGGTATATATTGGTTTTTTCAGTGATATTTATATAGTGGACCTCATAAAATAATAGCAAGGGAAATTATTCTGAATTTTTAAATTTCATATAAGTTTCCAGTAACCAGAAAAACATCTTTTGGACCTGTATTTTTATATTAACATCTTCATGGATTAAGCCACTGAAAATGAAAAGTCAAGAAAGAAAATACCCTTTCATATAAGAGATGTTTGTTTATCTAAGATGTAGCTAGAACAAATTCATGAACATCAGATCTGTATGAAGCCAATGATGTTTTAAAATATCTGCTCACACAATGCCAACCAAATTTCCATGTACAGTTACTGACTGTACAGAAACTAGTATTTGTATGTGAGAGATATAAAATATTTTTGCAGAATTAGTAATTGTGTCTGAGGTCATAATTACACATCTACAGTATCTATTCTGTATAAGAAGATTCCTACTTCCTTATGTAAATACTCTCATGGAACAAGTTTGTTCAGCTGTTACACTGGGATAGTTTAGGTATCCTAGTCTCCTACTTACAGGTTAATTCCTATGTGTCCTGCATCCTAGAATGAATTTTTCCTTTAAGATGTTCCTCAATTAGAAAGAAGAAAGAAATTGTTAAAATCCAATATGCTAAAACCAATTCTTAGCCATTTTTGTTCTAGGATTCTGTGACTTAAGACATGGTGAATGACTCTAACTGCAAAATTTAATAGGTGAAGTGCTGTGGTTTATATTGTATAATTGCCCAGACTCCTAAACTCCTTGACCTTATAACATGTTAATTGAAACATACTTCTCAAATAATCCACTTATTATGCTTTCCATTACTAGTAAGTTTATTATTTAGGATAGAATTTACTTATATGAAGCAATTTGTTTAAGTTAGTTGTATCTCTGGTGTTGACTTCAAAATCAGTCCAAAACAAGAAACTACTCTGAGTAGGAACATAGGTAGTCTACAGTTTTAAGGAGGTGCTGTAACGCATCCTGGAAGAGCCTAAGTATACCTACACTGTGGTTACTCAATTTTAACTTATTGTGGATTGAATTCTATGAGGTATTAAACAAGAAATTACTAGCTGTCATCTCCTGATTCTATGTAAGTCAGAGATACATGAGGATTTAATGGTGACAGTGAAAACACTGCTGAACCTAATTGCTTTGAAAGAGATAGAAGTCTGATAGATGTGCTTGAACATGATAGTCAGGATGATTAGGAAAACAAGAGGTTCTAATATTGCATCTGATGTACAGCATCTGCTACATGAGGGCAATCGTTGTAGCAGCAGTTATCAGTTAGCTATAATTATTACCAGTTTCACTTGACATTTAAATGATAAGTTATGCACACAGTTTAAAATTAATCTAATATTTTCCAAGGTGTGCTCTGTGTAGTTAGTTTATTTCCTGCTTTGTGACCTTCACTGGTACAGCACAATTTGTGGGGATATCCATTTCCTCAAAGTCAGCAACGACACACTGATTTTTCTGCTTGTATTTATGTGAAACAATGAAAGGTGAACTGTTTGGTGTGGTATGCCAGTCACAGAGAATATAAGATGAATTCACAAGTCTTTGGCTCTATTCTGGAAGCTGTGTTGTATAAACAGCAGTATCTGCATAGAATTTATGACAGTGGCATACACACAGAGCATGATTACATTTTCTTAGAGAGGAAGGCTAAAAATTAATGCCCTAGAAATTCTATCTGTTAAATGTTATAGATAGTATTATTGTCTTATTACCTGCATGTTTTTAATCATGGAAGGAATTACTTCAATTATTTGCTGTAACTTATCCAAAACATTTTATGTATAAGTAAAAGCTTAGTAAGTTACCTTTCGGTAAAATCAAATTTAGGCTATTTTAATCAACAGAAATTCCCATCTTTGTTTGCTCAGCTTACTAAAAAGCTATTGAAGCAGTATGAAAACTTCATATCAGTGTTGTGTCACATGGAGAATTTTTTATGTTACCAAGTGCTTAAGCTCCAAGACTCATTGAAAAGCAACAATCCTGGTAATACAGACTTTAAGCCAGCCACAGGGTACAAGGTATCATATTTTAGATGTAAAAAAATGCTGTGTTAGAGCTCTAGGAACTGCCTATATCCATCTTCTTAAATAAGCAAATATGCCTTCCAGCAACCCAGACCATAAGCATTCTGTTGGCTGACAGCAATTTGAATGAAGGGCCAAGGCAGGCACCCACCTGGAAGGAGGATTGCTTAGCTGTGTCATGAAACCCATTAGCACTCTGCGTATTGCCAGTGGAGGGGCAAGAAGGGAGATGGGAAACATTGTTCTCTTAGTTTTATTTTTGTACATTTGCTTGTATTTTTTGTCATGTCTTTCTTAGTCTTCATAAATAGTTACTTATTTCCTTCTAGTCCAGTGGGACCCTTAGGTCCTTTACTGCAGAGCTGCTTTCCACTGGGTGTCTCCCAGTACCTACTTGTTCCTGGGGTTGCTGTTCCCAGATGCAAGATTTTACATTTATTGAGCTACTCAATCTTCCTGTCAGCCTGTTTTCCATCCCCCTGAATGACAGATCATATCAGCCACTCATCCCAATATCAGCCAGCCCTCCTAGTTGTGGTATCAGCAGCAAATTGAGAGTGCAGTATTTCCCACCACACAGATCCTTCACAGAGATTTTCACTCCTTTTGTGTGACTTGAGAGAGGGCAAACACTCAATTAATATCTGATTACCTGCTCTTGCAAGAAGTCAGGGATAAAAATTCAATCTCACAAGACCAATAAGAAATGCTCATTTGACATTTGACTTTGAGATTAAAGCAAGATGTTTGTATCATACAAAATTCTATAATAATGTTTGCTTGCTATAGTCTTTCTCCAGAGTCCAGTGTCTCTGAATGATAGAGAATGAATGCCTGACTTTTTTTCTCCAAGTTTATATTGAAGAGAGAATTCAGGAAGTCCTCTATCCATGTGAAAGCTGTGAGCTCTAACATTTGAAACCCTCTAGGCTGGAAGTTCAACAAAACAACATAAACCATGTCCCATTGCTTTTTCCATTGATCCTATGTTTATTTAAGCAAATGGTTGGGAGAAGGAACAACATTTCATCAGGAGAGTCTGCAACTTCTCCTTTAAAGCCAGAACTTTCTTACTATGAGGGCTAGTGCCAGACAAACAAGGGAAGATATAATTTTTTATTCCAAAAGAACTAAGATAAGGCATAAATTTCTGTTCTCCCACTCCTGCGATGATGATTTTGAGAAACATATTAAATACTTTGTGCATGTTTTTTTGCAACCATAAGTGATTTCATTAGAACCCCAAATACAAATACAGTGAAGTTTCACATGACAGTTGATATCCTTTCCTGCCATACTGAAATAACCACTTCCTTTTGAAAAGTAATTCAGACTATCTGAGTCATTAAGGGTCTGTCCCAGAAGGTGATTTTTGCCACCCTGCTGCTTCTGTGGTTTACTCAATATATGAGTTACCTACGCCAGACTTCAGTTTCCAAATTATTCCCTTGTCACCTCTAGAGAAAAAAAAAACAAACCCAAACATTTTGAAGCAAAATATCATAAAATGGCAGGATAGTTAGGGGTTGGAAGGAACCTCTAGAAAACATCTAGTCCAACTCCCGTGCCAAGGCAGCTTCACAAGGGGGTTTTGAACAGTTTCAGAGAGGGAAACTCTACAACTTCCTAGCAACCTGTTCCAGTGCTCTGCCACCCTCAGTGTAAGGAAATTCTTCTTTGTGTTAAAGTTTCAACTCTTGTGTTTTAGTTCATGGCCATTGCTCCTCGTCCCATTGTTGAGGGAAGGCTCAGACCCTGGCCATGATATCCTTCATACACAACCCACTGCCCAGTGCTGACAGGCTAGCCAAGGACGCTGTAACCTTGGGAGAGCCTAACAGTGGGTAAACAACCTCGAAGCCGGGGAAAATCAGCATCCAAGTGGCGCCAGTGCCGCGTAGCCGGCTGCGTGGAGGCTACACTCCCTCCAATCAGCATTAGCTCCACAGCCGCATGGACAGACGCCATGAGCCAATCACAAGTTGTTGTTGTACGCGTGATCAGCGCAGAAAGTTATATTAACCTGTTTATTCCTTAATAAAGGGGAACGTTCCCGTTGTTGTTATTGGAAGCAAGGCATATATCTCTGTGAGAAATCACCTTGACTTTGTGCCGGACCTGGGGGTAGCTAGCAGGGGTGTGATAAATGATCTCTAGAAGAGCTTTTTCCCCAACATCCCATCCCTGAGCAACACTGAAAAATGTCTGGCACCATTCTCTTGACACACACATTTGAGATATTTATATGCATTGATGAGATTCCCCTCTCAATCTTCTCTTCTCCAGACTAAACAGGCTCAGCTCCCACGGTGTCTCCTTGTAAGAGTGATATTCCAGACCCCTCATCATCTTTTTAGCCCTCCACTAGACCCTCTCCAGTAGCTCCTTTGTCTTTCTTGAATCATGGGGACCAGAATTTAACATAATATGTGGACTCACTCAATATGATATATTATTAATTACTGTAGATATTTGTCCCTTTTTTTACTCCCCAGTATTGTTAGCTGACTTGCTGGAGTTATGTCAGTGATGGAATTGGCACTCTCTCCAATTGTTTGACAGGAGGAGGCTGTTCTTTATAGCAGTAGTAAAAGTAATCTTACGTAAGCTAAGAAACGCCTTGAGTGAATCAGATAGGATAATTTCAGGTTACATAGATTGAACTAGCACTACTAGCTAAACTAGTAGTTTATTATTACTACTGCTACTATGAAAATAATAATAATAGAAACAAAAATGGCAGGTGTGATAGTAGTACCAAAATCCTTTGATTTCATCCAGTATCCCTTCTCTTCCTTCTCTTTAGACTTTTTAGTCTTGGCTGTCTTGTTTTGTATCAAAGGCCCAATGAAATGAAATAAACAAGTAGTGCAGCCTTTGAATCATCTCTCCATATAAGTTCCTGCCCAACCTTCCAATTAGACATGCAACTTCCTCTTCTTGGAAAGTGTTTCACACGTTCTTACCTACCTCAGCTGTTTAACATCTGATCCTTATCTTGTTTTTTTTCTTAAACACTTGCCCATTTACTAGTCAACAGATGTCAAAGTTGCTTCTTTTCCCTTTGTTGTTTCAGAGTTAGTGTAATTGTAATTATATTGCCATAGTTTCTGTGCAAGATAACATTGCAAGGGGAGGTTTTTAGAAGTATGAAAAACTAGGTAGTTACAGTATTGTTTTAAATTAAGAAGTATGAGTAGAGACTCAGCTCTCACTGAGGTACATATCCCATGAGCTTGCACTCAGCTTACAGATTTGGGACATGTATTCTGCAGCTAAATCTAGAAATCTGAGTCAGGACCTGGAAGTTTAATAGACTCCTGAAGGCAGTGGACATGGAGGTGCAGTGCATAAAACAGTATAATTCCATTCTGACCGAAACATGTTAAATCTCCATCAATAAATGATTCTCCACAGATGGTACTGTATTTCTTGAAACAAGCAGTTAAGTTTAGGCACAGTCCCTCTGATGAAAAGCCATGGAAGCAATTTTCAGAGGTGTATGTCCCCCAAAACAAATTATAGGAACAGAAGAGTTAAATAGAGCAGTTCCTTTCTATGTGAAGAAGAATGTGAGATATTGCACTGTTTACTTCATTTGTGCTTCTTCTTATGAGCTTCAAATAAGGAAACAGCAGACCAAAACAAAAAGCACAAAGAGCTGATACAGCTGTTGCACAATGAAAGAATATTTCAATCTCTATGCATGGCATTCAGAGAGAATGAAAAAAACCAGACATTGCATAGCATTTGATTATACTGGGTAAAAATAATCAACAATTAACTCCCTGAAATTAATAAGAGTTTGGTTTTGTGGGGGGTTTTAATTTGTTTGTTTTGTTTATTTGGTTTTGTTTGGGAGGATTTTTTTGAGCCAAAGAAATACTACTTTTACATTTTAGTAAATGCCAAAGTAGTGTTTGATGAGATGTGAAGTGAAAGATTTTATATAAATGTAAGTTATGGCATTCATATTTAGCCTTTCCTCTGAAACTATTTTATTAACAGGACCAAATATACTTCATAAGCAAAAAATATCATCTAACTATTTATTTTTAATTATCCATTATCTGATTTTTTTTGTTGCAGCTTGAAAAGTTAGAGCTTGAAACCTGAAGAACTTGTTCTCAGATAAAATGTTTCTAAAACAGAAAAGGTAAAGAAGAAAAAAGAAATAATTTCTTCCTGCCACTTATGCTGAATTGAAGTTAGTTTACCATTTTTCTTTGTATTAAATAATCTGGAAGTCCTGCTTTTTTTGCTTTCTTTGTTTTTTGTTTTTTTTAATTTAGTTATCCCAGGGCTGTATGTGGCACCCTCTACCCCCTCATTTTATCTCATATACTTACTGCAGTGATGGTGTCTCTTTCTTTAATCATAGAATCATAAAATTGATTGGGTCAGAAAAGATCTCCGAGATCATCAAGTCCAACCCTTGGTCCAACTCCAGTCCCTTTACCAGATCATGGCACTCAGTGCCACGGCCAATCTCAGGTTAAAAACCTCCAGGGATGGTGAATCCACCCCCTCTCTGGGCAGCCCATTTCAATGCCTGATTACTCTCTCTGGAAAGAATCTTTTTCTGATCTCCAACTTAAATTTCCCCTGGCAGAGCTTGAGCCCGTGCCCCCTTGTCCTATTGCTGAGTGCCTGGGAGGAGAGACCAACCCCCACCCGGCTAGAACTTCCTTTCAGGTAGTTCTAGACAGTAATGAGGTCACCTCTGAGCCTCCTCTTCTCCAGACTAAACAACCCCAGCTCCCTCAGCCTCTCACCGTAGGACTTGTGCTCCAGTTCCTTCACCAGCCTTGTTGCTCTTCTCTGTTACAGATAACAGGAAGTTTTGCTGGTTTTATTCAAATCCGAGTGACTTAGGCAGAGTTCCCATCAGATGCCTTCAGCTCTTAACTACTCTCAGGTCACTTGGAACTTCAATTCAGTTGTAACATAAGAAACGAAAGTATTTACTAATTCAAACCTTTAAGATTTTATGATGCATGACATCACTAACCATTAGTATCTCCTAGGCTATTGTTGATGTGTTTGGAGTGCATAGTTATAAACAATAGAACAATTGGATGGATAAGTCCCCAGGCTAAGCCAAAGAAAAAAAATACAATAACTGATGTTTTTCTTTCCTCCTTTCTACAGAAATAGTGCTTCGTATCAGTAGTGTATTAAGGTATATTGGAATATTGGAAGGGTTCAAGACCAAGTTGTGTGATATCTGGAGCAACCTTGTCTCGTGGAAGGTGTTCCTGGCCATGGCAGGGGTGTTGGAATTAGATGACCTTTGAAGTCGCTTCCAACCCAAATCATTCTGTAATTTTGTGATTATATGACCTAGCAGTGCTCTAGAAAGATTGATATGCATTAAACAGCTGATAGAGAGGTTAATAATTAAAAATGCATTGGGGACATAGAATATAATTCTTAAAAAGTATTTGTTCATTGAATTTTTAGGTCTTCAAAAAGCTACTCAGAATGAGTGCAGGTAAAAAAGTAAGTACACCTATGTGGGGAAAAAAGTGTGCTTTCTTATCTAAGCCTAACAATCAAGGAAATAAATGAATCATGTCAGACCATTAGATACTTGGCTCAATAATACCCAGTGTTTAACTGCTATGTAAGTACCAAGAAGATCCAAAAGAAATGGATGTTCTTAACTAAGAACATTGTCTGGAAGAGCAAAAAATATTGTCTCTTTAGATTGAGACAATCCTGTTCTTAAAGATTCTAATTCTTTTAGGAGCTTCCACAGCAACAGGACCAAGATTTTTTTCCCTGATATTTGTACAATTTCTGCACTAATCCCCCAATTTCTGTAAGATATCTCTCAAGATGCTGATTGACCTTAGTTCTGACACAGTGGAAGACTAAAATAATGTCACTTCCTATGTCACTGAAGATGCCAAGTTCTCATAAGTGTTTGCTATGCAACCACCCTTTACTGTTTGGCATGGATGTGGCAATCACACTCAAACTGTGCTTATTGATGTTTATCCTTTTCTGCTTTGTAGCAGTCCTCTTTTCTGTCATTCAATTACATTAGTATCTGTATTCTTACATTTTATATCTGTATATGGTGACAATATCTGATCTTTGCTTCAGATAGTAAGGTCTGGGTGAAAACAGGGCCTTCTGATGTAGCATATGAGATGAACAAAATCTGTACCCGGCCCACAAATAGTTTATGGGAATGTTACTTTGGCCACTGTGATGCAAATAATTCTGTATGTCATCTTGGAACTTATAAACTAATTATATACTTTTAAATCTTTCAGCATACACTGTGCATTTGGATTTTGGTCATGTAAAATGTGTAAGTGGAAACATCTGAATAAAAGACATCAGAGAAACACCAACCCTGAGAACTTTTTGCATAAAAATGAAGCATATGAAGGGCATGGATTTTTCTATTATTAACGAACTGGGTTCCTTTGAACAAATGCAAGTAGGCAAGAGTAAAAACAAAGCCATGAATTAAACAGTGGCTTAAAAGTGAAGCATTGCACTGCTGCACATAATGCTTTTCCACTATCTGAGAACTAAAAGAGGATTATTGCAGTTTTGAAGAGAAATCATGAATGATGTAGAGAAGCTGGCTCATTCTCATCATAAAGGGAAGTGACATCATGCACATACTGCTTCTGTCTTCAGATATTTTCTTACCGAAAGAATCTGATCATAAATTTTTGCCTTGCTATAATGCCACCTGATTTACTTATAAATTCTTCTTCTTAGTTTATAAGTGATAGATGGGTGTGTCATAGCAAATTCATGCTGTTATTCACAGACAATCTGTGATTGCTAATGCCATAATGAATAGGAAAAAGCAACAAAACGAAATTAATGCAGTCTCTTTGCAAAAAAACAAAAAGGCATAAAAAAGGGAGACTGTTGGCATATCTGGTCTCCCAATAATGCCTTGGATGGCAGGTAAGGACAGATCATTCTTCTGGTAGGACTGTATGAACTGACTACTGTATGGGAAGCCAGATGCTGAATGGGATCTAGCTTGATGTTTGTATTAAACTCACAGAGGGCAGGTTTAGGTTAGTTATTAAGGAAAAAATTCTTCCCTGTGAGGGTAGTGAGACACTGTAACAGGTTGTCCAGAGAAGCTGAGGATGCCCCATCCCTGGAAGTGTTCAAGGCCAGCCTGAACAGGGCTTAGAGAAACCTGGTCTAGTGGAAGGAGTCCTTGCCCATAGTGGGAGGTGAAGCTGGATGGTATTTAAGGTCCCTTCCAATCCAAATAAGTCTGTGATTTTATGTATCTACAAGACTCTGAAACTTGAGTTCTGTCACGGGAAGAACTGCACCGGAAACTGCTAATGTAGATGCCAAGATTCAAACAAAAGGACTTCACTTCAAGATCTATCACATACGGTTGTACTCAATGATACATCATGATATATGTACCTATCCTTGTATGCATACATATGCACACATATAGACACACAGAATAGGATACATCTTATTTAGCTGTAGCTATCACAGGTATCCTGTCCGCTGCAGTTAAGGGAACTCCTTATCGACAGTAGAGGTGCATAAGGGCCTCCAGTGTGCCGTGGGATAGACTTTAAAGAGGAGGTGAATCACCCTTTGGAAGTAATTTGGTGATATTACAGGGCACTCACCCTAATTTAAACTAAGCAATCAACTTCTGGCTAGCTAAAACAAAGTGAAGGGATTCTCACCTGCTGTCTCCCACAATTTCAATTAGGTTGTCCTCACTATTAATACATCTTTTTTTTTTCTTCTGGGTGTCTGTCTTTGATTACCAGCTATGAAGTCTTTTACACCATTGTGTGCTATGTGAAATATCTCTCTCCTACCAAAATTTGGTTCAGAAAAAACAGATTATGTTGAAAGTCTCAGACCAATTAAGTGAATTCTAGTCTTATATTAGCACATCACTTTTCATTGAGGTCTCTTACTTTTTTTTCAGAACACACACAGCACCAGTGCCACCACCAACAAACAGAATGTTACCGTAATTTTCCTATTATACATTTTCTTGGTTAAACTCCTAGGATTCACAGGACATTTTTCATTTTACAGCTGTGTTCTGGAATGTCCACTTGGGATTATTCATCTGTCATTTTATAGCTGCAGCAAAATACAGGAAAAGCAAAGGTGTACATTGACTTCAACAGGCTTTGAATCCTGTCTTCAAATGTTAGCTAGATTGGTGAAGGCTTCACCTTGTAAGATCATTTTTCTTTGAGACTTCATGTTTTGGAGATTGTTAGGTTGCTTGAACATTAGAATGTTATATTCCAGCAAATGTGAAAATATTCCTCTGGATGACCATGAATCAACTCATGTCTGTGTTAGTCATCAAGGAGTTGTCTGGATGCAGTACAGTAATAAATGAAAAAGTGGGTCATCCTTCCCTCACTTGTTTTTATAGATATCAGAGATACTTATATTTTAAAGTAACCAAAGCCAAGAAGTTAACATTGCCTGAGGAAGGCGGGCCAATTTCTTCAGATTTGTTTCATCTTCTAAAATAAAAGTAGTTTTGTTTGTTCCAAGCATGACATGCAAACTTAAATGTAAGTAATGCTGTTAGTTTCATTCTCTCATACTGAGAGTCTTACACAATACAGAATTATGATATGATTTTGATTTTATTTATTTAATACTGGAAGTATACACCTAGTGGAAGGTGTCCCTGCCAATGACTGGGAGGTGGAATGAAATGATTTTAAGGTCCATTCCAACCCAACCCAATCTATGAAATGTGACTTTTGTTTCCTTGCACCTCTGTAACATTATACGCATAACTCGTTTTACCCCATTGCTTCTTCAGCCCAGGGGAACCAGATACCAGCCTAATTCATATGTTACAGTTCTTCTGAGTTATAATTATCTGCCAACCTATTTTTGTAGGAGTACCAGGAATATTTCTAACTTACCTCTATTAAGAAATGATAATAAAAAACCAAACCAATACAAATAAAACCAAAAAACTTCTTTATTCTTTGTTATTTCTTATAGTAAATTTGATTTATCAATAATTTACCCCCTTCTTGTCAACCAAATTGAGTTATGCAAGAGATTGACTTGAACAAGGACTATGGGGTGGTGGGTTTGGTTTTTTTCTATGGCAAGTAAGTCCCATTGGACTTACTGCAGCAGTGCTTCAGGAGCTGGCTGGAAGAAATTGCAGCTCTCATTGTTCTCACAATTCTGTTTTTTGGGTTCTGCTTTCAAAATAAGGTGTGAAGGCTGGATTTGGAATATAGCAGGCACCTGTGTGGCTGTGTATTCAGCCCAATGCCAATTTACAATACCATTGGTTTCCAAGGACTGTCAGCAAGTGACACCATGGCATTTAAAGTCATTGCCTGAGTGCAGATGTGCTAAAACAAGTCACAGATTTGTCATATTGTAGTTTTTAAATTTATTTTCAAATACAAATACTTCTGGAATCACCTGCTATAATCAACTCAGAAAAAAAAATTCCACAAGCTCATCAGAGGGTTGTTGACCTTCTGGGCACTGAGTTCACTGTTAAGTGTTATTTGGCTTAACTGTTACTGAGATGAGTGCTCTTTCTTTAGGCACTCTTTCCTGATCTTTCAGCAATCATCTTCTCTCAGGCCTTGGCCCCCACTCTTTATTTAGTAACTTCAAGAAATATCTGGCTCTTACAATGATTTCTCTGATGTAACTCTTGTTCTCTGGGGATGCCTCTGAGAACATTCATGAGGCTGTCAAACAGCCAACAGCTAAAAGTGAATTCTTGCAGTTAACATGGTGTTACGCTTCTAAAGAGGAGACCTACACTGCTGACTGAAGGGCATTATTCCCCACATCTTAATGCTTTTCTGTGTAAGAGCTCTACCATTCTTTAGCTTCCTACCTTTCATATTTATTTATATAGTACAGTATAGTATAGTCATGGAGATATTAAGAAAAATGAATCAGTGAAATAATGAACTGGTAGACCCAAGTTTCTGTTATCCTCTCTCTTCTTGTCTACGAAATGTTTACTTCAAGCAGATCAGTAGGACTACATGGTCATTTGGATAAGTCATAAATCTTTTCAGACTTGAAACCATCTCACAAAGTTTTCTTTCTTGCCCAAGTTAAAGCATTTTTAATGCTATTGTGATGTCAAGTGGCAGGGAATATCACTTTGGTTGGTTTGGGTCAGCTGTCTTGGCTGTGTCCCTTCCCAGCTGACCATGTCTGTCAGAGTTGCAGGATGTTATAAAAACACCCTGATTGCTGATCTAAGGACAATTTATAACTTAAGATTTTAAACATTCATTAAAATCGACCTGCTTCAGCTTTGCTGATGTTATATATATACATAAGTTTATTCTAACTAGCAGTATTATGACTTCATAATAAAAGGTAAGAATGTTTCAGTGAGAAATGTCAGAACTTGAGGAACTGGATTCAAGGAAATGGGAAATAAAGAAAAATCTTAAGTTTAAGATCTGAAAGCCACAAACCAGTGTACAATGTGGTATTTCATATACCAGCACTAGTTTAATACAGATAAATCTCATGAAAACAAGTCTGAAGTTATCTGGTTTTTAAAATGGAAAAAAAGTCCAGGTGAATTCAAGAGTTGATGTTCAAGTCAGGAAAAAGAAACACTAACATGAAATAACTAGAATAAATCATCACAAAATATTGCTACTCAACCAGCAGCTACTGTTAATTACTACTATTTCAACTTGCAAATTTTCAAATCTGAACATACAGTTTCCCTTGCTTGAAGGAGTTGGATATTTTAAATTTTTAAAGTTTTCATCCTTGTTTTACTCTATCAAGAACCCTGTGAAAACCTCAAGAAAAAAAAACTAAGAGATTTTTATGTCATTTTTTATTGTCCTGCTGTTTGCTAACCCTAAGGATGAAGTCAATATGGCCTTTAAGAGAAGAAAAGTTATAACTTCTTTTTATTTACTCTAAGAACTGACAAAGCTATCTTCTATGGAAGATTATTACTACATTTCCTATCCATGTTTGCTACCTCAGTAAGAGCATGCCTGTTTGCTTTGCTGGTAAATTCAAAATAAAATGAAATTTTCAAATTATATACATTCATAGGTACAATTAAATATTCACAATCTCAGTTCTTGCTGCTACAACAAATTGCAATAATTGAGAAATAACCTTTTGTTTTGTTTAATTTGTGGGCATAAAGTTCTTGTGTCTCCCAATTTACAAAGTTGTTTTTAAGAGAGATGAAGAATTGAAGTCTGAATTTAGCATAGCAACTGAGGTTTTTTTGGAAACATTTGAGTTCCTTCACAAGATTAAAAAAAAAAAAGTGGTTTCTGATGCTATATTGAGTATTATAGCTCAACTCTGCAGTAGGACTTGCTTTCAGAGTTATGTGAATACAGCAGTGCTGGTGTAAGTATTGAATTCATAAGAGCTGGATTAACCAAGTAATCTGCAAGGAATGCACAAATACCTGCTACGTTTCATTAAATGAAAAAGAAAAGAGTTACGAATTTTTTATCTTCTGCACACAGCTTTGAAATCCATTCCTTCACTTTACCTTGTGCCATTCTGAAGCCTCAACCAGCTGATAGCCAAGATGTGCCTACATTGTTAAAAGGTATTGCTCAAAAAATTTGCACTGAATATTTGCAGCATGTGGACTTCATACACTCAACAGACTCATGTGGTAACAACTCCAGAAATGTATTTTGAGGGGCAGAAGTGAAAACTTTAAAATTGTATATATACAGCATGTCTCAGTAAATTTATGGGGGAAAAAACATAGATGTTTACTTACATTTAATTTTCAAAGGTTTGTATCTAAAAATATCCAGGTTTGCAATACTTTCGTGTTGCCAGCAGGACTGTCCTGCCTTCATCCACCATGGTAACACATGCTCAGCTTGCCTTTACTGCTCTGCCTGGTGCATACAAGTTAAGCCATGATGTAGCAAAGGGCTGGAGAATGAAGAAAGACTGAAGAGTCCCCATCACAACAAGTTTTCCAGATGTGAGTGGAGAGGGTGCTAAATAATCTCATCTAGTCTCCCTCTTCCATAGAGGGTTGGACCAGGTGATCTCTTGAGGTTCCTTCCAGCCCAAACTGTTGTGTGATCCTTAGTAACACATCAAGTGGAGCAGTGTTAAAGATGCCTGTACCCATCTTCCTTCTTCCCAGTGACTTTTATAAAGTGGAAATGATTACGGAGAAGCCTCTTGTGCACCCTTGATGGTAAAAGTCAATGTTGTTCGCTGTTTAACTCTATTAAAGAACAAATAGTCTGTTGGGGAGCACTGCAATACTTTTGGCTCAGTTGGTTTTGTTTCAGAACAGATTGTTGGAGGTTGCTTTGGGAATTTCTGTGTTCACAATGTTCAGATTTAGAAGAACACAAACCTGATGTGTCTGGCACAGTGCATTCCAGCAGCAACTGTAATGTACACATGGTATTCAATGAGAAGGGCATCTAATACACAGATATCAGGTGGCATAAACAGTCCACAGTCTTTGTTTTGAGAGGCCAAGTGATCTTGGACTTACATAAGGAGTTAGCACAGCTGCCTTGGCATTAAGATCCAAAAACTGTTAAAGTTAGTGTGGTTTTGGTTCATAGCTCCAGCCCTTTTGAAGTGGGCATATAATTTGTTAGGATGCTTGTGGTAAAGTTTTGAAATGCCCTTAAATGTTTATCTACCAACTGGGGTTGTCGGAAATGTGCATGAAATAGCAATACTTTTTCTCCCCAAAGAATATGTATCTAAACCAGATTTAAGCCTTCATGCAGACAACAGAAGGTCACAAAATGATAAATTACAACATTTAAATTAAAAATAGCTTGCAAGTTTGAATGGCAACAATTGTACAACACTGCTGTATGAGGTTGAAGGGTTACATATGTTACCAACCATGACACACATATTTCAGAAAAAAGTTCTCTTAAAATTCCTGAATGGGAAATCGTTTTCTGTCTAAACTTCCCAGAAGCAAAAGTTCTCTCAGCTTCACACCTATTTGTATCCACACTCCCTTTACTTTAAATATTCTCCATAGAAATAATGGTAATGGGCTGCCCTTTCTTTACTGGGATTTAACTCCTAGTTCTGCTTCTGATTTGTCATTTCAAATGTATTCAGACCTTACACATGATTTCTCCCTATCTCAAGGGCCAGCTTTAATTTTAGTTCCTCAAACAGTATTTACACTACCCATTTTTTTGGCCTTTCATAGGATTTGAGTGTATCTTTTTAAGAGAATCACACAATTTTCGTTTCGGTTGAGTGTCTGGGTTGAAAACTCTACAGTCTCCTTAGGCTGCCTTCACAATTAATATTATGTTATGGTTGTTGCCTGAAAAGAAGTGCCATTTCAGTAGTTCTTTGTCTGTGGTCTTCAATTATGCTTCTAGGAGGAAGAGGAAATTGATTAACATGAAAAGAACAGAAAAGATAGAGAAGATATTTATGCTTAGCATTTTAAGTTCTGATGTTTTGTTTGGGCAGATGAAAATACAAAAGGCTTTTTGGAGAAATAATCACTGTAAATATGTCTCTTGCAGATAAGACAAAGACTTAATGGGGTTTACTTCTATTTGGATGATCTTTTATTTAAATGCTCTCTTTCTGCTGCAATTGATATAAATCCTAAGTGAAAACTAAATTGTCATTGCACATCATAAAACCAAAATTATACTGCAGAAAAATAAATAATCCACAGTTAATTATAGCAAATGTGGGGTATCCTATTTATGCATCACAGTGTCATTCTTCAGTGCACAGTGTAAAGAAATCCCCACCCAGAGTAATCTTCAGCATTTAACTGGTCTGAATGCAGCTCTTGTTTTATCTTCACTGCTTAAATGAGTTCCTGCAGAACAGACAAAGGAAGTGGTGAACTACCCCCACAAAAGACTTTATATTTTCTTTTAAACACACTTTTATACAAGCTTGCTGTGGTTGTTTCAGCACTACTCCTAATACTTTACCCTGCTAATATTCTACCTTTTTTTCAAGTGGAAAAAAATGAATCTTGAAAAGGACAAAAGATTAGCAAGTATCAAAATTGTGCATTAGGTGTGGTAGAATTTCCATTCAAAAGGAAGTAATATAAATATAGGCAATTATTTGATATTTTCCAAGCTACTGATGTGATATTGCTATACAAAGCCTGGTGAAAAACCCCTCTGTGTTTCCCATTGAAGTGTATTTCTAGGTGAAAGGTTCTGCATTTCTGCACTGTGGAAGTGTGCACTGTATTGTGTCATGACCTCCAAGGACATAACCTCCAAAGACTTTCACTACTGAACTTCTAATTTAACTTGAGAAAGCAAACAATTCTCAGACTGTGGTTGCTGTCAGCCTAATAAATTGGAAAAATAATGCTGTGTCATGTACCAGCATAGGGTACTTGTCTTCTTAGTTCAGAAGAGCTGTGGCTTGACAAGAGAACTTTTGAGTAATTTTTTGTTTCTCACTACTTCTCTTCAGTGCTCTATACAGTTTTTTGGTTCTCAGGCTGATGGAAAATATTCATAAATTTGGATCATATTTGCTTTAGTCACACAGCATGTTTCCTTTGCATTCTTCCAAACCTCAGACCACAGAATGATTCAATGCTAGTCATAAGTCAAATGAGCAACTCTGAGACTAAAAGATATGGACATGAATGAGTCTCACTTGAGTAGATAAGAAGTGCTGCTTTCTGGTATGATGAGGTGGTTCTTTTTTTTTTGAGGCCTCACTCACAAACTCACACCTACTGTCAACGGTATCTTTGAGCTGGGATTGCCCCAGAAGAATCATACAATAAATGAACAATTACTTAAAGATACTTTTAATAGTAGGAATATACAATAAATACCCTAGTATAGGTAAAAAACTATCAGTTGCAAAGAGTTTCACAGCATCCTTCTCCCACAGGCTGAGACTTACTCCAATAGTCTAATTCTGATTCTGCCAGTTTCACCTCTCTGGTAGATCCCATCCTGGCATCACTGAGACCAGTGTCACATAATGGAAAATTCTGCTGTGAGACAGAGTCTCTAGTTCTGCAAACACTGACCATGGGTAGGTCTGACCTCAGGGCACCAAACAGCCTGATCCTCCACAGTTGGAGTTGAGCAACCCTTCCACTGATGTCAGGGAGTGTTAACTGGACAACGATTGGAGACACTCAGAGCCATTTCGAGTTCCGTTCTAATAGCAAAATATTTTAAGTTTCTTAGCAAAACCAGTTCCCACTGGTTAGGACTCAGAATTTACAATAACATCATTACCTAGACTGTGAAGTGAGTGGTGAAAGGAGCACACCAAATACTTCTCAGGAACTTTCTGTGACCTGACATTCACAGACCCACTCAGGCTACCCAGCTTTTATGATCAAGTCACACTTTTACCTTTTACATCATATTATGTACAAAAGTTCAGACAAACCGTAAAATTTCCAATCTAGAATTTAAAAATTGGAGTTTTGGTATCTTTATATGTACTTAAAGCAAATTTCTTTCTATTCATTGAACTCCAGAGCCCAGTCAAATACCTTGCTTAGTTGTTAGTCATATGGAGGCAATGTGTGAATCTGTCCCATTCAAATCCTCCACTTTTGTAAATATGGTAAGTAAAAACAACAACAGTAGCTGTTTTGATGCTAATGTTTTGAAGTGAATTTATAATCTATCAATATTTGTGCTGTGTGACCCCTGGCAGCACCTATCCTAAAACATTGTCGGACACAAAAGCTGTGTCTGCTCACTGACATCTGCTGAGGACTTCAAACCAACCATGGCCTTAAAATTCACCAGTTTGCTTTTGCCAGCCCTTGGTGGTCTACCGACTTAACAAACTTCCTATCTTGAACCTGAAGCTTAATTGTCTCCTTCAACCTAGTTTTGCCTTCCACTTTTGTAATAATCCTTACCAGTTCTTAGCCTAATCTTGGCCTATTTGTGTGGGCAGAACACTAACCTAAATCAATTGAGAAAACAACTGATTGTTTGGCAACTCAACTTTGATTCTGATTATTAAAAGCTACTGTAGCTTTTTTGATTTGAATGTGGGCCCATAGAGTAGCTTGACCTACCTCTGCCTAGAGAAGACATTAGAGAAGGGTACTTAGTAATTTTTTCTTTATTTATGGCTACAATTACTCTTAAATGTGAGATCTAGGCCTAACCATAGCGTCTGCTGAAGGGCTACCTCATTTAGCAGAGGCAGTTTCAGATGTTACCACATCCATCACTTATAACTGAATGGGCAAAATGAAGTGTGTCCTCACTTCCATCTAGCCGAGTCTATTAACACTTTTTGGTATTTAAAAAAAAAAATTAAAAAATCAGGCTGTAAAATAGGATATCTGTAGTTCAGGAATGCTTTTTGCTCTATTATAAGGCCTGCTGTGCAAATCTGCTCCTTTCAAAAACGCAGTTTTGGAGGCAAAAGTTTACAATTTTTTTGAATCTATATAGCTGCCAACATTTGCAAAAAAAAAAAAAAAAGTTGTGGGCACAATTACATTAGGATTTCTACTGTCTTTCAGGAAATAAAGGCCACAAAGAATGCAGGAAAACTAGGGTAGGGAAGAGGCTTTTGGACTGAATGCCAAGGATGAGGGTGATAACTCCAACAAAATCATCTAGAAAACCTAGATGTGGTGTGATTGTGGCAGAAAGAAATAGTTATTGTGTGATATTGGGGAAGATGAAGGGGGTGTTTGACTCAAAGTTCACCTAATTTATGATGAAGTAGTCTCTTGCAAAAATTAACTTGGTCAAAAGGAGTGAATATGTAGTGAAACCGTAGCTGACTAAATGTCCTTAAATATATTTTAAGATTTCCTGTTTTGATATATAATTGCAAAATAAGTAGTTTTATGATACATTTACAGCATATGTAAAGTTCCAGTTGGATCTTACAGAGAAGCAGAAGCTGTGTTAACATTTTAACAGCTGCTCAGAAATATGTATTTTATCTTACTGAGTATTGCGAAATCTTAAAAAAAAGTAACAGACGTGCCTTCCACTACTTTCTGCAAACAGGTTTTACTTTGAGAAATTCTGTGGTTTAAATATCAAAGGTCACATAAACCTTCTAAATCCATTGGTGCCAAAATGCTTTGATTAAAAGACATTTTTTCTATTAGTTGTTGCAGGATTTCAGGCAGAAAAAGAAAGTAGATGCTGTTGTATTGTATATTAAAACATTTTATTGTAAGATAAATGCAGAGTAACACTACTTGGTAGTATCTTTGTGCACCCATTAAGTTACAGAAGGAAGCCTACTTTTATGTGTGTGTATATATATTTATATATAAAATTTCTCATGAGAGAATATGCAAGTAAACAAATAAACCCCATGCAAACTAACACATTTAAGAGTACCAAAGTTTACTGTCAGAAGACAGATGGGACTGAAAACAGGTTTTAAAAAGTATATTATTTTCCCGCTCTTCCAATATGTGATCTCTCATTTCTCTGTGTTATTTTAAGCACTAACAGTGATCCCTCAACCACCCTATTTTATACTTCATGCCTCTTGCCTGCAGTTCTTTGCCAGCTCTTGTCCTCTCTTCATTTCTCTATGATGATCACATGTGAAAGAATGAATCTTGCACAAGACAGATCTGCTGTGATCTTGTCGTTATTTTGTGATTTAGTAATTATTTTTGTTTGTGTGCTCTAATGAAGGATGTGAATCCACTGTTTTTCTTACCTAATGGAAAGTGCCTTTTCATTAGCGTGTGCAGTGCTAAGATAAGGGGCAATGGCTTCAGACTGAAAGAGAGTAGATTTCTGCTAGATATTAGGAAGAAATTCTTTACCTGGAGGAGGTGTGGATGCCCCATCCCTGGAAGTGTTCAAGGCCAGGTTGGACAGGACTTGGACCTGGTCTAGTGGAAGTTGTCTCTGCCCATGGCAGGGTCATTAGAACTGGATGATCATTAGAGTCCCTTCCAACCAAAACCATTTTAGGATTCTCTGATTCTCTGATCTCATTCCAGAGTCCTTTCCTCCAGATATTTTTTTAACTAAAACTCTGCTTGGTGAGTGGGATTACCCATGTAGAAAATGTTGGCTCTGGAAGCACATATCTTTGACTCCAGAAAAACAGTTCTTCTCTCAGAAAAACCACTTTTTACACTGATGTAGGTGAGCGTTCTGCTCTAATTTGACTTTATTACTTTTATTTTGACCTTGTAATTCCTTTTGGACTCTTGTCTTTGATACTGTCCACTAACCTGTGGACACAATGGGTTGACCATCTGGATGCTATTCATTGATGACTGTCCAACAGGACAGACTGAAGAAGCTGAAGAACAGTGAGAAGCGTACTTCTAAACTAGTAATTGAGAGACCTTGTTGATCCCACAACAGCTCAGGGTATACTCAGAGGTCACCAGATCCTGCTCTTAGCCCAGCTTGATTGAGGGTGAAGCCATTTCACCATGACAACATGCACTTGGTAAAAGTTCACCTTTGCACCTGTTTTTTAGCTTAAGGAACTACTGACACTGAAGAGGCCATTGATGGCTGGAGACCTTATTAGTTATTTCTTGGAATTACGTTTTTTCAACAGAAAATAATTACCCTATCAAAATGAATCAATGTTAGCAAAGCTCTGACTGTGACTCACCTGGGCTCATGCTAGCTTGACTTCTTGATAACCCTTTCCATAAGATGCTGTAGGCATAGTTTTCATAAATATCTGTGATAGCCTGAAGAAAGCCAGGTTGTCCCTTGATAGGACCTTCAGGTGAGTCAGTGCATTAGGCATAGCTTTACAGAAGCTCACCATTTTGTGCTTCTGGACTCACCTGATGGAACCAAACAATCAGAGATCTTTGAGCAAAAGATTTTTTGAGCAGTCACTGCCCTAAACAGCCTCTTGCTTTGATTTTACAGGGTTTCCATGGTACCCAGTGCAGGTTTCAGCATTGTCTAGCCCTGTTCATTAAATGTATTTACCTTGGGAGGGTGCATGTTACCAACAAAGATAAAAACTCCATGGGCTGCAAGAACCCATGAGAACCCTAGAGTCATGATTTCAATGCATATAAAATCCCGGACCGTGTTTTACTCCATACTGAACTCCTTTGACACAGCAGGCCATCCCATGGCTTAGCAATTGTGCAGGGCTTTTGATAGTTAAAACAGTTGTGAGCATCATTTTACCCCATTGTGTCACACCATGACCTGATTTGCTGTGGTTTGTCTTGGTGTTATCATAAAAGGAAGACACCATGTGACTCAACATGAAGCAATGCAGTGGAGAGTGACAAAGGAAAAAAACCTCCACAATCTCAAATGTACAATCTGCCCTCAGTACAAATGATGATCTTTATTTTTTTGAACTAGTTGTCTTTACACATAAAAATAGGGGGAATATTACTCCCTTTCCAAATTTATGCATATGTTTTACTGACTATGCTGTTTGTTCTTTCTGTCTGTGACTCCTGTCTGGATAAAAATCACAGCTTCCTTTTTGCTTCCCTTTTTTTTTTTTTTTCCCTTCTGTTTTCTCTATTTTTTCTTCCCATGTTCCCCCATCTCAGCTTTGTTTAACATCTTACACTTGGTTTCTTTCTTATGCAGAGACTTATATCAATTTAATAGTAGAATGAATTGTCTCATGTTTAGATTCATTTTTCCTTTCTGAGAAATTAGGTTTGAAACCTAAAGTAATATTCTACCTTTAATATCGGCTCCTCCCAACAGTTCAGCCTGACCATTAGAGAACATCAGGCAGGGTGGTGACTCCATTTCTGAGATATTCATCATTCATCTTCTCTCCTTTATTTCTCAGTCATATTAAAAGTGTGGGCATCAAGCCCATGATGTTGAAGCAATCTTGCAATTCTCTATTTTTGCTTCTGAAAATGTCTTGTAAAAAACAATCTGTAAGCATTGTGGTCAGCTACAAGCTGTGGAGCATGTAAGGGAGGATATGTTCAGATTAACATATCTGAACATATCTGACTTAGAAATCAGCATAAAACATCCTTACTTTGCATCAAGGACATCAGTCTAGTGAAGGATCTAAAACAGTCATCATGAAGTTAATTCACACCTATGTTTACAGCACTCTAATTTCTGCAGATAGGCAAGCTACAGGAGACTAATCCTTGGCAAAAGGTATGACCTTATTCAGTGACTTCATTAGTACTCCAGAAAAGGGAACAAGAGCCACACTGGGGAAATACGTAATTTTTTTTTTCTAAGCCAGGAGGAGTTATGAGCTTTTTAAAAAGAGGAATACCACAAAGGAACCTAGAAGGAAGAAAAACCTCAAAATTGATGCTGACGGTTTCAACTAATAAAAATGAAACTCATTACATTTTAAGATGAGTTTGAAATGTGAGAAAGTGAGGAACATATGAGGAAGAAAAGCTGCAAAATATGACTTCAGCTACCAGGCATCATATGAGAAATGAATTTTTAAAGGCAAAATTATTTATGTTCAGTCATGTTTCTGAGCACATATAACAAAAATCACTTCATGTCATAGACATCAAAGAGAAGGCTTCGAAATATGTGGTTCAGCATCACGGCAATGTAGGCAGAATTTACTGCAGAAGAAAGAGGCAAAAGTAATTTTTATCATGGTCACATAGATGCAAGATATAGGCTTGCCTTAAGGCTTGGCAAAATGGTTGTATCAGTAAGAACATTCAATACAATTTTATGAATTGTATAATATAATAAAGGGAAAAGATTATGTGCTGTACACAATCACTTGTTGAACCACCTTCTTGATAATGTCTGGAACATTCTGCTCAATATTGATAAGAATATTACAAATAAACTTACTTCCAGAAAAAATCC
Organism: Pithys albifrons albifrons; assembly: GCF_047495875.1. Lineage (NCBI taxonomy): Eukaryota > Metazoa > Chordata > Aves > Passeriformes > Thamnophilidae > Pithys > Pithys albifrons. The sequence continues at coordinate 63,134,310 of NC_092497.1, read as the reverse complement.
AAAGTGGCAAGGCCATTGTAAGGAAAGGTTTATGAGGAGAGAGAAAGTGTTAAACTAGAAAAGTTGGAAACTGCTGAGAAATGCAATGGGAGTTACCAGAACCATGAAAGAAAAAGATAACAGCTAATACATAACATGGAAAAATTAGGGATGGAATCAGTTGAAATTGAGGACTTAGTCTTTTGCATAGATGAAAATCTAAGATTAATGGAGGAAATGTAGAAATAAAGCCTGACTAGTAATAATTCTTTTAGCTGTAGAAAAGGGAAGTGATGCAAATTCTTGTATTTAAAACATGAAGACCAGTTAGAAAAACATTTCTACCCTGATTCTTCAGTTAAAAGATCCCTCCTGAGAGACTGTGGGTTTACTAGTTATGGACTTACTGTATCAGTCTTACAGTTCCTAACTATAAGATAAGCATCCCACATCTATGATCTATTATCCCCATTGGTGTTTTCATCTCATGTGACTCTTTTCAGCTCAGTTGAAATATCTTCCTTTCAGCCTTAAATATCTAAGTGTGTTTCTTCTGATGATTTCTGCTCTATATTCACAGTAAAAAAACCTAACAATATATTTAACCCTTGCTTTTTGGGTCACCTTTCCCAAAAACCTTTACCTGTGCGCAAGAAAATTCTGTATGCAAGATACCTATGCATTTTGGAAGTATAAGGATGGTTAACACATGCAAAAGAGAACTAGGATTCCCTAGGTGACCAGGCAAAGTTTTATTTGCTCACAGTCTTGATAAAAAATACAGCAGTGATAAGGATAGGTATCTGGTTTCTTTATATCTCCTTATAACAGTGATTAAAAGATAGGGAAAAAAGATGGGAAAATGTCATGTGGGAAGAACATGTAGATGTAGAGCTGACAGTTTCAACAGACTTCTACTTAGAAATTATTTTAACCGAATTCCTTTATTCAACTATCGGACTTCATCATCAAATATGTGACAGATGCAGACTTTCTAGTTACTGTAAAATGATGCAGTAAGAATAGGAAATTCTAGTAAATTTATTTATGTTTGTAGTTTTCCATTATTTTCTAAAAGTAGAGCAGCAGAAATAAGCTGGTGTTTACCGTATCTCACCTATATGAATGTCAGTTTTTGTTCTAGCTCGGGCCAGTCTTCCAGCTACTTTTAATTTTTTATGGTTTCTGATATGTCTGTACTAGGCAATGCTGCAATGGGTAATTAGTGCAATTAATACCTTATTCATCTATTCAGAAATGTAAATTTATAATTCTTACAGGATTTCATGTCTGAAAATATATTAAAAACTAATTGATGCACCTGAGTAAAAAAGTCTGTTGAGGAAGAAGAGAAGCAAGGCCAAATGTTACAAATAAAAGAGTCTTTATGGTTACCACATTTACCTCAGCATTAGAGCTGCATCATATGCTCTGTTGAGGAAAGACTTTCCTTTGTGTCTAGACACCAGGCTGTTTCTATCTCTGTTGCTTTTTTAAATTCTCTCACTCTCAAAGTTCCTTTTGCAGTTTCATTTTAGTTCTAAACCCATTTCTTTCTGAACCTGAAATAATACATCCCACTAAATTCCCCTTTAGCTTGGATGTCTAATTGTCAATCCTGATCTACACTGCAACCCTTCAAAATATTTGTTGTTAACTATATTGGTGGATAGCTAGAACACAGCTGAACTGGACAAGAATAAGAGCCAACGCCAGCAGCTGCAACAGCATAAAGAACAAACCCTCTACAAAATAGGTTTTTCACAATGCTTAATCTCTATAATTTCCCCTAATAGCACCATGTTTTGTAAGAGCAATTTAAGCATCTCATAAATAACTACCAATTCTACACCCACTGTCTAGGTAACTCCTGTGTTAGGTTATAAGGAATATTAATTCTTAATTTATGTCTTTTTGTCAATCTTTAAACTGTACTAGGACGGGATTAGTTATATGCTGAAATTCCTGCAGTTTATGTTTCTCACATTTTACTTCTATCCATAAAAATAGGATCCCTGAAATGTGTTATAGAGTGAGTTACAAGGATATCTTTAAAATATTCCATAAATGGGAAAGATTAGAAGCAACAGAAGACACAAGGGCTCTACAAGAGAATCTCATCTTGCTTTCACAGTTATGAAGCAGAATTTTTCAAAAATGCCCATCTCTTTATTTGAATTGTTTAAAAATTAAAGCAACAAGTAAATAATACTACCTCCTCTCCTCTTTTTGGAATGTCTTCTAGGAACTTGGGAATTCCTGGAGTGAGCAGAATGAAAATCAATGAATCAAAGTAAGGGAATATCAGTAAGGGTTGATTTGCACCTTTTAAGCTCAATTAGCTAAACTAGCCGATTTTTAAGCTCAGTTAGCTAAACTAGTCAGAATGTATGGAAAGGACCATTTTGAAATTCAATCACTGGAATTGAGTTAGAACAACTCACAGATAAAGTAAGGAGTAAACTTCCATTGTGTTATAAGGGTAGTAGTGCATCTTTTTCTTTTGAAACTCCTTATGGAGCCTCAGTGTATCTCAGACTTGGATAATATTTTATGGATACTGAAATTATCTATACAAAGTTTATTATAATTTTGAGTAAATAGGTTAGTTCTATATGGGCTAGTGGTGTTTGATAGTATTTTTTCAGCATGCTGTCACTTTTTGAGGATTTGTCATGGGTATGGGAACTCTCTGCCTTAGATAAGGCAGAATCTCTTCTTCTCAGCTAAGGTGTTTCTAAACTTGAGAGGCATCCCAGCTCAAAGGGAGAGTGGAGCTGGCCTGAAGTCCAGCTGCAATTCATGGACAATGCAAATTGGGCTTACCTTGATATATACATATATATAGAAAGAGTGAAGTAGTTAGTACGGCTAATCAGTAATACAGATAAGAGATTTCATTTTAGTGCTACTGTCTTGTTCTAGACTTTGGTTATCTTGCATTTTTGAGGCCAAATCAACATTTCATGAACCAGTGACACAAAGACCTGCACAAGCCAGTTCCCATATCTGCACTATAAGGAATTTTGCCATGAGTGCACCTGCACAAGCTGGGTTTCTGCAGCTGTTCTGTCATCTCCTGAGCCACCTGTGATATCCTAAGCACACTGAAGACCAGGATCTATTCAATGTCCAATCAGCATTCCTGTCACTAAGGCCATAAAGACCAGAACAAGTCTGGTTCCTGTGCTTGCCCTACCAGGCACTCAGCCACAACTTGTAACACAACCAGGTAATGCTCCTGATGTGGAGAGAAGTATCTGGAAAGCTGTCCTGTGGAAAAAAAAATCTAGGGGTGCTGATTGACAGCCAGCAGAACATGAGCCAGCATGTGCCCAGGTGGCCAAGAAGGCCAATGGCATCCTGATTTGTACCAGCAATAGTATGGACAGCAGGACCAGAGAGTGACCATCCCCATGTACGCAGCATTGATGAGGTGGCACTTGAGTCCAGGGTTCAATTTTGGGCCCCTCGCAACACGAAAGACATTGTCATTGCAAGGATTATACTGTAGACTGCCTGCTGGTGCCCCTGGAGCCTTACTGAAGACACTCCTGCCTTTAGCTGAGCACTCAAGTGAAGCTCTGAGCAAAGGACTCATTTCTCCACCACGTGGAGCTACTTTGTACCTCGACGAGGGAGAAGCTGCTGGAGAACATGCTGTGCTTCCTCCACTATCCCGAGTTGCAGCTGAGGGAAAATCAGGATTCTGGTCTCCCAAGCACCCTCTGCTCCAACCACTACCTGGCCCACGGAGGAAACCACTCTTTGACTCCAGATATTGCTGAATTCAGCTTGGTGTGTTTTGTGTCTGTCGAGACCCTGCCGGCTGGCAGTGCTGACCCCAGGCGATTCTGCAAAGTCCCGCTGACAACCGCGTAGCACAGGACCCTCCTGGTGGAGCTGATGGTTGGATTGCAGCAGGGTGGCTCGGGCACTTTCCTGAACCTCCAGTATCCAGAAGCCAATGCTTCCAGCAGCACCTACCGTGGGACCTGAAGCAGCTGAAAAAGCCTTTTGCAAGAAGCCATGCTGTTTTTAACAGATTGCTGAAGCTGTGCGCCAAGTTAATGTGCTTGGTGAACTAAAGAGCAATTGCACTGTTTTTCCGGACTAGACGGGGTGGAAAAGCTGTTCGGCATCCCGGGCTTGGTGCTGCTGCTCGCCGAGCCACGCGGTGCCGCTGTGAGACAAGGAACCGGCGGCTCCTGTCCCGAGCATCTCCTTCGCGCTCGCCAGCGCACACCGCCTGTGTCCACCCGGTATGAGGAAATGGTCGCAATTTTAAAGATGGAATTGATAGTTTCCCCAGTTTACATTTCCCCCCGCCCTGTTTTGTAAGCTGAATATCATTTTGGATGCTTAGGAGAACGAAGATTTTAGGTGGAGCTAATTATTACACTGGTAACCTAAAACAAACAAAAAGAAATGAAAAGAAACAAACAAAAAAAGAAACTAAAAAAAAAAGAAAAGAAATTAAACTAAATGAAAAGAAACGGAAAAAGAAACGAAAAAATGAAAAAAAGAAAACAGAAAGAAAAAAGAAAGAAAAGAAAAAAGAAAAGAAAAAAGAAAGAAAAGAAAAAGAAAAGAGAAAGCAAGCAGAGGAGAGGGGAGGGGAAGGGAGAGGAGTTAAATGCCTCCCTGCCATCCCATCCCGTCAGATCTCAGATGCTCAGCAGGGTCAGCCCCGGTTAGTACCGGTGCTGTGACAGTCCCAAGGACTTTACTGTCACTGTCCAAACTCCCTTGGCCGTGGCAAATGAACCTTAGGACTTAAACAGTGGGGCCAGTCCTGCCCACGCTGAGCCTCACCTAAAACAATCCACTGTGCAGGCTGGAAGGGCACGTGGGGAGAGCCCTGCCCAAATCTGCGTTCCTGAAGTCTGACCACAGAGAAGGCACAAATTTGGCAGCTGATTGCTGCTGTCCTGTTGTGTGTCACTGCTCTGTGTGGAGCCTCAGTGGTCCCCAGTTGAGTGTTTTGGGAGATTCGAGTCTCTGGCTCATATGTGAGAAAGAGAGGGATCAGTACAATTTAATTTATTGCCTGAGCTTTTCTGGTCATTGTACTTGAAGCATGTTTTGTACCCTCGCTGGATTTTCCCAGCTCATGTCACTAGTTGTTATTTCATAATGTCTCCAGATTGGATTTTGCAAGATTTTGTACTAGGCCTGGTAATTTTCTCATACCTTTCTTGATTATGGGGCAGAACTGAAAGTGGTATTTTGGGTGGGGAATGTCATGGTCGCCTGATTTAGAAAGTGTGGAAGCAGGGAGGAGTCAATTGTGAGTGCTAAAATTCCGAGTAGATTCAGCATCAGTTCAGCATCAGTTCCAAGGGTGGAGTTGAGTCTCTCCGTTGCAGACAGCATTTTGCTCTGATACTGTGAAACTCCTGCGGGGCATCTCAGTAATGGCATTGAGTGGGAAGTTGGGTTTTTGTTTGGGTGGTTTTATGGTTTGGGGGAGGTTTTTTGTTTGTTTAACAAGTAAAAAGGAGGTTCCAGTCCCTCCCAGTGCTTGGAGCGATGGGACACAACCCCGCAAGGCAAAGGGGCCGCAGCTGGCTGAGGCCGTGTGTCCTGGGTTGAGCTGGCAAAACGCCAACTGTCCAGGACAGAGTGAAAGGGTTCCTCCTCCCCCCAGCCAGCCAAGGGAAAAAGAGAGAAAAGAAAAACCCTCAAAACCAGGTTTATGCTGAAACTAACTACATGTATTTATACAGAGAAAATTAAGAGGATACTACAATATAACACACACTTACACAAGTTACATGTATATATAACAAGGCATAACTTCCCACTCCCCAATTAATACAAAGCCCATTACTCTGAATTCATAAGCACTCCAAAAGACACTCAGCAAGAAAGAGAAAGTATAACAGCAAAATGTTTCTACTTCCCTGAATGCAAACAAAATGCAAGCACAGGAACAGGAGCAGGGCCTAGCATAGTAGAGGAGCTGTTAGATGTCCTCCTCTTAGTGCAGCCATGATGGAACTAACTAAGCCACTCCCACACACAGGATTTTACACCCTTTGAAATGATGTAGTATGGTATGGAATACAATATTATTGGCTGGAAGAAGTCAGCTGTTAGCTAGCTCAGCCCAGCTCAAATCAGCTGACAATCCTAGGCCTAGCTGAACTTTAAAACCTAAATTTAGGCCCACCTGGCCAAGCTTCATGAACGAAGATTTGGTAAGGGCTGTCCCCACGTGGGTGTGCCCTTCCAGCCTGCCCAGTGGATTTTAGGTGAGGCTCAGTGTGCGCAGAACTGGCCCCACCGTTTAAGTCTTGAGGTTCATCTACCACAGCCGAGCGAGCTTGGACAGTGCAAGTGAAGTTCCTCAGAACTAGAACCTACAGCACCCGGCATTTCCCAGGAGGTCTCCCATCCAAGTACTAATCCGGGGCTGACCCTGCTTAGCTTCCGAGATCTGACGGGATCGGATGTCAGGGAGGCATTTAACTGCCTGGCTGAGGCAGTGCAGAGGCGGGAAAGGATGCCCAGGGCCCGCAGCGTTATCCCAGGGGCCCGCAGCGTTATCCCAGGGGCCGCAGCAGGCGGATTCCCGGATCACAGGGATTATCCATCTTCCGGAACGATGGCACGGGCCGTGCGGGAACAGCGTGGATACGGGACCGGCTCCATCCTCGGGGATAAGGAGCGGCTCCGAGGTCACTCGAACCTGAATGATGAGTTTAACATGGGACACAGGGAATAAAATTTTTGCCACGTGGGTGGCGAGGCACTGGAAGGGGTTGCCCAGAAAGCCTTCTTCAGGTCTTAGGAGATATTTTCTTTGAACTAGTTTGCCGAACTGACAAAATATACTGTAGGATAGGATATGCAGAATTAAAAGCTAGTAGCTGACAAATTTAACATTATTATTTTTTAATAGAAGAATATACTTACCTCATAAGTGAAGGGCAAAGAAGAATAACTCCAGAACATATCTCAGGTATTGTTGCTATGCATTTACCTAGAATCAAAAGAGAAATAAGAAAATTCTTAGGCTTACTTGGATACTGCTGATTGTGGATAGAAAATTTCACTCGTTAAGTTCTTATGTGAAAAACTGCAAGAAAAGAAGGAAAAAACTTGAGTGGACTGGAGATCAGCAGCAACAATTTGAGGATCTTAAAAGGCGGTTAATTCAAGTACCTGCTTTAGCCATCCTGTATTTGAAAAAGCCCTTCTATTTCTGTTAATGTAGAAGAAGGAACAGCCTTCAGGGTACTGACTCAAATGGGGGGGGGGGGGGGGGCAGGAAAGACCTGTGGCTTACCTATCAAAAATGTTAGACCCAGTATCACGAGGGTGGCCAACGTGTGTTCAGGCTGTAGCTGCTACAGCTTTATTACTTGAAGAAAGTAAAAAATTAACTTTTGGAGGTTCTTCGATTGTGGCCACACCACATGCAGTTAGAACAATCCTAAATAAAAATCCAGAGGGTGTTTGATGGACTCAAGAATATTGAAATATGAAACCATCTCAATGGAAAAGGATGATTTAGTGATAACTGCAGATAAAAGTCTAAACCCCTCCCAGTTTTTATATGAAAAGACAGAACCTGAAGCCCAAGATCATGACTGTTTAGACATTATTGAATATCAAACCTGGACTAGGGAGGATTTCCAAGAAATTCCCTTGGCAAAAGGTAAGAGAATCTTTATTAATGGATCATCCCAGTGCATAAATGGAAAGCACTATAATGGTTATGGTATTGTAGATGGTGAGCAAAGCAGTATGCTGGAAAAAGGAAGACTACCTGGTAATTGGTCAGCTCAAACCTGTGAATTATATGCCTTGAAACGAGCTCTAGAGTTACTCAAAGAAAGAAAAGGAACCATATATACTGACTCAAGGTATGTTTTTGGAGTGGTACTTACTTTTGGGAAAATATGGAAAGAACATGAGCTAATCTCCTCAAGGGGAAAGAATTAGTGCATGAGCAATTAATTTCAGAAGTTCTGGAAGCCTTGAACTTAGCAGAAGAAATTGCTGTAGTTCATGTACTAGGACATCAGAAGGGAGGAACCTTAGAAATAAGAGGAAACCATTTAGTTGATAGATTAGCCAAAGAAGCTGCAAGGGAAGAGGAAGTTAGAATGCTAGCTTTAATCCCGGGTAGTAAAACAGAGGAAGTAAAACTTCCAATATTCACAAAAAATGAAGAAGTAATACAAAAATTGGGGGGTATAAAAACCCAAGAAGGCAAGTGGGTGTTGCCAGACAAAAGACAAATGCTGAATAAAACTATTGCTAAAGAAATATTAGTTAGACTACATCATGAAACTCACTGGGGAACTCAAGCATTATGTGATCAATTTTTAAGGATTTATGGTTGTGTGGGAATAAATACTCTAGCAAAACTAGCGACTGAACAATGCTTAATTTGTCAGAAGAAAAATAAAAGAACAATGAGAAAAACTCCTAATGGAGGGAGGAACCTAGCTCTCAGATCCTTTCAAAATATACAAGTAAATTATACTGAATTTCCTAAAACACAACGGTGGAAATATCTTTTAGTAATAGTAGATCATCTCACTTACTGGGTTGAGGCTTTCCCCACATCAACTGCTACTACTTCGAATGTGTCAAAAATTTTTTAGAACAAATCATTCCCAGATACAGGATAATTGAGACAATAGACTCAGATAGAGGAACTGATTTTACCTCAAAGATTTTACAAGCTGTGTGTACTGCATTGGACATAAACTGGGATTTCCATATGTCCTGGCATCCTCAAAGCTCTGAGTGAGTGGAGAGGATGAATGCTACTCTCAAAACCCATATTACCAAATTAATAATTGAGACTAAGCTACCATGGACCAAATGTTTACCTTTAGTGCTATCACGTATCAGAACAGCTCCCAGGAAAGATATTGGAGTGTCTCCCTATGAAATGTTGTTTGGGTTGCCTTACCTGGGGAGGGAAGAAGGGTTGCCTCCTCTTGAAGTAAATGACTTATATGTTAAAAAGTATTTACAGAGGATTGCGCTTTCTGTTACAGATCTTAGAAAGAATAGGTTGTTACCCCAGACCACACCCTTAGATTTTTACATACATCAGGTAAAACCAGGGGACTGGGTTCTAATAAAATCATGGAAAAATTAAAGTCTGACACCAACCTGAGAAGGCCCCTTTGAAAGTCCTTCTGACAACTGAAACAGCAGTTCACACTGCAGAAAGGGGGTGGTCACATGAATCTCAGGGGAAGGGACCAGTAAGACCTCCCCTTCCCAGAAAATGGACAGTAGTACAAGGGAATGATCCTTTAAAACTAACCTTTAAGAGGTGATTTTACCCTTGTACTCCATGATACTGTGATTATTCCTTTATACTGCCAGATTGTTGTCTTCCCCTGTTTTATTTAATCAGCTGCCAGTTAAAGAGCGAGAACTGAAAAGGGACAACAGCTCAAGGAAGAAAAGAAAAGAAAAGAAAAGAAAAGAAAAGAAAAGAAAAGAAAAGAAAAGAAAAGAAAAGAAAAGAAAAGAAAAGAAAAGAAAAGAAAAGGAAAGGAAAGGAAAGGAAAGGAAAGAAAAGAAAAGAAAAGAAAAGAAAAGAAAAGAAAAGAAAAGAAAAGAAAAGAAAAGAAAAGAAAAGGAAAGGAAAGAAAAGGAAAGAAAAGAAAAAAACGGAAATGCAAGAAGAAGATGAGAAGATGAACTCCAACATGGAATGCCACCCTAAGATCAGTAAGAAAACAAACAAACAAACAAAAAAAACCAACAAAACCCAAACTGATCCATGTTGGACAGAATGTAAGCTTCAGCAAAAAGAATCATGAAAAGAGGGGGTGAATTGTTAGGAACAGAACTAGGGTTTTGCTGAAGCTAAACAAACTGTAAGAGAATGGGGGGTGGGGTAGTTAGTTTCTAATGGTTTTTCGAGCCTTTGGAGGGGGTTGGGGGTCTTGGGCATGGAGGTGGACCGGGCTGGATTGTCAATCCCTTAGTACTAGCCAATAGAAACAGGGGCAGAGACCTTTCCGGACGGGGGGAGGATATAAAAATTTCTGGTTGGTTTTGTTGTTTTTTTTTTAATTCTAGGTCTGTCTCTTGGGCCAGAGAGAGACACAGCCTGTTTGGCCAAATCTGTTAAATAAAAGTTTAGTTTTGCTTTGATGACTTTGTCCCCTCTAAATTCTATCAGCAAATGTGAGTATTTCTCACATTTTCATTCTTTTTTAACTGAGAAAGGAAACCACTGATGATTTTCCCAACCACTTGCACTTAATGCTCAGGAATGTATTTTCATGAGGGAGGAAAAAATTGGTTTCAAAGTGAGAGGAGGGGGAAGGGATGCTGCCAAACTTTGGAATGGTTGTGGCTTTTCTCTTTTCCTGACCCTGCCATCCCGGGAACTGCCCACCACCTGATCTGTGCCCTCTGCCTTGTAGCTCCCATTTCTCATTGAAATCACACATTTTGGCCCACTGGTTTCCTCCTACCACCACCTTCTAAGTTGTCCCACACTGGCTTTCAGTGTTGTTGTTTTCTTTCCTTCTGACCGCTAAGGCCACATCTCGGTGGCTCAGCCACATGTCAAGGGAAGCTCCCAGAGGGAAGTCACAGGCCCCAGATGCTGTTTGAGATTCTGTAGTGCAGCAGCAGCAGGGTGATGTGAAAGCAGGTTTGTGCTGGAACAAGCCTTCCTGTTTTCAATTGGCAGCATTAGTGGCCAAAGGTGATGTTTCCTTTGGTTTGGTCACGTCTCGGTTCTTTCTCAACGTTCAGCCTGTGGGTCAGAGTACTCGTGCTCGGCACACTGTTTGAGTTCTCTCTGGATCCTGTGAGAAACAGGTTATGAACTGTGAGGGGGTCTTGTGCTGCTTTGTGACAGAGGAGAACTTTCCAGGCTGGTTTTGCATTTGCTATAGAGAAGTTTCACTTGCTATGCATAAATTCATGTACCAACCTAGGGCAGATGCCATTGTGATGTCAAGGGAATGTTGCTATGCCCTCATGGTGTGAGTGGAACGTTGCCCTGGTGCATGGAACACCTCAGTGTCCAGAGCAGCTCTTGCGCTTGCTCAGTGCAGGAGGACTCTGTTGCTTGAGGCGTTTAGAGTGGACAGTGAAACCCCAACAGGGTGTCATTGTCTTTCCCTTTCCTCAGCAGACAGCTGAAACCCCAAAAGGAGTGTCTATTTTCCCCTTTTCTCAGCTGACAGCTGAAACACCAAAAGGGGTGTCTTTTTTTCCCCCTTGCTGGAATACGGTCTGCAAACTTGCACAGGACTGTAAAATGGAGCACCCAGTGTGTTTTGCAGTTGGTGTTTTCTCTACCACTTACTTTGGATATTATTTTTCCAATCTGGCACGTAAGTACAGGTTTTCCTTGAGTGTAGCATAATCTGGCTTTGGTATGGCTGTGCTTTCTATACTCTTCCTGAGTGACTGAGCTGATTTGAAAGAAAGATTCCATTAAGATGTCCCCAGTTTTTGATAAAGCTCCTGTCAGCAGCTTCAGCTCAACAACAGGTGTCTTTAGCCAGGGAGGTGCAGACAGCATTTGAAATGTGTAGGGCTTCCGTTCCCTCCACCTGAGAGTTTGTGCCAGTGGAGTCTGTAATTTCCTCACTTTGCTGCTTCCAACAAGAGAACTTCCAAAATGCAGACTGGGAGAGCTCCTCAGGTGGGAGAGATTCTCAGCAATGATTCTGACAACTGTGTGCTTCTCTGCAGAACTCAGGGAAAGCATGGGTTTTTTCTCAGTTCAATCATTAAGGGATTTGACTGCCTAACTTGACACTTTCCTGTGTGCTAAACTAGCGACTCCCTTGGTGATGAAGTGCAAACTCCAAAGCAGTTGGGGTATGCTCCTGAGCCCAGCAGCTGTTCAGAATACAAGTGCCACAACCAAGGGGAATTTTGGGGAAGTTTTTTTTGGGAAACATCTTCAGCAACTTATAAGGAATTAGTGTGTGCAATTTATAAAAAAAACCAAAACAAAACAGCAACAACAAAAGTACAGAAAAGAGAGGAAAAAGCAGCTGCTTTAGCTGTTGAGTGCAACAGAAGCACTGACAGTTAAAGAAGAATTTGCATTTTCTTGACCAAGTTCCTATTTATATGCTGACCAAACAGATCACCACAGAAACAGGGCAAAATGTAGGCACAACTGAGTCTATTGTCCTGTTCTCCTGCTTGTTGTGTGAGAGAACTGTTTAATCTGGAGGGATGTTGTGAATCAAAAACGCTCTCTGTTCAGGTTGGCTTGGGTTTGGGGCTTCTCCACCACAGGCATTTTTCTAACAGCGTCTGGTTCATTTTTCCCTTGCCCTTTGTAGGTCACTTGGCAGATGTATGGAGAGAACACCAATTTCCGGTGAGTGAGAAAAGAGCCTTTGACATTGCTGGCGTTTAAGAATTGTGGAGCAAGCCATGAGCTTGGTCGGTAGCAGCAGAGTGTAGAGTGCCAGCCTGGAAGGGGGAAAGTCCGTTTCAGTGTCTGCAGCAGCAAATGGGTGCTGGATGTTTCTTGGTTTCCATTTAAGAGCTTTAACCCAGATAAAAGCCCAGTTTTGGTGGTTCACTCCTTGGTGGTTCTAGCCAGGATGGAATATCACATTCAGAATAGTATGCAGTACTGTCTGAATAGCCCATGTTAATTAGTTTGAATGACTTTGTATCCTATTTCTATCCAAGTTTATGATTTCTCCTTAGTCCAGCTGAGTATTGGGCTGAATAGAAACAAGGTTGTAAGGGATAGATAACTCGCTGGCCCTCTGGCTACTGTCTGTCCACAGACCACCAAATCAACATTGGCACCTCCTCAGTCTCCCCCTGGTCCTGGAGAAGACGCTACAGAGGAGGAAGATGACAAGAACCCTCCAGCTGTCGATGTACCACAGCCTGGAGATCCCAAAGCAGTAAGTGCCGGTTTTGTTTGGTGCTGTCTTTGGTGCACTGCAGAGTTGCAAGTTTCGGAGCAGACAGCACTTGCCATTGGTGGCCAAAGATGCTGAGAGATGGAGCCCTGCAATGGCACAGCAATTCACCCCAGCCCCTGAGAGCAGAAAAAAGGGCTTTGAACTTTCATGGTCAGGCCCCAGTTTCCTGAGCATCTGACAGGGGCTGTGAATCTCTCTTGCCATCAAATAAGAAATACCATCAGTACGATTTTGTCTTTAAAAATGGCATGTGTGCAGATTTTCTGTCCCCAGAGGAGAGAGTGTTTGAAAGTTGCAGTTCCCAGCCCTGGAGGCAACACTGTGCCCTGGTGGGACCTGCCCCTCTCCACAGACTAAGTAGCTCCAGGCACAACTTAGACTACCCCCTTAACTTTGCCATAACCCAGGTTTGGTGAGAAGAATTCTGCAAGGCTCTGCATCATAGAGAGGTCGGTCTCTAAGGGGCTGGAATGCAGTTCTGAGCAGCTGCTCCATAAAACCTGAAATGCTGAAGGAAGCTCAGTTGGACAGATCAGAACAGTGAAATGCTCTCTGCTTCTATTCAGACACTTACAGTTTAATTTCAGAGTCATTGTGTTACCTGTGTAAACATCCCCTCCTGGCAGCTTCTGCTGGTGATAAATGCACTGGCTACAGAGTGTTGATGTGTGTTGGGACAGAAAGTAGCAGGTGTGGCTCTAATAGCAATACATACACATATACATATTCTCTAGGTATATAAAATAAATCTTCTGGGTCTGCTCCAAGGTAGTTGGAGATGGAAAGCACACCTAAAAGTGTCCCTTCATGGCAAGAGGAGAGATACAATCCATCAACTGATCCCGAGCAAGGAGAGATGTTTTCCCCCTCCAGAGGTGGCTGTTTTTCCCCCCAGAGGTGTTTTCCTCCTGCAGCCTTTTCCACTCCACTGGCACTGAAAATACAGCACCTTGTAATCCTCAGAAATCAGCAGCAGGATTGGAGGGCTACAGTGGAAGCAGAGCTGTGTGGAGAAGCAGAAAGAAGTGGCTGTGAATGAATGTGATTTTGAGAGCAAAAGTGGAAAATCAGCCTGATGGCAGGTGCCAATAACTTGTTTTCCATTTTTGTTTACAGAACATGGAGACAAAGCAACAAGCAGAGCTGCCTGAAGCTCAGAGGAAGACCACAGCAGCTGAAGAGAGACATGAGGAAGAAACGAAAAGCTGCCAAGAGGAAATGGATCAGTTCCAGCAGCTGGTGGTCAGGCACTTCCAGCACATGGTGCTTGAGGACAACATGAGTCAAGAGAATGAGGTAGAACCTTAGAATTAGGAGCTGCAATTGTCTCTGCAGCCCTTGGAGGGGGAAGGGAGATCTTGGGAGGAAGTGGAGCAGTCATTGTTGAAGAGGTCTTTGGTCTTTTAGAAAATGGGTGATAATGGAAGATGAAACTGGCTATGAATTCATGGAAAACCAACTTATTGTTTTTACCAATTCAGTCTGAGAAGAGCAGATTAAAAAAATACAGATTAAGAGCCCTGGATATCTCTGACAGCATCTTCCTAAGGGCTTCTCTTCAAAATGGGATCTCAGGTCAAACCCTGCCAGGCACCTTTCTGATACAAACTAATCTTTTGTCCCAGATCTACTCAGGCTCTGTCATGGAACTTGCTGCTGCAGCTTCATCATCTAAAGGAACCTTCACTGTCCTCTCTGAAAACTTGAGTTCAAGCAGTTGGGCTAACTCATCATCATCTAAAGAAGCCTCAACTTCCCAGTCTGAAAACCTGGGCTCGAGCAGTTGGGGCAGCTCATCATCATCATCTAAAGAAGCCTCAACTTCCCGGTCTGAAAACATGAGCTTGACCAGTTTGGCCAGCTCAAGCCAGGTGGAAGCTTTGCTGTGGGACATGGTGGAGGAGGCGTGCCTAAACATCATGAGTACGTCCTGTGTATTTCTTGTCTGCTCCAGCAGTGTGGTGTGTGCCAACTCAGCATGAGCTGTGCTAAATGTTCCTCCTCAGTTCAGCATCACAGAAGCATTTAGGATTTCTTACTAAAACTGTTGTTGTGCTTTGAGTCAGCAAAAGCACTCAGGGTGTTCCTGCTGCCTCTGAGGGCAGCTCAGACTGGGTTGGTTTCCCTGAGCTTCCCTCTCTGCTCAGGGCAAAAGCAGGGAATGTTTCCAGATGAGCAGAAGGCTGTGACCGTGTGAGTCACCTAGTGAAGTCCTGTTTGCTAGTGGCCAAAGTGATTGGAATATTTGGCTTCCTGAATTGATGGAAATTGATTGGATTTGGGGTTTGTGGGGTTTTTTTGTTTGGGTTGGGTTGGGTTTGGGTGTTTTTGTGGAGTTGGGGTTTTTTGTCCACCATCGCCCAGGAGCTCTCCTGCCCCAGGTACCTTATTGGTGTTGCCTTTATGACTGTCATTTCTACCCCTGTTATTTCTACTGTTTATTTTTATAAGGGTGCTACAATTTTGTCCATGAAAACTCCTTGGAAAGAACATCAGGTGACAGCACAAATAGAAGGGAAGAGGGGTTTTCAATGTTCCACCCAAGGAAAAAAAAGATCCTTTTGTAATAATCCCTATTTAATTCCTTAGTTTTTTGCATGTCTAGATGTATCAGAGAGACACATCTAGACGGTGTGATGAGGGAAAACTGCACTACAAGCATTTCTCAGGAGTGAGCCTCCAGCCCATCCACTGTATATTCCTCAGATGCATAGCGATTTGTCATGGCTGATTCCCAGCCAGTTAACACTCTTAGAATCCTTGGCTTTGGCCCCAGCCCTTGTACAGATCACATTGTAGGAAAACACAGCAAGCCCTTGGGGATTCTTCAGTCCAGCCAATTGAATCTGCTTCTTGCACGTAATAGCTGCCATTTCTGTGTTCTCAGATAACAACCGGTTGGGTTCAGAAGAGAACCCAGCTTACTGTATGTCCACCATCAGCTGCTGGGACCAAGTGGATTGCTCTGCACTTCCTTGTGTCTAATCTCAAAGCCAATAATATTGTGTCTTGAAACTCTGTAATTGGGTTCGGTCTGGCTGTGGCTTCTTCACAGGGATTGTCAGGGTTCATTCTTGGCCTTTGCCAAACTCTTGTCTTCCCTGCCCTGCCCCTGATTGCTGGTGTGACTGCAGAGGCTGGAGCCTTCCCCATAGAATGGTTATTGGCAGGAAAAGAAGGGCTCTGTTGTTCCAGCTCTCCTTAATGTTTCCAGATGACAAACTTCCTTGCCTTGGTACTTGTTCTCTTCTGATCTCTGTCTGCTCTGATGTCTCTCTGTGTGCTTGGTTTCCTGTTGAGGTAACCCTTCCAAGGCCTGCAGAAAATCAGTCTTTGTGCAGATCATCTGTCCTACGGAGCTGCCTCTCTTCTTGTTGTTGTTGCTGTTGTTGTTGTTGTTATTGTTCCCCAGCTGAGCCCAGAGGGCTCAGAGCCCCAGACAGTAGGGCTGCATTTTGGATCTCCTGGAAGGTGGCATCTCCATTTTAAAGTGAGCCTCTTGCATTTTGTTTCTTTCAGGGGGAATGGTGAGCATGGAAGATCCTTTGCAGAAATACATTGAATTAGAAAATATTGGCAGTGGGTGAGTCCAACCACGGTTACTTGTACTAACCCATGGGCTGGGTACTTTGCTGGTGTAACATCTATCAAGCGTGACGTCAAGCAAACTGCAAACATGTTCAGACACTGGGTTTAGATTGCTCTGTCTCTCAGTCCTGGTTTGAATTTAAACCTGTGGTCACAAGGCATTGTCAACGTCAGCATGATGCTCGCACACGTCTTGCCTGCAAGACAGAACAGGATCTGGAAGATCTCCTGTCCCTCCAGTGTGTGCCATCTGTTGGCGTATTTTCTTAGCAGGAATCATTTTCGTGTCTCTCAAAAGAATACGGCTACTCTAATGAAAAGAGGAGAATCTTTATTGCCTAAAAAGCAGCCTAGCACCTGAGAGCCGTCAGATAACAGTTCTCAGAAACGTTTCTTTCCGATACTTTGCTGAAGGATATATTTGGCGGTCAGCATTATAACCAGATAGTTTAGACACTGAAAGCAGAGAGGAAAGAATATGCTCCCTTTTTTAGCCAAGGCAGTAAACCCCAAAGCTTAAGGAATAGATACAGTGCAAATGCACTGGAGAGGAAAATGCATCACGTGCCTGATGAAAGACCCCTCGTGGATCCTGCAGCTTATAGGCCTTTACAGCAGAGATGTGCTGTCTGGGCTGGCTTTGGCTTTCACTCCAAGGTGGTCCAAACTGCTTCTCCTTTCCTCTAGGGCTTTTGGAGCTGTTTGTAGAGCATTCGACACTGCCACAGGAATGGAGGTAAGTGTGAACCACCCCACTGCACCCCACCCCCGATTCTGCAGCTTCCCAGTGCTTTCCCCTCTGGTGTGAGCTGTGGCTGGAGCTTTGGGTCACCAGTAGATCTTTGCTGCAAAGGCCAAAGAAGTGTAGACTAGTGTCAGCCTGCAAAATACCCTTTGGACAGGCTTTGTCCTTCTCAGCTGGCAGAAAGAATGCAAGGAGGGGAGTAGTATCTTTCACAGAAGGACACCTTGGCTTGGTCTCAATGGCTAAATATGCAGTGACAAGGGGATGGTGACTGCTGCCATCCAGGCCCACGGTCTCTTAATCGCAGGTTCAGAGACAGATAGGATTTAGCAATTTTTTCCATCATGTGTTTCATCTCCAAAGTACAATGCAAAACTTAATGAAGGGAGAGTTCATGCTTGGGACACAGACTGGTGTTTTAGTCCTAGTGAATCTGGTTGATTCTCACAGAGGGATCACTGAGAAGAGGTTTATCAAGAGCAAGGGTGTCTCCTAAGCAATAGCATCCTGTTTTGAAGTCTGTTGTCAGTGAGAGCCCTTAACAGGGATGCTCCTAGTAAGAATCAGGCAGAGGGGCATCTTAGAGAATCTCACTGCTCTTTGGGATGCCAGATTTTGATTCCTAAATTCTTGTTTCTGGCTGTCAGCAAATACACCTGAATCTTCCTGGTAGTTCCTTATCCACCTGCAGTGCTGTGCTTGGGAAGTGCGCTTAGAGACAGATCTGCAAGGGGTCTTAAAAGCCCTAAGCCTTGCCTATGGCCAGGGCATATCCATAAAGGAGCAACGCATGGATTAGTTCTTTTTAAGCCCACAGAGCAATTGCAAATGTGCACTATGTTAAGGAATGTAGCAAAATCAAAATTCATGAAGTTGGGCAGTGCTAGGATTCTGTTTTTGGGAGTAACTTCAATCGTCTTTTTGGACAGCATTTTCTCCATAGTTTATGTATGTTCTTTGTTGTGCAATCCAGAATAGCAGCAGTTGGTGAAATAGTGAGCAAACCCCCCAGAACTGGCAGAGGATTCCCAGCTACTTTGATGTTTTTTCACAGGAACAAAATCAGTTGCTGCTTGCAAAAGTTGTGTGAATGATATTAGTTGTGATTAACTAAGTCTCTTTGAGAAGAATGTGTGTGCAGAGCTTTGAGGCTGAGAGTTGAGAGACCATTTTGCCCAAGTCAACAAGGCAGCATGTCCATGGCCATGTGTCCTGTCACTGGCAGCCAGGCAAGCCGAGAAATAGGCCATTGTAATGTCCCTTCCCTATTATTCTGCTGTCTAAGCAAAAGGCAGTTTGGCAGAGCTTGGCTGTGTCATTCCAAAATCACTTGCTGTCGCCGCCAATGCCTAGGTGAGGACTGCACACACCAATGTGATGTAAAGCAAATCCCAAGTTTATTCAAAAACACAGGTATATATGACCTCAAGTGACCCCACCCCAGGTGCGGTGGTCTGACTCCAATTGGTTGAGGCTGGAAACATGTCCTTTTAAGGTGAAAACGAAACTTGTAAGGTGGTCACTCAGGCCCACCTGAATCGGGCTGCAACATCTCCCCCTTTTGTTTCAAAGAACAAAGCAAAAATGCAAACAACATAATACACATCATGCATTTTGCAATTTGAACAGAAAGGCTGAAAATTTTGAAAATTGAGAAATAACATTTTGAAAATCTTAAATTTTGCTAATTCAAGACTTAACAGGGTATTTGCAGGTTACACATCCCTACCTCCCCCTCTCTTTTCAAAATAGACTTTTTGGAAGGAGGTACAGTAACCTTTGTAAACTCACACAAACTAATACATGACTAAGACATGTATGTTTGGAATTTGCAAACTTACAACTAGTGCAAAACAAGAAACTTTTCTTTCACGCGTGAAATTGTGGTCCTTCCTGTGCAGTCGTCACTGCACAAACCACTGTAAACAAACTACAAATTTTATTAAATTTTGTGTATAGTATTCAAGAGTGCAGAGTGACTTAACTTAGCAAAGAAGCAAGTTCAGTCCAGCTGAACTAAATCTCCTTATGTTCAAGGTCTATTCTCAGAACTTCTGTGTGGCCATCACAGAGGTCTGAGAATGAAGCTTTGATTTTTAGTCCTTATACACTCTTGGTAAAGCAGCAAACAAGTGTGAATTCACAGAGGAAATTCACAAAGGCTAAACATAACCAACACTGAAAGAGACTAAGTACTGATGATCTTACGCTCTCTAGAAAATGTTCAGCAGCTTAAGGGGGCAGGTGTCCTTACCCCTGCAGCCTGCTGGGCAACTTGGCAGTGCAATAAGCTCAAAACTGCACTTTAACTGAAAGTTAACAGAATTTTAAAATACAGGCTAAACAACATGCTCTTGAACTAGACTGTTCTTGTTTGATTGGACAGTTAACAACTAGTCTTAGGCTACTGCTGCTTGTGGTTGTGGTTGCCATATGGGGAAGGCAGCCTGGCTCCAGTTTCCATGAGATATTTGACTGGCTGCGCCCCATGGCTTGCAGCCCCTCTGGATTTTTGGAGGCCCAGCTCCCCACCCCATGTTTGTTAGAGGAGTACCATCCTTTTTATATTTAGAATGACAATCTTGGGCTTTGTGACCAAGTCTGTGACAACGGTTACATTCTCCAGTGAAGCTTTGAGTTCTGCTATATTTTGGTTGTGCTGGACAAGATTTTGTTGTTAAATTCCAGGGTCTTTTCCCCCTTTTTTGGGTGGATTGTTTGCTAAGAACTGTGGCTAGAGCAGAAGCATGTAGCTTTGCTTTTTCCTCCTCTTCTACCCAGGGCAACCTGGCACAGGCTTCAATTAACTGTACCAAAGTAGCTGTGGCTGGTAGAGAGGCTATGAGCTGTTTGCATTGAGGATTGGCATTATTAATTACCAGATCTTTCAATAAGGCTGGTTTAATGTCAGGGGTAATATTTGGAGCAGCTTCCAAAGCTTCTGTTACTTTATCTACAAATTCCATGAATGTCTGTCTAGGTTTCTGCATTATTTGCATGTAAGGTAGAGAAGGTTTTCCCTTCTTAGGCAGATTAGAGAATGCAGTCAAAGCAGCATTCTTTGACTGTTGCAAAATATGAAAATATAATGCAGCTTGTGTTTGTGGGTCTTCATAAGCTCCTGATCCCATTAGCTGGTCTAAAGATGCTAATCTTAAGGGATGTCCAGTTTCTAAGTGTATATTTTTTGCCTGTTCCTCCGTTAACTGCTCTTTCCATTTTTGTAAAAATAACATATAAGCAGTAGGAGGTAGGATAAACTCCATTAAAGCCTTCGTGTCTGCTGGGACTAGGTTATTGTATTTTATGAAGGCTGTGATTTGGTTTTTTACCAAGGCATTGTCATAGCCGTATTGAAGGACTATACTGTGTATTTTTTGCGCAATTTTCCAATCAAGTGGCTCCCATTTTAAGCCTTGTGTAGTGTTAATCACAGGCGCAGAAACCAGGGGTTGCAGGGAAGGTGAGGGTGTACCTACTTCTGCAGCTGTGGATACTGACTCTTTGTACCTTTGCTGGGTATTGAATGTGAGGTCGCGAGGTGGCTTTGTGACTCCATCTGCAGAATCTGGTACCTGTGTATCAGAAAGCTTTGAAATTAAGTTAACAGCATTGCAATTTCCATCTCCCCCCAGCATGTCCCAAACAGAGGCTTCTTTTTCTGTTGCTCTCCATTCTGGGATACAGCTGGTGGGTGTGGCTGTCGGTGCTGGAGGCTGCATGTACCAGATTGCCGGCGCAGGGGCAGTCTCTACCGGCGCCGGGGGTTCCAGTGCCGGTGCTGGCAGCTGCGGGCAGCGCGCGGCTATCGGGGAGAGGGTCCCCGCTGGTGCTGCAGCGCTTGGGTCTTGCGCGACTGGCGCTGTGGGAACTCGCTCTCGGGACCCTTGCTCTGTGGGTGGCACGCAGTGAAGGGAACTTTCAGGGGGAGCTCCGGTGGCTCCGCTCCACTGGGGAGGAGTCTCTCCCCTCTCCATGACATAGTCGATCCACGCAGGAGGTGGTGGGGGTGGCGCAGGAACTGATCCGCCTCCGGAGCGGGCGAATTCGGAGCCGACCCCGGCCCCTGCAGGCTGCGGGGGACCCGCGCCTGGCGCATGCGCTGTGATTTGCATGCAGTAGGAAGGGAGGTTGGGCGGTCCTGGCGCCTCGTGGTCAGGGCGCGCCGTTCCTTTGTTTGATTTCGCGGGCTTTGCCATCACGTGGTCTCTTTGTTTTCCTGGCCACGCGGTTATGCCGGGCGGCTGTAGCCCTGCTGGAATGTCTGCCTCAACAGTCTCCTGCCGCAACGGAGCGACTCCGGCGTACCCGCGGGGCGGCAGGGAGCGCGGCGGCGGGGCGACCCCAGCCCCGAGGTACCCGCAGGGCATTGGCGGCAGCGGCGGTGGAGCCGGCGCCGAAGGTGGATGGGCAGGGGGAGAGAAACTCCACGGGGTTTGTCCCCCCCTCCACATGTCTTTCTCGGCTGAGGGCATTCCCCATCGCGCCTTCTCGGAGTTAGGATTTAAATAAAACTCACTCACGGTTTGGTTTTCTGCGGCGTGTCTCGTGGGGTTCCAAGGTTGCTGCTGAGGTCTGGCCGCTTCTACAGCAGCAGCCAGTGGTCTCATTCGCTGTGAGTTGTAAGGCGGTGCAAAGACGACTTCTTGGCTTTTTGCCGTGACGAACGGCGTGGAAAAGCTTTGATTCCATGGTTCCTGTGATTCTGTCGGGTTTTCCGGAGCGGGAGCGGGCGGTGCCGCGTCTGGGTACCGCGGTGGCGTTTCTGCGAGCGGCGGTGCCCACGGCGGTGCAGAAGGATGTTCAGGGGAAAAATCGCCCTGCAAAAGCTGACTGTTTTCCGTCCTCTCCGGTAGATCGAGGTTTTTACGGGCTCGTTCTACCTCTAACAGCATTTTCTTTACAGCTGCATATGACGGAATGAGCGGCAAAAATTCTTCGGGTGCAGTTTGCACTAAATTCCACAAATCTGCCCCAATATTGTCCCATAATTTTATGGAAAGCGTGGAATTGGCATCTGTTAGGTGCCTTCGAGTGAAACACCAATCCAAAAATTCCTGTAATGCTTGTCTTTCAATGTTTGTTTTTGTTACACGACCTAGTTTCTCAAATTTATCAAGCAATAACTTCGTTTTAGTCGAGTTGGAATTTCCCATGTTTCTTTAACTCACCGGTTCGAAGGTCGTGGTTCCTTCAGACCACGTTCTTTTAGCAGCTCTCAGGGCCACTACACAAAACTCCCAAGTTTAAGGGAGACAGAAGCTCTCAGGGGCTTCTCCACAAAGCACCCAAAAAAAACTGGGGCATAGCAGCTCTCAGGGGCCACTTCTTAAGGCTCTAGGCAGGTGCAGGTGGGTTCCAGGTTCTGAGACACGTTGGGGTCCACCATTTGTCGCCGCCAATGCCTAGGTGAGGACTGCACACACCAATGTGATGTAAAGCAAATCCCAAGTTTATTCAAAAACACAGGTATATATGACCTCAAGTGACCCCACCCCAGGTGCGGTGGTCTGACTCCAATTGGTTGAGGCTGGAAACATGTCCTTTTAAGGTGAAAACGAAACTTGTAAGGTGGTCACTCAGGCCCACCTGAATCGGGCTGCAACAACTTGCTCCACATTGGCTGTGATCTTGTACCACCAACTTCTCAAGGTAGTGATTTTCACACTGTCCTTTTAGGTGGCCATAAAGAAAATTAACCTTCAAAGACCAAACATCAAGGTATTAACTCTCAATGAATTTGAGGTCCTGAGGACCAAAAAGAATTCCAACATCGTTAACTATTTAGACAGGTGAGTGGTTCTGCTATCATCACACAAAAGTTTCTTTCCATACTGCAAGCATGCAAGATTAAAAACCTCTTGGGTGACTGACAGAAAATCGAGCTGTTAATGCTTAATTAATTCTCATTTATCTACTCGTTTCCAATGGGTGGGAGGAGATTGTGTTTTGTCTGCATTAATCTTTCCTGGCACACATGGTTTGAAGACTGTTCCAAAACCTGAATCAGCCCTCTCTTACTAAATCAATAGCCTGTAAGCTCACTCCTTCCTGTTGTTTTGGAGTTGTGGGGGTTGATTCTTTCAACTGCTGATAAACCATCCTAGAAATTATTTCCCTGGGGCTTTTCCCACAGTTTTCCATTGCTTTCAGGGCCAGGAAGACTAGGTGCTTGTTTCCAGAAACACGTAGTGGGACAGTGTTTTTATCTTGTTGGTTACTAAACTGCCTTCTTCCCTTGCTGGCCATCTGAGGCATCTCCGTTTTATACAGATGTGCCTTTCTCATTTGGACTGCACAGAGTGCCAGCACTGTAGAGCCTAGACAGAGTGTCTATTCCTTTCATTCTGTCTTCATTTAAAAGGGAGCTGGGAACAAAAATCAACTGTCTGCTTTTCCAGAAGGCACTTTAGGTGTGCACATTCATCTCCACACCCTCGTTTTGTTCTTTCAGCTACATTGTGGAGGAAGAATTATGGCTGGTAATGGAGTACATGGATGGAGGCACTTTAGACGATGTTATCAGCAAAGCAGGCATGTGTGAAGGACAGATGGCAGCTGTCAGTCGGGAGGTAAGGGGTCCTGCCTGGGCTTCTGATGGTTTGCACAGGATTGTCCTGCTAAACAGGCGGTAAGAACAGGGCTGAGTTCATGTTTTGCGCTTTGTTTCTGTGTTGCTCTTTGGATACGGAGAAGAAAGAGCATCAGGAGTGAAGTGCCTGCACATGTGTGTGTCCCTGCCCTTGCTGTACTCTGTTCTTATGTTCTTATCTCCTGTTGTTGTATTCCCCCTTTCTCATTTTCATTTTTCTTTGCTGTTCTCTACCTTACCTCTGTAACACGTGCCTGCAGCCCATCTGCACTGGCCTCCTTGCCTGTAAAAGCAAACGTGCTGGTGGCAGAATTTTAAACAAAGTGCCAAGAAAAATAATGACTTGTTTCCCACAGTGCTCAGCTTGAAAAGATAGCATTTTACCCAAAATACTGTTTGCTTCTGAAAACTGACTCATGTGCTACTTCCAAGTCTGCTGTGAGGCCAGCAATTAAGTCTTTGTCATTCAGCCTCCCACCCAAAAGTGATCCACCTTCTAGGTGACAGAAGGCCTTTCGCTTTTTTGGCAAACCCTTGTTTATCCTCTACCTGGGAGAACACACCCCCTGCAGCAACAGCACCCTTCTGGCTGGGTTTGCAGGGGACAGGCTAGAACAACAACTACCATTTGTCTATCAAAAGCCCATGGGCCTTCCCTGTGAAAGGCACTGCTCTGCTAGGGTTGGAGCAGCAAGCTCTTCCTCTTGACAGGACCATCTTCTACCATTACTCTCTTCCCCTGGAGAGGAAGTCTTTTAGAACAGTTTCCTTTCTTGTGGGATGAAAACAGATGACTAATTTTTGTCCTCCGGTTTCTTTTTCCTCTCCCAGTGCCTACAAGGATTGTATTTCCTTCATTCCCATAGAGTGATACATAGAGACATCAAAAGCTCCAACATTCTCATCAGAACGGACGGATCTGTCAAATTGGGTGGGTATTCTTGGTCAGGTGCAACATTCTGAGGATGTGGGAGTGGTTTTGAGTGACTGCCAGTTCCCCAAAAATGGTGCTTGTGCGAATGCACAGACCCCTGCTGACACCTGAGAACACAGCTGCACCCTGCAGAGAGAGGCACAAGGTGTCAGGAGTGCTGCTGGCTTTTGTGTGCCCCTTCCAGAGGGAGGGAGTTACAATCTATAGCTTCAAGTCAATAAAAGCCACTGCTGGGGGCAGCGTGGAAAACATGAGGGTTTTTCAGGTGGACAATTCCATAGTTCCTTGGCTATAACCCCCAGGAAACAGAGCACGGCTGGTTTCCCAGCTCGTTTCAAGAGCACAGTGTCAGCCCTTCAAGTGGGGAATTCTTTGGTTTGGTTGCCTAACTGGAGCTGACTTTGAGAGTGTTTGTTTTTCTCCTCAGCTGATTTTGGCCTCTGTGCTCAGCTCAGTGTTGAGCAGTGTTATCGGAGCTCGGTGATTGGGACTCCTTGGTGGATGGCACCAGAAGTTGTGACAAGCCGACCATATGGCCCCAAAGTGGACATATGGTCACTTGGCATCGTGGGACTAGAAATGATAGAAGGAGAAGTTCCTTACCAAGATGAAACTTCTACAATGGTAAGCTGTAAATACCCATTGCTAGCCGTGTCTTTCTGATCTGTCCCATGTTCCATCTGCCATAAGACAAAATCCCATTCCCACCAGCTTGAACTAGTTCCACCAAGGTGCAGTTCTAAGAATGTCCTTGGAGCACATCAGCATCTGCTGTAGTTTTGCTTCCATCAGTGGGGGAAATTCAGAAGAGAAGTAGCATGTAGACCATTCAAAGATGGAATTACTGCTTTTTCTGGTTAGACCATTGGAATTTTTTCTTTTCCTGCATAAGTGAAGGTGATCCTGAGTTTTGAGGCTGCTGAGAGACATAGTTGCAGGTGGCTCCTGTCTGCCCAAACAGGCATTTTCATCACACTACCTTTGTGCAGACAGCTTAACGTGTCTGTGTTGCACGTGAGGTTCCAAACATGTTGTTGTTCTTTAGCCAAGGAATAACTGATGGATTTCTTTTTTCATTTCCAGTTATTGTTTTATCAAGAACAGGACAAAATAATCACGATTTTTGTTTTATGGTAGCTTCAGGGACACCAGGCAGCAGTGCAGAGATATGTTTTATTGTCTAATCCTTGGAAATGGTGTCTTTGGACCAAACTGCCTCTTGAAAATAGCCTGTCAAGCTAGTCCATCCTCAAAGAAGCAAAAGGTGCTTTTGCTGATGTAGTTCCTACTGACTGCATCAGCCGAAGGTATCAGCTGTCAAGGCAGGATCCTTTGGATATTGGGAAAGCTGTGGCTGAATGAGGGTTTGACTTTTTTGTTGGTCTAGGAAGGTCATCTCCAAGACTTTTCCAGGGAAGAAACTGCCACTGGAGACTGGAGCTTAAACAGTGGGGTCTGGGAGAGCAGCTCTGGATATGAAAGAAACAGGTGGAATCTCGTGGTTCCTTTTTCTCTAGGCTCAACACATGATAAGCACAGGAGGGACACCCAAGCTGAAGAAGCCCAAGGAAGTCTCGGCTTGGCTGCGTGACTTTCTGACCTGCTGCCTGGAGACAGACCAGGACAGGCGCTGGTCTGCCCAGGAGCTGCTGCAGGTAAGTGCAGAGTGGCTGCAGGTAAAGCAGCTGCCTGAGAGATGGGTCCCTCATCCACCGAACTCCAAGGCATCAGATGGGCTCCCCTCATAATAATCTCCAATCTTAGTGCTTTTCAAATGAGAACTGTGAGGAATCCTAGACGGGTTTGGGTTGGAAGGGACCTGTAAAGGTCATCTAGTTCAAGTACCCTGCAAGGAGCAGGGACATCCTCAAATAGATCCAGTTGCTCAGAGCCCTGTCAGACCTGATGCTGGACATTTCCAGGGCTGGGGCACCTACCAGCTCTCTGGGCAACCTGTGTCAGTGTTTCAGCATGCTTGTAGCCCCTGGGCTGTCCCTGCTGGGAAGGAAGGGGCCAGGCAGCACAACAGGGGCAGGGGATGGAAAGGTAGAAAATGCTCTCTTTGTGAAAATTGGCACAGCACATGTCTTTAAAAATGAAGGAACCTATGAGAGTATTTGGGGTTTCCTGAAAGGAAGAAACCTGGGGGACAAAAAGCAGCATTCCTAGAGCAGCAGCAGGGCAAAAACTTGAGCAAGCTGAAGACAGCTGAATAAATGAACTAGTGGGCCTGTGTTGGCAGGTCCTGAGCATGGAGATGGAAGTGCACATGGTCCCCTCAGTCCTGTTTCTGCATCTTTCTGGGAACCAGAAAGCCCTGTTTGAATCTGGGAGTTTGGAAAGTCATGGTTCATTGCTTTTTTGTCTTTTTCCTCTGGGCAGCATCCATGGATAGAATCAGCCATGCCTGCCTCCAGCCTGGTGCCACTTATCGCTTTGGTGAAGACTTTGAAGGAGGAGACAAGACTGCAACAACCCACTGGGCTCGTGCCCATCCCATATTCCCCGCTCACTCTTGTGAGCAGAAGAATTCCAGTGTTGCAGCAAATGCCGGCCATCCGGCCATACTGGCACATGATAGAAGCAGCGGGGCAGCATCAGGACCGTGCTTGGCCGCTGCAGCGCAGCAACTGGTGAGTTTCTGTGGGTTTCACTACAGATGTGTTAGTCACACCAGGCTTTACACGATTTAAGTTTGTGTGTCCTATGATTGCTGTTAGATTTATTCTTGGGTGCTCTCTGTCATAGGATGATTTGGGTGGGACCTTCAACGATCAGCTTGTTCCAACCACTCTGCCCTGGGCAGGCACTCCTTCCACTAGCCCAGGTTGCTCCAAGCCCCATTGAACCTGGCCCTGGACATTTCCACAGCTTTTCTGGGCAATCTGTTCCAGTGCCTCACTACCCACACAGGGAAGAATTTCTTCCTCATACCCAGTCTAAATCAATGGCCTTGCTTGTTTGATAAATGCATTCAGAAGTTTGTGAGGAGAATATGGCACAGAAGTTTTCGGGCAACACCCATCAAATGTATGAAGTCCTCAGCCAAAAACTTTTCCTACTGCTTCCTTTACTTATGGGGCTCCTACAAGCCACTCCATGGCACTGGGCTACTTTTTCTGAAGTGAAAAATGACGCTTGTGGAATGGATCTGTATGTGCGTTGGGGTTTTGTTTGTTTGTTTTGTTTTGTTTTCCCTCTGTGTGACTTCAGACTAATTTAAAGAAGTTTTAAAACTTCAGAATGATATGGATGTGACAGAGGAGATTTGGATTATGAGTCTAAGTTTTTTCTTCACTGCAGCTGTTGTTTGCTGAGTAGGCTAAATGCATTCAATTCTTGAGGTGAAAAAGCAGATTTCTGATAAAGTCTTTCATTTTTTTCCCTCCTGTTCATTATTACGATTTTTGTAGGTTGCCAAATAACCTAGAGTATGTCTCTGCTAGAGATTATAGTATTTTTATGATTTAGAAAGGAGTAATCTTTGATCCTTGTCAAGAAAAATTATGTGTGGTTAACAATCATCTTCTTTTCTTTTTGATTTTATCTTTCTTTCCCTCTCTATCTGGACCAGTTAAGCAGAACAGTTAATTGCATAGTTATATTTTCCTCTGAGTAATTTTTATGTGTAGGTATTTTGATTGAGCTTTTTTAGTTTGTTTTGGTTTGGTTTGCTTTTTGGTGGTTTTTTTTGTTTGTTTGTTTCTTTTTGGATTTTTGATTGGGTTTTTTTTGGCTTTTTTAGCTGAGTAGTCAATAGGAGAGTTGAAAAGAACAGCTTTCTTTAAAGCTGATTGCCACAAAAGCCAATGCCGTTTACTTAAAGCTTTAGAGGTGGAATTTATTTACTTTACAAAAAGTGGCTGTTCCCTTGCTTTTGTTTCATGTGCTCTCCAGGCAAGAAATATCAAATGTCATCAGGTTTAAAGAAGCAAGAAGATCTCCCTGTTGCCCACAAACTAAATGGTTGCCCTTTCCACAACCCTTGTTTGTTGGCCCAAGTCTTCCCCAGTTTTTGTTTTCCCCTCACCAGAACTTTGCTGATCTTGATGCTGTGTGGCTTGCAGTTGTCTTTAGCTGAAAGTGATGCTCTTGCATCATCTCTGAGTAAGATGGGTTGTCTTTCTTGCCTCTCTGTTTTCCCCCGCCAGTGAAAATAAAGTCTCTTGAACCTGCTATATGATGCCCACAAAGAAGCTTTACAGTTTTCATTTACAGATGCTCTGGCTTTTCAGATTCCTCTTATTTCCACATCTTCATATTGCAGTAGCTTGGAGTTGCAATAAACATTGTCATTTTACTTACGTTAGCATTGACCTTTTGCTCTTTGGGTCACGTTGGTCTGGGTGTGGCTCTCGAAGTAAATACTGAAAGGCAATAATGTGCTTCTGGTGTTCTTGTGGTACATGCTGGTTTTAATGATCCTTATCTCCCACGGTTATTAAATGTTTTGTATCCTTGGCATCCTATGGGACAATTCCTGATGACATAGAGTTACTCTGATCTCAGAGAGGAAGTCCATCTTTTTTATAAATGAAAATAGATTTAGTATTTATTCCATTATTAAATATTTCTAGGCTGCAGCTAAACACCTGAAATTCCATCCTTTAGTAGTAATGTCTTGAAAGGCAAGACTCAAAGTTCCTGTTCCCCACATTCAGGGGGCATTGGTGTCTTTTTGCTGCTCAGCTTCTGTGACAAAACATAAATCATCAGACAAAGTTCCAGTTGTGGACAGTATTAATGATGCCTGTGCACAAATCTAGGGGTAAAGTGGTCATTTTTCATTTGGAAAAAATCCGATTAATTCAATTGCAGTTTACTATAATTTCTGTAATTAATATTTAAACTTCTGCAGACAAAGGTAAGCCATTTCAGTATTTACAGCTCTCTAGGATATGATGCCAGTTTTGTATTTCGTTTAATCCTGTCTCTCTTTGCAGTATATTTCCTATTAGTGCCCCTGGGCTCTTGCAGTTTTGTGTGGAGCTACTCATTTTTGTAGTCTTACATACTTAAAATAATGTGGAAGCTGACACCAATCAGACAATGGGATCCCTGATTTTCAGTTCCTGAAAGAACTTAAAAGTTGTCCAGTTTGAAATTATAAGAGTTGCTCTTAGAATTATGAAACTAGTTCCATAAATACATATTTTTATAATACAGGATGATACTTTAGATATAGAAGCTCAAGGGCTGATTCTGCTAAGTGCCCAACAGATCTTCTTTAAGTTGAAATAGTGAAGGAAATTAAGATAACAGGCAGTTTAGGGGACTAGACCTTTAATTTTTATTGTGTTTATGATCAGTTGCTTCTTTGTACTTTAAATGCACATATCCCTGATGTATGTAAAAGTGAGGTTTGTTCTGTGTTTGTGTGTTTGTCTCATGACAAGAGACGGTTTTGAGATGACAGTCCATGTTAAAAAATGATCCTTGCTGCAGAGCCAAACAGAAACTTTGCTGGTCATTTTAAATCACATCATTGGAAGGATGTTTTCCAAGCATCCTAAAAGCTTATCAATTATAAAGATAATGGAAACTAATAAAGAGCCTGTTATGCTTCAACCAACTTTGTTAACCCACAGTGTGTATCCAAGTCAAGTTCCTCCTGCTCCATCTCTCATATCTTGCACAATAAACACTTCTGTGAGCCCCTTTTTTCAAAGAGCAAGAGTATGATGACAACTGCAGGGCATAATTTTATTTAAGTGAATATTTAGAACCTTGAGCCCACAATTGGGGAACTGAAGTAAAGAAACATTGTAAGTTGAAAGGACTACTCATGTTTGTTGGGTTTTTATAAACATTCCTATTTTCCAGCTTGAGTGAGGCGCAGAATAGAAATCCATCCGACATGGACGCTGCTGATGATCTCAGGAGACTCCATCAGGCTGAAAAAGAAAATTTGGAACTAACTTCTCGAGACAATCAACAAGTAAGGACATTGTTTGCTTTCTTTTCCTCTTGAAATAAGTGTAATAAATTCCTTGAAAAAGTACTCTCAAGGGCTGAATCCAAAGCACAGTCACTAGCTGGGGAATAACAAGGAATTAGCACTGTCCAGACCTCTCCTACCTGTCCATGGGAATTGTAAGCACCTCCACTGTAACTGCTAGTATTGAAGGGGGTGTGTGAGTAACTCGAGCATTTCACAAGAGCAGAACGGTGCAGGAGAATCTTGTGAGCCCTCAGCTTTCAAGTTCTCAATGGAAGAGAACATACTTGGTTGGTTGGTTGAAGTGTTTTAATCCAAATAATTCCAGGGATCCTTTTTACAGAATCTCCCCACAGTTCATGGGGCTATGGAAGCAGGGAAAAGTGGGTCATTGTGGGAGAAGCAGAAATCTCTTCTTTTGGTTACACACCCCAATAAGGAATGCATATGGAACAGTAAACTTAGTTTTTTGGCTGGATTTCACCCTGAACAGATGAAGGAGCACCCACAGCATCTGCGCCCTAACAAGCTGCTGAGAGCAGAGCTGTTATCTCTGACAGGAATAAGACTGCAGCAACACAGTTTAAACCAGGATATCAGCTGCCAGTCTGGCATTAGCAAGTGTGCAAAGTGTGCCAAGGAGCAACAGAGCTGAAACTGATTCCAGCTGGTGCTCTACTCGGTGCTCCCCTTTTCTTCTATGTGCTAGTGCAAAAGCTGGTATTCAAACCAAAGAAATGATTTCTGACATATTTTTTTACTACTGCTTCGTTCCAATCCTGGTTTGCTACAACACCCTCAGGGAAAACATTTGTAATGGGGCTGAATTATTTCGCAGTTCTCATTAATAAGTATGTTACTCCTTTGTAGATTCTGGGAAGAAACGGGTGTTTGCTTTCCCCCTTCTTGTGTTGAAAGAGTTTGATTTTGATTTGCTGGACCCAGTTTTTGACAGCAGATGCTACACTATCTTTCTTAGTCTGGACGAGATCCTTTTTCAAAGCATTTTCCATTCTTCATTTGTTTGCTTAATGTCATTCTGTTTGACAACTGGACATTATTGGATGAAAGTTCATCATGGTATGCAGTGAGTTACCAGGTGTCTGATAGTCTATCAGTGGATTGTTAAAGTCCACTGATGCAGTGGAAGGATTCCCACTTCCAGGAGCCAGGTTAGGAAAATAGCTCAAAGTGCTCCCTAGGATCAGATTCCTTGGAAGCTTAGGGCGGCTCCTCCCGCTCTCAGCCCGGCGACCACCCCCAACAGAAGGAGTCCACACAAGCCTAGAGTCCACGAGGAGAAGCAAGTTTACTGGTGTGCACCGGCTAATAAAGGGTAGCATGGGACTTTCTAGAACTTGGACAGAGTAATGGGAGGAGACAGGGAGGAGCGACGCACCTCACTGGGTGACATGCAAATTAAGGGGAGGAGGAAAGAAGGAACCAATGGGAGAACAGGGTTTAAACATAACCATGTAAGGAAACTGCACCAAACTGAGACCAATCAGGAGTGGGCTGGTGGGAAAATGCCCTAGGGGTTTGTGGGAAGAAGAAACCTGGATAGGGATGACTAAGGGAAAATGACTGGGGTAGACATATTGGGGTGTATAACATTCAAACTGGGGAAACATCAATATAGGGTGTGAACTTGTTAGAATCCTTATAAATCTCTCGCAGAGCTTCCATATTCAGGGTGCCGGGTTCCTGGACTTCAGCGTCCTCGTCTATCCATCTCTTATAGTATTTTTGCCACTCTATAAACCCCAGGTCTCCTCCAACAATAGTCCACTATCCCAACGTGATTATTTTTTTAAGTTTTCCCTCTGAGATCCCAGAAGATGACAGTTTTATAACTTCTCTTTTCTTAAGGTCATGTAGTTTTGGAAGAACAGAGGGTATGTTTAAGGTAAATTAAATTAATCTAGGAATCAGATTAGACTGGATTAAAACCCCCTGAAAATATTTTAAATGTACATGAATGTGCAGTTGCAAGACTGTTTCAAATGCAAAGGGAATAAGATGGCAGCTGTGAATGCAATGCAAAATATCTTTTGAAAATGTTCTGTAGGTGTATTTCTGTAACATATTACACTATTTCAAAGGAGCATTGTTGAGAGTTTTCTGCAACAAATTTATTTTCTAGATGTCCTACTATGAAAAAGAGATAATTAAATTCTGTTTGGAAGTTAAAAGATGGGAAGCAATTTGGCCCACTCTGGAGCAGGAATTGTCACCTGGCAGCAAAGAGGCTCAGATGCAAATGCGCACTGCAGAAGAGGAGCTGTGTGTCACACAAAGGGAACTTGTGGAACTGCAAGGTAAGTTTCAAGAAAGCAAAGATGAATCAGAGGCTGTCAGCCCCAAGTCAGGAAAACAAGCAGGAACTTCAAGTTTTCCAGTTCCTGCTGTTTGTCTTGGATCTCCCATGTCTTACCCATCTGTACTTGTTAACCCGTAAGAGCTTACAAAACTCTTGCTGCTTCGTGTGAACTAAATAGAACCTGCCAAACCTGTCAACTCTTTTTCTGTCTTGCTCCTTACCTTCTGTTCTTCTGTCAGTGCTGTCTGTGTACAAACTTGTAATCAAGGTGTCTGTCTCTACATTCTGCTTCTCACTATGTCCAGCAGTTCTTCCTTTTTCATTTCAGGGAAAAAAATATTACTACTACTACTAGTACTACTACTACACGTCGAGTCCTGTGCAATTTTTCACACAATTTCCAACAACTTTTTTCCTAGGAGTTCTCATCATCCTGCTTTTTTTCCATCTTTTCAAATGCTTCTACCTTTTCATTGCTCATGTCTGCTTTCCTCTCATCATCTTTAGTTTTTCTTTTTCGATAGGTAATGTGTGTTGTGACAGTAGTATGTGGAAAGGAAAGTTTGTAGCTACCGACCTTTTTCCCTACTAGTTTTGCTTTCCGAAACTGAGATTTCTTTCTGTGCATGCTTCCTTTACTGCAGGCTTGCTTGCCAATATAGAAGGGAGTAGTAAGTGTGTAGTTTAAACTACTTTCAATCTCCTTTGGTGATTTACTTTCTGATTTGCAAAACTCATTTGCTGCTGCAGCAGGCCCAGCTGGCAGGTGTGTGGAAAGAGTGTGGGTCGGCAGGGCAGGCTGTGCAGGAGGAGAAATGTCGGGTGTGCCCACAGATGGTCCTGGCCAGCTCCACAAGATCAAAACCTGCTGACCACTGTGCAACAAAGTGCCCAGAAGAGTGTGCACAGAGCCTGTCCAAAGGGTGGCAATGGCAAGAGGAAAAAGGAAAGAGCAGGAGATAGAAGCTGCCTGAGCAGTGAGTGCCCATGCTGGCACCAAGGGGCAGGGCCCAAAAGGGACTGCTGCTGCTGGAGGAAGCACAGCACAGCAAGCCCAGTGTGCTGGGCTGCCTGTCAACTCCCTGAAGGGACTCAGCTGAGTTGTAGTGATGGGACTGGAGAAGAGAAAGGGGGCAGGAAAGGTTTAGCAAGGCAAGGGAGGGTTTTTTGAATGCATGTGTCTGTGTTTTCTCTTCCTTCCTTCCTTCCTTCCTTCCTTCCTTCCTTCCTTCCTTCCTTCCTTCCTTCCTTCCTTCCTTCCTTCCTTCCTTCCTTCCTTCCTTCCTTCCTTCCTTCCTTCCTTCCTTCCTTCCTTCCTTCCTTCCTTCCTTCCTTCCTTCCTTCCTTCCTTCCTTCCTTCCTTCCTTCCTTCCTTCCTTCCTTCCTTCCTTCCTTCCTTCCTTCCTTCCTTCCTTCCTTCCTTCCTTCCTTCCTTCCTTCCTTCCTTCCTTCCTTCCTTCCTTCCTTCCTTCCTTCCTTCCTTCCTTCCTTCCTTCCTTCCTTCCTTCCTTCCTTCCTCCCTCCCTCCCTCCCTCCCTCCCTCCCTCCCTCCCTCCCTCCCTCCCTTCCTCCCTTTCCTCCCTTTCCTCCCTTTCCTCCCTTTCCTCCCTTTCCTCCCTTTCCTCCCTTTCCTCCCTTTCCTCCCTTTCCTCCCTTTCCTCCCTTCCTTTCCTTCCCTCCCTCCTCCCTCCTTCCCTTCCTCCCTCCCTCCCTTCCTCCCTTCCCTCCCCTCCCTCCCCTTCATTCCCTCCCTTCCTTATATCCTTCTCTTCCTTATTCCCTGCCTGCCTGCCTTTGGTTTTCCCACAGTCTCTTTTATGGGCCAGGTGTCTGTCCTTACTGTCACTTAGACTGCACTCAAATTGAAGGAATGCAGACTACAGAGGCCTCCCTTGAACAGGTTAACTCAACTTGGGATTCTTTTCCAAGAGGAGAACAGTTGCAATTTGGAAAATTCTCCAAAGCATCCCTCAGTCCTTGTGTCAAAGATGCTGTAGGAACACAAAAATGGCACTCTTTCTTTGCAGTGAAGGTGGTGCTCTCCAGTACTTGGAAGTGTTAGTGTTCCAGTGTGCCACACGATGTCCCAAGACACCAAAGAACTGATGAGCGTTACACCTTTTTTTCTAAATGTGACTTGCAGTGCTTCTTCTCTTTTTAAATCTCTTTTTCTCTTAACAGCATTCACTGAAAAGCAGCAGACAGTGGCAGAGGCTGAGCAATCATCTCACAGGACTCAACAGAGTTGGGAAGAAGACAAAAAATGTGCACAGGAGAAGGAAGATATCCACACAGTTCTGAAGAATAAAATTGTATTCCTTACCAAAGAAAAAAGTGAAGCAGAAAAGGCTCTTCAGGTATGTTGTGTTAAAAGCTTAGAAAGTCGCATGAGATGGTGGCAGGAACTTTTTTGGTGCAAAGTGTGTGGGGATTTGGGCTCTTTTTGGTTTGGGAAAAAAATCTCCAAAATACTGCAGAATAGTTCTGAGGAATACATGCTCGTAGTGGGCTCTCTTGGGGGTGCTTCGGACGCCGTCGTCAGCAGGAGAAAAGGAGTTACATTTCCATAGTACGCGCAACAGCATCACCCTGTGGTTTGGCAGAGCATAATGTTCCTTCTCAGAGGCACTCCGGTTTTCCTCAGAATACTTGTGAAATTGTGCTGTTTACACACAAGGTTTGCTTTCTTGTTAGCATAAGAGCCGTGTTTGCCGTGAGCAGGCATGTGCAGGTGGCTGCTGGGGTGGCCTTACACGGCCACACCACATCTGCAAAGTTCAGAAATCCTGCGAGTCCTGCCGACTTGTTGGACAAGCTCGATGCACTCATGACAATGTTAGTCTGCTAATGGTAATTACATTCCCAGTAGAAAACATGTCCGAGTCTTGAATGGTTTAAGTATTTTACAGCACACTATGTGTTATTTACTTTGCTTTTCCCAGCTCACTTTTGTCTGTATGTGGAAGACAAACCTGAAGGGACAAATTTTTTGATATCTTTCCAGTGTGGAGAGAATGAAAGTTGTTTTCTATTTCTGTGAAAATGGTCAGAATTTTGTTTTGCACACTGATGGGAAAAAACCTGTTCCCTGGCTTGCTGTACAGACAGAGCTGGAGGATTCTCTTCAGCTTAGTCTGCAGGGATATGGACTATGGGAATTTTGTAGCAGTGACTCCACAAAGCTGCTGTGTTCAATAATGTTAGTAATTATCCCAACTTGTAGGTTGATTCAAATTCTGAGTGCAGAAATTGAGTTGAGGAGCAGCTCAGTTATTTCCTTGTATTGCAAACTTCATCATTCATTTTTTAAAAGTAATTCAGTTTCTAGACAAAAGAAAATCCTTTTCAAAGGAGCAGAAATTAAGATTATTTAGTCTGTGAGGCTGTTTCTAAAACGTCTGATTTTATTTGAAGTTCTAGCAATTAAATCCACACCAAAATAGAACTTCTAGCCCTATGGATCATTTCCACAAACACACTTAACTGTTTCCATCGAGCTGGGAAAGAGAGGAAGTTGGTGGAATGTACATTTTAGGGAAAGATTTCCTGTAGGGAAATGGCTGATTTTAGTGTTACCACAGCAGGTCACATTCACAGGGATTTTGGAGCCGAGACACGTTACCTGGTGGTGAGCAAAGACAGTGTCTGAGCTTGGGTAAACAGTTCCAATGACATGTGCTAATGTATTAGACTTTAACAACCTGTTCTGATTCAGGCTCCGTTCCCCTGCTGAGCTCTCTACTGCTAAACCTCGAAAAAGTAACTTTACCGCCTTATTAAAGAAGCACTGGGGGTTTTTTAGCATGGGAATGATACACTGTGGTAGAAATTGAGGGCTGTGCAGGAGGAACTCTGCAGCTCCAGTGACAGGCTGAGGGGCCAGCCCTTGGACCCCAAGTCCAGAGCTCACCGAGAGCAGCAGCTCATGAGAGAGCTTCAAGTCAGGCCTTGTGACCATTGCTGGCAGTCTCAGCAAGCACTGACACCCTGACCAATTTCATTTCTTGAGGGATGGAATCTGCTAGCCAGGCTTGGAATGCCACGTGCCAGATTAACAAAACATCCATCATCTCTTTCACATAAGAGGGAGTTTCACAGGTGGATGCTGCTTATCCTGTGAGTTTGAGTGAGACTGAGGTTTGAAAAGCAGCTGGGAAAAGTTTTCTGTCCTGTGAAAATACTGCTGCCAATGTGGAAATGTAGGGGCAGTATTCGTGCAGGATTTTTGGATTTTTCTTCTGAAGTGTGTTCAGCAATAAAACTTGTGGGATGAGGCAAAGGTTAAGCCTTTTGACAGACCTTACTGTGCAGTAGGTTTGGTAAGCTCTGTGCTGTTTTGGACTTTTTCTTTGGTGGGCCTTTTGTGGAGGTCTGTTTCCAAAGTCTTTTCTTCAGCGGGTGTGTGAGATGATGCAAAATGTAAAATTATTAGAATGTCTGTTAATGTTTGTCTCACTTGAGTGCCTCTAGTCAAAATGCAGTCTCCCACACTTCCTGCTTAGTTTTCCTTTTCCAAATTCAGTGACTTCACTTGTATTTATACAATCTTCAATGTTTGTGTATTAAACGACTTCTAATATTAACTACTTTTTCTTGATCTCGGTGATGTCGCTTGAAGCCCAGAGTCACTTTGGGGTGCCTTTTTGTTTTCAATTTAGTCATCAGTCAAAGTGAAAAGATTTTTTGGATAGAAAACAGTACAGTTAAAATCACATGGGAATTTCCATTAGAGCAGTTCTGGAGTTCCTGCTTTTGCTGAAAGTATTTTTCCAAATGAAATCCTGTGTCCAAGCCTTTCTCTGGACATGTGTATGTGGTGATTGTCTTTGTGTTTGTTGAAACTTGAAAGGAATTTTTTCAACCTGGAGAAATTAAAGAAAGAAAAAGTTAATTAATACTATAGACCAATTCCTGAACTCTTTGGAGGCACTCCAAGTTTCCAAGGACATGCTTAGCATAGTCTTTTTTCTGCTTTCCTCAGTTTTGTAGGAATGGATAAGAAAGACGTAGCAGTTTAATCCCATTTTGGTTAAACTGTGTATGCATGTACAGGTTTATGCTAAAATGAGATGTAGTAACTAAGCAATATATTCAGAATATTTACTAAAAGAGAACTTCCTGATAATTGGTAGACAAAAAACGTAACAGAATAGTTACAGGTGAAGGAACCCAGCAGTGAAAATCTAAACAAAACAAAAAACCAAAACCAACCAACCAAACCAGAAAAAATCACAAACAAACCAACCAAACCATAACCCAATTCATGCTTTAAAACGTTACAGAGCTCAGAGATGTTTGTGGTAGGGAAACTGTGATTAGTTTAGAGCTGGAAAGCAATCTGTTCTTGGCACCTTAACCGGAAATCGGGTGCCAAAGCCGAGGTATTTTTGAGGAATTCTCTATCTCGTCCCTGAAATTGTACATGCTGTGTTGATACCCCATTGTGTTTTGGAACCCAGAGGCTGTGGTTGTGTTGCCTCAGGTGACAACCTTAGTGAAAAAGCAAAGTAGAAGGGAATAGATCAATTTTTTTAACTTGGCCTTTTTGCTTTCAGAGTCCAGCTGCAGTTTTTGTTATTAAAGGTGCTTCAAGAAGATAATGCTACATCCATTTCTTTAACTACATAGAAAAAGTTCTTTTATGTTTTTAGAGTTATTTCTTGGTATGAGTTCCAAAGTGAAAGTACTTCACATATGACAGTCTGATGTGTGGAGTCCCAATATACTGAATGAGGAGAGGAGAGTCATCTTTGTGTCTTGTTACGTCCCTCTGGATTTCAATACTTTCCAAATGTACTTCTAGGCGGCTACAGAGAGAAACAGAGAACTGGAAGAAGAGGCTGCAGCAGCGAGAGCAGCACAATTGGAATGCAAACACACTGCAGAGATGATGCAGGTAAACATTTTATTTAATATTTTCTAGAAGTTTACAGCAAAACTGTTGGAGTTGTAAAGGCCCAATCTTCCAAAAACATTAAGATCACTTCCTTGCTTCAGTGAAAACTCTGAATAGACTTTTGCAATGAGTGTCAGAATTTTAATATGTCAAAGGAGAGAATAGAAGAGTATCTTCTTTTCAGGCAACTTTAAAGTTACTACAATGGGTGAAAAAAAAAGTCACATTCATAAGATTGAGAATTCCCAGTAGCATTTACACTGTGAGGGGAAAAGAAATGTTTTCCAATAGCTGGAGTGAACGGGCAAAATGAGTCAGTTATTTTCTTATTCTTATGCCCTTCTGGATGTATGGGCACTGAAATTGTTGAAGTAATGGTTAAAGAGGTAGAAATTATTTAATAGTCTTAATTTCCTCCCTACTTTTGCAGCCTACAAATGAACTGGAAGGGGAACGCTCCTTCAAGTTACGGATTTCTCTTTGGGGGATGAATAACTGGCAAGGTTTTCTTCCTTGGTTAACTGCATGAACAAGCTCCATGTGTGCTTTGTTCTGAGCGGAAGTGGAGCCTTTATTGTTAATTCCACACTTTCATGAGTCCACTTCAAAATTAGAATTCCCCTGGAAGATTTCTGTAGTATTAATAACTGAAAACGGGAAGATGCAGACACCACCAAAGGAGAACAACAGCTGCCTTTGGTCAGCAGAGCTCTTGATCTCTGCTTAGAACTGTATGCATTACTGCATTTTTGCAGGTGTTCTATGCTTTCTCTATGTGTCCTTCCATGGAGAAATTATGGAATGTTCTTAGCTGTAAAGCAGAACAGAGCAGACAACATCACTGAAGACCTTGATAGCTTTTCCTAATTTGCTTTCATTGCTTTCTTACCACTTGGTAGCTACGAATTCAAGAACTTGAAGATGCTTTGAAGGCCGAGAAAGGCAGCCCAGCAGAAGCTCTTTCAGTGCCCAAAGATATCAGGAGAGATTTCAGAGAGTCAGAGAGTGCACAGGAGAGAGAAAAGGATGTGTAAGTTTCCCTTGAAAGCCATTGTCAAATGGCAGTAGACAGCTGGAGTACCACTCCTAGTTTCCATTCCCTGTAATTTCATGCAGCAGAAAAGAAAACAATGGAATGCAATTTGCCAAAGCAAGGCAAGAGTTCAGAACCTGACCATCCAACAACAGGTCCATAGCAGTAACCATGGGTATTGTGCATAGGTAGAAATAGTAAGTGATCTGTTACATGTTATTTGCCAAAGCTAAAACATTGAAACTAATTATGGTGGGGTCCGGTCTCTTGTGATGTTTGGGAGGAGTGTAGGAAAACATACCTGAGAGGTTTAGAAGAGATGGGTTTTCTATAGCCGCTTGTATTATTGTGAAAACCATGTTCTCCACTTCAGTCAGCTAGATGAATCTCTAAGGCTCCTGTCAGGAACTTGCCAATCATTTACAGTGGATAATCTTTGTTTTCCCCTTTTCAATGATTGTAGATATCTTTAATTGGTAAAAAAAATCAGAAAAAGGGGTCCGGTGTTAGAGAGCAGATGAAATAACATGGGATACCTTTCCTGTCCAGCCCAATCTGCTGTGTCTGTGGCAACAGGAGTTTTGGGACTTGGGTGGATGTAGGATGCACAGTACTGAGTCTTCTTCCTTGGCTGAATCAATTCTATACTGGGGTGAGAAAAAGTCACAAAGGAGAACGGTGTTGGAAGACAGAGAACTGAGAAATAGGTGAAATAAAGGATAGTCACTGGGGAAATTTGGGGGAAGAGGAGGTTTAAGAACACTAAAAGGAGGTGATGCACAGTGGGGGCATGAGAGGAGACTCGAGGTAGTAGAACAGGCTAGAAAAGACAGACTTGGCCTCTCTTTCAGTCTAGGATTCTATGGGTCTGTAAACATAGGTATTTATGTTGACTTATGCACACAAGGAGTAGTGGAGAACCCGAGAAACTGGTTTTCCTCCAAGGAAGGAAGTTTGTGGCCTGCAAGAGTTATTCCAGATTCATGATTATGGAGGAAAGAATTTTCATGCTAAAAAGTGGTGAAAATGTTTGAAATACATTATGGCAGTGATCTAAGGCGATGCCTCAGGAAGAATTCGGTCTTCCCAGCTGGGAAACTTAATTAGCGTGTTTCAAGATTTTCTGTGGCAATCAAATAACATCAGTTAGTTGAACTGTAGTCTCCTCGGACTGCCTGGTGATTTTTACTTTCAGCATGAGTTCCATGGCACCAACACAGGCAACACTGAATTAATACCAATGATTTGATTTTCCTTGAACTGGAGAAGGCCTGTACCATTGATTTGACATTTTATTAGGGTTTTGTTGTTTTGTTTTAAGAAAGTTACTTTGTGTTCTAAACAACTTTGTTTGGAACAATGATTGTTGGATCCAGAGTTTTCTGTAACAACCTACTCTGCACCATATGAGCGTTTTTTATGTGTGCATATTTTTCCCCCTCTTTCTGGCAAGTTTCCATATTTGTTTTTCCCAGAAAATAGGGAAAAATTCCTACTACAATTAGGCTCTTTCTCTTCCCTTCATTCTTAAAAGTTTTCTTGGACTAATGTTCTTCCAGTGTTTGTTCCTGCATTGTTTTTTCCCTTCTTCCAAGGTTTAATATTCCAAGGTTCATCTTTCTGTTTCAGGTTGGACCAGCCAAATTCAGCATCCTCAAGTTCTATGTCTTTTTGACTAATGCTTGTTGATAAAGCAGTTTTCAGTCTAGAAAAATTTCTTCTCTCTTGTCAATGTGGCTGTCACAGGATGGCTTTCTGTAATGAGTCAGGGTGCTGTCAGTGTAGCTGTGTTCTGAGAGACAAGGGATGATAGGAGAGATAAAAGGATAGCAGCATTTTTAATGGTAGCTAAAACATCTGTTTAGGAATTTTCCAGACCATTAGAACCTTACAAGTTTGACCAGAAGATCTCATTTTTCATTTTTAGAACAGTACTGTCAGTTAAAACTTGTGAAAATCCACAAGAAGGAATCTTCCAGCTAAGTCTCTGAGAGACTAGTTTTGGATAAGAAAAGAATTTATGCCTACTTAAAGCATCCGTTCTGTCTCTTAATGAGATCTGAGAATAGGTTTTGTCTCACATACAAACACTGCTTTTCACTTCTTGCAATCATCTGTTGATTGAGGAAATTACTCCTGGCAGCTTCTGCCAGTTGAGGTTTTGAAGTCCAATTATCTTCTGGGATTTTGTGGAATGCAGACCTTTCCATGGAAGTTAACACAGTTGAAGCATTGGTGGCTTTGTTTGAGGGAACAGAAGCAGCTTATCCTGAGTTTTCTTAGTCCAGACACCCAAGTGTCCAGAGCACAACCAGGACAGGTGGTGAAGATCAAGCTTTTTCTGAGATGGACACGAGTATCCTGAGTTTCCTTGAGGGAATTCTGTGGGGTACTGCCTCATCTGCTTCCTGTGCCCTTTTCCTTCTTTGCAACATACAAGGATCAGTAACCTTGGGGAATGTCATTTTCGTTGAGTTTGATGACCTTGTCTGTGCCTGCTTTTGATAAGTTGGCTACTTTGTGTAGGAGCTGGTCCATGTGTCCTATTTCTTAGATGTA
Organism: Pithys albifrons albifrons; assembly: GCF_047495875.1. Taxonomy (NCBI): domain Eukaryota; kingdom Metazoa; phylum Chordata; class Aves; order Passeriformes; family Thamnophilidae; genus Pithys; species Pithys albifrons. The sequence continues at coordinate 63,091,815 of NC_092497.1, read as the reverse complement.
ATTTAGAGGCCATATGCAATGAATCAATTGAATTCTTGACTGGAAATTACGCCAAGGCTTGGTAACTGAGAAGAACAGAACCACTTCATGAAAAGTCTTTCTTAGAGGAAATGTATGTTTCTTGATTTAAAGAAAAAAGGCAAACAACTTCAGAAGCCACACAATGTGCTATTGTGACATGTGCCGTAGCCATTGGCTATCTTTTAAAAGTATACAGTATACTTGACAGAAGGAATTTTGATAAAAATGTTTGAATGTGGAAACTTTCCAGATTCCCAAGAGAGCATTTCCCATCAAGCAAGCAAGTGAAGGAAGTGCCTGAGGAAAAGAAGAACATCTTGGACCTCTCTGGGAGACAAGACCTTGCCAGAGACAGCTCCAGGGTGTTACTGGAGGAAGGTTCAATGGTAAGACAAAAGGCCTGGGGCACTTTCTGTTTAAGCTTTTTGAAATATACTGTGAAAATAATCTGCATTTGCTGTGCTGAGCTGTGGAAAAACCCTGCCTCTGGGATTTTACTTCTATTCCCTTTTTTTTTCAAAGATGAGTAAATACAGCTGATATCTTGGAGAACCTCACTGGAGAATGTATTTTAAGTGATAGGGCACATATTTAACTGAGGAGTTATTTGTGAGAAGGACTTATTTTAAAAGTGTGAATAGGAGTAAATTGTGTTTGCATCCCTAATGAAAAAGGTATTTTGTAGATATGGATGACAATTTCTTGTGTCTTTCTACCCAAATTTTTTTGTCAAGATTTGTTTAGCTCCTTGTAGACTTCTTTATTTCTATTGCACATAACTTTTTGGCTTTAGTGCAAGCATTTGGTTGTAAAAAAAGGCTTGATATGTGCTTGTTTTAAGTGGCAAAGCAGAGGGTTCCTTCCTCCTCCCCCTCCAGAAAATCTTCTCTTCTGTCACTGTGTGGCAGCATTTGCAATGTTTCTATGCTTAACAGTGTAAAGGTTTTTTGGGAATGACATGGAAATGTCTCCCCTTCTCTCTCTTGGAGCTCTGAGTGTGGAAGGGATGTGTGGTCTGTTCCCTGCTGCTGGCAGGCATTGGAAATATCAGGGAGCAGGAGCAGAGACCTGCATCAGAAGGGCTTCACATTGTTCAGTCGATGGAGTTATTTCCTGCATTGTCTTAATGGTATGCACTGCTCAGGCCCATTGGGAATTAACAAAGCGAGGAAACATAAAATCAAAATCCCCTTTGACTTCTGGGAGAATAACAGCTTCTCCCAGGCAAACATTCATGTGTTAAAAGACCTAGACTTAGTTAACTTGAAGAAGTCATTTGATCAGGCACAAAAGGTGTACAAAGAGATAAAAGCCACTGTCTGCCCTAACTACAGACACCAATTATTGTTATTCATGGCTACAAAACACAATGCCAAGCTGTTCTACAAAAGACTTAGCCTTTGCCAGCTACTGATGTGATAGGAGTTTTCCTTGGTCTTGAGTGTTCCAGTTTTTTCTGGAGAGTTTTATTAGTAGCCCCCTAGGAGATTAGATACTTATTCCTTGGATGCCTTTGTATTTTTCGTGAAGACTTTTTTGTATTTTTAGAGAAGCAGGAGTGCCTGAACGGGATCTTGTTTACTTAGTTTGGACAGTGTTTATTCTTCTTCCCCAAGGCTGGCCTTCACTATAGCCATGATAGCTAAAATGATGTGAAAATATCAGTGTGTTCTCTTTCCTTCATCAGTTAAATCCCACAGGCCATGTCTCATTCATTTACTTTGATTAATTTGTAGACAATTTTCTATGTGCAGATGTTGAGAGTGGGTATGGATTGAACATCCGTGGGAGTGTTAAGATGGATGAATGAATTGCATCTACTGATGGCATGGAGGGTTTTATCTGTGTCAGGTCATGTTTGTCATCCCTGCACGACTGGCCTTTATTTCTATACTTTATTTATAGACTATGTCTAATTAGACAATTGTTGTAAAACCTCTTCTTTCTTTCTGGCTTCAATATGTATGAGTGCAAATACTAACAAGGAATTGAGGAACTTTATAAAGGTTTGAGAATGAGCTTTGTGGGCCTTGTTTTCAGCTGCGTGCTGCTTCCATGACTACACATGTGGTGGATCACTTTTGCTTCTAACATTGCTCAGGTAGAATTCTGGTTCATTTAGTTCATACAATTAATTTTTCTTTTTCCTTGAAGGGGGAGATGTGCATCCTCCGTAGCTTATGCCAGCGTTTGGTAGAAAGGTGTGCGCTTCCAAGGCAGCCCGAAGGAGCCATTGAGAGTTTATCTCAGGCACAGCTTTGTGCAATCCTGTATGACGCTATTGATGCCCTGGTCTTGGACTTCAGCAGTGCTCAAGATAAGGTACGTGCCCTTAGGCACCAGCTACCTCTTTTCAAGTCAGTGACATTTGTCCACGTTGCAGTCTTTTTTAAAACAGCTGATATTTGTCTTCTTTCCAAACGAATTTGCACGTTAATAATTGAGTACCATTAATTATGGCTTGTCTGCAGCTCAGTTTGATGATTGACGTCTGTAGGAAGTCTCTAAGCTCCACTTTCTGTGCAGGACATTCGAGCAGCACTATCTGATATTAGTCCGATAATTAAGATATTATTATAATTATTATATCCTCTGTTATATTATAAATAGTAATGAATAATTATTACACTGAAGTAAGAAAAAATAACCTTACTGATGAAGCAATTCAAGGAATGTAATAATTTACAGCCATAGAGCAAGTTTTTATTTCCCCATCGCTCCAAGCAAAATACGCTTACGCCAGGAATACCATCTTGAAATTCTGTGTTTATGATTTGGAGGTACTATTTTAAAGAATGCCAGTGGGGGGGGGGGGTGTCTAATCGTAACTTTTGCATGATGACATTTGTAACGCAAAACACCATAGGAAATACCTATTTTTATAAATCATACCCACGTTTCTTTGAGAGAGAATCTGTACTTTTCTGAGCGATTTTAATGTGAGTAATCTTACATGGCCTTTCTGCCTAGAAATGCCTGCGGTTTTAGGACTTCCTTTAAAAAGCCAACTGGCTTCAGAGACTCATATATGCCACTCTTCACGGTTTCAGTTTGTGTTCTGGTTCCGTCAATGAGGCCAATCCTGCAGTCGAGTCCCAAGACTTGTCTGCCCGGATAGTTAGTTCCATATGCATAGAAGGGAAAAGTCCTTTCAGCCATTTCTGCTCTTCTGGAATTGTGACCACTCCTCTGGCCAGAGTGAGGGACAGAGTGTGGTTACACTGAACAGTTTTAAATCTGCCCCTCATTTAATAAATACACCAAGCAGCCAGTGAAAATTACTAAGGAGGTGTCATCTAAAATCTGGATTATGCAGATGTGATGTACATTTCTATTTCCCTTTTGCAGCAGAGGAGTAAAGGGAAGGGAGTGAATATTGTAGGCAGTGTTTGTAGGGCTGGTGTCTTACTGTTTCTTGCTTCCTAATGCTGTTCTTATGTACGTAGCAGCCATTCTGGCATTTTGGGCTGTGTTGTCACCTGTGCTCTATGGGCTTTCTGGACAACTCACCGCAGTTCTGTATGATGTGTCTGGAAAGTGTCATGCTGATATTTTGTAATCACAAAGTGAAAGTGCATTTAAAGCAATCTAAAATGACCCCCGTTATTCTCCAATCACTTTTCACTCTCTTTACAGTTGTATTCTTGAAACCTGTTTCAATTAAAAATGTTGTGAAAAGAGGAAATAGATATGCCTTGTTATTTGAGGCTTACTGCAACTTACTTCACCCAAAGAATGCTGTATTTGACACAGATTTGGGAACTGGAAGTCTTAGCACACAGAAAAATCTATTTCTGGAGCTTTATGTTCCGGAGTCTTCCTTAAGTTTTCTTCTTGCTTACACTTACTTTCTTTCTGCTATGCAGAGCAATGTTCTTTCTGAAATTGGAGCATGTAATTGCCCATTGTTTGGTCACCTCGTGAATCTCTATTGTGGGCAACCAGGTGCTGTTGGACCTCCTCTGGTCTGTCACAGTACCAGTGATCGTTGTCAGGAGTCCGTTTGTAGTTGAAGATTGTGGAAATTTTCTTCGCCCTTCTGATTTGGTTTCACATATCTGATTCTCCAACTGTTTACCAGAATAGACACTTTCATCATCACTACTAACAATTTTTCTGACTTTAATGTCTTATTTGAATGTGAGAAGATGATTTTCTTTTAGCTTCTGTCTAGGTAGAAATTGTCAAGTTAACACATTTTTTCTGGTTTTGTTTGTTTGGATCTTTTAGCTCATATTACTGGAACAGGAAGCAAAGAAAACTACGGAAAACATACGTGCCCTTGAAGAAGATCAGCAGAAACTTGCCCATGAAAATGCTTCCCTGAGAAATGAACTAACAAATGCTGAGAAGGAGTGTTCACCTCTCCTGGCAGCCTGTTCACTGTTGTCAGGTGCCCTGTGTCATCTCTATGGCCAACTGTGTGCTATGTCTTCCCAAAAAAACCTTCTTCAGGATCAGGTCAACAGGAATCTATTACTCAGCCAGAAGATTAGGATTCTACTTGATGATCTGCCTGCTGAGGAGGAAAACAATCAAGATGCAGGCAGACTACGACAAAGAAGAGCCAAAGCCCTGGTTTATGTGTTCCGAAGAGCTGCGATTGTGGTTTTGGCAGCCAACAGACTAAGAGCTGTAGCCCGGTGCTCTACTTCCCTTTTTACCTGGACAAGTGGCTTAGAAGAAGGCACTGCAATTCAAGTTTGTGTGGGAGAATCCGAAGGCAGGCGGAACGTGTCACGTAAGCTCCTCGTTTCCTTCTTTTGATAAGCGTTCTGTCTAATTCCATGCTTGGTGAATAAGCAAGAGCAATGTTATTATTACTGGAATGTAGAGACATATTAAATGAATCTTGACAAATGTAATTTCTGGATTTATGATTTTTAGGTTTCTTGAGAAATGTACTTTCCCCTAAAAGGAAATGCTTAGTCTGTTAAGCCTTGCAAGTCAAGTTGCAACTACACACGTGAACTCACACTGTTTATGTCCTTGATATCTGTGATAAGGATTTCAGAACTAGGTGCTACTGCATTTTCTCTGTCGGAAATGCCCTGTAATGTTCCTAGGGGACTAACCATCAACATATCTTTTGGAAAGATATTTCCTCTTATTTTAATAATCATTTTCAAATCTTTAATTCCTACCAAAAAAAATTGCCAAAGCTTGCTTTCTGATTCAGGTGAATACTGGGATAGGATTTCTAATTTTTGTTTAGAGATTGTGTAGTCTGCTTGTCCCTTTCTCTACCAAACCAGTCTGTGCTTCCCCCTACAAGGGGAAATGGTATCAAAAAGATTTGGCAAACTAGAGATTCATCTGCTTTTTTGTTTTAGAGTTTTGAAAGACTGTTTAATCCAATCTAAATTGTCCTGACTAGTTGGTGCCTTCTGTGCTTCATTTTGGTCTGTTTCTCAAACAGCTGGAGACAGTAGTGTGGCACCTCTTAGTGATTGAGTGATATGGATATTTGCAATTCTGTTTCATAGGTTATACAGACGAAGGAGCTGGTGGCCTTGAAGCAGTTGCCTGGTTAACCAGTTCTCACCTCCGTGCTGCAATAATCAGTTCCCTCTCTGAAGTACAGGATGTCCTTAGCAGAACAGGTACCGTTAAAAGTATATTCTTGTAATAGAAATATTGGGGGCGAAAAAAAATCAGGGTGGTTACAGCACTTCCATTTTCAGGAGTTTTCTTAACTATTCGGCCTTGTATCTCTGAAGAGCTGTACTGTTGGAATAGATGAATTTTATTTAATTAGCGACATTTTATCGTTTCACTCTACAAAATGACAAGGCAGAAGGCTGCAGAGTGCTTTATTTGCAGTGAGAACTGATAGAAGCTCCCTTGGTCCATCTGCATTGTTGCCATCCCTGGGTCTTTGTTAATTGTAGCTTGGAAGACCTAACACTTCTGTCACAGAATAAAGGATATTCAAGGAGGAATAATGTATGTGAATAAAGGGAAGCAGCAGGACAGAGATAAGGTGATAATGCCCCAGAAGGCTAAAGAGTAAACTGGTTCCAGAATACTGCCATTGGATCAAGTGTGTTTCAGTTGGGTTTCAGGTGCTTTCTTCTTTGCTCACGTTGCTTTCAGTCACTTGAACTTACATCCTTACAAAGCAAAGTTTGAACTGTGTTTCAAGTTCCAACTTCTGTGTTTCAGAATATTTACAGGGTTCTACAGGGTTCATACTGTATAATTGAACAAGAATCAGGTATTACACTGGTAGAAACGGACACTAAAAGCGTACCTGATGATTCCGGTTTGTGGTTGTTTCTTAAAGATCCAAACTGCTGGCTCTCCGGAAGCTCAGTTATCAATGCAGCCAGGAACTGCTTTGCAGAACTTATGGACAAGCTGAACTTAATGCTGGGGAAGGTTCCAGTAAGTGACCCCAGTTGCATTACTTACCTGGAGAGGGACTCCTTGATGCACAGGCTGGCTTGTGGCCTTGCCAGAATAAACAGCCAGGCGCTGGATGCTGGACTGTATGACAGACTGCCCAGTACGGTAAGCACAGTTACACTGCTGCCTTATGGAAACAGAAGGGTCACAGTGTGAGTCTTCAACGGAGGCTCTCCTGATAGTACCCACAGTTTTGGCTCAGATTCTTTGAGTCCATTGCAAGGAAGTCAGTCAACAATAGGGACAATCAGAAGCGCATTTGTAACACCCAGAAGCGTTAGTGCGTGAATAGAACTTTTACTGTGAAAGGATTTTTAGAAGAGATTTAGTGTATCCAAGGGAAAGGGTTTTTTTTAAGTTCTATCAGAATTGTATCTGCTTATAAGAACAAATTTGCTTTTGGCTTCAATTAAAAGTCAAGGTTCTTTTTTTAAAACTATTTTCCTGTGTTCTCATCTTTACCATTGTTTCTTTCATGGAATCATAGAATCAGCTGGGTTGGAAGAGACCCCTGAGATCCTCAAGTCCAAGCCTTGATCCAACCCTACTTTGATTACTAGATCATGGCACTAAGTGCCATGCCCAGTCTCAGTGAAGATAACCTTCTTTCCTTTAACCAGAATAGAAAACTCTTTGTCTTGTCTTCTGTCTTTTATTGTGGGCCTTATGTGAAACTGGTGCTTCCTTGCAAAGAGAATTTGCAGTAACCTTTAGTAGGTGAAACAGGTTGACATTTTTGCACTTGGGTCTGTCTTTTAGTGAGTGAGGACAAAATGACAGTTCTGTTTTCATTTTCTTGGGTATCAGCTGTGATTTATGTTATTGCTCAAAGAGCACATTTTATAGCACATTAATTTGTATCTGTTTGCTAACAGAGAAACATAGCATGCTTGCAGCAGCGGGTGTGTGAATACACAAGAAGACTTCGTCTATCAGAGGAAGAGTGCCGCTCACTGCACCTACAAGTTGCAGAATCCAGGTGTAATCTCATTCAGATGAAAAGAGATGCTGAAAAAGTCCAAGAGCAATTAAATACATTGCAGCATGTAAGTATATTTGATTTCAAGATCGTCTTGCTCATACATAAGAGAACTTCCTTTTTACATGTTTTTGCTCTGTGTGTCTTTGAAAAACAAGTATAAAATCAACCTACTCCTGACAGAATTTTCCAGAAAACTCACCTTGTGTCATGAAACTAGAAGTCAGATGTACTTAGAAATATCTCCTTTCCACAGGAGGTTCTTTTTCCTTTGTAGAAGGAGATACTCTGTGCAGATTCCATATTTGGTCTTCAACAACCCACCTTTTCTTCTCTTTGTGGAAAATGTTTTTGTGACTTACATACCCTCAAAGGATTTATAGATTCCATTTCAATAAAGTCAACTGGAATGGGAGCATTCAATAAGGATGTTCACGCAAAGTTTGTAAAGCATAAATACAGCAGTTTAAACTCCGCATGGACACTGCTGCTTGTTATGATAGACATTTTACTGGGTCTTTGACCAGGAGCTATATGCTGAGATAGTCAATATGAATTTTAGTGGGGCTGTTTCCTTGAAGGAGTGCATTTATGCCAGGGGAAAAAAACCCTCTCCTACTTTCTCAGTTGCACATATGCACCAAATTGCTCTGAGTCTTTGCTCTCATTGATTGACTTACTTAAACATCATGCTTTCACTGACCTGTAAGAGTACTGTCTGACAGAAGGAGGGAAAAAATAAAAGCTTCCTTAACCACTTGAAGCCACAGTAGCACGAGTAATGGATATTGTGCTTGCGAGATTGATGCCATTTGGTGGGTTGTCCCTTTGATCCCTGTCATGCTTATGGAACTGTGCCTTCAGTCCTTCTTAGAAGGGAAGAAGCCTGTCTTGCTTGAGCATGCTGCAGGTTCCCTAAGCTCCTTCTTATTTTCTATAGGTTGTGTTCAGAACTGAGCTCACATTTGAGCTGAGAAAGTGAGTGGATAAGGGTCCTTAGTCATGCTCCACAGGGGCACAGCGTAAGTGAAACAGTTGTGTCCCAGAACAGGCAGCGTTTTCCATGGCTGTGCCCAGTGTTGGTCCTGAAACTTAGTTGGTAGACCCGTCACTGTGTCCCAACCAAAACACTTCCAGGTAGAGAATATTCCAAGCAGAGAATCCAGCCCCCATTCTCCTTCCTGTTCTAGCTGGTAAAGTGGATTTATTTTTTGGTTTTAACTCAAATGGACAGGGTTATTTGTTCTTAATGAGTTTTATTACCATACATTTCTGGGACAGTTAGGGGAAATTGCCTCATTTTAGATTGTCATTCAAATGCAGATGATTTTACTTGAAGAATTATTCCTTCCTTTGGGACCAGTTTTGGGAGGGGAGAAAGTGTCCAGGAAAGTGCTTACAAGGGTCAACAAGATACACCGATCTGTATATATTTCCTTCTAAATATTGATGTTTTGCAATCATGATTGCTAATGTGAATACAATCATGAATGCCTAGTTTTTACAGTGCCCTGAATGCTCATTAGAAAAATACAGTTAATAAACTGGTCTGCGGTTTTATTGTTCAGTCATGTATCTTCATGCTAAAGAACTCAACTATTGATCTTTAGCATGGACTTGTTGGAAAATTTGTTACGTTTGCAAGTGGAACTTGCAAAGTCAAGCAGGTAAACCGGTGAATATAGTTACAGAATCAACTACAATTTATTTCTCTTTCCAGGAAATGACCACCCAAAGCAATATCCATGAAGAATTAAACAGTGCTTTGCAGCGTGAGCATGAGGCAAGAAAGCTTGTAAGGGAACGGGAGCAACAGCTAAAGGAGTTAGAGAACAGACTCCAGTTGCTGTCCAGTGAAGCACCAGAGAGAGGCCAAAATCTGTCAATAAGGGTAAGATTATTCTTCTGGAATAATCACTAGAAAGTTACTTTCTGTTAAAGAAGCCAAATCTTGTCATGCTTGGACAAAAAAAACACCTTTCTTTCAACTCTTTATTCATCGTCTTTAAAGGCATCAAAGGCAAAAACTAAAATACTGGCTACTTTTCCTTTCAAGAGCTTATTTTTAAACTTATTCACACTTCAGCAGCTATCAGTAAGAGATATTTTGGTATTTCTTTGCTTTATGAGTTCTGACTTTAAGCCTAGACATTTTTATCTCTTAATGACCTATACCACAGAAACATCCAAGGCAGCCAATTACTTTTAAGGTCAACTTGGACTAAGCAACTATTTTACACCACTTTTTTTTTTTTTTTAATGTGATCCGGTAAATCGGTAGCTCTGATTGTTTTGTAGTTGAAAAGAAATTTTTACACAAATGATAAATAGTAATCTATAGCAGACAGAATATTTACTCCTGATCCAAACTGGTCTAAATCCAGTAAAAATTGTTTTCTCCCTATTGACAGTCACTGTGTGTATATTCACTTCCTGTTGGGTGCATGCTAGTACCTGTCATAAAAACAATCTACTTTTGAGGTTCAATTTAGGAAGAAATTGTTACTGAATTGCATTTCAAGGGAATATACCTTAAATCATGGAACTCCCACCAACATGCCTCAAAACCGTCTTCAATGCATACTTTAGAAGAAGACACCCTAAATTTTGGGCTTCTTTACTCTGATGATTGTAGTGAAGCTCTATTGATTTCTGACAGTGTATGTGAGAAAAGAGTCTCATCCAAATGCTTTGGTAACATTCGTGGAAAAATGTTTTCTCATGGCAAGGTTTGCCATGTTTATTTTCACCAGCTATTTCACTGAAATCAGTATATGCACATTCCGTGTTCAAAAAGTGTGGTGTCCCTTTGCTAAACACACCCATCTAAATTCATTCAATGCAGGTGGAGTTTGCCATTTCTAGGCTTGTTAGAAAGGGATGTTTTCTCTGAGCAGCCTCTCTGTCCCTCTGTGGATTTCAGGGGACGGTGGTAGACAATTTTCTGCCTTTTGTTTCTTTTTCCTCTTGATGCATTAGTAGCCACATGTTTTGCCTGGAAATAATTTCCGTTATTTATATGTTTGCTTTTATTAATAATGTTGCTGTTGCACACACTCAACAAGTTTTGTTTGGCTTTCCTTTGAAGCTGAGTGACATGTGAACAGAGGATGTCTGCTGCGGATGGGGCATTACTCAAGAACAGATACTGTGTTTAAAATAGGAAGCTCTTAATTCACAGTAACTTGAAAGCACACACAGCTCAATGGCTTCCTGAAGCATTTTTGGTCATACCCTGCTAAACATTTTGACCTCATGCAGCTGAAAAAGGCTTTTCTTTCTTGTTGATCAGAAGAGATTTTCTCCTTAGAACAAGGCATTTGCATTGTAACAAAGTGATGTTAAACCCAGCTTTAAGTCTTTGAGGCACTGTAATCCAGCCTGAACCAGTGCAGGGAAAATGCTTGTGGTACCTAAACTTCCTTGGATGTCTCCGGTGTGTGTTTCGGGCTGTTGTCTAGACACGCAGACACTGTGAAAGCAACTGGCACTGTGGGAGGGCCTACCATCACTTTGATTTCCAAAGCCTGTTTGTACGTAGGCAATATCCTAAACACCAGGGCATCCCGAGTCAGTAATGCTTTTGCCAGAGAATTCACAAAACCTTAGGGTGCAATGGTCCAAATCTACTCCGCAGTCAGTTTGTTTTCCACTTTGCTTCATAGGCAACGACATCAACTGAAGTTCATTGTTCGGGCTGACAAGTCACTCTGCTTTCTGCTTTCAGAGTGTCACGGAGGCAGCGTTGGAGATAAGAACTGCCCAAGTTCTGGCTCCCCAGAAGAGGCTCGTGATGCAGGACAGGCAACAGCTGCGAGAGCGTGCCTTCACTGCAGAGCGTGCCCTGCTCAGGGCAGAGAAGTGAGTGCTGGGACCTTGGGGATGTCCCTTCGACCAGACCAACATTAGTGCTTACCTTCATGAGCAAGGGTTTAGCCCTGGCTCATGTAATGCTAGAAGGCAAAAGTGCATCCATCTCCCTTTGAAACTCAGGGGTAGTCTTCTACAAAACCCCTCTCTCTGCAAGACAGTGGATCCTGTGCTTGCTGCAGTTAGCCCATAATAGTGCTCCAGCATCTGAGTGCCGAAGCACTGTGGGCATTTTGCTTGCAGTCATCTTCCTTCTTTGAAAGCATCTCTTTGATGAATCCTTAACAGTCTGTTTATTGATGAAATGATTGTTCTATTTTCACGTAATCATTTTATAGAGAAATACAACTTACTTATAATAAGAACGAAGCAACACCTAAGTGACAGGTCTGAGCTGCCAAAGGGGCTGAAATGTATTTTGGGCCTAGTCTTATCCCCAGGAGAGGCATTTCTCCTATGGAAATGTGCCAAATAGTGATACCTGAACTATTTCCAGGTTTGCATTGGAGATATAAAAAGGAGAGATAAAAGCCAAACAGTTTGAGTTAATAACTATTATTTTAGAAGACATGAGAGTTATAAAGTAGCAAAAAATTGATTTCCACATCAACAGAGCTTCAGTTCTAGAAACCATTCCGTTGGCTTTGTTTTCTTTTCTCTTGTAATAGTGACAGAAAATTGATCATTACTCATATGAAAGCCGTGGAAACCACTCTTCATGAGGTAAGAATTTGACGTGTTCCCTCTGATTTGTGTTTCCAAACACAAAGGTTTACAACTGCTTATCCCCAGGGAAGGAGGGAAGTAGAAGTCTTATTAAAGCAACTCCCTCTTCTTTAGAATTTAAGTTTCCCCTTCAACTTCTTTAATCTTTAAAAAACTACAGGGAAATAAAATGCAGTTTTGTAGTGCACAAGCTTCTTAGTTTGAATATAAAAGTTGTTGCCAAGGGATGAGTATGGAACATCCCCAAAACTGGCAATTGCTGTTAACTCTCTCCCGAGTCAGGCAGAGCTCATCTGGTGAGGTCACGTGCATGGTGGCCACAAAACATGTAGATTTGTGCATGCTGCTTTAACTTTTGCTACATGATAAATTGCATAAGGAACAGACAGTTAGTAATAACCTGTGCTCAGAAACATCCGTGGTATTATTTCAAAGCATTTTTTCAATGGAGTAGGAAGCTTCAGTAGTCCCCCTGACTTGTACTATTTTGGCCTGGTATGGGACTAGTTGAAGGTTCAGCCAAGCTGTATATAGTAGTTATTTGGGGGAATGTTTGTTTCATTTTTTTAACGATAGCTCTAATGACTGATTGTTTTAGAACTGTTTTAATATAGAGCAGCAGAGAGATATAAAAGGGGGTTTCTGTTAGCTTGGAGTGTTAATTTCCTGGCATCTTTAATTCCTCGCAACATGGGAATCTATTCCTTTTTTTTTGTTTCTGCTTTCCAAAAATCCACTGTTAATTTAACTTTCAGATACCTTTTTCGAGTCTGTTTTTATCTTTTAGTGTTCACAGAAAGTGACAGAACCTAAAGTGTGTGTTTTAGCTGCAGCAAAATGCACTGATGGATAATTTGTTTTGTGCCACCATCACCTTCGTACAGGTTCTCTTAAGCTTCTGAGGTGGATGTCCTGCAGAAGGGGCTGTGTTTGTACAGTACCATGTGCATGTCACGTCCTTGGCCTTCTCATGTGAGACCGTGGGAAGATGCTTTTTCTTCGTGGCATTCTTTCCCAGCATCCTGAGAGAGTTAATTGCAGTGAAAAATCCATTAGTCCTAAATTTAGTTATGGATTTGAGGTCCAGTCCACTCAGTGGGCTCAAGGGGACCTGGTTCATCCAGTTAATGGTCTGAAGCAGAATCAGCATTGATGCTGCTTTTTTCCTTTCAGGTCAGACAGCAAGCCTTGATGCCAAGTGCTGCAGCAGCCACGCCTGAGCTCTGCCTGGAGCTGCCCAGGCTGCAAATAGAGTGCCTTCCAAAGGAAAAACTGAGGGGCAGGCCAGAGGCTGCAGCATTCCAGGTTAGAGTCTAAAACAACCCTGGTTTCTTTCTTTTTCTTTTTTTTTTTTTTTTTTTTTTTTTTTTGCATTTGAGATAGAACATGCAGCTAAATTGCTCTGAGTGCATGGGGAGCAAAAAGTTTCCCAGCTCTTGCAGTCAACAGTTGAAAGACAAATGATTTCCGTACTTCCTCTGGCACACGGTATTTCAGAGAGGATGGAAACTTCTAATTTTGCAGTTGTAGCTGTTAAATAACTGATAGGAATATGAGCATGGAGAAATCAATATATTCTTGAAAATTAATATCCCTCTATCACCCCTCCATTTCCTCCTCAATATAAGCAAGACAAGTTCAAGCAAAACAGAAAAAGAACAACGAAAACGCACCCCCAAAAAGAGACAAGGCTTTTATACTTTTTCTTTGCCAGTATCAGATTTTTGCATCCTACAGGTTTAGAATTAACAGTGGCATTTGAGCATTCCTAATTTAAAAGAAACTGCTACTTGGAGTATTTAAATAGACACAGTATTTTGTTTGTGTAGGTTTAAAGACTTGTATGTTTCAAAACACTTATTTTGTTCAGATGAAACAATGAGGGAGGGCAAAAAAGAGATTAACCGACAACGTACCTATTTTCAGCTCTGACCATGGATTCAGTGCAAAGCCTCCTTGTGGGTTTTAAGTTTGATATGTCTCCTACTGTGGAGTGATGGCCCCTGTGATAAGGCCTGATGAGTTGAAGGAGATGCCTCAGCCCCTGAAGGGGTGCTCCAGCCGTGCACAAAGGCTTTCAAACTGATAAGATTAACATAGGGTGGAGTGTTATATGACATAGGGTGGAATGACATGGGCCCCCTCTGCGATATCTTCTATAACTGCTCAAAGGAGCCACCTCGTCTCAGGGATCTGCATCACCATCACCCTCCCAATAGATTGACTTAGCCACACAAACCACATGGAAGAAAAAAAAAGGTATAAAAAGTGTTTGGAGTTTAAGAGGAGCGAGAGAAATGCCCATGTCTCTGTGAGGGTA